>NC_141206.1:10782744-11522744 GCF_054491065.1 Syngnathus leptorhynchus | reverse complement strand
GTCAGGGGTGGCGGAGAAGAGCTTGAAGGGAGCGCGACCCCCCGAGTAGCGGCCCAGCAGGCGGGCGGCGTCCTCGTCGCCGTCCGTCACCATCAGCGAGTCCCCTTGGCTGATGTTGAGACTGACGTGGGAAGGAAGGATAAGAAGCTGGCGTTCGGATTAGCTTCGAGAAAATGCACGCTATCGCGGGATGCTTTGGTGTCGGCGCGGTCCGTCTGTCGGTCCGTCCGTCCGTCAGTCAGTCAGTCCGCCGGCGGCTGTCGTTGCCCTCACAGCTGCACGTCGACGAGCACCCGCTTGTCTTCTCCGACGTGGATGTTCCACGCGCACTCCTCACCCTCGCCGTACCACTCGGGCCAGTTGGGCGACAAGATGACGCCGCCCGGTCCGCTCAGGTCGCCGCCGCATTGCGCTGACGCAGAAAGCAGACCCAGTCGCCAGGTTGCCTCGTGTCGCTCGCTGCCGGCTGTGGCTGTTCTTTTCTGGGTTATCTCGCTGGCGTTCTAGGCCGCCGGCTCGTGTCAGCCGGCTTAGATTTGGTTGCAAGATGCCAAGTCGTTCACCTTTGCAAAGCGGTTCCGTGTCGTTCCAGTAAGGGTCTCTGGCACCGATGCACTCGATGACGGGCGGTCCCTGTTCCAGGGCGTGACCCGGGTCGCAAGCGAACTGGACCACAGCGCCCACGCCGTACTGGGGGTCCGATGTGGTGAAGTTGCCGTTCTGGAGGTAGGGCTCATAGCAGCGACCGCGCTCGAAGGCTGCGTCGGTCGGGGCAAAAGAGACGAGAGGTGGGCTAACCCGGGACGAATTGGATGGGGAAGCAAAACCTTTGCAGAGCGGAGCACTACCCGACTGACAAAAGCCAAACAACGTCAGCTGTAGGCCCGCCGGGGCCGGGTGGGTCTGAAACGCCGGCGTCGGTCTTGACACGTACCTTCGTAACGGATGTCGAAAACGCCCGTGTTCTGGTCGGGCCGCTCTGTGAAGAACTGGATCCTGACGGCGGGACCCTCGCTGATCAGCCCCTCAAAGGGGACGCGCGAGCTCCGACCCGAGTCAAAGAGCACCGGGGAAGCGGCATCCGGGCCGCTCCGCAGAACCAGTCTGAGCGGGAGAAGGCACGGTCAACGATCGTTTGGAGGCCGCCGTTCCGACCCACCTGTCGGCGGGTCCCAGCAGGAGGCGCTCCAGGTGCAGGTGCAGCCGCTGCTCCCCTGCGGCCTCCAGGGACCAGGAACACGCGCGCTCCCGCCTGGAATCGGGCCCAGCGTGGCGGGGCGAGGGGGACAGCACCCGGCCCAGCGTGGCGTTCTTCACCGTTCCGCCGCAGAGAGCTGGAAAGAGCCACGCCGTGGCGGTGGCGACACATGGGAAGGGGCGGGGCATCCTGGGCGGGGGCGCCACCCACCTCTGCAGGAGGGCTCCTTGCCGCTCCACGCCGGCCGTGAGGCGTTGACGCATGTGAGCAGCGCTCGCCCCTGCAGATGGTAGCCCATGTGGCAGTGGAAGCGGGCGGTGCCGCCGGGCAACAGGTCCAACACGGACACCTCCCCGAAGTGGGGCCGCTTGGGGAGTGAGCAACTCAGGCGGAAGACTGGCATGGCACACAACATGGAAGAGAAAAGCCACCCAAAGCGTTAGCCTCGACGTTTCTCGTGCTGACAGCTAGGACACCGTGGCTCGCTCGCATTTGCTTTTTACAGCAGCAGCAGCAGCAGCAGCAGCAGCAAAAGAGGATAATTGGCCACATAGGTCCTCCCTCTCTTCTCTCGCCCCGCGCCTTAGCGACTCTGCTACCATTTCCTGTCATGCCTCCTTGCGCACGCAGGAGGCATGACAGGAAATGGCAAAGTCGGGACGAGATGTCGAGAGCCGACGCAAACGGCACCTACTCTGGTAGTGCAGCAGGAAGGAGCCGACGGCGTCGCGCGGCGAGCTGAAGAAGACGGCGAGCGTGTTGCTGGGGCTGCGGATGACTTGACCCTCCACCAGCAGGGTCTGATTGGCCAGCAGCAGCCAGGCCCCGCCCTCGGCCACACCCCGGATGGACAGCAGTTCGCCGTCCGACAAGTTGACGCTCTTCACCTGAAGGCGCAAAGGCAGGGAGGCACAAAAGTATCGGGACAGCCGGGACCGGCTGCGTCACCGCCACGTGTCACGTACCTGCAGCTCCACGCCGTAGCCCGCGTAGACGCTGATGGTGTATGTGCAGCTTACACGGCCGGCCGGGGGAAGCGCCTCTGACGAGTCGATGTAACCTTCGGGCTGCTGGAAGGTCGCCGAGCAGCCGGACGTTTCTGAAGGGACCAAAAGAGCCTTTCACGCAGCAGAGCCACCGCGCTACAAGTGAAAGTAGTTTGCCATCGTCATACGTTTTAATCCTCTGGAGGATTACGCTGGCAAAGATTTGCTGTGTTGTGACTCTCTCTGGGTGTGTGTGTGTGTGTGTGTCCTTGTGTCTGCTAGCTGAGGATTTTGAAAAGAATTCATCTCACTTTCAGTGCGTGCAATGTTCCCGATTAAGGGGAAATGAAGATGCGGGTGGCCAAAGTGTGTGCGCGCGCTCGTGAGTCGTGAGCCTGCTTCAGACTCGCGAGTCAGCAACGCGTGTGCGTTTGGGCTCATATGAGATTTTCTTGAAAATGTACTGTGCAGCTATTTTGGTTCAGAAGCCCAAAATCAGCACAGGATTGTCATTATGTGAATGATGTGCTAATTAAACATCATTTAGTCATTCTCTCTCCACTCAGATCTGATGAAGAGCCACGTGCACACGCTTAGTTAGCCGCACGTGCACATTGGAATAGAAATGGGAATTGATGTAGCTTCGCAGTCAGAAGGCGCTTTACCAAAACATAAAATAGCAACAGAAAACGTCACATTAAACATTGGCAAGAATTCAAAGCGTCCGATCACTCTGAAGCGGTCGATTTTGCAGAAAACAGCAAGTCAAACTTGTTCATCTATCCACCCGCCCATGCATCCATCCACTCAAGGCATCGTGTTCCGCCGACCCCAAGTTGACACTAATTCAATGATAAGTTTATCCGCCGCGGGCCGGGGTTGCGCAACTTGCCGAAGCGCTTCAACCGGAACCCTTACCGCCGCTTTTTCTCGCATCTTGCTCACACACGCACACACACAAAAAAAAGAGGATGCAAAAGTTTACACACCTCTGTTCAAAACGCCAGGATCTTGTGGTGTTAAAAACAAGCGCAAGATAAATTAGATGATCTCTAAAAGCAGTGAAGCTTTTTGAGAGGCTTAACTCAAAGGAACAAAAGGGCTGGCTGGCTGGCCGGGGATTGTAGGCTTTCTCTATCCACTGCATATGGGCAGTCACATAGGCTGGTGACCACCAGTGCAAGGTGACGAAACTAGCTGGCTGGCTGGCTGGCTGGAGGGGTTCCCAATAATGCGACCCGTGGGGGATCTGCGATTGTTTGTTACGAGGTGGACCGGAGTCACTCAACAGCTGCTCGATAACACACGCAAAATCGCGCTCACGCTCGCCGCAGCAAGTGTTGACATCTTCGCTCGCTCGCGCGCGCGCATCCGTCCCACGTCGCGGTGAACACGACGCAGAGCAAAGCAAAGAAAGCATGCGGTTAGGGTTGACGGGCTGCCTCCGCGGGGATGCATCCCCCCCCCCGGCTCAAAAGACTGCAGCTAAATGCCCGCCCGCCCGCGCGTGCGCGCACGCACACACACAAGGAGAGCGTGTCTCACCCGCACGCGGCGTAACGCAGCCGCAAGCCAACAACAGCAACACGCACGTCCGGCGAGACATCAAGACAGGCATCAAGGGCGAAGATCCTCACGACGGTAGACAGGCTCCTGCGGCACGTGCAAGCGAAACTCGAATGAGTGCCTCAGCAGCTTCCGGTTACATCCTCGTTCGCTCCGCTCCGCTCCGCCCCGCCCTCCGCCTACACGTCTTTCTTTTGGTCTCTGGCTGTGTTGGGCCGCAAGAGAAAGTGAACGAAAGCAGTTGCCTCAAGCGGCAAATGAGGAACTTTCATGCCTTTCTTCTGTCCGGATGCGTTTTTTGCCTTTCTCTTGCGCCGTTTGTCCTTTGGACTGAGTGGATGCGTTTTAATACAAAAGTTTGCTCCTGCAGAAGGAGTCCGTGGCAATCGAGTTGCGGTATTTGAATTTGAGTTGCAGCTTTGGAGAAGGGCCAGACCTCCAAAATGGACACCGAGTGCCCGGCGGCAGCCACGTACCGAGCCGGCCGGGCCGCCGACCGGGACACGGTCCTATTGGCCAAGGAGACAGTCTGCGGTTGGTTCTGGAACGTCACGCTTTGGGGATGCACGGCGTCCTCCGAAAGCACATTTGCGAACCAGCGCCTGCCTGCAGGGATCGCCTCCTGGTGTCCACCTCCTGGCGTCACTGCAAGCAGCCCAAATGCTTGATCGATTGAAAAAGAAGTGACGCGCCTGCAGAGTCATTTTAGCTCGGGAAATAATTGGATGTCATTTGACAGGGGTCACTCGCGTCTACGTTGAAAGCTCACATTCATTTGTCTTTGGGAGTTCTCCCGGTCAACTCATTTTGGACCAGGACACGTTCCCCGGTCCGTCTCGGTGACACATGACACGTTCGTTCCATCTTTGCGGCACACTCGGCTCCAGATCAAGCCCATATTTTCATTTTGGGATCCGGTGGCCTTTTAAGAGCAGACTCGAGCGCGACTGGATAAAATGGACACGTGAAGTCGGTGACAAGAAGGTTTGCTTTTTATTGCAAGCTACTCGCGTGACATCAACTTCTGCTTCTTCAGCTTCTTCTGGGACACCTGCATGCACACACACGACAAGAATTAACACTGCGGCCGTTACGACACTACGCGGCGGGTGACGCTGCGGCGTTGCTCAGCTTTCGAGTTTTTTTTTCATCGTTTAATCCAAAGGTGTCCTAAGTAGTCATCACGGCAACACAACTTTGCCCCAGCACCCCCAAAATAGACACAGACCGACCTTCTTCTTCTGAGCCACCTCCTCCTCGGGCTTGGGGACGATCTGTTCCTTCTCGGTGAGGATCATCTCGATGTGGCACGGCGAGCTCATGTAGGGGTTGATGCGGCCGTGGGCGCGGTACGTGCGCCGCCGCATCTTGGGCGCTTTGTTCACCTGGATGTGCTCGATCACCAGCGAGTCCACGTCCAGACCCTGCCAACGCCCCGCCGCATTGTCGAACAAGTATTACGAGAGGAACGTCGGGTAAATTGCTTCCTTTCGAAAACACGCCGCGTCCACCGACCTTGAGCTCAGCGTTGCTCTCTGCGTTCTTCAGCATGTGCAGCAGAAACTCGGCGCTCTTCTTGGGCCATCGGCCTTGCGTCCAGCCGAATTGCTTGGCCTGAAGGAGGTTCAAGTCTTGAGGAAGAGCAACCCAGAACGGCAGGCAGGCATACAGACAGACAGACAGCCCCCCCGCATAACAGAGTTTTGTCTCACAGACAATCCAAAGGTGTCCTAAGACTGTCATCATAGAGGCCTGCCTGCGCCATGGTCAGCCTCCACTCACTCACTCACTCACTCACTCACTCACTCACTCACTCACTCACTCACTCACTCACTCACTCACTCACTCACTCACTCACTCACTCACTCACTCACTCACCTGAGCGCAGCGGCCCACGCCACCGTTATAGCGTCGGAAGGGGACGCACTGATGCTTGACCACCACGTCTCGCAGGTACTTGTTGGCCTTGCGGATGTGCATGCCTTTGATGGCCTGGGCAGTCTCACGTGTGTTCTGCAACACATTAGCACGAGTCTGAAGCCACAAGCCTGACAAAATACGGCCAAACAAGATGGACATCCATTGGAACGGAACCGGCGCCACGAGCTCAATCGAGCAGCTTTCTCGCCACAAACAGCCAAAGCGACCCAACAGTTACGGGCCTCCACTGTTAAAGTCACACAGTCGAGACATCATTGGGAGAGCTCGTTTAACCAAATGTTCTCCAACCGCGCCCACGACAAGCATTTGATGTACTGAAGGTTCTCTTTCCGAAAGAAAGTAATACCGTCTGTCGGCCTGACAAGATGCGGAGGACAGTTCTATACGAGTTCATAAAGGCAAGGTGTGCTCCAGGGTGTTGCGGATGACTCACCTTGAAGTGGACCCGCAGGTTGGAGCCTCTCGACTTGCATGCTAGGAGACAAAAGTTGCTGTAAGCAAAGTGTGCTTTGCTCTATAGGCAAAATGTACGTGCAGCCGAGTCAATGGCGCTCAGTCGGCAAGGTTGTTTTCATGGGAATCCAAAGGTGTCCTAAGTGGTCATCAGCGCACCACCTCCCGACTCAGATAATAACACACACGTCTTTGGAGATTGGGGGGGGGGGGGATACTCACACTTTGTGGGGTTCTCGGGGTCCAAGGAGTAGCGGACCATTTTCACTTTTCTCTAAGACAAAAACAAAGGAACAGCGGTCAAACACAGAGAAGCATTCTTCAATGAAAAGACGTGGAACGCGAAAGCAAACGAGTGCGGGGCCGGCCAACATGGCGGACCTTCAGCAAACGTTGACGACAAAATACACGCCGAATTCCGACCTTTCACACAAACGGGCGAAGCCGGCTGGTGCAGTCGCGTGTCTCAAACACTTCGAGAGCGTTTATAAGGAAGGATGGAGAAGATTTGTACAAGATTTTCGAAGGATTGCGTGCTGACGGGTCGGCTTGTCATCCTTACCGATTAGTCCGCGACGGGAAAAGGAAGAGGCGGAGTCACAGCCGAGCGCTTGTGCGCCGCTCAATTGGCAGCGCGCCCTGGTGGATGGAAGATGAAACTTCGCCTTTAAGTGTGTACCATCCAGATAGGTAGGCGTACAATGAAGGCGGGCGAAAAGGCAGAGGCGGAGCCACAGCCGCGCGCTTGTGCGCCGCTCAATTGGCAGCGCGCCCTGGTGGATGGAGGACCAAACTTCGGCTTTAAGCGTGTACCATCCAGATAGACAGGCGTACGATGAAGGACGCTTGCTCGCTCCCTCCATTAAAAGCCGCATCTCCCAACATACATGAAAACTGGAGTCACTCAGTGGCGATTGATTTCTTTCTTTCTTTTATTCACACGCCTCTCTTCTGATTGTCTAGCAAAATAAAGGCTTTATTTCCATGAAAAAGGCCAGTCATCCATCAGGCACTCTGTCACGTGTCGCCACGGTAACAACGAGGTTCCGTCACAATGACACACATTTTGCTCATCTTTGGACACCAACTGAGGAATAAATAGTCGCGTCGCCTCATGGAGCGCGTCCGTGACGCAGCGATCCGTTCCCGGCCGGGCGTGTTTACAGCAGTCTGAGGCTCTGGCGTCAGGTTCCTGAGAAAGCGTCTCCGAGCCCTTCGCAGCAGACCGACAACCTGAAAGCCACACAAAATGGACCCGTCGCAACGTACGCGCTAACAAACTACTCAAGGAGAGCGTCGCAGAGTAACGTGCCAATCGTACCGGCGGGCGAGGTCGGTCGGGGTCTCCGTCGGGGTCACTCGGGGGCCAATGTCTGTGGGTGCGGGCGGGTAGACCAAAGCCACGTTAACTCGCTCAGAAGAATTCTTGGGACACGTCAGCTCGCTAACGCCTTCGGGACGCCGCTGGGACAGAAGCTCTCCTGAAACGTGGACACACGCCGTCATAATAAAGTGTGTGCCCGCGGGAGTGTTTGTGTGTGTGTGTGTGTGTGAACATGTTTGACATGCTGGACCAAACTGTCCCAATTCAAATGATTGACGACGCCAAGAGTGGGCGTGATGGGGCGCTCACATGAGACGTTAAATCTCTGGCGCCTGTTCACGTGTGCCACGTAAATCCAGCGTGCGTGCATGCGCGTGCGTGCGTGCGCGCGCGCTGGATCAAGGCATGTGGCTGTAACAGGATGGACTTAAGTTGCCGTCAATGACACGTGGCTCCGATTGATGCTTTAGCTGTGTGGTTCTGAAAAGTCCACACGCACCCCTGTTGAATTTCTTTCTGTGAACTAAAACAAGGAGACCCAGATAAATCATTTGGGACCTTCAAAAGTTCTTCTGCATGACAGTGGCTTTTGATTTACGGTTAGGGTTTTGTTTCTTTCTTTTTATTATTTTTTTTTTTGTACTTCCGTTAGTTTGAATGTGGGCTGGTGGTTTATATCTTGAAAGGATTTGTCCGGGTCTCAGCTTTTGTCACTCGGTCGACAATGTCCCGAGTTGCTTTTGTGGCCAGATCTTTTCAGGTTTGAGCGAGCGCGCGAGCGGGCGGTCGGGCAGCTGTCGGTCGGGGAAAGTCGCCCGTCGTCCTGGGCAACGTTTGTGGCGTTCTTACCGGGGAAGGCGTGCGGGCTGGCCGAGCCTCTTCGCAGGCACTTGGCGCACAGGATGTGCTTGTGGTAGTGCAGACCGGGCCAGTCCTCCAGCAGGGCGTCCAGCTCGCGCAGCAGCGGCGTGACTGCCTGCCACGCCGTCCACATGTTGGGCAGCGCGGCGCGGCTGCCGATGGACAGGGTGTGGGCCTGCGGTGGCGCCGGCCGGTGGCTGATGACCACCGGGACTTTTCCGCGGTACGCCAGGACGCGGCGCCGCCCGTCCCACCTGCGGACCACGTGTCGGTCGATGCGCGCCGCCAAGCGGGCGAAGATCCCCGGCGGGAGAAGGAAGGGGAAGCTGTAGCGGATCTGCAGCCGCTCGGCGGCGAAAGGGGGGCTCGCCGGCGCCTGGCCCCCGTTGGGTTCCGAGCTCCCGCCGCCGGGTTCCGTCTCAAAGGCGCCTCGGGGTGGGCTCCCGCCGGCGGGTTCCGTCTCAAAGGCGGCTCGGGGTGGGCTCACGCCGCCGGGTTCTGTCTCAAAGGCGCCTCGGGGTGGGCTCTCGGGGCTTCCGTCTCCTCGGTGGACGTACCCGGGGAATTTGTACCAGAGTTCGGTGGCGCCTTTGGGGGGCTTGCCGCCGCGGGCTTTGTTGACGCAATAGCAAACGCCCATCTTGTCCAAGAGCTCCAGGACCGCGTCCACGTCCCGCTGGGTCTGGACGAGAGGGCGCAGCAGCCGGGGAATGGCGGAGGACGGCAGGAGGCCGTGGCTACGGAAAGCGTCCAGGTGGCGCTGTAGCTTCTCGCCGTCCTCGTCGGGCTGCCGGGTCCCGGCGGCGGCCCCCGTCCCGTCTCTCTGGAAGAAGACATTGAGGATGGAGAGGAGGCGCGGTGGATTGTGAAAAACGTAGTCCTTCAGGGCGGGGCTGTCCTCCAAGTGCACCAACGCCCCGCTCCGGTGCAGGTAGGACAAGGCGCTTTGCAGACGCTCTTCCCCCGTCAGCCCGGCCTGCTGGCCCAGACGCGCCGAGTCGCGGTGGGTCAGCCACAATTGCGGCGACCGGCGGAGCAGCTCCTCCAGCGTCCGCCAGGACCCGGGCGGCGGCCGGTAGAGCTCGGGGAAGATGTCAGGATGGCGGGCCACGGAGGTCAGTTTGCGGCAGAGGCGGCGGATGTCTGTCCGCTCGCCGCCGGGCGCGGCGCAGCTGACGCTCAGCAAGGGGGAGAGTATCTGCAGGCGGCGGTCCAGAAGCGCACGCAGGCCAGCCTTCTTCCGCCGCAGGTTGCTGTCAGAGACGGCGTAGAAGGGGCTGTGCGGACAGGAGGCGCGAGCGGCGTAGCCCTGCTGCAAGGCCTGCTCCACCTTGAGCGCCGAGCCGGCCAGGACCTGGACGTCCCTCCTCTGCTGCAGGCCCACCTGCCGATGGATGTCCAGCTTCTTTTCCTCCAGCTCGACCTCCCCGCACAGGTCGGCGTGCGTGCCCACCAGCAGCACCACGGCTTGGGGCACCTTGGCGCCCAGCAGGTGCAGGAAGTAGCCCACGTGGCTGTAGAAGCTGCACGGGGAGTAGGCCTGCAGGTTGACCACCAGGATGTAGAGCGCAGAGGGGGACAAGAAGAAGGCCTTGAGCGGGTCCAGGTGGGGCTTTCCCGACAAGTCGTAGACCAGGAAGGCCGGGCCGCCCTCGGCCGCCCAGCTGCTGACTTGGATCCCCTGGCTGGCGTGGACGCCTTCGTTGTCACTGCTGACCCGGCTGTCGCTGAGCTGACTCTCACTGTCGCTGAGCAGCAGGCTCTCGCTGAGCCGGCTCTCGCGTTGTCTCTCGCCGAGCCGGCTCTCGCGTTGGCTCTCGCCGAGCCGGCTCTCGCGTCGGCTCTCGCTGAGCCGGCTCTCGCGTCGGCTCTCGCTGAGCTGGCTCTCGCTGAGCTGGCTCTCGCTGAGCAGGCACCGGCGCAGTCGCGTCTTCCCGGCGTCCTCCCGTCCCACCAGGACCACTTTGAGTCTGGGCCTGGCTCGTACCTGCGAGCGCGCGGCGGCCCGCTGGTACGCGGCGATGTGGGGGATCCCCTTCATACACACCTCGTACGGAGGCCGCACCAGCGGGTTGTCCTTCACCTTCCAGATGTTCACCTTGGACAGCCTGCCAAAGTGGTCAGGAAGGACGGCAATTTGATTGCCCTGGAGAACCAGCTCCTCCAGCTCCACCAGGTCCACCAATGAAGCCGGCAGGTAGGCGATGTCGTTGTTGTCCAGCCAAAGGTTGACCAGCTTCTGCAAGCGCCCGATTTCCTCGGGCACCCGAGTCAGTTTGTTCCTGCTCAGGTAGAGTTCCTCCAGCCCCAAAATGTCCAGAAGAGCCCCAGGGAAGTCAGTGAGCTGGTTGGAGGACAAGTTGACCATTCGGAGCGTTCGCAGGCCGCCAAAAGCCTGCGGCAGCGTGGTCAGGCGGTTCCCGTCCAGCATCAGGCTCTCCAGGTTCTGCAGCTGACAGAGCGCGTGGGGCAAGGACTTCAAGCGGAGGCTGCTCAGCCACAAGATCTTGATGCTCTTCAGCTTCACCGCGTCCTCCGGCAAAGCTTCAAACTGGTTCCCCGAGCAGTCCAGTTCTTCCAAGTCGCCCAGCGTGAGGATCTCGGGAGGGAACTTGCTGAGTTTGTTGTGGTCCACGTCCAGCGTGCGCAGCCGGGCCAGGCCGCGCAAGGACGCCGGCATGTCGCCGAGGTGGTTGAAGCTGACGTCCAGTTCCTCCAGAAGCTCCAAGGCGGCCAGGCGATCGGGGAGCCGCTGAATGCTATTGTGACTCACGCTCAGTTTCTTCAGCCGGCTCAGCCGGCACAGGCCCTCGGCCACGGCCCGGAGCCGGTTGTGGCTCAGGTCCAACTCCACCAGCTGCCTCAGCTCGAAGACGGCGCACGGCACGCAGGAGAAGCGGTTCCTGCGTAGCACCAGCACGCGCAGGTTGCTGAGACTGGACGCCAGGCCTTCGGGCAGCTCCTGCAGGAGGCTGTTTCCCAGGTTCAGGGCCTCCACGTGGGACAAGTCGGCGGCCAAGTCGGCGGTGGCCGCCGCCGCGTCTTTGGGCTCGGGGGGCAGCTGGCGCAGATCGTAGCGCAGCTTCCTGGAGCGGAGGGCGGCGTCCCGCCACAGCTGGGCTGCCTTCACATTGCTGTCCAGAGGGCTCCGCGTCTGCTCCGCTTCTTCCCCCCGCTGCTTGTTTGTTTCATTCGGAGTCTTCATGGGTCACCCCTCAGCGTGCGAGCGAACGCGCGAGCGACCTGCTGGCGGGCGGCGACCGGCCGGCGGGGAGGCCTTGACCGGGAAGGAGGCGGGGCTTCATGGTCGCCGAGGCGGGCGCTGCCGACGTTTGGTCACGGAAGGAGAAAGTGAACATTTACAGAGACGAAAGTGAGGGGCCACGGCCGCAGCGTCGACATGGCGGCGGCGGCGGCAGCGACAGGCAGGCGAGCAGGCAGGCAGGCAAACGAGACGCGCTCCTGCTCTGATACTCTTCCTCTTCTCTTCCCCCGTCTCTTTTCCTGCTGCTGCGGAGAAGGTCGACGTCATCATCTCCCGCCTCCGTCCCGCCCCCAGCCAGTCTGCTTCCTTTTCCCATATACCGAAGTAATTTGATTCAGTATTTGTTTCCTGGAGTCCGGTTTGTTTGGGTGCGTGGCGTCGTCCTCTACAATGCGTGTGGCAAGGATGTCTTCATAAACTTTGCCCATTTTTATGTCATGTTTTAACGACTGTTATTTTTGAGAACGTGACGCCATCCTCTTCCCCGCGTTATGTCGATCTACGCTCTCAATATCGCACAAGCCTTTTGTTGAACGAAACTGGACCGCTTGAGTCAGGTGGGGAAGCCGACACATGCGTTATTTGGGGGACGCATTTCTGCACGACCTCTAGTGGCTTTCGCGTGTCACTGCAAATCCAAAAGTACAGAAAGTGCCGTCACGTCATCCATCGCCTTGCATTTCATTCGGAAGCAAAATCTGGAGCCGGTCACGTGACCCTCTCCTTAACACCTTTCAATGAGCTCGTCTTTATTATCAAGGAGCCTTTCGGAAATTCATCGCCATATTGCTTCATTTCAACGAGCACACATGCAAGCAGCCTTTGAGCATTTCGTCTGTGTTTGTTTCTCGGCTCAGCACCTCCGCTCGCTCGCTCGCTCGCTCGGGCTTCAGTAGTAGGGGCCCACGTTCTCATAGCTGGCGTAGCTGGGCCACTCGGGGAGGATCCCCCGTCCGCAGGTGAGGCTACCGAAGGCGTCCAAGCCCGTGCCCGAGTCGAAGCGGCGCCCGCCGTCCCGCCGACGCTTATCCTTGGCCCAGAGGATGCGGTAGTTGCGCCCGTGGTTGCTGTCCCAGTACTCGGCCCCGGTCACCTGGTAGCAGATGGCAAACTCCACGTGGCGTCGGGGCGTCAGCAGCTGCGGCAGGCTCAGGCTGAAGGAGAAGGTGTCAGCGGAGGCGCTTTGGTACGAGTCCCGGACGTAGGCGCACTCCACGTCCGAGTGGCTCGCCCACGAGTCGAAGGTGACGCGCAGCACCACGCGTTTCTCGAAGGACAAGTTCTTGACCTTGACCGTGCCCGCCAGGATCCGCTCCCTCAACACGCACCTCTCCAGGCACACGCACTTCCTGTCCACACTCTGGCGGAACAGGACGTAGTCGGACGCCGGCTGGGCGAAGTCCAGGACCAGCTCGTCGTCGTCATCCCGGTCGGGCGGCGGCGCGAGGAGGACGCCGGCGGGAATGTAGACGGCGTCCTTGAACTGGGAGAAGACCTTGACACTGGTGAGGGGCAGGCCTCGGTGGTCCGCGAAGGTCACCCGCTTCTTTCTGGAGGCGAGGCTCTGGTCTCGGGGACTGCTCCGGCATGCAAAGTCCTCCTGGGACAGGATGAGGGGCAGCGCCATGTCCGTCGGCATGTTGGCAGCGCGCGCGCCCGTGCGTCAGCTTAGCATCACCCTGAGGAATAAACGGGGCAAAAACATTGGCTTGACCTGTTGAACGCAAACCCAGTCGAGCTGACAACCGCACCAAAACTGCCAACCGCTTACCCAAATGGAGACGGACATGAAAATGTGTACAGAGAAATACATTTGCAGTTTTCTTTTGATAGGTTTTTTTGCTCAGAATGTTGCTTTGCCACCATCTCGTGGCATCCGCTGGCAATTCCCAAAGCCCACATCTTTTTCAATGACCTATTTGAAGGGGCCGTCGTCCATTTGATGGGAAAAACAAAGTTGGCGTCACTCCACGCCAGAAAAGCCCGACACCGAAAGCTCGACTCGGACCAAGCGTTTGAATGCGATGGCCATTGACTTCCTTCTCAGCCAAAGCAGCAGCTTCAATATTGCACACATATAAAAACTCAACTAACAAGAGCAGATGTCCATATAGGTTTTAGTGATTGCAGTACATTTACCTTGACGTGTTCCTACGCAAGTTTGAAAGTCGGACTCGGCCCTCTAACCTCGACGACAACCCCCCCCCCCCCCCCCCTTCAATCACTCACGGTGCCAATCAAGTCAACTTTGGAATGGGACCCAAAAACCACCCGCACAGCATTAAAAACAAGTCACCTGACCTCGAGTAACCCGACGTCCACGCGTGGCCTTGTCAAAGTGTGGGTCCATTGTTCGTCAAAAGTCGTCTCCAGACCGCCCGCGGAGACGCACGTGCAGCTTCACGAGCTGGTGTGTACGCGCGCTTCCGCTTGCCACACTGCGAGCCAGCCGCTGCCGCGCGCAGCTTCAGAGCCACTCGGGCGCCACGTGGACAGCCCCTAGCGGCCAATCGAGAGAGGCCGGCGGCCGTGTGATCGAGACGTCACCGCACCTGCTTCGGGAGGGTCAAAGGTCGAGAGAAAGCAAACGTCAGCCGGGACGTCTGGAGTAGGCTACGAAAAGGTCCCGTTGAAATTTAGCGGACCCCGGGAGCCTTCTGCGGAAAAGCCCAGAGCAGAAAGCAAAGAGTCGAATGGGCCGGAAAAAAAAGGCGAAAGTGCAGAAAGCGTCAATATTTGTGTGCAGGCTGAAGTTCAACAGAACAAAAGGCACACGTCCGCACGGCGCGGCGCCGTCCTTGACCAGCTGCTGAAAACAGCCGCCGCGGGTGTCAATGGTGAATCAAAGCTGATCAAGTCGATATGCCTAACCCTAATTTGCAAGCTCAAACTTGACAACGGCTTGGTGAAGAAACAAGAAGACAATTTGAACTATGCAACGAAGCAAACCAATGAGAGCGCTTGCGTGATGCGCACTGCATGGGAGGAGGGCTTGCAAAACGAAGGACTTCACCTTCAACTTTCACAAAGGCCATTTGTTAGCGCTGCAAAAAGACGCATGCGCAAAAAGCCAACGTGACGCTCGCTCCTTTGCCCAAAATGGTTGCGCGCCGGCTCCCTCTAGCGGGACGACTACGAATGACTGCCGCAGTGCGAGTCACTTGGATTGACTTTTTCTATTTCGAGATAAACTTGATAGGATAAGCGGATGGCTGAAGGAAGGAAAAAGAAAGAAAGAGAGGGAAAAATACACAATCACAACAAAAGATACATCTAAGCGATAAACACGATGGCGCTCTCTGAATGGGAAGCACTGGTAACGTGCTTTCATGGCGGAGGGGGAAACAACATGGCGGCCCTCGGGCTTCGTTGCTGGTGGTGGTTCAGGCCAAAGCAATCAAGCGCAGAGCGCGGAGCGGACGGGGGGGTTGGAACGCGCGGGCGGCAGGCCGGCCAAGCCCCTCCCCTTTTCTTTTGCTTGCCGTACGCGCTCCCTCCCCGACCCGGCGCAAAATCAGGAAGTCGTCGAATCCATCGGGTACAGGACCCTCCTGGCCCCCACACTCCTCCCCGCCCCCGGACGCCAGTTGAACTCCGTCTCAGCTCGGCTCGGCACGGCTCGGCTCACCCCTCGGCGGCCTCCAAGTGCGGCGGCGGCGGCGAGACGCGCGGAGCCACGGCTAGCTCCTCGGCTCGCTCGGCTAGTCTGGGCGTCAGTTCCCCGAGTTGTCTCGATTCGTTTGGGCGCAAAAATGTCCACCAAAGAGTCCAAAGTATCCACCACGGAACGGCCCGTTAAAGGTGACCGCCGCATTTTCCTCGTCTCCTTCTTCGACAGCTTTATTCGTATGGCCTAGCTGCGAGCTGGCCTCGACGGCCGTGTTACGCGCACGCTTATGACGTCACTGGCGTCAACCGACCGACACGCCCCAGGACACGCTTGGGTCGAAAGAGTCGCTCAAAAAATATTCCAGCTGCATGTTATAATGGCATAAAGTTGATCTGCATTTGTCAAAGAAAACTGTCCTCTGGTTCAGGTCGCCACCTTGAAAATCTTTTTCAAAACGATATATTCTTTAGAGGAGCGCTACGTCAAAATAGGTTGACGCCAGCTACTGGTTTAAAAAAATGAGGGGACTTAACGCGAGTCTCATTCCTTGGTCTTGGTTTCATGCGACCCTAAAAACTGCCATGACATCAGACACGGAAATGAATGCTCTACAGAAAGTTTCAAAAGGAATTTTTAGCAACACTACTCCTGCGGGTTTGGCAGAGAATTGGCCAAATTATTGGGCCTGTACTGCATCATTGTTTTCATATCCACAATATTTCAATCAAATGTCAATTCCAAGCATGTCAAGTTGAGGGTTCTATGATCGCATGACCTTCCCTGGCATTTGAGTCGTTCAGCCAATTGCGCTTTCCTGGCAACTACCAAACGTGCGCTTGCTTGTGTGTGTGTGTGTGTGTGTGCGTGCGCGCGCAGCGGTGCCATACCCACCGGGGACACGTCTGTCGGTGACGGAGCTGTACACGGACGGGAAGCCGAACGTGGAGGTGCTAAAGGCGCACCTGCTGAAGGAAGGACGCCTGGAGGAGGAGGCGGCCCTGCGCGTCATCAACGAGGCCACCGCCATCCTGCGTCAGGAGACCTGCATGCTGGACGTGGACGCGCCCGTCACAGGTACATCACACGTACATCACACGTACACACGCCTGTCACAAGTTGTAACGCGTGTGTGTTTAGTATGCGGCGACGTGCACGGCCAGTTCTTCGACCTGATGAAGCTGTTCGAGGTGGGCGGCTCTCCCGGCAGCACCCGCTACCTTTTCCTGGGCGACTACGTGGACAGGGGCTACTTCAGCATGGAGGTAAGCGCCGGCCGAGCAGCAGCGCTGGCCGGCCGTCTCCCCGGGTGACGGCGGGCCCCGTCCGTCTTCCCAGTGCGTCTTGTTCCTGTGGGCTCTGAAGATCAACCACCCGGACACGCTGTTCCTGCTCAGGGGAAACCACGAATGTCGCCACCTCACAGAGTACTTTACCTTCAAACACGAGTGTGAGTGTTTCTCATGACAGCAGCTCGGAGCGCGGGACCTGGGCAAAGATTCATCCCGGGCTACTTGACGCTAGCTCGGGAATCTTTAAATGCGACGCGGTCCGTTTTTGCCGCCGCCAATGCTCAAATGTGCTCATGTTTGACCAATGGAATTGCTTGCCGCCACACAATGGAGCTGTGACCCCCACAAATACATTATTCGTGGTTGTAATTTACAAAAGATTTTCATTTTTTCGGGGTCAACTTAACCTGGGCCGTGTCCACCGCCCCGCACGCGCAGGCAAGATGAAGTACTCGGATCGTGTGTACGAGGCGTGCATGGAGTCTTTCGACTGCCTCCCTCTGGCGGCCTTGCTCAACCAGCAGTTTCTGTGCGTCCACGGGGGTCTGAGTCCCGAGATCGGCAGTCTGGACGACATTCGCAAGGTCAGCGTGCCGGCCGGCCGGCCGGCCAGCCTCACCCGCGGCCCGGCCACGTAACGCGCGTCCTCTCTGCGTGCAGCTGGAGCGCTTCAAAGAGCCGCCTGCCTTCGGGCCCATGTGTGACCTGTTGTGGGCGGACCCCGGCGAGGACTACGGCACAGAGAAGAACCGGGACCACTTTAGTCACAACAGCGTGAGGGGCTGCTCTTACTTCTACAGGTAAGGTACAGGTGGTGGGACGGCACGCCAGGAGCGGGCAGAGCCTTACCTTGCCACCTTACCTGTCTGTGTGTGTGTGTGTGTGTGTGTGTGTGTGTGTGTGTGCAGCTACGCCGCCGTCTGCGACTTCCTGATGAACAACAACCTGCTGTCCGTCATCCGGGCGCACGAGGCGCAGGATGCCGGGTAAGGAGCCCACGAGGCCGACTCACGCGTGTTGTCCGCCCGCCGTACGTTAACGTGCGCTCGTACGGCCGGGTCAGTTACCGCATGTACAGGAAGAGCCAGACGACGGGCTTCCCGTCCCTCATCACCATCTTCTCCGCTCCAAACTACTTGGACGTGTACAACAACAAAGGTGAGCCCAAGCAAGCCTCCTGCATTTCCACTTTGCCCGGGAACTGCCAATGCTGCCGCTGCTGGGAAAGTTGTCTTTTTGCTCTGCATCAGCCGCCGTGTTGAAGTACGAGAACAACGTGATGAACATCCGGCAGTTCAACTGCTCGCCGCATCCTTACTGGCTGCCCAACTTCATGGACGTCTTCACGTGGTCGCTGCCTTTTGTCGGAGAGAAAGGTCAGTGGGAAGGCCGCGCCACCCCGCCCTGCGGTGGCCCACCCTGCGGTGGCCCACCCTGCGGTGGCCCACCCTGCGGTGGCCCACCCTGCGGTGGCCCACCCTGCGGTGGCCCACCCTGCGGTGGCCCACCCTGCGGTGGCCCGCCGCGCCACCCGCCCCGCCGCGCTACCCGCCCCACCCCAGCCAATAGATCTGTGGCGCATCCCCAGTGACGGAGATGCTGGTCAACGTATTGAACATCTGCTCCGACGACGAGCTCATGACTGACGCCGACGACGCGGGAGAAGGTGCCGCTCGCTCGCGACTCACAATGGCCTCGGAGTAAAAGACTCAAAGCATTTCCCCTTGCAGGCGGCGCCCCCGCTGTCCGGAAGGAGGTCATCCGGAACAAGATCCGTGCCATCGGGAAGATGGCCCGAGTCTTCTCTGTGCTCAGGTCAGTCTTAAGTGTGAAGGCTCACTCCGGCCCGACGGGCCGGCTTCCTTGACGTGCGTGTGCACAGAGAGGAGAACGAGAGCGTGCTGCAGCTCAAAGGCTTAACGCCGTCCGGAACGTTGCCGCTTGGCGTGTTGTCGGGAGGCCGGCGCACGCTGCAGAGCGGTGAGACTCGCCGCTAACGCTCGCCCTCTCTTTCTTTGCCGAGCGCGTCTGACTCGTCTTTCTGGCCGCAGCCACGGAGGAGGCGGAGGAAGCCGGAGGTAAGCGCGTGGCCGCGTTGGCCCGTCGCCGCATGTTACGGTTCCTCGACTGACACAGGGCGTCGCCCGGCAGGCGGCGACAACGACTTCAAGCCCCCGCCGCGTAGGATCCAAAGTTTTGAGGAGGCGCGAGGCCTGGACCGCATCAACGAGAGGATGCCGCCGAGACGAGACGGCCCCCGGGCCGCGCCGCCCGGTGACGGCGGAACGGACGAGGCCTAGCCCCGGGCATCTTGCCCCACCACACACACGCACGCACGCACGCGCACACGCACGCACACACACACACTTCCTTATCCACACTCGGAGGCCGGCGGTGGACTTTTTGGTTTGCACCGGCAGATGCGGTTTACATCCTCAATAAACAAGGCTAAAGCGCTCCTCGTTTTGACTTTTATTTACGTGAGGATATCATCGTTACCTGATGACATCACAGCTTGGACATGCGGCCCATCATCTTCTCCAGCTTGACGGCGAGCGTCATGTCGCCGGCAATGCGGAGCTTCCCCGTCATGAACGCCATCGTCGGCTTCAGCTTGCCTGCGCGTAGGCGGGAGAGAATATGTTAGCGTGGATGGGAACGGCTCAAGCCACCACAAGAATGCAGTACAAAATGGTGTCCACAAAAACACAACAGAAAGGTGGTCATGCGACGAGACACGTCACCTACTATTTATGCCCTTTAGCTCCGCAACACCGTTAGCACGCAAACAGGTTTCGTGAGAATAGCTTAAGCTGTTTCCACTCTGGACCAACCGTGACCAGCCAGCGCCGAGACACGGGCAAAGCACCGGGCTGCCGTTGTCGCCACGTGTCAGTTGACCAAACGACAAACTCGGGTGGCCATAAGCAAATGCGGAAACAACTTTAACTTGGAGATTCTCCGTGCTCGAGTGGGAACAACGGTCATTGATTTCAAACAAATAAACGGCGGCGCTGCCCTTGCACTGACATCCGTTCAAATTACGGAGGGCAGGTTTGCGTGCACAAAGGTTGCCGTGGAAACGCTCACCCGCAAACATTTTGCTAAAGTCGGCCGAGTCCATGGTCATGACCACGTCGGGCTCTGCGTGCGGCTGGCCCGGCCCTGCGCTGCCCGCCCCGCTCTTCAAGTCCAGGAACCAAACCCCTGCGTGTTCTCCTGCCAGAGGGAGGGGGGGGGGGGCAGGTGAGACAGACGTCCCCTTTTTGTGTGGGCGGGCTCCAGCGTCCAACATTGAAATCACCTGAAAGGTCAAACCGGTAGAGCGCCTTGGTGGACTTAACCAGATCCTCGTTGAGGACGCCTCGGATCACCTCAAACGTGCTTTCTACGGGGCCGCCGGGAGAAGACGTGGCCGACGACGGCTTGAAGGCGGGTGTCGCCCCTAGCGACGAAGCAAACACTCTGTCAGCTGCCAATCATCCAAATTCAGCAAGCGGGCAAGCGCGACCACCATTACCGTGTTGCTCCATTTGCTGGGCCAGCGCCTCGGGGGTCTCGTCTAGGAAGAAGTCGGGCAGGAGGGGGTGACCTGCGGACCAATCAGAAGGCAGCGTGAAACTGCAGCAAGCAGGGCAGGGCAGGGCAGGGCAGGGCAGGGCAGTTTGCGTGCAAGGAAGCGAACAAGCGACCTGGCTGGACGGCGTACTGATCCATGTCTCGAATGCCTTCGTCCCGCAGAACGTCCTCATCCACCAGGAAGTGACCGGTAAAGGTTTTGGGCCGCGTCAGGACGGCGTAGGCGGCGTCCGCCATGATGTCCGCAGTACGACATTGCTTGGCCACGCCTTCGCCGCCCAGCATGTCCATGGCCGCCGTCTGGATGGCTGCGGCCACAAAGCCACGGCTCCCGTTAGCCCGAGAGCGCCCGGCGCGTTAGCCGAGGTTAGCGCGTCTCGCTCACCGGTTCTCGGCCAAAGGGCGTTGACGGCGATTTGACCTCTGAACTCTTCCGCCATCCCCAGGACGCACATGGACATGCCGTACTTGGCCATGGTGTACGCTGAGTGCGACACGAGGACAATGTCAAGTCATCATCGCCCCGACCGACCCCGGCCGCTCGTCGGGTCTGTCGCTAAGGTTCCGCGTGCCAGCCGTACCTCCGGTCATTGGCGCGGCCACGCGACTTTCAGTGCGTCCGCGGTCACCGGCACATCAGTTGCTCGGGATCCAACAAACTGTGGGTGGCCTTGCTCACCTGTGTGGTTCTTGAACCAGACGGGGTTGAGGTTGAGAGGCGGCGACAAGTTGAGGATGTGTGCAGACGAACTCTTGAGCAGGTGCGGAATGACCATCTTGGACCTGGCACCCCAAAATTGGTCAGTTACAGGGGGCAAAATTCACAACGGGACAGCGGGGTGACAGTGGCAGACTCCTAATGAACTGAAAAGTGACGGCAAGGAAAGAGGCTGGCTGGCTGGCTGGCTGGCTGGCTGGCTGGCTGGCTGCCGCGTGTGGCTTGGTACGTACGTCATGTATGTTCCTCTCAGGTTGATTCCTAGCATCAGGTCCACTTTCTTCATGGGCGTTGACAAGGTTCCCGTCAGGCTGATGGCGCTGGCGTTATTCACCAAGATGTCGATGCCTGGCGACAGAGATGACAAAGCCGGCACACCGCGTTAGCGATCCCTCCCTTTTTGTAGCAAAAAAATAAATGAATCACCGTCGACTGCGCAGCGAGTCGCTTCGCGCACGTTTGCGTCTTCGTATTGTTGGGTAATTTGAAATGGCTCTCATTTTTGTGGCCAGATAATCTTCCCAAGAACGGACGGCTTCAAATGGATGCTTTTGCAGATTTGCGCTCGCTCGTCTCTATTCGATTCATCGCTTGGGTCAACATATCAGAACCACGGAGCGGACGGACGGACGGACGAACAGCCGCTGGCCCGGCACCGCCTCTGCGCTCATTCGCAATGTCGGCCTGGTTCCCGGTTGGGGATTCGCGGCCCCTTTTAGACTTCAAAGCCTTCCCGACCTCCAAACTTGTCGACGGCTTTCCGAACGGCGTCTTCAACTTGTCGCTCGTCTCGGATGTCCACCACGCACGGCAGCGCTTTCCCGCCCAAGTTCTCCACTGCAGAGCAAAAGGTCCAAAAGGTCAGGTTGGGGCCTGGCCTGGCCTGGCCTGGCCTGGCCTGGCCCGGCCCGGCCCGGCCCGGCCCGGCGCACGTTCGCGCCAACGCACCCTCCTGCGCGGCGCTATAGATGGTCCCGGGCAGCTTGGGGTGAGCCTGCGCCGTCTTGGCGGCGATGACCACGTTGGCGCCATCTCTGGCGGCCTTCAGGGCGATGGCCTTGCCGATGCCGCGGCTGGCGCCCGTGATGAACAGCGTGCGGCCCGCCAACTTCCTGCGCAGAAACGAGACACGGGGCAATCACTCGCCAGTGAGGAAGGGAGTGCCACGCCAAATCCTTTTTTGGGGCATACTAAGCAAGCCACAGGCCTTTGGTGCATCCGCTTGAGGGCTCTCAGAAAAGAGCCGCCCGCAGTCAGAAGCAAAGCCGAGCAAATAGCAGCAGAGCGAAATTTCGACTTGAACGTACATATTTCAAGAAAAGAGGGGAAAAGTTCTCCTGATTTGCTTGGCTCATGCAAACCTACAGTGTGGCGACGATCTGGCTTTTTCATTCAATCCCGTCCCTACATGATGTGCCTTGGCGATCAATCCAGGCTTGGACGGACGTCAATCACCGGTGACAAAGCGCAGCTGTGCCAATGAGGCCAAAGCTATTGCTAAAGTCATGCGAGCGAGCGAGCCAGCCAGCCAGCCAGCCAGCGCTTCTCAAAAGTTGGCGGCGGGGCGCGCCACCTCATTTACCATGTTAATTAGATTCCATTTATAGTCGTTGAGATTTGGGGGTAGGGGCAGTAATTAAAAAGTCCTGTGCTAGCCTACGCTAAGCCTAAATGACTCGGACACTCGATGCTAATGTTTAGTAAAAGCACAACAATCATTGGAGTCATCGTTGTTTGACACTTTTGAGGGCGATTTGTCTTTTTGAATCGCACGTGAAGTCGTCAAAGAGGGCGTCTGCGAACTCACCCGCCGTTTGGAAGCATGGTCACTCCGAAAAACAACAACCGCGGGCCGACAGTGAACAAAATCCTCAGGAGAGAAAAGGACACGCAACTTTTCGTCCACCTTTCACCCAGTGAAGGCAACCGGAAGTCCGTCCCTCCCTCGCTGCCGGCCAGCGGGCTCCATTTCCGGTCTCCTGCCAAAGATCCCCAGGATTCGTTGAGACGTCTCACACGTTGACGAAGGCATATCCGAAAGAGAATCAAACAAAGGGAAAAGACGCACTTTGCGCTGGGCTGCGGCCATTCTGTGTGGTGGGTCGCACAATCATGTTGGCAAATGTCACGTGCACAAGCAATGAGAAAAAAACTTTATTGTTGGCGTGACAATTCAATTGTGCAGTGTGATTGGTCGACAAGCTGAGATGCAAAACGTCTCATTGGACGACAGCCTGGCACATTCAAGAAACATGTCATGGGGCCGAACCCAACCCCGGTGCCTCTGCTCGACGAGCACTTCCCTCGACCTGTTCCACGTACGTCAAAATGGAAGGATGAAAGTGCCACTTGAAAATTCACGGGCCTTCGTTTATTCCAAAGGCTGGACTCGATCAAGAAGTCATGACGCATCTCAAGATAATTGGAGAAACTGCATGATAAGCGCTTTCAGTTGACACCGCACAATGGATGGCAGGCAGGTTGCCTGCCAACGGTCCCGGCCGGAGCAGTCGTTTGGACAGCCCGATTGGAAATCAATTGTCCGTCATCTTGTGCTCCAATCGCTTTTCCATCTGTGCGCTGGCTGGCTGGATGCGCGACTAATCTCTCTCTCTCTCTCTCTCTCCAGCCGCAGCGGCTAGCGTATTTGAACCCCCGGCCACTTGGCTTCGCTCTGGGGGGCCCACTCTGCTCTACACTGACACACGTACACGCGAGTTAGTCGACATGAAATGATACGACACATAACACTGCGTGCGGCGCTCCTCACACGAGCGGAACGCCGTCGGAATAGTTTAGTTACAAAGAAAAGACAAATACAAAAAGACGGCTGACAGCGCCGCCTCCTGATCTGACCGCTTGGGTGGCGTCTTCTCACGTCACCTTCACGTTGTTGAGCGTTTCCACAGAAAGCGGGGAGTACCGCGGCCGGCCGGGCGGGCGGGCAGGGCCGCACTCTTGTGCCACTGCTTCTTTGCTAACATTAGCACCAAAAGGAACATAAATAGTCTCCAAAAAACAACAACAACAACAACAAAAAAAAAAACACGCAGGGCTCTCCGCGACAGCAGCTACACGTCCAGGATCTCCTCGGCCGTGCCGCCGCATCGGAGCCGGTACCGGCCGGTCCGCCAGCTGATGGTGGGATCCCAAAGCGCCGACAGGAAGATCTGCACCGCCATGGACTCGCGGATGAACCACGCCACGGCAAAGTCCAGCTTGGAGAAGCTCGGCGGCCCGCCCTGCCCGCCCGTCAAAACACGACGAATGACAAATAGCTTGGGCGAGGCGGACTCATCGGGTACGCACCTGAACTCCGGTGAGTTGGACGTAGTCGGCGATGAACCACGCCAGACAATGACACATGAAGAACACCATCATGTCCCATCTACACGAGCGGACATAAACAACGTTTGGCGCAAAGAATGACGGGCGGAGTGCGACAGAGCGCTGGCTCGGTGCGGCAGACAAAACCTGAAAAGGTGATGGGCGGCCCAGCCGATAATGAGGCTGGCCAGGAAGCACTCGGAGACGGGTTCCAGCACGGTGCCCGGAAGCATGTTGATGCGCAGCTTGGTCCACCTGCCACGGACCAAGGGAGGAAGTTAGAGCGCCTCCGCGTGGTCATGATGCTCACGGCGTTCACCTGATCAAGCGTGACTGGAACTGGCCGATGGAGTAGGAGCCCGAATTCTGCAAGGCCACCTGCGTCGCCATGGAGAACTTCCAGCCTCTGCGCAAGACCAATCGGGCCGGGGGGCCCGCCCGCGAGCGTCGCGTTAACTTGTGTAGAGGACACGCACCCGATTCCAATGCAAAACGCTCAACGGCGTTGTTGGAGATGCCGGCTGCGTACTTTCTCGTTTGGAGAGTGTGTGTGTGTGTGTGTGTGTGCGTGTGTGTATAAGAGTGTGAGTGAGCGGGGGCGTTTGTGTGTGCGACAGAAAGCCAGTCAGTGTGGTAGTGCGTGAAAACGAGCCCGAGCGTGCACGCGTACCTGTCGGCGATGGCCTTGGCCATGAAGTAATCTTCAGCGATGTACTGCGCAAAAGCCACCAGGCCACCGGCCTGGTCCAGGACGTCCTTGCGCATCAGACACGACATGCCCGTCACGCACTTGATGCCCATCACGTTCGCCGAAATGTACGAGCGAGGGTGCGACGTCCCGAAGTAGACCTGCAGACCCGTTTGCCTCTCGTTAGGCGAGCTCGGGCCGCTCCGCTAGTCAGCCTCACGGGCGGGAGTTAGCACGCTGCGGTGTTGATGCGCTTTCTCAAGCTAACTGGGCGTCCCGCTAGCGAGCCTCACCTGCTCCAGCGTGGCGGCGAAGCCCTGGCGGTCGGCGACGTACGGCAGGCCGTGCACCAGGCCCACCTTCTCGGTCATCTGATTGGTCAGATCGGTCAGGGTGTCTGCTTTGACTGCAGTCACACACAGTTAGCATTGGCGTTAGCACGGGGCCGCTGCTCAGACAGGGTCAAGGTGGCGCAGGACGACCTCGGATGCCGCTGTCGCAGATCCACACCAGGCCGTACTTGGCGCCCTCGTAGCCTGGCATCAGGTTGTTGATTTTGGGGTTGATGCCCACTTTCTTGCCCCCTGCCAGAGACAGGCGCTGGGTCAGGTCCACATTTGGGCCAAAATGGAGATTTAGTTGGCCCAGTTAAATGGCCTCAAATTGCTCAGTACCGAGGGCCCGGAAGGGCCGCAGACAGGCGAGAGAGCGTTTCAATGTGAGGGCGTCGCAAGTGGTTACCGATAAAGAGGCGAGCGTCCACGTTGGGATATTTGCCCAGCAGCTTCTTGCATACGTCCACGGCAGGGTCGTCCTGGTCCTGAATGCACATCAGCACCTCGTACTGCACGCACGCACGCACGCACGCGCACGATTACAACACACGCGTACGCACACGGTTCCAGAGGTTGGGGGTCAGCTACCTTGGGGTAGTCCATGGTGAAGAAAGTTTCCAGGTTGGAGATGAGGTTAGCGTCCACGCCCTTGAGCGGCTTGAGCAGGGACACGCCTGCCGGCGGCTGAACCTCCGGCCTCTTCTTGTGCAGACGCAGGCGCCTGACAACAGACGGACGGGGTCAGAGGTCGTTTGGCAAAAGCCTGTCTACTTAGCCATCGGTCTGCCGATTGTTTTCGCCACGACTAAAAGAATTTGCAAAAAGATCATGTGAAAAGCCACAGTTTTGTTGTTTTGGGACCGAGCGAGCGAGCGAGCGATGACTGGCTGACTCAGCCAAAAGTTATTTGTCTCCCTCGCACCACACAAAATGGCTACACGATGTTTACTATTTCACAAATGTACCTGTCGTTTGGCGATTCAATGTGGCTTCCCGTCTTAAGGCGGTTCGGTCGGGCTACCCTACCTTAGAGTAGTACTTAACGCTTTATAGAAAGTAAGCAAAGCATTAAGGTCGGCTTCAGCAACGCCGATGTCCAAAATATTCACTTGAGAGAGAGAGAGGATGAGAAAATAATGTCCGTCGGCCGGCCGGCCGGCGCTAACCGACCGGCTAGCTACCCTGCGCCCACCCCCTAACATAATGACCCTTTTTTTTAATGTCCGTTTTATCCCATATACAAAATGAAAACACAAGGTCGGAGCACTTTCAGCCAGACCGGCGGGATTAAAGTTAGCTAGCGGTGCCGGCCGGCCGGCCTGCGGTGGGCTGGGCTGGGCTCGGCTAAGCTAACATAGAGTAGGCTAACGTTAGCTCGGCTAGGCTAGGCTAAGGTAAGCGACGAAGCGAAGGTAGAGCGTGGCGAACTCACACGTAAATGATGGACATGAAGTGCATGAGCCACAGCACGACGAACAGCAGCAAGCCGAACACGGCAAGGCCCTGCATGGCGACCTCCGCCAGACCCATGGTGATGCGCGGAAGGCGGGGAGGGAGGCACGCCACGCCGGACGGGCGTGTGGATGGACGGCCGGGCCAGCCGGCCGCCGCCGGGAGCAGGAGGAGGGAAACGAGGAGTGGGGTCCCGCCCCGGGCAAAGGTGCGCCGAGCGAGCGCAGCTGGAGACTGAGGTCAAAGATTCGGCAGACAGATCCAGTCTTGAAATCCGCTCGACGCCAAGCGGCCAGTCCGGAGATCCGAGAAGGAAGACACACGCCGACTCCGTCCGCCGGGGACCGCTCTCAGTCCCACCGCGGCCGAGCCCAGCCGAAGCCGCTTGACAGTCAGCAGACCCGCAGTTGATCAGCTGACCTGGGTGGGAGGGGAGGGGGCGGCGGCGGAGTTGATGAGCTCTTCCGGTCAGCGTCAATCCGCCAGCCGGCTGAGCGAGCGTCACGTCTCGTGACGTCACGCTGCCACCTTCGCCCTCCGGAAACAAGAAAAAAAAGAAAGAAAACAAAACAAAATGGAGGCTTGGGGGGGGACGACGACGACGAAAAGGGCTCGCCTTTTTCACTCCTCCGACGCGTGATTTCTCTTTTCTCGTTTGGCTCCGCTCACGACTACATGTGATTTGACAAACAGCTGCACATGGTCACAGGGCAATGTCACAATCTGTATGGCAACAAACTTATGTGGACAAACAAGTGATTGGCCGCCAGAATGACAAGTTTGCCTTCTTTATTGATCAATGGGTGGAGAAGCGGCGTGGCCGCCGTGGCAACTGGCCCAGGCACACTCGGCGTTTTCCTTCCAGCTGCTCCCGCGATCCTCGTACACTTCCTGCGGAGCGGTCGAGAGGTGAGCCCGGGTGACCGGACGGGTCGAGTCGGCCCGCCGACGAGCGGAGCCATCCTGACCTTCTTCCACACGGGCACGTTGGCCTTCAGGCCGTCCAGCAGGTTAGCGAGGGCCTGCTGGCCTTGGCGGCGGTGCGGAGACGAGACGGCCGCCACCACGCTGGCCTCTCCCACAGCCACCCACCTGAGGGAGGAAGGAAGGAGCGGAGCGGAGCGGAGCGGAGCAGAGCAGAGCGGAGCGGAGCGCCGGGTTAAGAGCGGAGCGTTCACGGCGGCCCGCGGTTACGGCGTTGGTGCGACCCGAGGCGGTGGTGCACGCAGATGTGCACGAGGTCGGGCCAACGCGCCCGCAGGCGCCGGCACAGCTCGGCCAGCTCCGACCGGACCATGGCCTCGTACGCCTCGTACTCCAGACCGATCACCTTGCCGCCGTCCGACCGGTCCTGGCGCGTGGTACCTGCGACGAGGGACGCCGCATCTTATCCGGGGCCTCGGCACAGAGCAAGCGATGGCACCCGTACCGATGAAGAGAGAAATGGCGCCGCAGGAGGCGCTGGCGACGGCCGCCACCACGTCGTCGACGGACAGCCGATGGCGGCTCAGCTGGAAGATGTCCCGCGCTTCCTCTGCTGCCGCCGCCTGCCAGGGAAGATGGCGGATGAGAGTGGGTGCCACTGTTACCACGGTTAGCTTATGGACTATGATTGTGGCAGCAAACGTTTGTCAGATAGCATTGTTGTCTGTGAGGAGGGGAAGGGAGGCGGCGCTCAGAGGCTCATACGATGGTGTCCGTGTTCATTGTCGGCATCGTTGCGACAACGAGTGTCCTAACGCCATGTTAGCAGCATGTTGCAATTCTTATTGCGCAACGAAGGGAAGAAGCTCACGATGGGCGGCGATGGGCTGCTCATCCCCCGCTCAGCGGCGGCACCACGGCGATCTCGTCTCCGTCTCGCAGCGTCAGCGGCTCCCGGTCGTCGACGGCGACGTACTGATGGCGCACGGCCAACACCACGTGCCCCTGCAAGGCCCGCAACCTGTACGCACGCACGCACGCACGCAGGCAGGCACATCAGACACACGAGGCCCCCATTCTGCTCAGCTGGGCTCGGCTCCAACCTGGGGTGTTGTCCTAGCAAGCGAGTCCAAAGGTCCCGACTGCTGATTGGCGTGTCCACTTGTAAGGTCTCCTCACGCAGGCCGCTGAGCTCTGCGCTCTCAGCAAAGTACAAGACGCACACCTAGAGCACGCACACTTGGTCACGCAGATGTTCCCTCCCCAACGCAAAGACAACTGCCAGGCAGGCAATCGGAATGATTGGCATCGCTTTCAGATGTGGCTTCCGTTTGGCCATGTCAATCATTTATTTGCCACAATATTTGAAAAGAATAGAGGAAATTGTGCAAAACTCTTCCTTTAAGTCGCCGAAACGATGACTTTCACAACATTCCTCGAAAAATGCCCTAAACAGGGCCGGGCCGGGCCGGGCCGGGCGGCCGCCATCGGTCACCATGCGGTCTACCTTGCATACGCCACGTTATGTTGAGCTGAAGGCAGCCAATGTTCCTTTTTTTTGTAGAGATGCTTTTAACGACTCAAACAAATTACGCGACGTTGTTCGGAGGGAGTTTCGGCTCCTGGTTTGTTCGGCTAGCATCAGAATGCAGTGGATTTTAAACGCGTCGCTGGCTAGCGGCCATCAGAAACTCACGCGCGCGGTCATCTGGGGACTCCGGGAGGGGAAGGATTTGATTGATTTCAAAACACAAGAGTTTTCTTTCTAGAAAGCGGAGGTCGAGTTACGTCACGACAGTTTGCCTTTCTATTGGCTTGCTCGATTTCTTCCACGACGGTTATTTGGGTGCTATTTAGCGCAACACCACCCCCTGCTTTGCAAATGAAGAACAGCGCCAACTAAGTGAAGCACAGTCAACCAACCGCATATTGGCGATTTGGGACGCGCGGATTCGTCACACCGCATTTTCCCCTGCCCCCGTTGATTCGGGAACCCCCCCCCCCCCCTTTAAATCGCCACCCGCCTCCACAAATAGCAGCGGTCGACCGCAGTTTTGTATTGACTCGCGACTGGTCCAGTCCATTCTTTGTCAAAACGTGCCCAAAACTGACATCGACTGGCGACCGGTCCATTTCTTGGTTTGCGGGGTTCCCGACCTTTTCTTCAATCTGATGGAAATTCCTGAGAGACGCAAGTTAGCGAGTTTGAGACCACTTGAGCACTTGACTTTATTCACTCCAAAAAACACAACTATTACACGGAAAGTGCGCTCACACATCCAAACCCTGAGCAGTCAGGAAGTCTTCCAGCGCGCTTAGTCTCTGCACCAGCATCACATCCAGGTCCGACTGGTCGTCGACGCTGCGCCCCGCGCGGTACTGTCGCCGTACGACGCGTTTTCTGGGCACCGCGACAGGAAGTCCAACACCTGCAAACAAAATGGATGCGGCAAGTTGCGGCTTGTTGCGGCCGATTGCGCTACCTTGAGCTCGTTTCCTCTTCCTGGGTTGAGTGAAGTCCGGGAAGAGGAGGAGCCTGCGCCGCCTCTGCTGGCCAATGAGGAGCAAAGCTCCGTCCTTCTCCCGAGGCTCCTCAAAGATGGTCTCCAGAGTCCTGCAGAGCAGAGAAGGTGGCAGCGGGGGAACGGTGGTCCTCCCTCCCTTGCCGTTTTACGTACCTGTTGTTGCCGGGACATTTGTAGTTTTTGTTGGTGTAAATCTCCTCCACGCTGAACTCCTTCTTATTCAACCTCAAAGGCAGACAAAAGGCCAGCGTGAGGCCTGCCCCTTCCCCGGCGGCGACCTTCTCGCTCACCTTTTGACCTTGGGCAGGCCCATGGGCGTGAGCGGGATCTCTCGCGGCGCCGCTCGGCGGATCCGGATCCGCGAGACGCGTCCGGCTTTCTGACGAGAGACGCAGACGTCAACCTGCGCTGCTCTTTTGCTTTCAAACACTCGGCAAAGTGACTGTTGCCATTAGTGGTAGGACAAGCCCAACAAAATGAAATGAACAAAACACTAGCAAACAATCCCAAAGTGTTGAGCAGCTGAACATTATGGGCCGGACAGATGCCGACTGGCGCACCTGCTTGCAGCCACTTGGCGACTGGGCGACCGGGAGCGACGCGACCGCCTCGGCGCAAGGAGGAAGAGGCGGGGCGAGGAGGCGCTTCTGGGAATTGGCTCCTCTGTCTGCTCCTGGCGCCCTGCGGTCACGTCACATGGCGTGATGAGACCAAAGGTTGCAAGTGAAGATATTTGTACTGACCTGAGGTCAGCCTCTCGGATGTAACTGCCAACCAAAAAATAAGAAAGGCGCTCGTGAAGGCGGCGACCACAACCCATCAATCCACCGATCAATCAATCCACCGTGCAACCAACCAACCAACCAGTGATCGACGGCGAGACTGGGTGGGGCCGTCCAGTCGCTCAAGGGCCGCCAGAGATTCCATTGGGTCCCACCCCCGAGCGCCGCCAGGGCCGCCGCAGACAGACGTAGCAGGGAGGCGGCCGAGCAGGGCGACATAGGGGGCGGCGGCGGCAGCGGGCCGGAAGAGGCGGGCCAGCCCGGCCATCGGCCGCTGGCGGATCGCAGCAAGTCAAAAGGACAGAAGCTGCGAGGACCCGAGCGTCGCTTTCAGCCTTTCATTTCAGCCAATTGGCTCCCATTCCCACCTGTAACCGTTGCGGCACAAAACCAGGCTGACACCCTTGAGCGATTGGCCGCCTTGCTCCGGACTTCCGGGCTCCAAGTTGAGAAGCGTGAGGGTGGCCCGGTCAGGAGCTCCGTCTCCCGTCAGGCGGACGGCCAACCGGCCTACGAACCTCCCGCGGCGCCGGTGCCCCTCTCCCGCTCTGTGGTTGCTCCTCCTCTTGATGCCTCTCCCCTCCGGTCGTCTCTCGCCCTCCCTGGGACAAAGCGGCGAGCTCTCGGGGGCGACGGAAGAGGACGGCGGCCCGGGGAATGTGGCCGGCCCTAAAGAGAAGGGGAAGAAGAAAAGGCGCAAACGCCAAAGCATGGATTCCCAACACAACCACGGCAATGCGGCGGGCGACGCCTGTACGTACACTGGCGGGCGCCGCTATCGCACCATCCCGACCCGCTCGATTGCGTCGCCCTCTGGGAGCGTTACCTCTGCGACAGTCAACTCGCGGCACGGCGCGTCTCTCGGGGCTCTTCCTTCCGCCGCCAGCCGTTCGCTCCAAAGCGTCCACTCGCCGGGCCAACGATGCCAGCGCCCCTCGCAGGAGACGCCGCACTTCCATCCTGTGGGTGGCCAGGAGGCGGGGCAAAAGCGCCGCGCAAGGACAGCTGGGCCGAGGGCCGGGTTGCCGCCGCTGACGACCCCGAGGAGCGACTGTAAGAGCCCACGCAATTTTCATTCAATCTACGTAGGTCGCAACGTGTGCTTTTTGCATTCAGTCACGGGTCCCGTCCCGCATGCCCTCTAAGACTGTTGGGCAGAAATCTTCTACAAATGGATGCAGTCAGTGCACGAGTGTGTTCATTTCACGTACTCTTGTCGAATCAATCAGAGCAATGTGTGTTTCTATGGGCAAAAGCTGTTTGGAGACTGTTCAAGCGTGTCTGACTGTTTCTGCCAAGCGGATTGAAAACCTTCTCATTTTAGCTCACACACTTACGCGCTTGCGGGGCTCCGTAGACATTCTTGTCAGCTGATGGGGGTGGAGGAGGCGTCACTCCCGGCGGGGGAAGGGACAGCATGACTACGGAGAGAGAGAGAGAGAGAGAGAGAGAGAGAGAGAGAGAGAGAGGGAGGGTGGTGTTTAAACCGGTGACGTCATATTTGACACGAAACCTCTCGCGAGACCTGGGCCCCGCTAAACTCAATCCGAGTAGCATTGAAACTAATGTGCTCAAAAGGTTTTTGTTCCTTATGAACGCATTATAAACAACGCAGGAGCAGGTGAACGCACGCACACGCGCGCGCGCGCACGTTTGTAGCACAGAAAGCCACAAGGCGTCGCGCGAGAAGCTGCGGCTGATCGCTGCCATTTGCATTTGACAAAGCTCGAAAAATATGTACCTTTTTCGATCCTGGCAGCTCAGCAAACTCCCCGAATTGTCTCGAACGTCATTTGAAGACGGTCGGGGGTAGCAAAGAGTCAAATGGAAAATGATTTTTTTTTCCCAGGAAAATGGATGAGTCCAGCGAAGCGGCGTTGAGCTTTACCCAAACAACGAGCACTTCCGAATAGATTTCGAAATAAAAGATGAACCCGACATGGACTCTGCTACAAACAATAGCACAGTGACCACGGGTAATCACATATTGTTGAGTAATAGTTGTGTAAATATACGAGCAAATTTCACCCTAAGTGCGTTTAAAACCAGTGGGTATCGTTTCCATTAGGTTCGCTCGCCCGGGTGTACGCATGCGCAAGGAATTAGGGAACGGGAGAGGAGAGAGAGGGCGTTTACCTCGAGTTTGCTCCGTTTAGCGTCTTCTTCTTTTTGGATCGTCCGGCGGTTGGCCATCTAACGGGGCATTACCGCCACCTACTGTTCCAGATACCGGCTGTCTTCTTGAACTGCTACATGGTTTCATTTTGATACCGTCGATTGCAACACTAAATACATTGAAATCTTGACGTGAAAGTGTTGCACTAGCGTTGGCACAAAAAAAACCCCAGCATTTTATAATGTAACAAATGTATCAGTCCCAGGATACACGACAAAAGGGTTGAGCTAAAACGTTGACTTTTATTCTTACGTTATGTCGCCAAAAACATTTAAATTAATAAGTTAGGCGTTACAGTGTTTGTCAGTGAAAACATCCACAGCGTCCCTACGAACGGAATCGTCTCAAGGGAACGGCGTCTTCTTTTGGGGTTGGGTGGGCATGCGGGAAGACGAGCTAAGCGCTACACATCCTAAGTGGTAGATAGAAAAAGATGACAGCCTGATTGAGCGAGCTTTCTGAAACGGAGGGAGGGGCCTTTCATACCGACGTGACAATATAGGAGCCGTGTTCGCCGCCGCCGCCGGCACAGCCTCCTTCGCCACCCTTGGGCTCCCGCTTTTTGGTGACGGGGGTAGGGATAAGCGAGGGCCTTGCAGGTGCGTTGGATGTGGCAGCAGAGGGCGATGTGGAGGCGGCCGAGTCAGGGTTGCTCTTCCTGGGACTGGGCGTGTAGTTAAAGGGGCTGACCCTGGCGGCCACGGCGCCACTGCGCTGCTGCTGCTGCTGCTGCTGAAGGCGCTGCTGAAGGCGCTCCGGCGCCGCTGGCGGCGGCTTGTCCTCCAAGCTGTCGCAGCTGCGCCGTAAGTTCAGGTTGGTGGAGGAAGTGGACGAGGAGGACGAGGAGGAGGAGGGCAGTTTGGAAGGGACGAGGCCTGGAATGACAGGCGGGGCGTTGGGAGAGCGCGCCGAGCACGAGGACGCCGAGCGCGGGTTGTTGACGGGACAATCTTCCAGGCGTACCCACACTTCCTCCTGGTCCAAGGCTTCCCCCACGCCGGCGCTCTTGGCCCGCTGCCACGTTCCCGTGGATCGGGCACCGGGCTCCTCCTCGCTTCGGGCCTTCTCGCTCGACTCGGACGAGGCCGAGAGGACAGAGGAGGAACTTCCGGTTCGCTTCCAGGTGCCCACGCGAGGCAACGAGCTGGAATGTTTGCTCTGGCGCTTCCAGGTTCCCGTACGGCCCAAGTGCGACGACGACTCGGCCGCGCTGTCCTGGGGGCGAGACGGACTCTCCGATTGGGAGCGGACGGCATCCTGTCTGCGAGACGTGGCGGCGGCGGCGGACTCTTCCAGCTTCCTCTTGAGCGTGGGGCTGGGCACCTCCTTGATGAACGTGGACTGGCGGACGAGTGCGGGTTTCTCCACTTCCGCCTTCTCCTTCTTTGAGACATTGTTGCGGCCGACCTGACTCGCCGCAGCGCCAGGTTTGGCGGCGGCGGCGGGCGACGCTGTGCGCGGCAGCTGCGATGGTCTCCCTCCTCTATGAGAGGAACGCGACGGCGTGGAATCCCGAGACGAGTCGCCGCTCCCTGGCACTTTGGCGGGGGCTCTGGGTTTGCTCCTTCCCCTACCCGCCAGCTCGGCCCTAGGCTTTCCGGTGATGGGGCTCCGATAAACCTTCTTGCCACCCCTCACCGCCGCCTTCGGCTGGTCTTCTTGGCCCTTCTTTTTGTCCTCGGCAGACGGTTTGACCACCCTGGCGCCCGGCTTGGACTCGGCCTGCCGGTCGGGGGCGCTGCCGGCGGGCGGCGGCGGGCGGAACGGCGAGCCCACCGATTTGAGGGATAGCACAGAATCGGAGTCGGATGAGCCTTGGGGGGACGGCGACGAAGCGGCGGCGGCGTTGAGGCTGCTGACGACAGAGTTGGCACCTTCTTGAATGGCTTTCCAGTCGAAGGACTCGGAGTCCGGGGAGGCGGGGCTCTGCGGTACATCCAAAGGCTCCTCCTCGGCCAGCATGCGGTCCTCCGCTTTGGCTGCAGGAAGGGGCGTTGCGGCGGCGGCGGCGGAACTCTTCTTCTTCTTCTTCTTCTTGGGCATGGCCGAGCTGATGCACTCCTGCAGGAGGTCGTCTTCAGAATCAATGCTGAGCGAGCTGAGCGAGGAGTTCCTGGAGAAGCAGACAGGCGTGTCCTCCACGTGGAAGGCTTTGGGCGTGTAGGCGCACAGGCGCGGCGGCGCTTTTACGGGCACCTGCGCAGCGGGCTCTGCGCTGCCGCCCTGTTGCTCATTCAGCCGCTGCGGCGGCGGCCGCCGGGGGGCCGCAAACTCATTGTTGTTGTTCTCCTGGTCAATGTCGCTCAGCGAACTGAGAGAAGAGTTCCTGGAGAAGCAGACGGGCGTGTCCTCCATGGCAAACTTCTGCTTTTCATCCGAGGCGGGCGGGTTGGCGCCGCCGGCTTTACCCGGAGGGAAAACTTCCGCCGCCGCCGCCGGCGTCTGTTTGTCCCGCTCGCGCCGTTTGCGGACCTCATCCCGTTTGCCGTCCTCGTCCCGCTTCCGTTCTTCGTCCTTCTCGTCGTCGTCAAAATCGAGCGAGCTCAGCGAGTCGTTGCGGGAGAAGCAGCAGGGCGTTCCCTCGATGGGGGTGTAGCGATGCGGCGAGTCGAAAGCGAAGCCCGGCTTGACTTTAGCCGCCCGCTGGGTGGGCTTGACCGGCGAGGTCGGCTTTAGCGGCGCGGCGGCCGACGAGGGACGTGCTGTGGGGTTCTTGTGCTGCTGGGGAATGAAAAGGGGCGGGGCCGGAGGGGGCGGGGCCGGCTCGCCGCCGCCGCCAGAGGACGCTCGAACGGGCTTCCTGGGTTTGGCTTTGGGCATGGCGGCACTGATGCACTCGGCGAGGATGTCCTCGCCGTTGTCGCCCTCTGGAAGTCCGGCGCGGTGTGCCTGCGAAGAGGAGGCGGCGGGCGCAGCGGCGGCGGCGGCGGCGGGATGGGCCTCCTCGTTGGGCGGCGAGTCGATGGTGAGGTCGCTGAGCGACGTCGCGGTGGAAAAGTTGAGCGGTGTTCCCTCCACGCAGTAGACACGGGGAACCTCCTCGCTTGGCGGCTCCTTCTTCTGCGAGGGGAGGAGCTTGTAGACCGGGAGCTGGGTGCCTTTGCCTTGCTGTTGCTGCTTCTTTGGTTTCCGTGACGACTTGGGCATGGCCATGATGATGCACGCCTTCAGGATCTGAGTGTCGTCGTCGTCGTCGTCGTCGTCGGACTCTTGGAGCACCCGCTGAGATGGCCCTTCCTCCTTGGCCGGGACCCGGCCGCCGTTCTGGCTTTGGTCCCGGCCGCCGTTCTGGCTTTGGTCCCGGGCGCCGTCGCGCTTCACGTCGGCTGCGATGAAGGGCTCGTCCATACTGAGCGCGCTCAGACTGGAAGCGTAGGAGAAGCCGTGCGGCGTGCTCTCGGTCGCAAAGTGCAGCAGGACGTCGGCGGCGCTCTCCTCCGCCTCCTTCTTCTTGGCGGCCTTCTGCTCCCCTGCGGTCATGGCGGAAGGCGGCGGCACCGTCTGTGGCGGTGGCGGCGTCTTGGCGCGGCTGGGGGGCATGGTTTGGCCGGGACTGTCGGGCAGGTCGCTGGGACTGACCACCCCGCTGGGCATGCCGCTGCACGGCTCGCTGGAGCGCACGGAGCTGGCGATGGACGAAGTGGAGAAGCTGTCCAGCGAGCTGACCGACGTGCAGCGACTGAACATGAGCGGCGTCTCCTGAGCGTACTGCTGCTCCGGCGGACTCTTTGGAGTGCGGGCGCCCAACGCCGGCTGATGCTGGTGGGCATTGTGGTGGTGGTGATGGTGGGGGTGGTGGGCGCGCCGTCCTCGCGCCGCCGCAGCGGGGACAACGGGCGTCTGGCTCTCCACTTCTTTGCGCTGCCGCTGCTCGTCCCCGGCCGCTCGCCTCTTCCTCGCCGCCGCGTCGGCGTCCTCCTCCTCTTCCTCGGGCGACAAGGACGACAGCGAGCTTCCGCCAGAGAAGCAAATGGGCGTGTCCTCAACGCAGTAGGTCTGCGTCGACTCTTGGTGACCCTTGGGTGGCAGGTGCGGCGGGGGGCACGGGGCAGAGGGGGCGCTATTGGGGGCCGGGCCGTCTCCAGCCTGGAAGGGAGGCTTGCGTGAAACCTCGCCGCCGTATTTCAGGCTGTAGTCGATGGGCTGCTCGGGCCCGGCGGCGGCGGCGGCGGCGGGGTCGCCGGCGCCGCCGTAGCGGGAGGCCGGCGGGACGGCGTAGCGGGCGGGCTGCGCCGGCGGCACCCGAGCGTTGGCGCCGTCGCTCCTCATCCTCGTGGCGCCGGCCTGCTCGTCGCGCCGCTCCGTCTCGGTCCTGCCGCGGTGGCTGGGACTCTGCCTTCCGGAATTGAGCTGCTCGTCCGAGTACTTGAGGCTGTAGTTGATGGGCGTGTCCACCTCCGCGCCGTCGTCGTCCGCCATATGGTTAACGCTGCGAATCTTGTGAGCCAGGTCGGCCGGGTACTTCCTGTAGACGCAGCACCTGCCGGCGCCGCCGCTGTCGTCCGAGGAGTAGAGCGGTTCCGAGGACGGTTTGGTTTTGCCGCGGGTGCCGTAGCCGTCGGCGCTGGTCACGCTGTTGATGCTGTCGCTGGACGCTCGCACGCTGGCGGCGAAGACGGGCCGCGCGTACGCCGCCGACTCGTCCGCGCTGGGCTTGGAGCCGTCGGCATTTTTTGGACTGGACAGAACCGGCGTGTTGGCGTAGGAGCGGGTGGCGTTGGCCGCTCCGCCGGCACCGCCGCAGTCCCGCGCCTTCCCGTGCGCCTTCCCGTGCGCCGCCTTTGGGCTGAGGTTGTCGATGTTGTCAAAGGTCTCGGAGAGCTGCTGAGCGTCCAGCTCCTTGAAGAGCGCCTTCTGCTTGCGGGCGTGCAGCGAAGGCGCCCCGGCGCCCGGCGAAAGCACACTGGCGTCCTTGTAACGAGCCGGCCGGTTGGCCATCAGGTTTCGCAGGGCGGCGGCGCTGCCCATGGCGATCATCTTGTGGCGGGAATGGATGAGGTTGCGCAGCATTCCCACGGCGCCCAGCTCCCACAGGGCCTCCTGATCCTTGGCGTCGCGCGCCGAAAGGTTCCACAGGGTTCCGCAGGCATTGGACACGATGGTCAGGCTGTGCGATTTCAGGTGCTGCAGCAACGTGGGCAGGCAGCCGTGCTCCCGCAGGATGCGTCTGCGAGCAGATACATCCGTCCGTCCGTCCGTCCATCCATCCATAGGGTCAGCCGGCCGAGCCAACTCACCTGTACGCCTCGTTGGTGGCGATGAGGCTGGAGACGTTCCTCAGGATGCCGCCTCCGCTCTCGATGATGGCCAAGGTGTTGGTGTGGCTGCGGTGCGTCAACGTCCCCACCAGGAAGGCCAGCGCGCCGTCCACCGAGCAGATGTCGGCCTTGTTCTCCGTGCAGTGCGCCGACAGGTTCCAGAGCGCGCTCAGGACCGACTTGAGCGTGGACTCCTGCCCGGGCGGATGGGCAAACGGACGGACGGACAGTCGGACGGACGCTCAGCGGCTGTTGGCTAGCGCCACGACTCACCTTCTGGACATCCAGGGCGCAGCCCACCAGCGCCCGCACACTGCCCACTTCGCGCAGCGTCTGCTTGCTGTTGACGTCCGCTCGCCACGACAAGTTCCTCAGCACGCTGGCCATCACCTGCTGCAGGTCTTCGCTTTCAGACTTGAGCTGCTTGACCATGGCGCGCATGCAGCCCTTCATGGAGCACAGCGTGGCCTGGAGGGCACAAAGTGCGAGGGACTCAAGATGACTCGAGAGGCCGGCGGCGAGCCGAGCTACGGGCGCGGCGCGGCTGCCCGACCTTATTGGCCACGTCTCCAAAGGTCAGATTGGTGAGCGACATTCCGGCGTAGCGGCGCAGCGTGACGCTGTAGTGGTCTCTGCTCAGGTCCAACATCTCGCAGTCCACCTGCAGCAGCTCGGCCACCGCCTGCAGGCCACCTGAGCGTCACCGCACACACGTTAGCTAGCACGCAATGCCGTGCTGTGCTGCGTTGTGCGATTTCTCATGACACCGCAGCTAGCTCTTATTTCAACTTTTCAGCCATCTTGAGACCTTCCACCCTCCCTAATCTTTGCGGGGATTTTTGCTCGCTCACCAAGCTCGTTCATGGCGTGCCGATGCTCCTCGTCGAAAGAGAGTTTCATGAGGACGCAGACGGCGGGACAGATCTGATGGTCGACGGGCGAGGGCACTGCCGCGCACGGTGAGGAACAGCAGATGAAACGGGGCGATGGCGGCGGCCAGCTGCTCGCTCGCTCGCTCGCTCGCTCGCTCGCTCACTCACTCACTCACTCACTCACTCACTCACTCACTCACTCACTCACCGGGGTTGTCCTCCTGCTCGGCACCCCTCTCGTGGTTCTCCTGCCAGCTCCAGCAGGCCTCGCAGTAATGGCGCACCTGCTCCAGCAGATGGAGCACGCGGATCTCCCGCCGGCCCCGCTTGTCGTCCGGCTGACTGTGCACAATGTTATGCAGCGCGGCCGAGGCACGGGCGCGGGCCTCCTTGCTGCCGCGCGAGTTACCTAGGCAACAAAAGGAGAGGGCCGGCGGCTAAGGCGGCGGCTAAGGCGGCGGCTAAGGCGGCGGCTAAGGCAGCGGCTAAGGCAGCGGCTGCCAGCGCCTGCGGGAGGCTGAGCAACTTGTGGCCGCCGCTACCTAGCAACAGCGAGTCCTTGTCATTGCCGTGCAGCAGCTGGATGAGCAGCGGCAGGCAGCCGGACTGTCGCATGGCGATGCAGGAGTCCTGTGAGCTGGACATGGCCAGCAGCGTGCGGGACATGTCGTCCTTGTCGTGCGTTCCCAGCATGGACAGAAGGCTGTACACCATCTCCACCTGCGGGGGACACACGTTGTTAGCATTGGCGGCGGGCGGGCGGGCGGGCGTCCAGGAGCTGCCTCACCTTTGTTCCCAAGTGGCTTGTGATTCGCCGGGGCACAGAGTAAGCCGTCTCGTTGGCCGGCTCGCGCTCCGATCGAGGGGCGGCGGCGGTCTGCGGACCGACGGCCAACACGTCAACGCTAGCTGGGAACGCACCGTTTGCGAGTCAGCCTCTTTTTAACTGACCTGCGAGACCGCCAGAGCGCCCCCGCCTTCGTTGGAACCCCGGGCGTCTTCCACCTGCACACGCACACACACACACACACACACACACACACACACACACACACACACACACACACACACACACACACACACACACACAGCGGCGGTGGCGGCGGTGGCAGATGAGCAACTGCAGATGAGCAACTTCGGAGCCACCTTCGAGACGAGACACAAGTTGAGCACCTGCGGTCGAGCGCCTAACTTGCCGATGTCCTTGTCGATCTGGTGGATGCGAGCCGCGCGAGCCTGCAAGCGCGCGTGGGGACGGGCACACGTTGAGGGCCGGCCAAACAAGGCACACAAGAGGAGGCGAGCGACGCACCTCGGCTCGCTTCTCCATCTCCTGACGGGACCCCAGCTGCTCTTCCATGGCGGCGTGAATCTGGCGGGCCTCAAACTCCAGCTGACGACGACTCATGTCCGTCTGCAGTGTGAACTGGAAACATAGCGACGTACGTCGTGAAGATGGGCCAGCCGGCCGGCCAGCCAGCCAGTTAGCCAGCCAGTTAGCCAGCCAGTTAGCCAGCCAGTTAGCCAGCCAGTTAGCCAGCCAGTTAGCCAGCCGGCCAGCCGGCCAGCCAGCCAGCCAGCCGTCTCGATCCAATTTGAAAGGGCGCGTTTACATTCTCGCTGAGGGGCAAACTGTCGATCCTCTCGGTCAGATTGAGAAGTTGAGCGTAGTACCAGCCTTTCTCCTTCTCCTCCTTCTCCAGCTCGGCCAATAGGAGCGCTCTGCAGAGCAAACGGCCGCAGCCAATCAGAGAGAATTGCTGAAGCGCTGGCCGACCGTTGCCCACCTCTCTTTCTCCAGCTCCTCCAGGCAGCGCTCGTGGTGGCCACCGTCTTTGGACGCCGACGGCGCTCTCCTCGCCGCCGCCGCCATGCCGGACGGCGCCGGAGGCCTCGGCCTGGCTTTGAAGCCACCGGGGTCCAAGCTCATATCTGGGCAAACACAAAGGCGAGGACATTTGCTGACCGCGTGCGTCTGCTGCCTCTTTGGCCACGTGGCTTGACGGCGCCGCGACCCTTCTCTTGCTGCGGCCGCAGAATGTCGAGAGAGAAAACGTGCCACTTTCGAGGGCGCTCTGCGTGCCTGCCTGTGTGCACGCGTGCGTGGGCGCCATTCACCTTTCAGCCTGACCACGAGCTCCAGCTGGGATCCCAGCGCCTCCTCCGAGTCGTCTTCCACGGTGCCCTGAAGCTGCTTCAGCGCTTCCTGGTTCACGGAAAGACCATTTGCCGTCAGAGCACACCAAGTTGGGACCCCACGCGCTCACTACGCTGACCCGGGGACGGGGCCGATCGCTGACCGATTAGCAAACGCTTGCAGAGCGCCCGCCCTGGTCAAGTGGCAACAAAGGCTCTTTTTCCGTTTAAGACTTTGGAAGGGTGATGACTGGAAACACCCTGGTGGAGGCGGCCCGGCCCCGCCCGGCCCCGCCCGGTGGCGACACGCACCTTCATGTTGGACGCCTCAGTCTCCAGTTTGGTGAGGTGGTTGGAGTTGTCCTGCAGCTCCTGTCGTAGGTTGGAGTTCTCCATCTTCAGCACCTCCACCTGCCTCAGCAGCTGGTCATACGACGCCCCTGCCGACATCTTGTCCCGCTGGCCTCTGACCTAACCCGCGATGACATCATCAAGAAAAAAATGGCGTGGCGTCCCTCGGCAATTCTACCAGCACGCAATGGCAACGACGGGCGCACGGTCTCTGGGAGCGTGCACGTGACACCCAGGTCGTCCGGGCGGCACCCGCATCCGATATTTGTCCGCTTGAGCGTATGCGCGCAGCAAAGAGCTCGGAGCGCAAAGAACGACGGGGCCGCAAAGAGGAGCGACGACGTGAACTATGGCTGCCGGAGTCGGCGTTACAGCGCGTACGACAAGGTGGCAGCCGTCTTCGCATCCGAATAACGAGCATCCATTTTAGATCGCTTTGGACGACGACTGCATCAAAAGAGGCAACTCGCGTCCTCAGTCTCCTCCTGGTCGTCATTGGCGGTCAGCCATTTTCTCTCCCTCCATCAACCCCCCTCCCCTTGCTGGCTTAGTGAGGCTCGCACAACACCGACAGAGCGGAGACAATGACGGGAGGCTGAACCCCCCCCCCCCCCCCTCGATATCTGCCGTCACCCTCCCCCAAGCCCCCTCTCCTCACATCCTGCCAGCAAAGCTCAACTTAGAACAAAGCGCAACCGGAAGCAGACGCCGGGCACGGGAAGGCAAATAAAGAGAGAAAATGGCAGCTCACCCCATCGCTGTCGCCTCCATCGGCTCCTCCGCCGCGTCTGACACAAACGTCAGCCGGGCCCAGCGTCAGCCAATCGGGAGCCTCGCTCGCCCGGAGGAGGGAGGGAGGGAGGGCGAGAGGAAGGGAGGGTGAGAGGGAGCGAGCCAGCGATGGAGGGAGGGAGGGAGGGAGGGAGGGAGAGGGATGCCCCCCACCCCATCTCGCGCCCTTCCACCATGTTTTGCGAGTGACAAGTCAAAGATGGTGAAAAGGGATGACGGCGAGCGCGCCGCTATTGGTCTGATGCCCGTTATAATTTGCTTTGGAAGAAGTGTGGCGATTACACAAAGAAGAATTTCCCTCCCACAAATAAAACAAGGCTGATACTGCAAACAACTTTGTAGGAAATCACAAAAAGGTGCAGGTTTGCTTGCAGACTGTGCTGTAAAAACAATCCAGCCAGTGACCTCTGATGGAGCAAGCCCATCGCTTCCTTCCGAGTACAAATTGTGGACACAAGCATCCGTGAGTGCGGCCGTGTTGCTTGGTGGCCCAACGCAAACAGTTGGTCGTTGACAGCTCACAGCCGCTCCCTCGACCAGATCGAATCGATCTTGATTGTCAACAACTATACAACCAAATTGGGACTTCCACATAAACATAAGGTGACACGAAGCAAATCCTAAGCAATACAATCGCTTAAGTCACGACAACACCATCCTCCCTCCCCTCGGCAAAACCTCCGCCAGTAAAAACTAGACAATGAGAAACCTTGAGCCGTGCTAGCACAAGGATGAGAGAGCGGCTCTCCCACTGTATTGTGGAGCACTAACAACAAGAGGAGGAGCGCCGGAAGCATTAGCAGACGGGCTACTAGCTGCCCGCCCGCCCGCTGCGAGCGAGCGAGCGAGCGACAAGCAGCGCATGACGCCGCCGAAACGACGCGTCTTCAGCGTGCGCGTCCTTACACAAGTGTGACGCAGTGCATTTGCTGCGCGCAGCTATGCTAATGCTAAACGACGTTAAGATCGGCGAAGCTAAGCCAAGCTAAACTAAGCCAAGGCAAGCTAAGCTAAGAGCATGCTGCTTGTTCTTACCTTGTGTGCTCCCGAAAAAGCATCAAAGTGCGGTTCGCGCAATGCACGTCGACGTCAAGTTTAGCGACGGGAGGTCAACGTGTGAACGGAAGGCGCCCGGAGCGGCGGCGGCGGCCACATGCCACGCCGGCATTCAAACGCTGCGCTAGTTCAACTTTTCGCCCAACTTTTCACTTTTCAACTTGGCTACTCGGGCCGCCATCTTGTTTGTGAGCTCGCTCGCTCGCTCGCTGGCGCGCGCACTCCAAGACTGTGCTAATCGATGCACGATCAAATCGATAGTCGCAAGGATTCCGAACAGCTACTATCGACCCTTTACAATTATTTCAGATTTCTCATGGGTTCTTCGAGCAATCGTTTTTAGAACATGTCTATAAGTGTCTGCGTGTGCTTCACTAGTTATTTTCCACTAATTATTGTGTACCGTGGCTTGAAGTTACCTGCAGGCCAAGTAGCTTTAAGCAGAGTGTGCAATTTTTTCCTCTCGTGTCCTCTCTGATTGGCAGAACAAGGCCAGGGGAAAGCAAAGCATGCAAGTTAAAATAGCATTAAAAAAAAAGAATAATAAAAAGGCACCTAAGCATTGTCTCTGTGTATTGACTCGGTATGGATCGATGCGACACGGCTCAAAGAAAGAACGTAAGAGGCTTCGTCCGTCGGTCGCCGGCCTGTTCTCGGCCGAGCGTCGGCCGACCAGCTTTATTGAAGTTCGACAGCACAAAGGACAAATGACACTGGTAAACGTTAGCTAGAAATATCAGCTCAAACAACAGCTTGTGTGGCACGTGGACAAAGGAGAAGGGACGCGCTCTCGCATCGAAACTTCTAATCTGTTGGCGCGTGCGTGTCCAAGACGTGGAGGGCAACGCGGACAACGCCCTCGGCGGTCCCGGCCCACGGTGATCCGAGTCCAGTCGTGGCTCTGCCGCCGTCTCGGGGCTCAGACGTCGTCAAAAATACGACTGCGAGACGACGACATGGACAGGTACCGGCCACCCGTGGCTCTGAAACGCAACGCCGCGACAATTGGTCGCAGGGGGAGGAGCAAACGACTGAAGCGTGGCGTCGCAATCACATCGCCGTGCCGAGGACGGCCGGAGCGGCCAGGGCCGCAAATAGCCTGCGTCCGATCGACGTGCAAGTTAAAGCCACGGCCGGTATCTCGCGGCTCACCTCCCCGCGCCGCGGTCGTCCGCGTCGTCCACCGAGGAGTCAGCGTTGTAGTCCAGAGGTTCCTGGTCCTGCAGAAGCTCCATGCGATCGCGCTCCGCTCGACCGGCGGAACGGCAAAACTTGCCCGCTAAACACAAGTGCAAGGCTGCGTCAACGCCAAGTGGCCTGCGCAAGCTAACCAACGTACGTCCGCTGTCGCCGGCGTCCGAGTAGCCGCTCTCCTTCATTTCGTGGCCGTTCCTGCCCCGGGCGCTCAATTCCTCCCTGGCGTGGCCGTAGCGCTCCTTCCACTCCTGCAACGCGCGCACGGGGTGGTCAAAGCCGCCGCCCGGCCGCCGCGGGGCGGGGCCACTTTACTCACACGTCGTCTGGCCTCGCCATCTTCCGTCCTCTGGCGCTTTCGCTTCTCTGTGGGCAGAGACACGCAAGGTGGTTAGAATGCTGGATGGCGGGGCGGGGTGCGGCAGGGCGGGGTGCGGCAGGGCGGGGTGCGGCAGGGCGCGGCAGGGCGGGGCGCGGCGCCACCGACCTCGGCGAATCAGCTCCTTGCCCTCGTCCACCAGGTCCGACGTCAGCTCGCTGTCGCCCATGAACTGCTGGAAGCCGAGCAGGTTGAGCAGGCGGGTGCCCAGGCTGAGCATGGACACAAGACGGCCGGTAACCGTCCACGGCATGGGCGCGCGCGCTCATTCCCAAGCGCGGTGACTCGACGGCTATCTAGCGGCGCTGCTGAGCCCGAGTGCTCGCCGCTCCCCGAACATCCTTGCTTTGACAGTTTCTGGCACGTGGCCTTACCTGAAGTAGGTGGCGATGCACAAGATGACGATGAGCATGGGGTAGTAGATGTAGAAGCCGTCGGCCACGAAGGAGAGCACGCGCATGGAGCCCATGATCTGTCACGCACGCAGACGGAGAGCTGAAGGTTAGGGTTGGCAGGCTGGCTGGCTGGCTGACAGCAAAGATGGCGGTGCCTTACCGAGGTGTAGGCCGTTTGCTCTCTGTGCTGGTGGGAGATGGCTGCGTCCATGTGGATGAGACCCAAGAAGTTGAGGCACAGCGGCGGCGTCAGCCGGCAGAAGAGCCTGAAGGCCAGAGGCGGCCGAGTCAGACAAGAACCGGCCGGAGGCAGCGGGCCAGGCGCTGCTCGCTCACATGCCGCTGAACTGCAGGCTGTAGGCGTCCGTCTGGTGATGCGGCGCCAGGTAGTAGAAGTTGAACACCCGGATACGGAACACGGTGGAGTACACGCACGTGCACAGGAAGAAGATGGTGATGAAGCACGCCACCTGGTGGGGACGCACAGCGCAGCAGCTATCGGGGGAGCGAGGGCCGCGAAGACCGCGAAGACCGCGAGGACCGCGAGGACCGAGAGGACCGAGAGGACCGAGAGGACCGAGTCCTGCAGTAAATGGGCCTCTGCCACGGGTTCACACCAAAATGTTGCTCTGCCTTAGCCTCCCGTTTCGGGGGCGGGAGGGGTGTTATTACACTGCCGGCCGCTAGATGGCAGCAGAGCATTTTGTTTGACGGGGCGTATCAAGGCAGCAAAAGGTTCGTCCGCACGTTTCTCAGCCTACGCCAGCCTGGCCGGCAACATGGGCTGGCCCGCTTCCTCACCTGGATGTACACGTAGTTGTAGTCGCGCTCGGCCAGCCGGATGAAGACGGCAAAGAGCGACAGGACGGGTTTGGTGCTGAAGAAGGTGCACTCGGACCAGACCACGGCGGCGCTGAGCAGGCCCAGCAGCACGGCCAGGACACGGTAGAAGATGCGCTTCAGCAGACACTCCCAGTACCACTCTAAGGAAGAACTTTTATTTCGGAGACCCGCACGGCACGAGGCGCTCGGAAGCCCGAGGACGTCCGCCGCTCGCTCCCGACTTTTTGCTCGCTTCCATACCTGCGCTGGGCGTGTATACGTATCTGCTGAACCAGCCCGGGGGCCGGGCGGGGGCAAAGCTGCGGACGAAGCGTCGCGAGGAGCTGCTTTCATTCTTGGCCACGTCCTCCAGATGGAAGGCTTCCTGCAGCAGCATGTGCCACTGCACACGGGTGCGATGGTGTCGCTGAACGGCGTAGATCACCTGCGCGGACGCCAACGGGTTCAGCCGGCCGACCGACCGACCGACACCGGGCGATCAGTTGGACGCAAACTCACCCGTTTGTGGAGCTTGACCAGACTCCTCTCGCTGGGGAAGGTCTGCTTGTCCTCAAAGTCCTCGTAGTCGTCCATGTTGCGGCCCAACTTGTCCTGGTAGTCCGTCGGGCACTGAGGGGCGAAACCCGGGTGGAAGAGGGAAGGGAAGGGAAGGGGGTGGCGGCAGTGGCGCCGCGTGAGACGCCACTCACCTTCCGGAGGATGGTGTCGACGCTCGTCCTCAGAGGATGGTTGTACTTGACGGCCTCGCTCACCTTTCTCACCTCCTGAGGGCAGCAGGATGAATTTACTGAAGCGTCCACGGTGCACGGTGCGTTTGCCCGACATGGCTTTCAAATGGACAAGTATAGTTTTGAGGCAGAGATGTCCCCCCCCCCCCCCCCGCCTTCCTTCCTTACAATAAGGAAGGATCCCATTCGATTTTGTCTGGAGTTGATTTAATAGCCACGGCATGGCACATGATCACACGCTGCATATTCACCTCCATGACGTCCTCCAGGTTCTCCTCGGCGTCCGCCTTCTCCGTCATGAGCTTGGAGGCCTTGAAGTAGGTCTTGAGGAGCATATGTCCGTGCCTGGAGGCGTACCAGTAGGAGCGCGGGATCTCCACCAGGCCGTAGCCCAGCAGCAGAACCAGCAGGAACAAACCCCAGGTGTTGGCCGCCGTGATGCCGATGGTCTGCAGCTCGTACCTGACGGTCGACCGGCAAGCACACGCTCGCCTTAGCGCCGGCGGGCTAGGCGAGACCAGACGCCGGCTGGGAGTCGGGCTCTGACCAGGACAGGCGCCACTCCGGGTGGACGGCCACGTAGATGAGCAGCGAGCCAAAGATGAGCAGGTAGCTTCCGTAGTAGATGGCGTTCTCGATGAGGGCCGTCTGGACCTTCCCGGCCATGGAGAACCCGCCCGAGCGGGCGTACGACTGCATGAACGGCAGCAGCAACCTGGGTGACATGGGTGCGCCGTCCGTCATCGCCCGGCTATCAGCGGCGAAGGCGTGGCTGCCCGCCGTGTCCCGATGGCCAGCCCGCTGCTCACCGCTCGCCAATCACTGCCCACCGACGTCGGCCCCTCCCTCCCTCCCTCCCTCCCTCCCTCCCTCCCTCCCCGTCAGCACCCGCTGAGCACCGCCCACTTATCGCCACCGCAGCCACCACCAGGCGCCCTCGCGCATACTGACCAGGTGAGGCACTGCGACGTCCAGTAGACCACCCGCCAGAAGACGGGCATCACACCGTCAGGGATGTAGCTCCACGGCTCATAGCACGCCGCTGGCGCACTGCGGAGAGGAAGCGGGGGTTAGGCTGCGTCGCCACGCGCGCCATCGGGGCGTAGCGGGCGCGCCGACCTCTGAGCGGGCGCCACGGACGTGTTGCCTGACGTCTGATTAGGAGGCGGCGTGCCGGCGGCGTGATCCCGACGGTCCGTCTGGCACTGCTTGTAGATGGTCTGCAACGGGACACGATTTAGACGGCCGATTGGCAAGCAGGGCGCCGCCGGAAGAGCTCGGGCCGACCGTGGTGACGTCCAGCGGCAGGATGAAAACGATGAGGAAGCACAGGTACCAGGCCAGCAGCGTCCCGAACAGGACCATGCGCTGCTGCTTCCGAAAGTCTCCGTAGCGATGCAGCAGGAAGAGTGCCAGGAAGAACACCACCACCATCTCCACGGCCAGCGCCGCCCCGCTCATCCTGACGCGGCGGCCTCGGGCCACGTCCCGCCCCGCCCCACCCCACCCCACCGGCCAAACGCCTGCCAAAAACAATGAGCTCAAATTCAAAGTGATTCGAGGTGGCCGTCATCTGAAAGCCGTTTGTTCTAACGGAGGAAAAACAGCCGAGCATGCGTTTTCTCGTGAAGGCGGGTCCTTGGACACCCCGGTTGGAAGTGACCATAACAATTGCATAAATGATAAGCACGTAGAGTCTAAGTCTAGGTCATGGGAAGGAGGGCTTGACTTGCGTTCATGCCGGTGGGTTTGGCCTGCGACGTTGCCAGACTTTCACACGCAAACGCTGTAGGAACACATTCAGACGCTAACAATACTTGCAGACATACATTTCCCCCCTCCCCAAAAAGCGACCCCAATAAAGTTGGTCATTCTTAATCATCATGTTTGTGGATCTCCAAGCATGCGCCACACTGAGACAGAGGGTGCAGTGCCGCAGTGCTGTTTTTAGGATTACATTCTTGGTTTTTTTCAATTGCTATTATTTGAGGGTTAGGGTTAACCCGAACCCTTGAGTGTCAGTATTACTCTACTTTATGCAAGTCTATATTTTGTTGTTTTAAAAGATACATTTGACCTTGACTTTGGGGTAGTTGAAGAAACACTACATTTTGAAATCAATGAATCATCCGTCGTCTTCAGTAATCATAATATTGATCATTCCTCGCGAAGCGACATTATTGCTGACGTCACCACCAGACGATTTACGACGCGATTGAAATGATTCGTTGGATTCGTGCCAGTGCGGGTGATTACATTTGATTAAACAGAAGACATAGTGAGAGATGGAAATGGAAAAAAAAAAAAAAAAACATTCCTGCTAACTCGTTAGCTAGCTAGCATGACATAGCTGGCATTTCATCAAGTGAAGACGTTCGGACTCTTACCGTTGATTATTTGTCCGGTCCGCTCGAGTCAAAGCGAGGACGTCGCCTCGTAGAATGCTCGTCTGCACTCGAATTAAAGCGATTGAGAGCGCAAACACAAGGCAAAGCGGAGCGGAGCGGAGCGCAAGCTGTCATCGGCGGTAACATCCGGGTTGGCCAGGCGACGTCAATACAGAGACGCGCATGCGCAGTATTCAACTCCTCGCCAGCTGGGAGGGGGCAATTCTGTCCATCATTGTATTTCGCGTCTTTATATTTGAACACTTCATTCTGCGCACGATCCTCGTGGGGATAAAGCGGTTCGGACGGATGGATGGAAACTCTTCTCGTGGAACTTGGGTGTGCCCACACCACACCACACCCCCCCTTTCTTATTCTGAAAATGATTGAAAAGGAGCAAGAAGTGACATTTGGGTTTGAATTTATTCCACTTTGGCTTGATGACAATTTTGCACACATACAAAGGTTATTGGCTTCATGCACTCACAGACACATGGTGAGGTCATTGTGCTAAATAACAGCGTTGTCCTTCTATACACAACAAACGTACAGCGCGGGGAAAACAATGAGAGCAACATATTTGCATTGGGCACGTAAACATTCTAAAGGACAATATTTGTGTGTGGAAGTGCCATGAGTCGATCTATGCGGTGAGCCACGTTTGCGCTCGTGAGGATTTTGGTTTCCACGCGCGCAGTTGTCACCACTGTGCGAGGACCCCCGGAGAAACGGCGCTGCCCCGCCCGGCCCGGCCGACCAAAGTCAAAAGAAGGGGGTCGTTTTGGCGCCTCGTTTGTCCCGACCCATGACACAAAACGCTATCTTCTAGATATATGTATGAATGTACACACGCGGACCTTTGCCATTTCCAGGGTGGCGTGAGGAGGACGAGCGCGCCGCCGCCGCCGCGTGCCCTCTAGCCCACCTTGGCGTCCAGCAGCAGCCTCAGAAGCGTCCGGGCGGCGGCCAGCAAAGCGCCGTGCAGCGCAAACTGGGCCGCCAGCGCCCCGAAGCCGCGGTAGAAGGCGCCCCAGCCTTCCTTGCGGCGGATGGAGTGGAAGCAGTCGGCCGCACCGTCGTACTGCGTGTTGACGGGCAGCACCAGCGGGCCGCCGTCTCCGCCCGCCGCGCCGTCTGTGGCGTCGATGATGGTGCGGGTGCCCTGCAGGCTGAGGCGATGCAGCGCCGTCTCCAGCGGGAAGAGCAGCGCGTCGGCCACCAGCGAGCCCAGCCACGCCGCCGCCAGCTCCGGGAAGTGGGCCTCCAGCGGGTCGGCCGGCGGATCGGCCGGGCCCCCCGGCCGCCGCCCCTCGACGCGCCGGTGCAGCCACAGGGCGGCGCGCTGCACAGCGGCGGCGACGACGTAGCGTAGGACGGCGTGGCACACGGCCGGAAGCAGGAGGCAGCTGAGGGGGAGCAGGCGCCGGCTGTGGGGGGCGCCCACGCCCAGGAGGCGGGCAAGACCTTCCCGCACGCAATCCAGCAGCCCCGACGATGACTCGTCGCGCACGATCTCGCTCTGCGGGGTCACGGGGACTCACGTCAGCGAGATGCAGGCGGAACGTGCCACAACTGCGTACGTTTAAGAACACGACGTCCGTTTGGCCGCTTTCCGTGCCCGTTGGCCTAGTTGCCCCGTGTGTTTTTTGCCAACGGCACGGTCCGAGCACGGTCCGAGCCGAGCACGGTCCGAGCCGAGCACGGTCCGAGCACGAGCCGGGCCGACCCACCGAAAAATGACACGGAAAGTTTACAATTTGGCATATTTGCTTGACTCCTTGACGGAGCTGCGCACCTGATTGGGGGGGGGGGGGGGGTTAAAAAAAACAACATGGCAACATCACCTGCACGGTCTCAATGAGGCTGGAGCAGTAGAAAGGGAGGGCCGCAGCCGCTGTCAATCTGCCAACAGATAGTAAGTCAGGCTCAGAGAAGGACGGCGGGAGCAACTCGGACCCAATTGACCCAACAGAAAGCTCCCACGACAAGAAATGCAAAACAGAATCAAACAAACCCCTTGAGCAGGAAATGACCGGCCAGCTGCTCCACGCTCCAGCGGTGAGGAATCTCCCTAGGAGAGCACAAAGGCATGAAGGGAGGCCAACTGAGCGAGCGGCCCGCAACGCGAGCTGCCGCTTACCGTGGCAACGGCGTCAACTCGCCGATGATGCCCTCAGCTGCCAGCGTGACGCCGTGCACGATAAAGGTGCTGCCCATCCCCTTCCACAAAGCCCTGGGACCCTGGAGAGCCACAACGGGGTTGCGGGATTCTCTTCTTTTGGTTGTTCAATAGCAAATGATTGACACCCCCTTCTTCAATCAAACGAGCATCTCGGCACAAAGCGGTGTCAAGAAACATTTCCCCCACAGCCAGCTACCTGAGCCTTGCCGATGGCGTACATGACGGCGACGGCGCCAAAGGGCGAATGGTGCTGGCAGCGCGCGTGGTAGTTGACCTGCCACACAAAGGTAAAGGTTGCGGGCGCATGGAGGCGGCGGAGGCCGGCGCCGGCCAGCTCACCTGGCACTGCCGGCGGAAGACCACGCACGGATGAGTCAGCACGTTCTCTGCAAACAGACTGCGCCGGGACGCCGGCGGGTTAGCGGCACGCCGACGACACGCCGGCGTCGTCGTCGTGATGTCGTCATCACCTGACCAGTCCGATGCCGAAACCCGCCAGGCGATTCAGCTGCTCTAGAGAGAAAGAGCAAAAGCTCAATCGGCTTGCCAACAACGCCCTTCCAGTCAAATTACTGCATTGGCCTCTCTCGTTATGGTCCCTAGCGCAAATAAAAAAAAGAAAAGACAAAACTTGAAAACCAATGATGAAAGGAAACCGAACGTTCTTCCAGCTAAGCCACTCCAGAAATATTGCCCTCAGCGAACGGAAAACAATCTGGCTAAGTTGCCTTAGAGGAAGGTCGGCCCCAATTGTCGAGTGACGTCACAGTGTGCTCCGTCGGCGGTGAACTTTTGTTTTACCGACGTCGCAATTTCGAACTGAAAGGCGCTTCTTTCATCCTTGAAAAGGCTGTCCTGGTGCACTTTTACTACTTGAAAGTCGGGGACAGCCCCTTCTCGAATGAAGCATTCATCTCAACTATCTAGGCTACTGGGCTAGGCTAGGCTAGGCCAGGCCGGCCAGGCGTCTTCACCTGGCGGAGGTGGGCCGCCAGCCGCCGCCGCGTTCCAGTCGCGCTCTCCCACGGGTCCGCCGGACGCTCCCGGCGCCTCGTCGTAGAGTGGCGTCCGCTCTCCGGTGTGCAGGTTGCGGCTGCCGGGGATGTCCGGCGGCGTGGTGACCCAGTGGAGGTACTGCGGCGGCGGCTCGGCGCTCCGCGTCGAGTAAGCCGCCGAGTAGTGAGGCTCGTCCCGGCCGCCGCGGTACGCGAGCCCGTCAAAGTTGTCCGGTCGTCTGGACGCCATGAGGAAGGATGGCCAAGAGAACCGACGAGGACCACCGCGGTGGGAGGCAGCTCGTCAGCCCGTAAACTTGGACGGGACGACAGGGAAGGAGGGACGGCGACCTGGCTGGCTGTCACCTCTGACCCGGAAGTGGTAACACAAAAAAGCACACGTCCCCATCGTCCTTCAGCGCCACCTAGCGGAGCGTGCCGTCAAACGCCACGATTTCTCAACCTCCTGAACATGAACAGTCAAATGGGGAAAGTAAATAAAGACATGTGCGGTGTTTAGTGGTGAATGTTGAGGTATCAAAGTTAAACATTGGATCAATTGAAGGTTTTTCACACAGAAAATTGCATCGAGAAAAGACCGAACTGTGACACTAATGTATCAAGTTCGTTTGGAACATTGGACGGCGAGTTCTCTCCATTTGCTCGGGTCACTGACGATCCTTCTCGCTTCCCGTCAATGTATCAAAATGAAGTGAAATGGGATTTTGATGCAGGCAGAATGTTGACACTTACAAACTTTATTCGTTTGAGTGATTCCAGCATTTGTTTTTTTCTCATTCATGTCCGTTTGGTCCCTTGTTTCGACAACAAGACAATGAGTCGCATTTGTCGAACGACAAACGTCGAACGACAAACGCTTAACAAAATCGAGACTCCCTCGTTGGTGGCCACTAAAGGCGGCGTGTAAGTTTTTAAGGCCCGTTTAACCTTTCTCCACGTCTAAAAAGTCAACACGGTGAATTTGCGACATACTACCTTAAAAACCACAAATGAAAAATGACTCCGTCCGATTGTATCAGAGCAGCTAAACAAATAGATAAAATATGTAATGGTCACTTGCTATGATCAGCGAGTTAGTATTAGCGTCTGTCATGGCACCAGAGAGCAAAAGAAGAAACACATTGAACAAAACACTCATCATAATTAACCATCCTCAAAATATTTGCAAATTAGTGACCGACTGGGGCGTGCAAATCAAGCTACAAGGTGCACTTCCCACGCCGTTGCTTCAACCTCCCCGAGGTCTGCGCGCTCACCGTCTGACAACCGAGTTTGCTAGCGTAGCCGGCGCCAAGCAACCCGATGACAAGAAGCGCCGCCGCCCCTGCCGAGCGCTAGTGACAGTGCTCCGTGATGTCCACGACCACCGCCTTGCGCCAGCTAAACAGGAAGTAGCCGGCGCCGGCGCCCGCCGCCACCGCCATGCACAGGTACGCGTTGTACGTCATGAAGACCAACATGAGGAGGTAGCTGACCACCACCTGGATGATGTGCAGCAGCGTCTGCAGGAAGTGCGAGGGGCTTAGCATCCTCTGCCTGACAACACAACAAGACGGCACTCGTTGCTGACAGCGTAAGAACCTGGACTACTCCTAACCCATTCAATCGTGGACGCAGATAATTGAAAGAATGGTCGCATGTCCTCGACTTCTTCCTCGGAGGTGTTGTTTGGAGAATCCAGAAGTGCTGATACGGGAGTGTCATACCACCCACCAAAACTGTCGAATGCCTGATTTAGTTTCTTTATGTGTGCGCTCTGCCACTGATTCAGAAAATAAACGAATAACAATCTTTTCCCGTGCACCGAGCCTTACACGGACGGACGGACGGACGGACGGACGGGCGGGGAAGGCCAGACAAAAGTCTTGTGATTATTTTGGTCTTTTTTTGGGGGGGGGGGGGGGGTTGTTGGAACTTTAGCATTGACGAGTGTCATTGGCGCGGCATACCCGACAGTCTTGTGCGTCTCCATGAGTACGGTGCCGTCGGCGCCGGGCAGCGGCATGCAGTTGTAGCGCACGTTGACCTGACTGCGCCGCAGCAGCGTCTCACGGCCCATCTTCAGACCCTCGTACAGGACGGCCAAGAGGAACACGCCGACGCAGGCGCCCACCATCTCTGATTGGAGGGCACGAGAGTCGAATCGAGCCAGCTAAAAGAGGAGGAGTCAAAGCGGCGTGACGCTCACCTCCCACAGAGTTGATGAGAAGTCCGCTGAAGAGCAGCTCCACCTTCTGGTAGCCAAAGTAGAAGGTCATCGCCTAGGCAAGCGCACGAGCGTTAGCACGTGCTGAGTGTTGGGGAGGCTAACAAAGAGCACGCTAGCCAGCATGTGGCCATCGGCGCTCCCTACCATGCCTCCGTGTCCCCCGTGACCCCCGCCTCCGTGGTCATGTCCGCTGGCGGGCGTGGTCGCCACGGCGTGGTGGTGGTGCACGTGTTGAGCGTGGTCGTCGTGGTTCATCTGCATCGAGCTGTGGTTCATGACTGACACGACACGCAGGCGCACAACTGGACTTCAACACCTTTACACTCGAATCCGAGTCCGCTTCAGCGCAGTCGTCCTGTCTGGTCCCGTTTTGACCTTAAGGCGGTCCGATCCGATCCAGCCGTGACTCGAGCCAGTCGAGCCAAGACTAGTCCTGTCAAGTCACGCGCGTCCGCTCCAATCTAGTACAAGCTAGTCTCGCCCAGTTTAGTAGAGGTCACTCCCGTCTAGTCTTTGACCTGGAACAAAGACCTCCGAGTCAGGTCTCCACAGAGCCTTTCAAAAGGCAAGAAAGTCACCGAAGCAGGCCCAGTAGGAAAGTAGAAACGGGAACGCGCCGACAACGTGCGGAGGATCCATGGGCGACCGACCCCGGGCGGCTGGGGAAAACCAAATTCAAATGAGTCCAAATTAACTTGACTTCCAGCGGGCAGGCAGAGGCCCTCATCCTCGTCGCCGTGACGATCAAAGATGACGCCGCCGCATCTTCGGCGACACGGCGCAGGCGCTCGGCCGTAATCCGATTGGCCGCGCGGCCGCAGGCAAAAAGCGGGCGGCGGACGATCTTATCAAAGCTCGTTAAGAGAAGAGCACGCCTCCCTGTAGCCGAGAAGCGCCGTAAGCACAAAATCGTCTTTTAGAGGCCGCGCCCGTGCGTAACAAAAATATCGCCCCTTTTATCTGAATGAGTCATCCGCCTGCCATCCTACCTTTGACCTTTAGGCGCGCTTACTGTTCCTGCATCAACCTTTAACCTCTCAAAATGCTTACAGTTGGCGTATCAGGTGGCAGGAAGTGATGTCAGCAAGTCATCGGGTTCTTTGAGGCAGTCGGCTGGTTCTTTGATGATTCGGTACAATAGAACAATGGCTGGAAGATCACATCGTATCGAACATTTCAAATATTTGTCGAACCTATAAACGCATCTATATTTGCATTTTTGCTCAATGCGAGAAGATGGAAAACTGAAGGCTCCAGGTATTTTTGGTTTGTTGGTTTTTATATTGACTTAAACCATATATAGCTTTCCGAGATATTTATTGGCTATTTTTACTTGGCAGGGTCTTAGTCGTTTCTATTGTTTTCAAAGCCCATATTTAACATCCGACACGAAGCATGCGGATTGCTTTCTGTGTTTTTCAGATATTTTGCTTGTTTGCTTCAGATTTCGGGATTTGATATGAGAATTTGGTCTCAATTTCCCCGCTATGTTTGATCGCACTTGATGGAGGGTGGGCTCCATGAATAAAAACGGATCCGTCAGTGACGTCACCGATGCGAAGTTTGGCCACTTCTTGACTGAGGAAAAAGGGACTCATTAAAAGAGGCTAACGCCAATGCAAACTTGGCCAAAGTGGACAAACTAACCTGTACTCAACTAGTCAGTCTCACGCACACACACACACACAACAAACACAACGTAAGCGTGCAGAGGTCACTGACACGAACACAAACTCCACTGACCTACCTGCAAGGCTTCCGGGATTTCTTGGCGGAATTGTGCGACGAAGCACACAAAAAGGGAGCGTTGCGTTTCGGACAAAAGAAATACAAGCAAAAGTGGCCAAAAGGACCGTGATGCGGCCGAAGGAGTTATGAGCGTCGGTCGGTAGGCCGGTTCGTTGTGCTCGCTCGCTCGCTCGCTCGCTGTCTGAGGACCGAGGGGCCGCTTCCGCCTGCGACGTCATCGCGCAGGACGGACAGGAGGGGCCTGACAAATCAACTGACCAATCGGAAGACGAATAATGCGCCTCCGTCATGAGCGGAGCCACGTCACCCAGTGGCTTTAGCCAAATCACGTGACTGCTTTTGGTGCGGAGGGATTTGAACGACGACGGACGGTTGGCACAGCGACGGACGGACGGACGGACGGATCGGCGGCGGCACTTAACGATCGCGCTCCACCACCTCAAGCTAGCCAGCTTGCAAATAAATAGCCAAGACGCCAAAGTTATATGTCGCCCCGCCCGTGATAACAAAAGTAAGCGTGGCAAGTCAACACAGTGACGTTTAATGGCAGGAGACACACTTGGTGCTTGTCAAGTGAGCCCAAGCAACATTGAAGACATTACACCGGATGTACAGCGGAAATGTCTTCTTCGTCGAGCCAGTCTTGTGTGCATCGTTTGAATGTGGTGTTTGACAAAGAAAGGCTCGCTACATTTTTGCAGCTCACTCCGTCAATGACAATGAATGGGGGGTGCTCACTTTTGCCTGATGCTGAAGAAAGTTGGATGATTTGTCTCTGCTTCACTTTTGTTTCATTCAGCACCGCAATGCGAGCCGGTTCATATTTATTAACACGGGCGCCAGCGAGGCGTACAGGAAGTCACTTTGAGCCGCGGAGGAGAACATCATTTTCACAATAAAAGACTCCAATCGGCAGCCAGCCAATCGGGAGAGAGCAGAGACAAAAAGGAACATATAACTTAATTGGACGGACATGTTTGGGAAATACCGCTTCAGACTAAAATGAACATAAACAGCAAGAAACACATAGGAAGGAGCGCTATGCTAGCGAGGCTAACACATTAGCCGGCCACGCGATAATTGGCGTGAAACTCGGGCTTGATGTCGCACACGCGGCGCAGGAGGTCACCCAGCACCGAGTCGCGGTTGCCGCGGTAACTGGCCTGGATGCGACCCATGCGCTCGGCCGTGTCGCGGTCCACCTCCACCGCGCTGTTGCCGTGGGAACCCAGCGCCTGGAGACAAAAGCACATGGCCAGCTGCGGTCGCGTGGAACAACGCAAAATGCAAAGTGTCGGCTGCGTCCTCACCGCCGCCTCTTTGGTCTTAAACTCTTTGTCTCGCTGCAGCCGGTACTGCTCAATCTCAGCTTGAGCCTCTTCTTTGGCTTGCTTCAGACGCCGGTTTTTACCTGTGATTGTGACGGGAGTTTGAATGCGACACACTTTTCACTTGGACTTCTTTTTGCTAAGATGACAGCGTTACAGTGAGCCACGTGCCACTTTCCAATCTCATTTCGAAATGCTTGCGTGACCTCCATACACAAAGACATCTTTGGATTTCTTAGCGCCATTATTAACCATACAGACAACTTGCTCGAGTAGTTTGCCACTTTGATTGGGGTCAAATTGTTAAGCGGACACTCTTGGGTTCAATTGAGTGACTTGCACACCCGTCTCATTCTACTCAATTCAGTACTGTAGCAGGTCGAGCTAGGTGGCTGGCTGGCTGGCTGGCTGGCTGGCTGGCTGGCTGGCTGGCTGACTGGCTGGCTGACTGACTGACTGGCTGGCTGGCTGACGCCTTTCACGGCGCCTAAACCCGGAGAGAGGAAGCAGGCTCATGTGACCCGATGCACTGCACTGCACTCTCTGCTGGCTGAACGAACAAATAAATAGTGCCAAATTACAACCAGAAATGCAACCGGAAAGCTCCCGTCCGTGTCTAGTAGGTGCTGTTGTTACGCGCTAGGGACGGGTGGAAGCGTCCCGTTGCGTTGCGCTGCGTTCAGTCGCGGCCTCCCCCACCCCCGCAACCGCTCCCGTCCAGGCAGGTCGGCGGCTCGGGTTTAGCTTTTGGCTAAGGTGGTTTGCTTTAGGTTTCGGCTTGGATCCACTCACGTTTGCGGGCTTCGGCCACTTTCTCGGCGGCTCTCTTCTCGGCCTGCAGCAGCTGCTGGATGCCCTGCGACTGACTCGCCATCGTGGGAAGAAGATGAGAAGAATTAGCGACGACGACTCCGGGAAGCTCAAGTAATCGTTCTCGGTGCACCGAAGTCAGCTGACACGCGTCACGACGCCTGTCACGTGAATGGTCACGAGACGCTCACAAGGGCCCGGATGTGTCGTCGCCGCGCCCCATTTTTGCAACGCGCGCGCAGACAGACTCGCGGATTCTTGTTTCATTCACCCCCGAATTTGCATTGAATGTTTAGCGGCATTATTTTGTGGATGACAAATAATCTCTGTGTGTCTCTCGACATGTGAAGCAATTGACAATAACGCACACTTTGACTTCCGCCCCCAACACTAAGCGTCAATTATACTCCCGTCCCTATCGCCCCAAATAGTGGACGCGATTCCATTTCATTCCCACATAGCCAATCGTAGCACTAGAATTAGATACATAGACGATTGTACCAACGACTCTCAAAATGGTTTTTCCTGGACAGACTTCAATTGTGGCTGCAGTTTTATTTGAAAGCGGACTGATTTTATTCAAAATGATGGTGTGTGTGTGTGTGTGTGTGTGTGGGGGGGGGGGGGGGGGGGAGTATGTGTTTTGGATTTATTTCCAGTGTCAATACACTTGAATAAGCTCCTCCCACTGGGCTAGAGGCCACAGCCCATTTTCTTGGACGTTGCCGGGTGACGACTTCCAGTCCCACGTCCTCTGCGGGACGCGCCACGCCGGGCCGTAATTGGCCGTCAAGTAGTCCAGCGTCTCGCAAGGGACTCCCACTCGGACCTCCGCCAGCTCGGCCCAGCACAGCGAGAAGCGAGGGAACACGTACCTGCGCCGCCAGAAGAACTGTCACTGCCGCCGCAAACGCGGCTGGACGGCCGGCCGGCCGGCCGGCCGGCCGGCCGCCCGCCCGCCGCCCACCTACTTGAACTTTCTGCCGCTCTTGGCCTGCGTGCCGCCGTTCCAGATCAGATCGCCTTCCTGGTAGAAGAAGAAGATGTCCAGCTTCACGGCGTCCTTGACAAAGGACAATTCCAGGCTGTCCTCCACCTGGCGTGAGCACCGGAGACATTTCCAAATACAAGTCATCAAGTGAAAGGCGACAAAAGGGGCACCTTGCCAAACTTGTGCTTGAGTGACAGTCCGGCATCCAGGAAGGCCGCGACCATGTCAGGGCGGAAGTCGCTGATGAAAATCCCGATGTCCACGTCGCGGCTGTACGTGATGAAGCCGCACTGCCTGAACCAGCCTGCGGGAGGGGCACAGCCGCGACGTTAGCCGCTTGCGCAAGGTGCGCGACCAATTCACGCGGTTCGCGTGGTATCGAGGGCTACGTGCGTCTCGCTACCTAAGCAGGTTCCGCTGCTGATCCAGAAGGGGATGCGCAGCCGGCCGAGGGTTTTGGCCGCCACTCCGAGCAGAGACTTGGCTTTGCTACGAAAATCCAGCGCCTCGGGAGACGGGTCGTCGGGGTAGAGCTGCGCACGCGCGTGCACAAACACGCACGCGTCATTGTCGGCATCGCCTGAGCAAACCAAGAGGTCAAAGGTCGGACCCGCAGGAAGCGTCGCGCGTCCCCGTACGGGCACTCCAGGAAGCGAGCGCGACGATGCTGAGCCAGGAAGCCGGAGATGTTGCGAGGGACGGCGAGGTCCAGACCGTCCACCGCCGTCAGTACCAGCTGCGGCCTGAGGGGGGCGCGCAGCAGAGCGGTGTCACGCACGGGCCATCGCGGGCGGGCTCGGCGCCTTCGCGGGCGGGCTCACCTGTCATAGGCGCCGGCGTGGCGTCCAAAGGCCATCTGCGAGAAGGGCGCAAAGCCACGGTCCGCGTTGGCATGGAGGCGCAGCGGCCCGTGCCACAAATACTCGCCGCTGCGCTCGTACAGAAAGAGCACCTAGAGGGAAAACAAGTACTTGTCGCTGCGCTCACGCGACTCACTTTTGGGATGAACCCCCCTCGTCTCGGTGCCTAAGGCGGACAAGGCCTTCTCGGACTAAAAGTCACAGACATCCAATTCGTTCTATGCGGCCCCACCAGTCCAAACACGGGCGGCGAAATGTTGCCGCTCAGCACGCAAAAGTTTGGTCCGGCCCACCTGGATGACGCAGCCATGCCGGCGGAGCAGGAGATGCAGGGGAATGTCCTCGCCCGACAAGAGGTCCAAGCTGGCCAATCGGGGGTCTGGGCCTCGCACCTCCAGCAGCTCAAAGCCTTTCTCCTGGGCGGCCGACAGGAAGGCGGCCTGCGCACAAGAGAGGGGGTGAGTCGGGGAAACGGAGGTAGGTGGCGGGCGTGTCGGCGCGCCACTCACGTCGTAGGTCCACGCGTTGGCCAGCAGGCCAAAGGACGCCGCCCCCGGCCCGCCGCACAAGAAGCCGCAGCGAGCCTCGCGCTCCGGCGAGACGCCCCGCGCCAGCAGCCCGAGCGAGGCCGGGTCGGCCAGAAACAGCGGCAGGTGGAAACGCCGTGACAGACGCAGGAAGGTCTTCACGCTTTGCTTTGCACGCACACAGCACAGCACAGCACAGCACAGCACAGCACAGCACAGCAGTGCACATTTTGCCAGCAAAGCACCTTCAGCACTTCTTATTCGCACCAATGGAGCGACTCTCAGGGGAGCCCAAAATGAACGTTGGGAGCGTCTGTCCTATGCCTACTCACCCACTGCAGGTCACTGGCGGTCATGTGACCCGGCGTACGTCTCAGGCTGCTCGGGCCAGCCTGGAAAAGACGTCACTTGTCACAACGAGGCCGGCCTGTGGACCGCCCACTATTTCTTTGTTGGTGACGCCCTTTCTGTTTCTTGACACGAGACCATATTCTGCGGACCGTATACTGAGCAAAAGTGCTCAAAAAGAGTCGGGAAATCCTGAAACCATTTGCTAGCATCGGGTCGGTCAAATAAACTCATCTTCAAACAATACAAGACTAGACTTGCGAGCTCAGTGTTTATTACGCTCCAATTATGCGACGGCAAGCACATAATGGTTTGACTCGATCATGTCATCAACACGCGTGTTTTTCCTTTAACGACAACAATGATTCCAAATGGCAACTTTCGAATCACTATCTTGAATTACGTGAGCGTAAACAACTCGCTTTTCGTGATACCGTACGGCGTCGTCTGACCTCGCTGACGTAAGTCCGGTAATGGCGGAGTTGAAAGAGTAGAAAGACGAGGCTGCTCGCGACGAGCAGCCACAGTAGCGCCGTCCGGTTCACGCGAGGCATCGCCGCCGCATGTCCGTCAGCCGAACTCCAGTTCGGCTTTGGCTGCGAATACAGGGAGAAAGTGTGCGACTCGTCGTTGTGATTCAGCCGGCCGCCATCTTGATTCTCTGTCATTACTTCTGCTTCCGGTCCCTTCTTCTGTGGGGTTTGAATGGCGGATTAGACACCCTTCTGGTGTATTACCGCCACCTACAGGATGACTAAATCGTTTCCGGTTCCTTCCTCGTTCAGGAGAAAAGGATCAAACGTAGCTGTTCCATTCCAAGTTATTTTTAGTAGTACATGAAAAAATCCTGTATCAAGAAACTACTCACGGTATGTTTTTTGTTCCCCCTAAAATGTATACCAAAATGTTCTTAATTAATGACATTAATATTAGGCCAGGTGATTTATTGCAAATCTAAAAATAAAAGATGAATAAACGCGACCGTAAGCGGTTCGGAGGATGAATGTATGTTTTGCAAACACTTGTGCATGATGGTTTTAAAGTAGAGTTTCAAAAGGGTTCGTACCTGTCTTTTTGTCCAATCAGCGCTCATTCTCCGAAGAGCAGAAATGCAGCCAATCGGGAGGTGAGGAAGGTGGTTGCCAAGGGCAGGTTCCCATGGCAATGGCGGTGTTTCCGGGAGCGCTCGTTCTCGCATTTCGTGTGACCGACCATCCGTCGTGGTTTTTTTTTCCTCTTTTCTTTTTTGATTGTTGGAGACTTTTTCTCGGCAGGAGGGACTTCCGGCCTGTTGAGCCGGTCAGGTGAGCCTGGTCGGGACATGACAGTGCTTCAATGTTTTCCAATGCTAAGGAAGGAAAAAAAAAAAGCTGGCTGGGTTTTTTTTGGGGGGGGGGTTTAGTTTAGTTTAGTTTAGTTTTATATATACATACCAGAAAGCGTTTGAAAGACATCGCCCTGCTTGTGATTGACAACGGAGACGCTCTTGATGCAAATAGTTTGTTGTTTTTATGAATAAGTGACAGGGACGAATTCGATTTTTTTTTCCAAAAGGAGGGGTGGTGGGCGTGGAAGCAGGGTTAACGTGACATTAATCGTGGTGGCGTCACAGATGGCAGGAACTTCCAGACACGACCGAGAGATGGCACTCGACGCCAAACGGAAGCTGACGTCATGCTCCGACCCGCTCGAGAGACTCCGCCTCCAATGTCTGGCCAGGGGCTCGGCTGGCATCAAGGGTCTCGGAAGGTGAGCCAACTTAAGAGCGATGCACTAGCGGAGCGGAGCGAAGTCGGCACCAATCGAGTCTCGAAGTCGTTACATTCAGTCAAGCCCAGACCGGTTTGGACCACGTCGTTGGCTAATTCGCCAACCCCAATTTGCCGTGCTTTGCTTTGGAGAAGCACACGGGCTGGGGCTGGCACCTTCTGCCCGCGTGTAGCTCGCCAGTGCTTTGCTTTCATTTGTCCCCCAGAGTGTTCCGCATCATGGATGACGACGCCAACCGTTCGCTGGACTTGAAAGAGTTTCTCAAGGGCATCCATGACTTCGGCCTCCCGATGGACAGGGAGGAAGCGGCGGCCGTCTTCCAGCGCTTTGACCGCGACGGTAACGGCACCATCGACTTTGAGGAGTTCCTAGTCACGCTGCGGGTAAAGGCGCTACTCGAGCACGTCCCACGCCACGTCCGCACTCTGGCGATTGACGGTGACCTGTCCCGGGCAGCCCGCCATGTCCAAGGCCCGCAGAGACGTGGTGATGCAGGCCTTCCACAAACTGGACAAGACCAAAGACGGCGTGATCACCGTAGAAGACCTGAGGGGCGTCTACAACCCCAAGTGCCACCCCAAGTACCAGAACGGCGAATGGAGCCAGGAGCAGGTCTTCAGGACCTTTCTGGATAACTTTGACTCGCCGTACGACAAAGACGGCAAGGTAGAAAACCCAGATGAGCGAGACGCCGTCCGGGGAGGAAGGTCACAAGGTCACGCCGACGTCAGCTCGGGTCGAGTTGACGAGCCGTGGCCGTTTTCTTCACGCAGGTGACGCACGAGGAGTTTGTCAACTACTACTGCGGCGTCAGCGCCTCCATCGACAACGACGCCTTCTTCGTCCTGATGATGAGGAACGCGTGGAGGCTCTGAAACGGTGACCCATCGCGGTGCAGCAATGACGGAGTGGGGCGAGCCGGCCGGCCGGACGGACGGTGGCCAAGGCAGGTCACCGTCGCCGACTCGGCCATCGCTTACGTGCGCATAGAAATAAAGTGGAAAGCAGTCAGCGAGTGGAATGCATTCAGCGGTGGCAGAGACAATCGGCCCGTCGTTATACGGTCCACGTGCCCGGAGTGAGCGAGCGAGCGAGCGAGCGAGCGGCGTCCCTCGGGAGTCGCGGAAGTGCGTCGGCCCTTTTTGAAAGCACGGACAGCAGAAGAGGGCGGCGGACTATTTGACCGTCAGAAAGGAACAAAGTTGCGCAAAGACTGCCTGGCTGGAAGCCCAATGTATTTTACAAAATGAGTACAAAGGTCTCCCTGTGTGGAGTTTGCATGTTCTCCCCGATGCTTGGTAGGCCGATTGAGCACTCCAAATTGCCCCTAGGTGTGAGTGAGAGTGCGGATGGTCCTTCGTCTGTATGTGCCCTGCGATTGGCTGGCGACCGGCTCAGGGTGTCCCCCCCCGCCTACTGCCCGATGACCGCTGGCCACGACCCCCGTGGGGGACAAAGCGGTGCAGAAAATGGATGGAGTACAAAGGTCAAAGTTGGTCCCTGTAAAAATTGGTCAGACCCTGACCAGGAAGTGCAGTCCCAGCGAGGCGGGAATATGGAGCGTTTCCAGGCCCAGCGATGACGGCGCGTACGGGAAGAGCAGCGGCAGCGTCTGCTTGGTGTCCACCAGCAGCTGGGAAGCCTCCTTGGCCACGCCCCCCTCCTGAGCCTCGCCCGCTCCGCGCTCCTGGAGTTGTTTCTGCACGGACACGCTGGTTACACGCTTGCCCTGCAAAGTCTCACACGCTTGCGCTTTGAGCCAATGACCTGTATGTTCCTGATGAAGGAGACGGTGACGCGCTCTTCAAACTCGTTGAGCGGCGTGTACAAGTTGAGGATCTTGACTATCTGCGCGTGAGCGCAAAGGCAGAGGAGAGCGTGATCAGTTGCCAGGGCGACAGACGAGGCGGGTCGAGTGTATGTAGTATGTGCGGCGGCGGCGGCGGCACCACCTGCTGGGAATTGAGAGCAGTGCAGAGTGAGCAGATGGCGTCAGCGTCCTGCGAGGTTTTCTTCTTGACTTGCAGCAGCTGAGCAACTTGAATGATGGGACAGAGCGTCTGCGCCGCCCCAGTCTGGTACAACTTGTTAGCACGCAGCCATTCCTCCATCTGGCTGGTGTTGTACCTGCGCACGCACGCACAGTTAGCAGCACATTGACTGACACATGCGGAGCTGCCGCAGCATCCTCCTCCTCCTCCTCACACACTCGGTCAGTCGGTCACTCACCTGAGCTGCATGCCCGTGCTCCAAGAGCAGACGTCCTTGCGCAGCAGGATGTTGTTGAGCGTGACGGCGTTGACGCAGTGAAAGAGCTGGCGGACCACCTGGCCGGCGATCTCCGGGTCCAGGCCGTGCTCTCGCATGATGCCGTCAAAGAGGCTCAGCTGGCGGATGAGCGCCCGCAGCGTGTAGCCGCCAGACGGCGTGCCCTTGCCGCCGCCGTCGCCGCCGCCGTCCTGGTCCACGCTGGACGAGCGGTTCCGATAGCCGGCGGGCTTGACCCCGGCCAGGCTGGGGATGCTCTCGCTCTCCAACATGGCCGACACTGACGAGACACGACCACGGGTTCCGTTGGACGGGCTCGGCGTTTGAAAGGAAAACATCGGGTCGGAAAGAAAGCGCTGACCGATCATAGGCTGGATGGCGGCCTCGGCGATGCGTACGAGCTGCTGGTAGATCTGAATGGACAGATCGCTGAGAACCTGCCGGTACTCGGTCAGGTCAAAGTTCTTCAGGCAGTGCTCGTTCTGCTTGGCCGTGTTCTGAACCACGAAGGCCTGCGCGCGGGGGAGGGAGGGAGGGAGGCGCACGTTCACAAGGACGCACCGGCCGACTTCACCACCGTGGCTCACCTCGTCTCCGCTGTATTGCTTGAGGCAGTGCAGGAGGCGGCTGGTGTTGGCCAGCCAGAAGGACGTGGTCTCAAAGTCCTCGTTCCTCTGTGCACAGCGAGGGTCAGGGGTGGTGCCGGTGGGGCGCGTAGGCGTGACGGGCTCTCACCTTGAGGACGCGCTTGACGGCGTTGATGGTGGCGGTGAGCAGAGACTCCACCTTGCCGTCGTCGTTAACGTAATCGGCGTGGCGGACGCACATGAAGAGGATGTACGCCGGGAGACACGGCACCGTCCCCGACAACATACTCGGACGCATGTCTGCAAAACACAAGAACGAGCGCCTTTCCTCACTGCGCGCCATCTAACCCGGTTCATTTGGGCCGGAGCCCGACTTGTACGACTCGGGCTCTCCTCTTGGAAAGCAAGATGCGTGGGGGGGGGGGGAGTGGGCTCTGACCCGTGACCAGCATCTGGATGAGCAGAGGTTCGTCTTCCCGGTCGTACTCCAGCATGCCCTCAAAGTCTTTCTCCTTGCGTTGAAGCGTCACGTGACGACCCAAGTCGGACTTGGCGTGACGGCCGCGACTCGCTGAAAAAAGGCACCGGCGTGAGCGGAGCGGCACGTGCCCCGGCCCCGGCACGTGCCCCGGCCCCGGCACGTGAGGCTTACCTTGCAGCTCCTGGACTTTCTTCATGTAGATCCTCAGCTGTTTCTTCAGCTTGCGCTCATTCTTCTCGAGTTTCTCCACCAGTTCCTTCAGGTCCTGCGCGCAAAACGTGACAGCACGAGCCGTCAACGAGGACAGCCGGTTATCAGCGGGCCTTTGATGGCGCTGACCAGGTTGTCGTCAGTCAGCCTCGTGATCTCCAGCTGCACGCTGTACTCCAGCAGGGCCTCGGGCGACAGGGATGTGGCATAGTTGAGCGCCTCCTGCTTCCTCTCCACGTCCCCCTTCAGCGTCTCCATCTCGGCCCGGAGCGCCTCCGCCTCCTGGCCGTGCTGGCGGGCTTGAGACTGAAGCTCGTGCTCCATGAGCCTAGCGCACAAAAAGAAGAAGAAGAACGGCGACCCGTCGGATGCCGCGTCGGGGGAAGAGCCGCAGAGCGAGGCTTAGCGCCTGGAAGCGGGAGGAGCTCAACCTACTTGTTAGACTGGCACACCTGCCGGTAGAGCGTCAGAGCCTGGTCCCCGTCCGCCGGCAGCGTCGCCACCGCGTCGACCCGCTGGCCGCTTTCAGTCTCCTGTGACACGAGAGCAGCAGCAGAGGCCGATAACACACAGTGGCCCTCGAAGCGCAATTCCATCTTTCTTGCCAGCACCTGCTGCTGCTGCTGCTGCTGGTGGTGCGTGGGCGGGGCAGCGTTGACAAGCTGCGTCTTAAGCATGACCACTTCTTCCTTGCGCGCGTCCAGCTCCTCATTGGCCGCCTTCAGCTGACTCATCAGTACGTGGTAGCCGTCACGGGGCGCCTCTCGACCCACGCTGCGACGCAGCTCCTCCAGGTGCTCCTTCAGCTGCCTGTTCTCCAGCTCCAGCTCCTCACGCTGCACGCCAGCAAACAGTGCCGTGACCACGCGCGCGGAAAAGCTTCCTGGACTCCGGGTTACCTTCAGGTTATTGTAGGCCAAGTCGGCAGCCGCCTCCTCCTTGAGAGTCGCCGCCGCCGCCGCCGCTGCGTCTCCGCTGTCCTGCAAGGAGCATCCATCCGATTGGGGCGCAAGAGTGACTTTGATTTTCAGGAGGGGGTCGGGGAGGGGAGGGCTAACCTTGTTTCTGGTCACCTCGTCCATTTTGTCCAGGCTGGCTTGCAGCCGCTTCCGCTCCTGTTCCAAGTCTCGCACACGCTTCTGCAGCTTGACGAAGATGCCGATGTCCATGGCCGCCTTGTCCGCGCCCACCTCCTGCGGGAACATCATCATCATCCAGGTCAGGAAAGCGTGCGCGTGCGCACGCACGCACGCACGCACGCAATTTTCCGAGACCTCCACCAGCTGCAAGACATCATCGGCATCTCCCCCCTCCGAGGTGGAGATGGACGTGTAGTTGGAGTCCGACTCCAGGCTGCTCTGATTGGACGAGCTTCTGTGGTGGCCCGGCTGGAACTGCATAGAGTTCGAAGGTCAAAGGTCTCCTTTCTTTCAGGAAGCGACAGAGCATCCAACCTTGGCCAGAGAAACTTCTTCCTTCAGGTTGTCGTATCTCTGCTCGAGTGCGGAATATTCCTTCAGGAGATTTTGGTAGCGACGTCGCTCGGCGTCCATCTCGGCGCGCAGCAAGGCGCTTCCCACGTCCTCTGCAAGCAATGCCGTTGAGCGCCCGACCACGTCGGTTGGATGGCGTGGCTGGCCCGGCCCGGCCCGGCCCGGCCACGCCACGGGGCTGACCTTGAGCGCGGTTCGACTGCTGTTTGATCTTCTGGTTGAGTTCTTCCTTTTGGCTCTTGAGCAGCGCGTTCTCCTCCTCCAGCTCAGCGACTCTCTGGCGGGAAAGACGCCACGCCACACCCCGTCACGCTTCTGCTAGCGGGCGCAGAACGGCGCTGGGCGCTCTCACCCGGGTCAGTTCCAGCTTCTCAGCGCGGTGGCGCTCCTCCGTCTGACTCTCGTGGGCCCGAGCCCCCCGCAGCTCCTCGCTCAGCGCCTCCAGCTCGGCTCGCAGCGTCGTGAGCTGAGCGGCGGCTGCGGCGCCGCCCTGCTGGCTGCGCGCCTGCTGCAGGTGCTGCAGCTGCTGTTGGACCCGGCTGAGCTCCGTGCCCAGGCTGGTGTTGGCGCGCAGGAGCTGGTCGTTCTGCTCGCGGTACTCCTTACCCTGCGCGAAGGCCACCGTCGTTGGCCGGGAAGGAGGAGCCATTTGGGCGGCGAGACGCTACCTGCTCGTCCATCTTTATCTGCAGCTGCACAATCTTGTTCTCCATGCCGGCGTTGAGCTTGGTCAGGCGTCGGGCCACGGGCGCCTCCGTCTTGAGCGTCCGGAAGCGGCGCTGCGCTCGAGAGCGCCTGAAGGCGCACTGCAGCACCACGGCGGCCCGCCGCATGCGGCGGTAGCGGAGCCTCTGCAGCCAGCCGCGGACGCACCTCTGGATGACCAGCGCCTTGTGGTGCAGCATGAACTGGCGACGAGCGCAGCGAGAGAAGGTCACCGTGCGTGCGCGCGCGCGTGCCTGAGCGAGCGAGCGAGCGAGCGCTACCTCCTGGAAGATCCTGCGTGTGAACATCCCCCGTGCAAAGGCCTGGATGGTGACAGTGGCCCGGCGCAGCTGCAGGAAGGCGCGGCGCTCTCTGGCCATGCGGTAATTTTTCTGGCACACCACGGCGGCGCGCGTCAGCCGCAAATATTCGGCGTACCTAGAGTCGGAGGTCACGCGACGGGCGCATTCTCAATAAGTGGCTTTAGAAACGCTGGCCGCGCACCCCTCGGTTTAGCGACAATGAAATGCAAACGTCCTTCCAAAAAAAGAGAGTGTGCGGAGTGACCTGCGCGCCAGGTAGCCTCGCCCGTATCGCTGCAGCAAAATGGCGGATTTGCGGATCTTGCGGTAGCGCAGCCTCTGCAGCCAGCCGCGCACCGTCTTCTGGATGACCATGCAGGCGGCGCGGAACTTGTCGGCACGCAACTTCTCCAAGTAGGCCACCTGGCCGGCCCGGAAGAAGATCTTGCTCTTCCCCAACTGGAACATGTCGCCTTCCTGGCCCATCCATCCATCCATCCATCCATCCATCCATCAGGCAAGCAATAAGGTCAAAGCCCTGGCACACTTTTGCCGCTTCTCACCTTGATGAGCGTCGCCAAGAGCGTCTGGCACACCGACTTCTTATCCGGGCACGACACGTCCGACTTGCGCATCAACACGCGGTACCTGCTGAAGAAGTCGACGTAGGTCCACCTGCGCACGCACACGCAAGCTTCATTTGCAATCGTGCCGGTGAAATCTGTGGATTTGCCGGCCGGCCGGCGGGCGGAGCGATGAAAAACGACCACGTCGACCGATCCGTCTTCAAAATCCATCATCGGTCGCCCTTCCGTTCATCGATCCGATGCGTGTCAGGGAACAAATTTCGCCCTCTCGAGCGGCAACGGCGCTCCATCAAAGCATCATGTACTTCACGATTGCTTTTTTCCCAAAATGGTGGAAAAGAGAGAGGAAGGAAGGAGGAGGAGGAGGAGGAGGGCATGACCTGGACGGGTATCCGGCGGCGCTGATGCGGATGGTCTCCAGGACGCCGCACGCCCGCAGCTGCTGCACAGCTCGACCAGAGTCAAACCTGCAAACGCCTGGCGTTAGGTTACTTAGCTCAGACGGCAAGGGTGAGGAAGGCGAGGGCAGTTGTCTGTGGCGCCCAGCGTCTCACGCACGAGAAGGCCTTCTTGTCATCGTTGGGTTTGATACAGCGCACGTAGTGAGGCGTGGTGGCGTTGAGCGTCTCCATCAGAAGATGCAGAGAACTGCGGAACTGAACACGTACGTCAACGCCGGGCCGGGCCGGGCGGGGCGGGCCGGGCCAGCTGCCGTTGCTCACCTGCAGGCCCACACTCTTCCTGTGCTCTTTGTTGGGCGGTCTGGGCGTGGGCTTTGCGGGCCGCACGTTGACTCTGGCCGATTTGGGGCCGCCGTCCTCGGTGGCAAACAGGTCGGCCACCAGCTGAAGCTGAGGACGCGTCAGTTGGGTGGTGAGGTGAGGTGAGGTGAGGTGAGGCGCTTTGGCAGACGGGCTCCTCTTTCTTTCGAGCCGGAAGCTCACCTTACTGGCCTTGAGGATGTTGATCTGCTCGTCGTAGACGGTGTCGCGGTTCTTCTCCAGGAAGCCGGCGCACTCGTACGCCACCTGGGGGTCAGGAAGCTCAGACAGGCGCTCGCTCGCTCGCTCGCACGCACGCACAGCACGCTTTGGATGCTTTACAGCAGCGCTACATATTTGCAAGTTTGCACGTGAGCGCTGAAAGTTGAAATTGTTCATTCAAGTTGATCCAAAGATCTAACCAAATAACCCCTTCTCCTGTTTTGTTCCGGGTTTACGCTCACCTGATCGGCAAAATGGACGATGATGAAAGCAGAGTTGGACATTCGAGGCTTCTGGAAGTGGGCGTTGGAGGAGTGCCGCTTGTACAGCTTCTGGGCCCAGTTCTGATCCGTTCCTTTGGGGACCTGCGACGCCGCGGAGAGCGAGCGGGTCAGACGCGGGCCCATTCCGCGGGCTTAGGGTTAGCCACAAAAAGCAAAAGTCTCTTTCGCTGAATCGTCACACGAGCAGAACGGTCACAATGTCGCGCCGTGCCAGAAGCCAACGAGCCCACTGACTTTGCACTCCTCGTCCAGAAGGTCGAGCACGCCCAGTCGCGCCTCGATCAGGTCGATGCACGGCTGGTTGTCGTGGAAATCGATCAGGGTCCACGGGATCTGCTCCTTCATGTACTCCTCCTGCTCCAACTTGAACACGTGCTGCGCACATATGACATCATTGCTGGCACGTGCTCAGCACCCGCCAGGCCAGGCCCGGCTCGGCCAGGCCAAGCCAGGCCGGGCCGGGCCAGGCCGGGCCGGGCCGGGCCGGGCCGGGCCGGGCCGGCCAGGCCAGGCCAGGCCCATCTGGCGGCGCGCCTCACCGAGTTGAACTGCTGCTGCAGCTTCTCGTTGGCGTAGTTGATGCAGAACTGCTCGAAGCTGTTGACCTCGAAGGTTTCAAACCTGCGGGCGACAGCGTTGTCAGCCGGGACGAGGCCGGGCGGGCCGGACGGGGGCCGTACCCGTAGATGTCGAGGACGCCGATGAAGGAGCGTCGCTCGGAGGACGCGCGCAGCGCCAGGTTGATGTGCGCCACGATCCAGTCAAAGACGCGGGCGTAGATGTGCTTGGCCAGGGCGTCGCGGGCGTTGGCCGCCCGCTCGGCCGACATGTTCTTCACGTAGGTTTCGCTGGCCGTGGCCAACTTCCTGTGGCACAGCCAGTGCTCCATTTGCGGGAGCTCCAGGCCCAGGAGCCGGCAGAAATGAGCCAGGTGCTCGTCGTCGCTCTGAAAGCACAAAGCGTCACGTGGCCTGGCCATTTGGCGCCAGATGATGTGAAGGCGGGCTCTTGTGGCGGCTTGCGCGCCTCTGCTCAAGCCAGGGGCCCGAGAAAAAAAAAGGAGGAAAACAAGCTCAGCCGTACGTACGTGCCCGCCGCCACCGAGGAAGCCGGGATGTAAGGAAGCCGGGAGGCAAGGAAGCCAGGAAAGGAAGCCGGGATGCAAGAAGCCAGGAAAGGAAGCCGGGAGGCAAGGAAGCCAGGAAAGGAAGCCGGGATGCAAGAAGCCAGGAAAGGAAGCAAGGAAGCCTGGATGAGAGGGAGCCGGGATGCAAGGAAGCCAGGAAAGGAAGCAAGGAAGCCGGGGAAGCCAGAAAGTGAGGAAGCCAAGAAGCCGGCCGGGACGCGAGCTCCTACCGACACGTGGCAGGACTCGCCGTCCCTCTGGGCGCAGATCTGGACGTTGCCCAGATGCAAGATGGCCGCCAGCACCCTGAAGACCACGTTCTGGCTAGCGTCCTTGATACCTGCGGCGCACACGTGCACGTGTGAAGGACCCCAACGAGGCCGTCTGCCCCCTTTGCTGCAAAAGCAGGCACTTTCTTTTCTGAAAGGACGTGCCGTGCCGTGCCGTGCTTTGCGTGCATGCGCTCGCTCGTTCGCTCGCTCACCCAGCAGTCTAAAGGCCCGCCGCGTCCTGTCCAGCTCGTCGGCGTCGTTCACGCCCTCGATGAAGATGTTCTCGCCCGCGGACGTGTAGGCAAAGTCCTCGGCGCTGGCTGGCGGTGGCAAAAGAACAGACGTCGGAACCTTAGAATTGAATCGAGTCATTTTGTCCCGGATGAAGAGCACGGCGCGCGCGCCCTTTTTCTTTTGGCCTGGCAAAGCGGAGCACAGCCAAGCCGGGTCGACTCACCGAGGCCGAGGTCTCGCAGCTCCGGCAAAGAGGCGGAAGCGCACAGCTGGTAGAAGATGTGGTAATTGCGCTCATCTTCAGCCTGCAAGGCAAAAAAATTAAAAATAAGTCAGCGCGCACTTCCGGCCGGCTTCGCCGCTTGACAAAAAACAGCACAGTCGCCGCCTGTCTTCACCTGAAAGACCACCCGCGACTTCTCCAGCAGGTACGTCCGCATGTTGGCCCCAATGATGTGGTAGCTGCGGTCGAAGCCGATCTCAATGTACTTGCCAAAGCGGCTGCTGTTGTCGTTCCTGGTGGTCTTGGCGTTGCCGATGGCCTGGCGCAAAGAAAGGAAGCGCGGGTCGAGTCGGGGACAGAAGCCGGCGCTTTCTTTCCGCTGACCCAGCCCCCCGAGGAAACCGAAAGGGGCTCATAGCGGACGAGCGGAGACCAGAGTGGACCGGACTGGACTGGCCTGGCCTGGCCTGGTCGACCTCCGTGGCGCCACGACTGCACTGGTGAGACCTCCCGCCACGGCGGCAGACTGGACGGATGCAGACTGACCTCCATGATGGGACTGGAGGCGAGGACTTTCTCTTCCACGTTGGTGTCGTTGGCAGATCCTCCCACAGTGGCAAAGAATCTCATGGCATACTTAGCAGAGACCGTCTTGCCGGCTCCCGATTCGCCGCTCACGATGATGGACTGGTTCCTCTCGTCCCTGGCGAGCGCAAGGCGGTGAGATGTGACGGCCCGTCGGCGCGACTGCCCGCTGGCGCGACTGCCCGCTGGCGCGACTGCCCGCTGGCGCGACTGCCCGCTGGCGCGACTGCCCGCCCTCCCTCCTTTCCACCTGGCCATCTGCTTGTAGGCTTCCTCGGCCACGGCAAAGATGTGCGGGTCCATGTCGCCCATGTTGCGACCGCTGTAGGCGTTGATCACCTCCTCGCCGTAGATCTGCAGATCCTCGTACGGGTTGATGGCCACCAGGACGATACCTGCGCTCGCACAAGAGATCTACCGTCGCGCCCGCGCCTTTTCAAGCGGGCCTCCTCGGCCGAGCCCTGGCCACTGACCGCAGTAGGTGTAGATGTGGTTGGACTCGAGGAATCGCACTCGGAGGTTGTGCAGCACGGCGGGCTCGTGAAGATAGCTGAGCGCCGTCAGGTCGTTCTCGCCCACCAGGATGTCGGGGTTGCGCAGGAACGGCATGGGCTTGCCGGCGGGGCCCAGCGGGTATTCCAGCGACTGCCAGGACAAAGTTTCCGGTCAGCACATTGTCCCGGGGGGGGGGGGGCGCCCGCCCGCCCGCCCGCCCACTCACCGTGCCATCCTCCAGGCAGAGGTGGAGCGCAGACTCTCCCTGCTTGAAGTCTCGGCTGATCTCCGCCGCCCGCCACACGGTCTCCGGGTCCGGGATCCATACTCGCGTGTACTGCATGGAGAACACGCGTCCACAGACATTGGTTACATTTCATTGTTGCTGACAACATGATGCAGAGGAGACTCTGAGTCGCAGTAGTGCACGTGTGCGTGTTTTCAAACCGTTTCATGGCAATGTGACAAGAGCAACGCGAGCTTCCCGCTTGACAAAGGACCAAAGTCACCGACAAGAAAGCACACTGAAAGCAAATGCATCTTCATTGTTGCTCACTCCCGGCCAGAATGGATAAGAAACCCGATTGCCGATTGCCGGCGTCCTAAAAATGGCTCACCCACGCACGGCTGCGATTCCCTCGCAAAGTTGTTGAGGTGAAACAACGATTTGGAAAGGTCAACGCTGGCAGACACGCTTATTGGAGCAAATATGTTCCTTCCAAAGTGGCAGTACCGCCAGGCGCTCCCTCCTACTCGCACAAAGGCTAGAGTAACTCAAGTACTCTTACTTGAGTACTTCGATGGAGCGCTCGCTCTCACTACTCAAGGCAGCAACTTCCTCAAAAGCGAGCAGAGTTGGGAACTATGGCGTCATCTTTCTTCCCCGTTTGCGTCGCCCGCATCTCACGGCAGGTGGGCACTTGCGCCGCCGCCGCCGCCGCCGGTCTTTACTCAATCAACCTGGATCATCTCGAAGCTAGCTAGCGACAGACAACTTGTTCCCTCCCGAAGCAAGGAGCTGACTGACTCGTGGAGTGTTCGCTCGCTCGACTAACTCACCTTCGTAAAGAGCTCGTTGACGGACATGTTTCTTGAGGCTCCTCGACAACCGCCAAAGTCCACACGCGCGTGCGCGTGCTCGCGCGCGCGGCGGCGGCCAACCCGGAAGCCGCCGCTTCCCTTACGACAGGTGCATCGCGGCAGGTACTTCCGCAAGGGCGACCTCCCCGACCAACTTTGCGCTTCTCTTCCAAAAAAGAGGAGTCGACTTGAATTGACGTCAGCGTCAAAGTTCGTCCCGTCCGGTCAGAGTTTCTTTCGCGGACTGCACCGGGTTGACTTTGTTGACGTGCACGCGCATCGCTTAAAGCGGCAGTGCACGCTCGACCGACCGACCGCCACGCAGGTGCGCGACAGCCGTGCGTTGTGATTGGAGGCGTGCTGTGACGTCACGGCGGACTTGGGCACAACAATGACTTTTTTTTTCTTCGATTCGACGTCAACGTTTTCAATTCTTTTGGTTCGATGTCATTTTAATCACCTGTTCAACCAGCAGGTTTTATCCTGACTTTGGGTAGAGTGATTGATTTTGGTTTTCTTTATGTCCTCAACTAACCTTTCAAGTTTTCATTCTATATTCCGGTTTGTTTACCTTTTTAAACTGCTATCAAGTGACAAATTGTAACTCTATATTTACTTTTCTTTTTCAAAATGTTCAGCTATTCTCAACCAGGCCTACTTCTCTCTTTTATAATCCTAATTTTAAAACTAAAGTTCTCTCAACAAATGAAAACATGCATCATTCATGACGAGCGTATTTAAATCACTCCACCAACTTTTGATATATTTTGATAAATAATCTATATATTTGGCCAGCAACATTTGACCTGAGATTCGTAGAGTTCAAATCATAACTTTTTATTCATTCTTTATTATTATTATTATTATATTTGGTTGACTTAACTGACAACTGTTGATATATCTGCGTTGTTTTATCTCTTGAAAGTCGCTTCTGTTTTGACCTTATTTGAATCACTTGATTATTTAATCCTAGCTTTCCAATGCGCTTTTTTTTTTAATGGTTGTTCTTGTTTGAAATCAAGCTAACCTTTATTTTGTGACTTTTCATATTTGGACTATTTCTATTGACTTTGAAGCCATTTTTGAGCTGTCGTCGTGTGGTAGCTAATGTTCCTCCTCTGTCTTTCAAATCGCTTGCAGCCATAAGGAATGAAATGGGCGCTTACCTTCTTATAAGGGTTATAATGTGCGCTCATGTTCCTTCCCTCATATGTGGTCTCGACGTTGGCGTGACGCGTCTCGCGTGTGGGAAGCCGAAGGACGAAAGTCTCCGTCACTCCCTCCCTGAACACTCCCTCCGCAGGTATGAGCTCATTCCAGCCGGCCGAGCCAGAAAGACTGACGCGCTCCTTTTCCCTCATGCTGAAGCCAAGCGTTTCATCAGCGCCACCGTGCGGTTGACATGTGCTCTGCGCAGGATCCACGCGCAATTCGTCGTCTGCGCTCAAACACGCCACCGTGCGGTTGACATGTGCTCTGCGCAGGATCCACGCGCAATTCGTCGTCTGCGCTCAAACACGCCACCGTGCGGTTGACATGTGCTCTGCGCAGGATCCACGCGCAATTCGTCGTCTGCGCTCAAACACGCCACCGTGCGGTTGACATGTGCTCTGCGCAGGATCCACGCGCAATTTGTCGTCTGCGCTCAATCACGCATCGCCCAACTGATTTGGACTGTTAGGAAAGAGTCAATAGCGGGTCACCTTTCAGGGATACCTTTGGTCGTCTTTCCCGCTCAGGCTCCAAAGTCACTTTGCGGTGAAACAAAACACTGAAAAATCGCAACGTATTTACAATGATTTGCAGACGCCTGGCCGCTTCGTATGGTGTCCAGCGAGAGAGAAGAGCAGGGCCGGGCCGGGCCGGGCCGGCTCGGCGCAATTTTCAGTCGCAAGGACCGAGTGAGGCAGATCTGGGCCACGAGATTTTAATGACCGTTGGCTATTTTCATCGAGCGTGAGGAAGCACGCAAAGGACAAAAGGCGAGCTGGAGCCTTTTCCTTAGTGCGAGGGTGAGCGGCCAGGACTCGCCAAGGCCTCGGGCCGCTGCTCCTGGGCGCCGGCCGCTTTCCGAAAGGGGTGCATGACGCCGTCGTTGGGCCTGGCCAGAACCCGGTCCTTCCTCTCCAGCTTCTCCTGCTCCATCTGCTCCAGATGCCGCTGCTCCCTGCGCTCCTCGTCCTCCCGCTCCCTCCTCTGGCGCCGGAGTCGCTCCATCTGCGCCTGGAGCTCGGCCTGGTACGCCACGTAGGCCCGCCTCTGGCTGCGGGGGGGGGGGGGCAAGCGTCACGCCGGCGCCCGAGAGCGACGGAGAGCCGACGACGGCCGCACCTCTTGGACAGCTCCTCGTCGGCCTGCTTGGTGTCCCGCACGGCGGCGTCCACCTCCACTCGCTCTTTGGCGATGTCGGCGCGTCGTTGAACTTTTCGTTGCTCTACACGTGCAATCAACTCCAGCAAATGGGAACGCCTGGACAACTTTGGGCCGGCGAGGAGAAGCGGGCCACTTACGTTTCTGCGCGCTCTGCAGCTGGCGCGACTCGGCCACCTCGCGCATGAGCCGGTTCCTGGCGTCCTGCTGCGAGCGGTTCTGCTGCTCCCGTTTGTCCCACGTCTCTTTCATCTTCTCGCCCATCATTTGCTCCATCTCTTCCTCGTCCTTCTGGCGCGCCGCCATCTGGTCGGCCAAATACTGGCGAAAGCGCAGCTGCTCGTCCCTCAGGTCGGCCTGAGGCGGGGGACAAAAAACCCGGCTGGCAAACGCTTCGTCGGCGCACGAGGAAGGCGAAAGAAGTCCCGCCTCGTCGGCACGGCAGCGGCCTACCCGCTTGTCGGCCGTGTCCCGCTGGGCCTGACTCTCGTCCTGGAGCGTCTGGCGCAGGATGTCCAAGTCCAGCTGGAGCTCGTCTCGCTGCTCCTTGGCCACGCGCTCCATCTTGAGACGCAAGCTGTCGTCCAGCAGGCGGCGGCGCTCCGCCTGGCCCTGGTGTCGCAGGGTGCGCTCGTGCTGCGCCTGCCGCTGCAGAGCCTGGGTCTGCTCCTCCTGCAGGCAACAAGTGAGTGACGCGCGCAGATTGCGGCCCCGACCACCCGAGGGCGGCGGCCGCGTTTGCCGGACCTGCTGTCGCGCTTGCTCCTGCCTGTCGCGGCGCCGGCTCTGCCGCAGGCTCTCGGCGTCGTCCAGCTGCTGGCGCAGGAACTCCATCTGCATCTGGTCGCAGCGCCGAGTCTGGGCTGCCTCGCGGCGCTCGCGCTCCTCCTTGGCGTGGCCGTCGGCTCGCCACAGCTGCTGGAACATGTCGTCTTCGCGCTGGCGGGCCAGGGCCAGCTCCCGCTGGCTGCGCAGCTGGCCGGCCCGCTCTTCGCAAACCTGCAAAAAGCGCCGCTTACTCTGCGCCTCGCGGAGGTCCTGGCACTGCTCCCTGAAGGGCCAAACGCAACGTAAATAGGGCAAGGAGCGGCTCGGCACCGGCCGGCCAGCCAGGCAGCCGGCCAGCCAGCCAGCCAGCCAGCCAGCCAGCCAGCCAGCCAGCCAGCCAGCCAGCCAGCCAGCCAGCCAGGGATGTGGAGGCGGGCGGCTGCTGACCTGAACTGCTGCTCCAGCTTTTGCGCCACCACTTGGCGGCGCTGCGCCTCTCTGGCGTCGTGCAGACTTTTGGCTCGCTCGCGCATCTGCGCTTGTCTCACCGACGGCGTCTCCCTGGCCTGGCGGGCCGACAGCACCAGCTGGTGCTCCTCGTCCTCCAGAAGCTGTCGCAGCCTGAGGAGCGGGAGTTGAGCCCGGGGCCCATTCTACCCGAATCGGCCCACCTCGGTGGTCACCTTTGTTGGCGCTGGTGCACGGCGCAGCGGTGCTGCATCATGACATCGTTCACGTCCCTCCGGACGGAGTGGCCGGCGTTGCGAGCGTCACTGGTCAGCAGCCAGCGATTGTTGACCCGGCAGGCCTCGCGCTGGCGGGCGCATTCGCCGTCGCGCTGGCGCTCCTCTTCCTGCCTCTGGCGAAGCAGCATGGCGCGTCGGGCGGGAAGCATGCTGGCTCCCGCTGAAGCAAGGACTTCTCTCTGTGTCTGGCCGGCCGAACGAAGCGTGTGAGCGAGCGGCTGCTGGGTGCACGCCGTGCATTAGGTCTGAAGGAAAAAGCCAGCGAGATGCAAGTTTGACAGCCAAAGCGAGCAAATCTGGCCGCAACATCCCGTGAGCGAGCGCTTCGAGTTGGCCAGCCTCACAAGAGAATGGCTGGCTGGCTGGCTGGCTGGCTGCCAGTGTCCCAACTTTTCTTTTCAAGCATGCCTTGAACACTCGACCGCACACGCACACGCTCCCCTTTTGTGGGCGGGCGCTGTCTGTGCCAGTGGAATGTTGAGCGAAGGACGCGCAGCCGCACATGACGGACGGACGGACGGGCTCTTTTGTGGCGGCTTAACGCTCGGTCGCCGTTCATGCATTCGCGTTCATTTTCTTTGTTTTTTCTTCGGACGAGCTGCTGGCCAGTGAACTCACCTGCTCGCGCTGCGTGTGCGGGCGGGCGGGCGGGCGGCTGCGGGTAGCCTGGCCGGCTTTGGTTCCTTTTAGCTCGGCCGCGCCGCCATGGTGACGAGTAAACGGAAGCGCTGACGTCACCTGAGAACCCAAAGACATTCGCCAGCTTCGCGTCGAGAGCACGTGACGAGGGCGACGTTCATTTGCGTACCGGTGCCGGACGGCCGCTCGCTCGCTCGCTCGCTCGCTCGCTGTCCCGCGGGCCGCCGATCTGACTGACCACCCGAGTAGATGATTATGATTGTTCTTTTTTCTTGCCCTTCTCGGGGTCGACCTTAGAGGTCGAGAATATGCTTTCTGAAATGTGAGGCTGAGTGAAGAAAGTTGAAAAGCAGAGTGAAAGCAACAAGAGGGGGGAAAAGAAAAAAAGACAAACACAAAAACTAACCGACTAACTCAAACATTTTCCGGGTCAGTCCGCCGCCCTGGTCTGACCGAGCGGGGAGCAGGCGCCGAAGCCGGACTCCGAGTGGTGTGGATGCCGGAGTGGGCGATCTCGTAGGATGGACCTTGTCGGAGCTGCGCAGGCTGTGCTTCTTGGGACCTCCGCCATGACGCTTCTGCCGTGGGCCCTGTGAGCTCTGAGGCGGCCAGAGCGCTTAAGACCCCGGCGGTGGCCCTGGCCCTTGTGAGCCCTGCGGCTGCTGCGTTCGATGTTGTTGGTGGGAGCGGGGGCGGGCGGTTCTTACCTGCCATGAATTTCCACACGGGAGGATCGCGTGGCCTCCGATGCGCGTACCCGCCGGTGCCGAGGCGGACTAGAGTCACCGCGGTGACGCAAAGCCAGGCCTCAAGCCACCCAAAAGGTCCCGACATGGTCTGGTCGGCGTACCCGCCGGTGCCGAGGCGGACTAGAGTCACCGCGGTGACGCAAAGCCAGGCCTCAAGCCACCCAAAAGGTCCCGACATGGTCCGGTCGGCTCTGTTCGATTCGGTGGTTCGGCTTGAGCGTTGCATCTGGGCTCTGCAAAGAAAACGAGGCAAGCGGCACTTGGCACGTTTGAAACAGAGCACGTTGCTGCTGATTGGATAATTGCAACCAGAAGTGGGTGGGGACCAATTAGGCCCGGGTCCTCCCACGTACGTTCCAATATCCTTAGTGGCCACTTCATTGGGTACGCTTCATCGTGCCACGCAGAGCCCTCCCGCGTTGTCACACAACTTCATTATTATTATTATTATTTTTTTTTTTTTACATGGACAACAACATGAAAAGTCTAGACTTAAGGAAAAATCCCAAGCAGCCGGTCTCAGCGCAGCGACGTCTAGTGGCCGGGTTGAAAACTAGCTGGAGCTGCATTTGCTGCGCCACTCGTTGCGCTCGCTGCACTGCACTGCACTGCACTGCACGCATACAGTTGATTGGTTGCCGAGGTTGCCTTTCCTTCTCTGGTTTTGGCTTGCAAAAAAGAAAAACAAAAGAAAGGAGCTATTGACGGTTGAAGAATGTTCGCCAGCGAAGCCAAGCCGCTGTACTTAGGTAGCGTCCAGTACTTGGGGGGGTACTTTTTGGGCCCCCCAAAGAAAACGTTTCGTTCCTGGGATTGAAATGAACAGCAAGGGCGTTTTTGGTCTTTGATGTGATTTCTTGCCTTTATTGTGGAGCGCGCACGCGCGCATACGCTGACATCAATGAGCAAACAGACGCATATCGGGAGAGTCCATTAGCAGAAAAGAATCTCAAAGGTGCTGGTGGCGAGACGTTGGGCGCTTTGGGCTGCCGCCGCCGCTTCCTCCTTTGCGGGATGATGTCATATGCGGCGTGGCGTGGCGTGGCCACCCATCGCCTCGCGTACCGTATATGTCAACGCGCGTTCACATGACAGCTGTAAGCATCGGCATTGAGGGCATGTTTGCTTGCGTACGTCGCGCTGTGTGTTTGGGGAGATTTTCTGCCTGCCTGCCTGCCTGCCTGCGTGCGCGCATAGCAAGCTCTGCGTATGCGTGTATGTGAGCCGGCGTCACGTCACTTCCTCTCAGAAGAGCGAGGCCTTCTTCTTGAGTTCGTTCCGTTTCCATAGCGACAGGCGCTCAAACTCCGAGGCGCTCATTCCGAAAACTTGAGGGAACTCCTGAGGGTCCAGATGTCTCTGTGACGTGCACACACACACACACACACACACACACACGCGCGCCGTTAGCGGCTGGCTGGCGGCCGCGTGCGCCCCTCACCTCCAGTCGGGTTCGGTCCACTCCGGGAGGGAGCTTGCAGCGCCCCCTGTGGGTCACCACCAGCGTTTCGTAGGGATACACCTGCCGGCGGGAACGAGGGTTAAGGTTAGGGTCAGGTCCCAAAGCGCACACACATTTTGGTCCTATGCCTTCTGGAGTGTGAGCAGCGTGTGCTTTTGATGGGGGGGGGGGGGGGTGAATTTGTCTTCACATTCAGGACCAGCTCGGTACGCTTGCTTTCAAGTCGGGCCGGGCGCTAATTGCACAACCGTGCGCGTGACCTGTGTACGGGTTAGGGTTAGCTTGGATTTGTTTGGGGCCGTGCCTCCTTTCAAGCGCTCCGGCTGCACGCTCCTTTTGCCTGGTTCTCACCTTGCGCTCCAAGATGCTGGGCAGCGATGTGCCGCGGTCCAGACGAAGATGGCGCTGCGGCTCGCCGTTCTGCCCACACGCACACACCATAACCAAACACACATGCACACAGAGGGCCTAACCCTTGGCATCACGCACGCACGCACGCACGCTCACCTGTGCCACTGCGGACACACACACACACACACACACACACACGCGCACGGTCATCAATCAATCGCTCCGGAGAACTTGCGATTGACAGGAAGTTTCGCTTGGCCCGCTCACCTGCCTCGTCGGTGGCGGAAAACTCGGCCGACTGCCTCTGTGAACGCAAACGGAGCGTCATGTCACCACACGCTGGTCAATCATCCAATTCTCGCTTAGGCGCATTGAGGAGCATCCAAACAAGAACCGGCAAGCACTCACTCTGCTCAGCCCGGAGGCGGAACGCGACGGTGATCGGGACGCGCCGACCGACAGGCCTGCGGAAAGAGAGCACAAGGTGGGGGGGCTGAGAGGCTGAGCGGGGCGGGCGCGGTGCCGTGCCGTGCGCACACCTGCGCTCTCACTGGCGTGCGGGTGGGCCGGCTCGGGCTTCTTCCGCGCCAAGCCCGGTTTGACGCCCGTCTCCTTTTCCCGCCGCAGGATCAGGCGACCCAAGTTGGACTTGATCTGGACACAGCCTCGGTCAGGCGCGCTCGGCCACGTGGTCGTCCGTGACGTCGTCATGCTCCAACCTTTTCCAGCTCCTGGGCTTCCTCGCTCAGCTCTTCAACATCGTCCTCCGCCTCCTCCATTTTCTTCTTGCGCCACTCGATTTCTGCCGCGAGGCAGCAGGACGGAAGTCAGTGCGGGCGACTCGCCGTCGGGCTCTTCCTCCGTCCTGGCCGCGCGGGCCCGGACGAGGCGGCGCGAGCCCGGACGAGGCGGCGCGAGCCCGGACGAGGCGGCGCGAGCTCGGACGAGGCGGCGCGAGCCCGGACGAGGCGGCGCGAGCTCGGACGAGGCGGCGCTCACCCATAGCGGCCAGTGACGGGGGGCAGGGCCAGAAGTCGGTCTCGATCTTGGACGGCTGCGTGGGGTCGGGGGGCTGAGCGGCGGGGAACTTGGCCGCTTGGATGACGCCGCCGCCGCCGAGTTTGGAACCTTCTGCTGGACATCGTTGCGAGTGTGGGAGACGGCAAGAGGAAGAAGACGAAAAACTCACCTTGTTTATAGATGGGAGGCTTTGTGTAGATGTTGCTCCCGTTATCTGCAAAGGAACGTTTCAGCGAGTACGTCTTTGTCGTCGCCGCGAGTGTGGGTGCGTGCGTGCGTGCGTACCTGGCCGGTGGAAGTGCTGCAGGCTGGCGCCGACTTTGCGTCCGGCGTGCAGTTGCAGCGTGGAGCCTCCGGGGGAGCCGCCGTCACTTTCCGCTCGCCGCCCTTTGGCCTGAAACGGAACGTGGCGCCTCTTGAGAGCGTTCGGAGGCGGCGCGAGCGTGGCTCTTACCTCCGGAGACATGGCCGGCGAGGCGGCGGGCGGAGACAGAGAGCGCTAAGGGACACAAAGCTGCGTCATGCGTGCGCGAGCGAGCGAGCGAGCGAGCGAGCGCAATGAGCTACCTGGCGATGTCTCACCTGTCTGCGTGGCGGGTCCAGCGGCGAGAAGCTGAGATGAGGCTGGTAGGTCATGAGGTCAGGTCGCTCTACCTGCAGGATGGCTTTGTCGCGAGGAAGAGCCGCCAGGTCGCGATACGCCACCGCCAGCTCGTCCACGCGCGCCTGCGCCACAAGCGCACCCACACGCCAGCCAGCACAGCCTCAGCTTACAATGGTAAGGTTTAGCTTAGCATTTCGCGTCACTTAGCTTAGGATGTAGCCGTTTACCATGATGGCAACGGTGGCGGGAGACGCCGGGACATCGGGAGCGACGACGTGGGCCTCCACCTGACGGCAAGTGGCATCACACACACACACAGGGACAATGCAGCTCACAAAGGTATTGGCTCATGCGGGCGTGGTTTCTCACCTTGTTCATGATTGGTGATCCACGTGAGCCTGCAAAAAGAAACACGTGGCACATGACACAAACAACTCAATCTACATGTAGGAAGAACGGGCATTTGGACGTCACGTGGGCCACGCATAGACAAAAACAAATCAGCGGTCAAAAGCGACAAGCGTGGAGTGGTGAGCGTGTTGCCCTCCCGCCTTGCTCCACTGCATACTAACAAATTGCACATCGGTGGGAAGGCGTGTTTTTCCAAATGGCGGGCGAACAGTCCGTTTGTTTGCCTCTCCAGTCATCATGAATGACGCGCACGAAGGGACACGCAGACGCGCGCACGCACAAGCAGACGCGCGCACGCACAAGCAGACGCGCGCACGCACAAGCAGACGCGCGCACGCACATGCAGACGCGCGCACGCACAAGCAGACGCGCGCACGCACAAGCAGACGCGCGCACGCACAAGCAGACGCGTGCACGCAGGGACGCGCACACAGACGTATGCGCGCGCACACGTCCACAGTACAGCTTGGGCGGTAAACATTCATCGTCATCAAAAATTGGGTGAACCCAATTTCTACATGAGGCACGACAGGAAGGATGAACGGTGCGGCGCGCGCACGCGAGCGCAAGCAACGCTATCGAAAGCATCGCAGGCTTCGCGTGATCCGGAACGCAAATGCAAATAAGGAGGACAACGTTCAAAACATCCCGTTCGTGTATGCGTGCGCAAAAGTGTTCGCACCTGTGCAGATGCGGGTGGAGACCGGCGTCGGGGATGCGGACAGAACGACTGTCAAGTATCACGTGACCGCATCTTGGGGCGCGGGAGGAGAGGAGAGGAGAGGAGAGGAGAGGAAAGGAGGGGCGTTTGACGTCACGTCTGCGCGTGTCCCGACAGCCACATCCTTTGGACTTATTTTGTCCATGATTTGATTTCATATCTTTCACAGGTTTAAGTGGTATGGCGTCACCCCGTCTGAATTGGATTGGAAACAAACAAAAGTTAAAGTCCCAATGATCATCGTCACACGCACATCTGGGTGTTTGTCCTCTGCATTTAACCCGTCCCCATGTGATTTGGATACATGCCCTGCCCTGCCCTGCCCTGCCCTGCCCTGCCCTGCCCTGCCCTGCCCTGCCCTGCCCTGCCCTGCCCTGCCCTGCCCTGCCCTGCCCTGCCCTGCCCTGCCCTGCCCTGCCCTGCCCTGCCCTGCCCTGCGGGGGAGAGAGGGGGGCAGTGAGCAGCACTGGTCGGTGCCGCGCTCAGGCATCACTTTTGGTGATCTAACCCTTAATGCTGAGTGCCAAGCAGGGAGGCAATGGGTTCCATTTTTATAGTCTTTGGTATGACCCGGCAAACAAACAAACAAACAAACAAACAAACAAACAAACAAACAAACAAACAAACAAACAAACAAACAAACAAACACCATTGCCTTGGTCCCAACATTCACCGTTGATGAACTATACATTTTGGAACCGGTGTTATTTGTGACGTCACGCAAAGTCAAAGTTGAATGAAAAAGAAGACGTTCGCTCAGACACACGCGAGACTGCAGTCAAATAAATGTATGCATTCTACCAGATTGTTCGATCTAAATTGCAAGTTGAAAAGGTTTAAAATTGAGAGGTTTGGCTAAAGCAAAACATGATCGAGGGTGTCATTCTTACCCAGAAACGGGTGGTGAATGTTTGCTGAATAGACGAGCTTTGTTTGCCGTGGCTTGTCAAGATGGCGTCGAGCGATGGTCTCTCGTCTTTGGTAAGAGAACGAAAAACGTCAACAAACCGCCCAAAACATGTCGACAAAACGTCCAGGCGTTACTGGCGTCCCGTCTGTCAATCATGGCGCTGTCGTGTTAATTAAAGTGGCCAATGCTAATCACCCGGCAGGTCGGCACGTGTCTCCTAGTGTAGACCGGTGGGCGATCCGGAGGTGCAAACCGGAGGTGCAGCATGTTGCACCTCCGGATCGTCCCGACAATCCCAAGGATCCTCTTTTGGCTCCGCTCCCTTTAAAATAATAATAAAAAAAAAAAAACGGCAATTTGCAAAAACTGCTTGTTTCATTTCGGGGATCTATGTGAGCCTAATTTCTAACTTTGTGGAAGTGAGCCTTTTCCTTCCTACCTCTGAGACCGAGCGATGTCAGGTTGAAGTCACTTTGCATCTTCAGGGTCTGGAGGGAGCTTCGGCTGCCGCGCACGCTCTGTCTCTTCCCGCCGAGGCCTACGGGAACGACGTGAGTAAGGCGACGAGCTTTGTCGGCTCATTCCCCCCCTGCCTGCGTGCTAAGCTGACATCTGGTTTTGTGTTTCAGGAGCGGCTGGAGGTCATGTGGGCCATGAAAGCCTACAACCACGCCGAGGTTTACTACAACGTGAGCGCGGGCGGCCGCCGGGAACGAGCCCGTGACGTTCGAGATCTTGAAGAGTTTCTCTTCTCGTCATTCAGCTCATCTCCTCCGTGGATCCCAAGTTCCTGAAGTTGACCAAGATGGACGACGAGATCTACTCGGCCTTCAGGGAGACCTTTGAGGACCTGGACGTCAAAGTGCTCTACCCCGAGAGACTCAAGTCGGCGGAGGCCAAAGAGGTCAGCCGCGTGGGCTGTTGCGCCGGACCTCGAGCCCGAGGCGGTGGCTTACTTGTGAAGTGGCGCTTTGGCGTTTGTGTCCAGAGGTGGCGCCCTTTCTGTAACCGCTTTGAAGGCCTGGTGGAGGACTTCAACTATGGGACTCTGCTGCGACTGGACTGCCAGAAGGACTACACCCAAGACAACACCATCTTCGGTGGGTCCGCCGTTTCGGTCGCACCCTCGTCGGCGCTCCAAAATGTCCTTGGAAAGATTTGCTGTGAGAGAAGCGTCTCCAATTGTCCTTGCTGTTGTTCCAGCCACCAGGATCCAGTTCTTCGCCGTGGAGATTACCCGAAACCGAGAAGGTCTCAATGACACGGTCTTCGCATCCGAGTCTTCCAAAAGTTAACTAACAAAAGGAAACGACCTTTGTTATGATGGCGAGTGGAAATTAAAGTGTGTCCTGGAATTTGCGTCTTTGTCATTGAGGAAAAAACAAAAGTCAATCATAGCTTGCGCGTGCTATGTGCAAATAGTAGCGAATAATAGCTTGCGCCAGCTATGTCCAAAGAGTAGCTAATAGCTTGCGCCAGCTATGTCCAAACGCAGCTTTGCGGCGAATAACAACGGAGCGGGTCCGTCCGAGCTGTGGCCAAAGAACGGAGCGGGTCCGTCCGAGCTGTGGCCAAAGAACGGAGCGGGTCCGTCCGAGTTGTGGCCAAAGAACGGAGCGGGTCCGTCCGAGGCGCACGTCAGAAGTGGAGGCGCGTCTTGTAAAAAGGGTGAGGTTTATTTGCAGTCAAACACAGCGGCAACGCCACATTCACATCAGTCACAAAGCAGGAAGTGGACGCGTACCCGAGCGCCTTGCCTTGCCTTGCCTTGCCTTCCTGCTTCCGGGCGGCGCCAGTGTTCCTTCCACACAGCACCGTGGCACGCGCACACCACACCAAAAAGGACTACGACCTGGTCCCAGGAATCCACAAAGTAAACAAAAAGTTGGAAGGAGCACGCTCGGGTAGAGACGAGGCCCATCCGTCTTTGGGAAAGGACCCGGCCCAGGAGGATGCCCGGCCGCGCCCGGCCCGGCCCGGCCCAGCCCAGCCCGGCCGCCTCGCCTGACCTCTGCTCTGCACTCTTGTGTGTGTGTGTGTGTGTGTGTTTGTCGGAGTGCAAAGTGGACGCGCCTTTGAAGACTATTTACACCACGTCGGTCTGGTTTTCCTTTCGTCCCATCGCTATCATATAAACATGACTGAAAATGTTAGCAAACAAAATGTACACTGGACTTTGTGGTCTTCTGTACAAGGCGGGCTAGCATGTTGGACTATTTGGCCGCCGCCGTGCCCGCCCCTCTCCCCGGCGTTAAAATAGATCTGTATATATTTATATTTGCTCCTATCAACAAGGGGACGGGGCCAAGCCAGCCGGGGCCAGGCCGGGTGCCGATGGGCCGCGGGTGGCGGGCCGGCGCTCTGCCCGGCGCCGGGTGGAGACGCGTGGGCGTGGAATGTCAGCTCATCATGTCGTTGCTGTTGACGCCGCACGTGGAATTCTTCATGCTGTCGTTCACCTCCCGCCGGAACACCGACAAGTTCTGCGTGAACCTGCGCCGCCGCCACGTCATTAGCGACACGTTAGCTAGCGCCAGCCAGCAAGCGACGCTTTGTTCAACTTTTGCGTCAGGGCTCGTCGCCGGAGGGAATTTTGTTCCGAGAAAATGACGGGCGGCTTGGCTCACCTGTCTCTGTTCTTGGTGAGCAGGTTGCGTTCGATTCCCTCCATGAGATTCTCGAAGCAGAGATGCATGGCCTGCTGCTTCTCCGGGGGTTGGCTGTTCACGATGCTGTTGCGCACGTCCGCAAAGTACTGCCGAGCGCAAGGAGCTCTTGTCAACGGGCCATCTGCCGACCGGCCGGCCGGCGGCAGTACCTTCTCGTTGAGGAGTATGAGTCCCAGCAGCGGTCGGGACATGGACCACTGGTTGCGGCAGTCCTCGAAGATGATGATGTTCAGCACGGTAGACAGCATCTGCGTCGGGCGTCACAAAGACACGTCGTTGGCCGCTCCGCGTTTTCCTTTGCGGCGGCAACATTACCTGCTGGATCATCTCGGGGTGCTGCTGCATGATGTGAAGGAAGCGCTCGTCGGTGGCCATGGGCGTGGCTCGCTTCTTGGTGGAGCGCGACAGCTGCTTGAACAGATACGTGACCATGTGGTCCAAGCTGGAACAGCAGCCCGTGCACACCATGGTGTCTGCGGGAGCGCCCACGCACGCACGCACGCACACGAGCACGCACACGAGCACGCACACGAGCACGCACACGCGGCCAGACGTCAGGCTCCTTGAGCTTGAAAGTGATTTATCTTTGATCCCTTCCGACGTTGAGCCACGTACCGAGTGCGGTGAGGCCTTCGGAAATGGACGACAGGATGTACATGACCATGTGAGGCTCCAGGCTGGCCAGAAAGTTCATGTGGTCTTGGGTGAGGACCTCCAGCAGGGAGTAGAAGGACTGGCTGAGCTTAGGGTAGTCCTGTGTGTACAAAGAGACGGGGCGGGGTCACGGCGAGGGAGGGAGGGAGGGAGAGTGTCGCTCGCTCGCACAAAGGTCACAACGAGCGAGGAAGGGCGCGTGCACAAACGCACCAGCAGGTCGCTGTGCGGGATGGACAGCAGCAGCTTGATGAAGGTCTGCAGGGCGTTGTCCAAGGCGTCGTCGCCGTACAGGCGGAAGACGCCAAAGTTGACGTAGTTGCCGCTCAGCACCGCCTTGAGCATAGCGAAGCACACGCTGACGCCCTTCAGCTTGACGGCGTAGGCCCGATCTTTTGGCACGTCGCCCAGCGTCAGGATGCGGTTGCCTGAGCGACAAAGCCCACACAAAGCCTCAAACGCTGTGCACGCCAAGCGCCCTGCCCTGCCCTGCCCTGCCCTGCCCTGCTCCTGCCCTGCTCCTGCCCTGCCCTGCCTCCAAACTTTGCTCATGCGGCCTCACCGTAGGTCGTGATCATCTTGCTGGTCTCCCGGAAGAGCAGGATGCCGTTGGGCGACGACACGTCAAACTGCAGCCTCTGCGACCTGCCAGTCAAAATCTAATATTGGCTACGCTGTGCGCTCACACACCCAAAGGAGACAGACACTCACTCACTCACTCACTCACTCACTCACCTGTTGTGAACCAGCTCGGCCATGAGCTTGAGTACGGGCGTGGTGCACGCCGGGTCGTGGTACCACAGCTCCACGGCCCGCTGCAGGATGGGCATGTAGGCCGGGTATCTGCCCTCGCTGGTCAAGGACGCATCCGGCACGGCTTTGGCCGACTGGCCGGGCTAAACGAAGCTAAGCTGAGCCCAGCCCAGCCCAGCCGGCAAAGGATACATCCAGTCAAAAAGCATCATGAAGCTGGTCTTGGCGTTGAAGGCGAACGCGATCCCTCGCAAGTCTCGGACCAGGCCCACCAGCGTCCTCTGCCAGACAAAGTGTCACAGGGTTAGGAGCGCTGACACTTAAGCCCAGCCGGACGGCGTACGTGAGCGGCGCGGCACCTTGGCCTCCTGCTCGTTGAAGGTGTTGGTGCTCAGCATCTGGGCCACGGCCTCAAAGGCCACCGTCAGCGGCAGCATGAACTGCTCAAACTGCTCTTCGTCCTCACCTGCATCCAACATTTTCCATTGCCGCTAGCGTGAGGCTGTGTTTGATGCTTAGCCTTTCGAGGCCTCCTGACAAAAAAAACCCTGTGGAAAATAATCTCTGGCACCGAAGCGCGCTTACCCAGATCCACCATGAGGAGGCGCCCCAGTGCAGTGTAGAAGGTGGTGCGGCACCTCATGTCGCTCAGGTTGGATTGGTTGTTGACGCCCAGGAAGGAGAAGTGCTCGCTCTGCTGACAGCGCACGAGGGAGGCAGGCAGGCGGGCAGGTAAACAGACACCAGGGTGGCAGTGGCGGCCGTGTTGCTTTTTACACATCGACATTTTTGGGTTTTTGGTTTTGTGGGGCGCGCCAATACTCACCGTGTGATTGTTGAGCATAAACTGCACGGCGCTCAGCTTGACCAGCTTGCGGACGCTGCTGTACGTGCACGTGGCCGTCAAGGACAGACAAAAAAAAAAGTCCAGCGCTGGCTGGCCTAACTGGCCAAACGAGCGCTCTACTTTGCCGCTCGCTTTGCAAAGGATATCCCAAGGAGAGGTCGTTGAGAAGCTGCAGGGTCTTGGAGGTGATGGGTTCGCACTGGCCCCAGTACTTCAAGTTGGTGATGCTGGAAGGGGCCAAAAGGCGGCGTGAGCAGGCGCGTGCGCAGCCGACATCAGCATCGTCACGGGCGCTCACATTTTGCCGATGAAGACGCTCAGCACCATGGTCTCGTCGTTGAGGCCCAGCACCTCCGACAGCCGGCGATACAGCTGCAAACAAAGGCGAGGTGTCATCTGGAGCTCGCGCTTGGGCCGCGCGCGGGCTTTCGACTTTTCTCACCTTGGACGATTTCTGCACCTGGTCGCCGATGTAGATCTTGCGGAACTGCTCGAAGAAGCTGAGCACGGCCAGCTCCAGCCTCTCGTTGCCGGCCTGAGCCAGCCGCGAGTCGGTCAGGTTCATCAGCTGCAGCACCCTGCACAAAGCGCCGGCCGGGTGAAGCCGGGTGAGGCCGGAGAACATTGACAAGAGGCCGCGTACCGGCAGACCAGCTCGCCGTCCATGGCGTCCTGCTCGTCGGTGCTGGCGAAGGACACGCGGCCGCCGATCACCGCCCCGATGATGTACACCAGCCAGGTCAGGCGACCTGAGACGGCAGGAGAAGAGGGGAGGAGCGCGTCAGCCCACTCGACCCCACCCTAAGGCCCCTCCACACACACACACACACACACACACGCACCCTCCTGCACGGTGACGTCGGCGGCGCCCGAGTTGGTGGACTGGAGCAGCTCCTGGTAGCTCTGCGCCGCCTGATCGAAAAGCTGCACCAGCAGAGCGCACGTCTTCTCATACTCGCACCTGCCGATGGTGGAGAGCTGGTCCAGCTGCTGCTGAACCAGGCCGGTGTCGTCCAGCGGGTCCTCCAGGCCGTCCCTGCGCACACGGCCGCGGCGGCTTAGACGAGCGCCGGCTCAACCCGGCACGCACGCTTCTGAAAGCCAAAAGAGAGCCCAGCCCAGCCCAGCCCAGCCCAGCCCAGCCGTGCCCAGCCCAGCCCAGCCCAGCCCAGCCGTGCCCAGCCCAGCCGTGCCCAGCCCAACCCAGCCCAGCCGTCCCCAGCCCAGCCGACCTGAGGATGACGTGGACCGACTCCAGCCGCGACGTGATGTAGGCCTTGGTGACCTCGGGGGTGTACGTCTCCAGCAGGTGCGGCTCGGTGGCCTTGACGTAGGGCACCGAGGCGGCCAGGCGCTGCCACAAGCTCAGCAGGTAGTGAACGCTGTTGGGGGCAAACTCCCAGTGCTGAAAGGACACGCACCGTGGCTGGGTCACACAAACTGCAAAAGGCTGACGTTTCTTTCTCCGTACAGGGCGGCTCACCTGCAGGCTGGTGACGGTAAAGTTGGCGATGAGGCGGATGACTTCGGGGTAGTTCTCCACCTTGACCAGCTCGCCCAGCTGGTAGTTGCTCTTGAGCCGCGCCAGCAGCCGGCAGAACTCGTGGTAGTTGTTGGGGTCCGGCAGACACTGGGAAGGGGCGGGGCACGGTCACGCGCCCATCCGCGGCGGTCGGCGGGCGGGCGGGCGGGCAGACCCACCTGCGGATTGGCCAGTATCCTCTTGACTCCGTCCACCAGGTGCGACAGGAACTTGGCTCTCTCGGCATTGTTGAAGAGGGACCTCCTGACCGAAGCGATCTGAACCAGACACGACAGCACCTGCGCGCACACGGACGGGGTTGGCGCCGCCGGCCCGGGAAAGGCAGGGCAGAGCAGCCCGCCGCCATTCGTGCCACTCACCAGCGGGGAGAGAGAAGGCGGGATGGAATGATAGAGGTTGAAGAAGAGCTGCAAGGTGGACGAATCCAGGAAGGCTGCTCCAACGGGGCCCAAAAAACAAAGAGACACAATTGTGGAAATTTAGCCACGGGTGAAAGCGGGCCGAAACCACGGCTGCTGCGCATTTGGGAGGCTGAACGCGGTGGGCGCTTTTGGAAGGGAGGGAGGGAGGGAGGGAGGGAGGGAGGGAGGGAGGGAGGGAGGGAGGGAGGGAGGGAGGGAGGGAGGGAGGGAGGGAGGGAGGGAGGGAGGGAGGGAGGGAGGGAGGGGCCGGCCTACCAGAGCGCCACGACGTGGGGATCTGCACCGTGCACAGGTCGTCGGACGACTCGTCGGTGGACGTCCCGATGAAGTCGTAGTTGAGGCAGTTGTAGCTCAGCTTGAGCAGCTGCATCAGCAGCCCGTGCTGAGACTCGTCGTTCAGGTTCAGGTTCTTGCCCGAGGCCTGCCGCGCACAGCGCAACTGTCAGGGCCCCGGACCTGGTCCCGAGCCAGCCGGCCAGCCAACCAGCCAGCGGAAGGGCTTTTTTGCCCCACTCAAAGCAACCAGAGTTGATATGGGCACGGTCAAAGGCCACACTTCTGACCTGTTTGAGGAGGTTGCAGGAGAGCGTGAAGATGTCCAAGAGCGACGAGTCCCTGAAAGACGAGGCGATCTTCCTGTGCTTGGTCAGCGGGTGCGCTGCATCCGCCTGCCGACAGGACAGAGAGCGAGCGCAGTGCGTGGTGAGGCGGCCGGCGCAGGCAGCCACGCAGGCAGCCACGCAGCCAGCCACGCAGGCAGGCAGCCACGCAGGCAGCCACGCAGGCAGGCAGCCACGCAGGCAGGCAGGCAGCCACGCAGGCAGCCAGAAACAGGCAGGCCCACCTGGTTGATCTCGTTGGTGAGCTGCGACAGGATGGTGACGCCGATGATGCAGTGCTCCACGCTGTCCCGCAGGAAGCGGGTGACGTCGGCGATGACGTTGCGGAACACGTAGTCGTCCTTCTGCGAGTCGAACCAGCCCAGCTTGGTGATGCGGGCGTACAGCTGGATGAGCGCCTGCGTCACGAAGGCGGCCAGCTTGGGCCGCGTGGCCAGGTAGTTCAGCACGTAGTTCCCTGCCGGACGGGACACATTTTTGCCCTTTCCTTTCTTCCCGTCCGGGCCGCCGCAACTCACGGATGTCGATGCGCTGCTCCAGGGGGAGGGGGTTGCTGGTCCTCGACACCAGTTTGGACAAGCAGGTGGCCGCCAGCAGCTGCGAGTACGACGACTGCGGACGCACAAACACGCCGGCCGGGTCAGTCGCGACGGCCAATCGGGCCGCCCGCCGCCAGGTCTGCCTGCGGCCCACTCACGCTTCCTCTCTCGAGCAGCAGCTGACACTTGCTGAGGCAGTCGGGCCCGTTGGTGAACTCCACCAAGGCTTTCTCGGCTTGGTGACGCACGGCCGTGTCGGCCGTCTCATACAGCTGCTTGCAGAGGATCTCCAGCTGGGCGAGGCCCTGCCGAGACACGGGCGGCGCTTATCAGTACAAAACACACGCGCGGCATCTCCGAGACCACTTTTTCGGGGCTTCTTGAACTCAACTTTCAAGTCGGGATCCGTTCCCTTTGGGCCTCAACTCGGTACTCAGAGTCGACACTTTTGGTAGGGTGACACAAAAAACGAGAGCGAGTCCGGTTGAAACGCCCTGCCCTGCCCTGCCCTGCCCTTTACCCGTCCGTCCATCACTGTGGCTGGCGAGGAGCGAGCGAGAGCGCGCGCGAGCACGCGCTCATCTTTGGAGGGAAACCGAAACAACCTGTTGTTTGCCAAGCGTTGCGCTTCCCTCCCCTTAGCACACACGCTAATGCTAAGGAAGGCTGTTAACAAGACAGGTGTGATGTCTGACTGCCAACATTTCCTGATGTGATCGAGTGCGAGGGGAAAAAACACACACACAACGTGCATATCGAACGTCAGCTCAAGTTGACCGAAAGCAACGTGGGGCGCAGCCGAGGCACTCGAGCGGGCCTCGAACGCCCACGGACTCGTTTGACCTGACGAGCGCTCGTGGACTTCAACCGAGCGTCCCGCGACAGAAAAGCAGCAGTAGCGGGCGGCAGTTAGCTCGGCGCAGCCACCCAGCGGGCTAGGTGGCCGGCCGACACGGCGCTGCTTAGTAACCAACATAAACAAGGCGGCGGGAGGAAACGGAGCCTTTCGCTCGCTTCAAGCTTGCGGCCGCCCGCCGCCCGGTGTCTCGTTTAAGACGACGATGCCAACAGCAGCAACAACATCAACAACACAGCAATCACAACCAAACGGCTTGCTGGCAAGCGGGCGGGCGGGCGGGAAGAGGCGATGGCTCGGCTTATGCTAACTTTAGCATGGCTAGCTCGCGACTCCGAAAGCGCTGGGACGAACCGCGAAGAGAGAGAGAGGGGGGGGGGGGGGGGGCAGGGGACATTAAAAAAATTGCTAAATTGAGCCTTCCAATGTCGGTTGTGCGGGTCCGCCGAGCGACGGGGGCATGCTCGGTTACGAGCGAGCCTGCCTTCCGCCGGGCGAGGAAGAGGTACACGACCGGTTAGCCGAGCTCCAGTCAACCTTCATTGTTGTCTGGATAAAAACAACGGGCGCTCCTCCTCCACGAGGACACGCTTGTCGTCTGCCCGGGGACCCCTCACACCGAGAGCCCGCGCGCGCGAGGCCTGCATCGGGCTAACGTTGCGACAGCAGGCCACGCAGCGGCGGAGCCGGGCAAGGCGGGCGACGACGGCGGGCAAGCGGCGGCAGCAGCTTCCTCCACTACTCCCGACGGCCGGGCCTTCGCCGTCCGCCCGCAACCTCCCCGCCGAGGGCACCGACGCTCGCGGCGGCCTCGAGTTTCCGTCGGTGCGTCACGCGGCGCCGTCGCCGCGGTCGCAAACATGCCAAGTCCCCACTCACCTGCACATGATCCGCCATTTTTCCCCATTTCATGCACCTCTCACTGCGCTTATGGCTAGAGCGAGCGTGCGACAGCGCCCCCAGTGGCGGGGCCGCCGCCACACTGCCGCTGACAAGCCGACGTCCCAGTTCATCGTTCTTCCTTCCCTTTTGCAAGGAAACTTGCTTGAGATTTATATCTCTGAATAAACTTGACTTTTATCTGGCCGTGCCATTCCATCGTTCTTCCCTTTTGCAAGCGTGGGCGGGCGGGCGGGCGGCTACTTCCATTTGGCCGTCCCTCCCATGTCATGGTTCTTCCCTTTTGCAAGCGCGGCCCCTTTCATTTCGCCTGTTTGCACAAATCAAGCTGAATAGCCAGCCTTATGGCCCCTTTTCTCACCCACAGGAACAGAAGCTAAATGACCCAGATCCCCCATTTTCCATCATCACATTCCCAACTTTAGGCCTAGTGTATGATTCCATTCTCCTTCAACAGGATGGGACTGATTCAGCCACCAAATATTCTCTCTCCACGCGAATGGACGGGGCTAGACGTGCCAGGACTCGGTTATAGCTTCATCTGAAAAATCTCTTGAGCCCCACTTGAGGTGGGGGGGGGGGGTTGTCTTAAGTTGGCATTTTATTTGATTTTCTTATGAGTGTATGGATCAAGCCGCCTTCAGTTCTGGGAAAGGAAAAATCCCGGAGCTGTCCAATTGTCCACATTCCAAAAGTCTCCATAACTCACATGTTTCCGTTAAAAATTGCGCTCAGACATATTCGACATTACCACCTTGCACAATAACAAACATTCCAACATCAATCCTCAACTGGGCCCGAATTTCGGATGCTTTTCACAGTCCAAAAGTCCCAGTCCAGCGGGAGGAGTTGTAGCGGGGCTGGGCGGCCCGTGGGCGACCCGAAGCGCTTGCGTGCCGACCCCGCCCGTCGGCGCCGCGGGGCAACCCCCGTCTGTTGGATTTGCCGGCGGCAGGTGCGGGCGGGAAGGCATTGGGGCCTCTGCTTCTTGGGGGCCCGTAAGGCTGGGGGGCGTCATATTGGCGGCGGCCCCGATCCGGTTGTTGCCTTTGGGCTCTTGCCGGAACAAATCTGCGGGGGGGTGATACAAAGACAATGACGGTGGTGAGTGAGTGTCGCGTCGTGCACACACGCACACACTAGTGTGCCACCCCGACCCGTCCAATTTTGTCATTCAATTGCTCTCCTTACGAGCACGCTCGTCGCAAGGAGAACCCGATTACTGATGGGTGGGTGTGTGAGTGAGAGAGAGAGAGCGCACGTACCCGAGGTTGTGGTCCGCACCACTCCAATGTGCGTTTCCAGGCGCGGCGGACGTCCTATGGCCGGCTTGATCTTGCACCGACCGTGGCGGACAACTGGCCGTGCCCGTTTTGCTGCCCAGTCAAAAATGTGTGAGAGCGGTCGGGGTAAAACAGCAAAGGAAGCGATACGTAAGCTACACGTAAGCACAGAAAGACCCCGGTAAGCCGGCTACCTCCTCGGTCTGCTCTGAAGGTCCTCGAGGTAGTTTTGTCTCTCGATGTTGTGACCGCGACTTGAGTTGAACACTGAAAAGTACACAGCGCACATTGACGTCACCTGCGGGCGTGCCGACCGACTGACCGCTTGGGCGCCACTCACGTCTGATGGCCTCGGTGGGAGCCATCTTGTCCACCTCGATCAGATACCTGGCACGGCAAAAAGCACAGAAGGTGGTTAGAGCGCCGCCTGGCCGCACCTGAGCGTCATGCGCACACAGCCGCACATCATCTGGCACACACGCAAAGCCAAGGCAGATCACCTGCAGATCATGTAGCCGGTGCGGTTGAGTCCGTGCGTGCAGTGGACGCCGATCAGCTTGTCTGCAACACAAAGCAGATGGGCCGGCTCAGTTGAGCCGCCTGGGCAAAGCGGGCTCAGCCGCGGCGCCCACCGTTGCAGGCGTTGTCTCGTAGGAATTGGCGCACAGTTCTCTTGAAGGTCACCACCACGTTGTTGGCGGGGACCGCGTGACCCGCCGTGGGGATCTTGATGAAGCTCAACGAGTTCGGGAGGTCCTGCGGCGGGAGGCAGAGCGTGCTCGTCAAGAAAAGTCGCCGGCCAACAATCCGCTGGTGGGGATTAGGACCAAGGCCGCTCGGTCGCCTTTGCAGCAAAAGGTGGCATCTCAAGCTTGAGGCCCGTGGACGGCGCTACCTGCGGCGAGTAGTAGCGCGTGGTGTAGGTCAAGTCGACGATGAGGCCCAGTTCTTGCTGGTCTTCCCGCATGGCGTCCAGCAGCTCCTTCGGTCCAAAGGCCTGAGCGGGCGCCATATTTTGGGTCAGCGCCTGAGCGGGACGACAGTTAGCATTGCCTTCTGTTAACATTTGCCGCAATTTGGGACGGCGGAGGACTCACCTGCTTGAGAGGAACCTTGAAGGCCACAAATCGAGTGCTGCCCAGTCGCTTGCCCACCGCCTTGTAGTCCAGCCACCTGCACGCACATCAGAAGCGCAGTTGGGCCAAGTCCGCCCCCGGCTCGGCAAGAAAGAGAAGCTCGGCGGCACCGGCGCCATCATTTCTGACCAGCAAACTGGTTCAAACGTACTTGCAAACTAAGCCAATGCAAGCGGTAAGCCTTCAGTGAGTGGGAGCGGGAGAGCGAGCGAGGGAGGGAGCGAGCGAGGGAGGGAGCGAGCGAGGGAGCGTCGCCGCTTGGAATCCACACTCCAAATGCCCGATTGCCATTTTGGGGGACATTTGCGGGAACTTTGGAGCACACGCAGCTCTCATTTTGGAGGAAATTGACCACACCAGTGCTAGTTTTAGGAACGCTAAAGGAACCAAACACGGGACCTCAGAAAAGCTCAGTGGACTTTAAGAAAAGTCAAGTCAAGTTTTTTTATATAGCCCTAAATCACAAGCAGTCTCAAAGGGCTCTGTCCTCTGCATTTAAGCCATCCCCATGTGATTTTGATCCATCCCCTGCCCTGGGGAGAGGGGAGCAGTGAGCAGCAGCGGCGCCGCGCTCGGGAATCATTTTTGGTGATCTAACCCCCCAATTCCAACCCTTAAATGCTGAGTGCCAAGCAGGGAGGCAATGGGTTCCATTTTTATAGTCTTTGGTATGACCCGGCTGGCCGGGGTTTGAACCCACAACCTTCCAGTCTCAGGGCGGACACTCTACTACTAGGCCACTGATGACTTGTCACCCAAATTCCCATCGATGCCCACACATCAATGTCGTTTTGCTCGATTTCTCGTCTTGATTTGAGCATGAGTGGAAAGGAAGGGCCAGTGGCCACACACGTTTAGGTTAAGTTTGATGGGAGTTTCCTGCCATTTGGCTTTTTTGATGGCGGGGGCCGGGACCATTAGCAACATTTCAGGGCCGTCAAGTCCAAAACTATCGGTGCCGTGGTTGATTTGTTTGACATGAAGCCTAATAGACTGTCCCACCAAAATCTCAAGCTTGAGCTGAGTTTCGGCGAGCTTGTTGGTACCATCAAGTCTGTCGTCTTACCTGTCCGGAATTTTTTTGCAGGAAGGCATTTTTCACTCAAATTTCCTTTCTTCCGTTTCCTCGTCGACTAAATTCAAATGAATGACGATTCGAAAGCAACTTTTATTCCTCGGCTTGCTTCGGCCACATTGTTTTTCTCGAGCCGCGGCTAGGAGTGGGACGGACGCGTGTTGATGGCGTCATCTGTCGATGGCGTCATCTGTTGATGGCGTCAGCGGTGGCCGGAGCTGCTGCGTTCACTGTCCACAGAACGTGGGACTTGTGACGCTCGAGCTCGTCATCGTTGAGCGCGATGATGACGATCGTCGCTGCTTTTTGGTGTACGACGTATTATCCATCCCATTTGTTTCTTCACTTCGCGACTTGTTCGCTGCTCGTACCGAAGCTGCTCAAGTATTTTCACTTCACCCCAAACTGTTGTCAATGGCAGTTTCTTGAATAAGCAATAAAATGGCATTGTACTTGTTTTAGACTGCCGCAGCTCGGCCAAACTCACCGGCCGCGTCACCCACGAATGACATCATTTGCATACAACGCAGAATGTGCTTGGTTAAATTGAGACTATTTATTTGGGTTTAAAAAAGTCCGGAGTTCGAAAGTCAACGTGAACGAAAACGAGTGACGACAAAGTCAAATATTGACCACAAATTTGCCCTTTTCCAACGGCAAGAAATTTCATTTCAAAACTGTTTGGCGTGTCGACAGTCGCTCAAAGCCCGGAGCTGGAGGTAGAGGAGGTCCGCGGGTCCGAGGTGGCGGCGGGTGGGGCACGCGCCACGCGCGGCCCGTGAGCCGTGAGGGCGAGCGGCTGCTCCGTCGGCGATATGCGGCCGCCCCGTGCGTCAGAGTGTTCGGTGAAGGTGGGCGCCGGAGCGGCGGGCGACGCCAGCGCCGCCGTGGCCGGGGAGTCCACCGAGGAGGCGGGGCTGGCCTGGGACAAGTGTGTGTGTGTGAGATGGGAGAGCGTGTACGGGCGCAAAAGGCGAGCGCTCGTGCCAGTGGTCGACGTGAGCTCGCGAGGCGCCTCGTGGGGCACGGGGTGCGTGGGCCGCAGCGGCAAATCGTCCGCGCCAGCTGAAAAAACAAGCCAGTCACTTGAGTGGCAACAACACCGCGGCATCATCGCTCCTTGTCGGATGCGGTCGTGCGTGAAAAAATGGCTGCCTTACTGTCTTGATGGCCTTCGCTCTTGCATTTCTTCCTCTTCTTCTTCTTGCCCTGCTCACGCCACACGCCCGCCCGCGCGCACACACACACACACACACACACACACACACACACACACACACACACACACACACACACACACACAGGATGATTGAGATCAGTAAAGCATGCGCGTGCGTGCGTGTCATAAGTGCATGTACGGACGTAGTTGTCTCTGGCCGACCAGCCGGGGTAAAGTTGCGAGTGGAGCAAGCGCTCTTTCCGGGCCAGCTCGTAGTACTTGGCCTGCTCTTCCTTGCTCAGCGAATGCCACTGGAGACGCATTCCACACCGAGGCGTCAACATAGCGACACACACGCGCGCGCGCACGCACGCACGCACGCACGCACAGGCGGGTGGGCGCTGACCCGCTGTCCCAGTATCTGGTTGATGGTGGCGCTCTCCTTAACTTGGCACTGGGCCACCACTTTGGGCCGCTCGTCCCTCATAAACAACATGAAGGCGTTGAGAGGTTTCTTGATGTGACCTTTGGCCTGACCGCCGCCGTCCCTCGCCGGCGACTTCCTGGGGGCGGAGCAGTCAGCAAAGGCATCAAATCGAGCGGGTGCCAAAAGTGGATTGGGTTGAGTCAATCCCCCGCAAATAGCTGGATGGGACCAAAACATTTGCCGTTACCTCGGCGGGCTGCGTGCTCCGGCCTCTCGGGGTTCCCTTTTGACGGCGCTCGCCGGGCCGTGGGACGGGCTGCACACAAGAGGCGCACGATGATGTCGGGGAGCGAGAAAGAAACGGCGAGACGCAACCAAAGAAAGCGCGTCACGCCACGCGGGACGGGACGTACACCTTGGTCAGGTCGGATCGGGTCATAAAAACAAGACGGCTTCAAATGAGGCAGGAGTCGTCACGGAGTCAAGTAAGGACGCGGCCCGTGGAAACATTCCAGGTTAGGGGGGTCAGTCAGAAGCCCGACTAATGTCTGACGGCTGCTGATGGAGGGGGAAAAAAGAAGAAAAAAAAGTTTGTACTCACAGCCAATCAAAGGAGTGCGCCATCTCAGCCACGGCTGCGGGTGAGACCGGGTAGCGTCCGACCTGCGGCGTCCGGGACGAGCCTGCCGGAGCACATGTCACGCGTGTTAGCGGGCCGGCCGGCCGGCAGGGGCGAGCCGGCGAGGGCGTCTCACCCGCGTCGGGCGAGAAGTTGGCCGGCACCCTGGAGGGCGGCGAGGAGGCCTGGGGTCGGCGGGACAACAGCGGGTGGAGGTGAGCCACGAAGGCGGGCGTGCTGCTAGACTGGATGGAGCACACGCACACGCGCACACACACACACACACACACACACACACACACACACACACACACACACACACACACACACACACACACACGTGGCGAGTGAGCTAGCTGCGTCACGCCATCGGCAGGCGCGAGCACGGCTTACCGGGTGAGCGGACACGGCCGAGTCTCTCCCGGCCACTCTCGCGGGCACGTCCATCAGGGGCCACTGCCACGGCAGATACTACGCGCACACACAGCTTGGCCAGTCAGTCACCGAAGCGCCACGCGGGCGGGCCCCGACCCAGGGACTTACCGCACGCGCCAGGCCCCCGCCGGCCAGATACGAGCCGCAAAGGTCGGGAATCATGAAGAAGGGGTAGCCCACGAAGGCCGGCGCTTGGAGGACACCCCCGGCCCCGGCCCGCCGCCTCAGCGCTGACAACACGTGAAAGACGCGCATATCAAAAGCGGGCTCGTGATAGGTTCCCAATCGTCTCACTTTGAATTGGTCTTTGTTTTCAATTCTAATTGGATCGCAAAGCGCATTGCGCCAAACACATTCTTCATCGGCCAACATTCCTATGTTGCGAGAAGCCCTTCCTGACGTCTTTAGATCAACATCATTGGATATGACAACACACATATACGTAAGCAAGGTATTAACTCGCAGATGACCAAAGAGTTGTCGATGACTCCTTATTCTTTTAAAGAATGTCAGGTAATGCAACCTAAAATACCTTGTTTGTGATACAAGAACCAAAAAGTGAGTGGGTTACCCGATACACCTCGAATCCGCCCGATGTTTACACACGTGTGGGGTTGCGTTCACGGCCCTGTCCAGGTGCATGAGCAACAACAAACAAACAAACAAACACGACGGAGCGTACCATCGCCAAACGGCTGGCCGCGTCCGGGCAGGCCGGTCGCGTCCGGCTGACGTCTGGCTCGCCTGTCCGCTGCCTGCCCGGAGAATAGCAGAAAGAAGCGGCGCAAAGCAAAAGTTGCCCGCCGGCGGCGGCAGCGGCGGCAGCGGCTCTCTCGCTCACCTCGGAATCCGGCGCGCTGTGGTTGGTCTCGGACTCGTTGACGAGGGACGACTTGACATCGTCTAGGTCACGCTGAGCGGCGGTGGCAGCGGCCGCCGCGGTCGACTTGTCGTCGTGCTCGCCCTCGCCCTCATCCTTGAACGGGATCAGCTCGTCGTTGGCGCCCAAGTCGCCATCGTCGCTCAGCTGCGGCATGCTAGCTAGCTAGCTAGCCAGAGAGCGAGTTAAGCCGCGGACGGAGCGCACTTTCAGCAAGGAGGCGTCACCGTCGGCCGGCCGCTCCAACAAGTCGACTTCGCCTCCTCCACATGCGGCGCTCCACTCGGCCGCCAAATGCGCGTAGGGAATCCTCGCCGGTGGCAAGTGCGGGCGAGCGAGAGAGCGAGCTAGCGCCTAGCTGCGAGCGCTTAGCTCCTAGCTTCCTGCCTGCGGCGTTCACGGACGCCGTCGGCGCTCGCTGTGGCACAAGTATTACGCGTAAGGATATCAAACGGGACACGCACGACAAGTCCAAAATCAAGTTCAGTTCGTGAGCGTCGCGAGGTGACCGTGTGGAAATTTAACGCGCTTCAAGTTGCTGCCGAGGAAGCAAATAGATAACTTTCCCACATTGTGTACACTTCTCGCAGCGTCCCCGGGAAACAATACGCGCACGTCTGCGTTCCACCGAGCGTGCACGCACGTGACAAAGGGACGTCGCAGCGCAGTCGGAGGAAGAAAAAGGAAACAAATCAGGTGTGACGATCGGGGGGGGAGTGGGACCCGTTGCTCACAGCCTGCCTCCCGCATGCATGCATGCATCCGTCCGTCGCGCAGATCCGGGATCGAGAACAACAAACGGGTCTGCGATCCTCCTCAGCGCCGATCCAGGGCCACAGTTTGAGGGAAAAGGCGCCCGCCTTCACGGCCCACGTCGCACGCTGCAGTTTGAATTCCAAAATGGGAGCTGGTGCAGTCCATCCTTTTCTTGGCAATGCTGAGTGCACATGCTCGCTCGCTCGCTCGCTCCGTCACTTTCACGTCCGAATGCTCCAAGCAAAAGTTTCGTTTGATTCGAATTTATTTGTCAAATTGATTGAAACCAAAAACAATCTCATGTTAAGTATAAGCTAAGCTCGCAAAAGCTGCTTTTGACACAGTAAGCCAGGGTTGTCAAAGTCATTTTTGTCTTTGGGGGGCATCATGACCCTTAACGTCTTCTCCATACATAAAACAAATGCTCAGAGAATTTGCGAGCAATGTCTCTCTTTTTTTGAAAAAAAACATTTGAGTAATGACACAAAGTCAATGCAAAATTGATCTTTGCGGGCCTCATAGAAATGATGCGGCAGGCCCTATCTGGCCCCCGGGCCTTGACTTGAACACCTATGCAGTAAGCGGTAGTAGAAGGCGTGGGAAGGGAACCTTTGGACTTGCGTCGTGCTATCGAGCAGCTCGCCGGCCGCAGACGCGACCCGAGCCGGATCACACCAGTTCCACATAATTGGCGGGAAACATGCCGAAACGGCCGTCGGGGCCGAAACCTCGCCACCAGCCTTCGTCCACCATCTCGATGCCCGTGATGATGTCGTCGGGGTCGAAGGTGATCTCCGTGTCGTCAACTGCGGAGGGCAAATGGCGCTTGATGGGAGCAGCTTGTGCGCGCGCGCGTGCGTGCGCGCGCGCGTGCGCGCGCGCGTACGTACCGGCCTGGTAGTCGTACACGGCTCTGGCGCAGACGTTTATACCCGCGTCGGTGGCATCTTGGCCCTGAAAGGTCATCAAATGTCACGAGTGAGGTGTCAAAGATGAGCGTTGCTTTGCGACTGACCGTGCTTGCGTCTTCAAGAAGCGCGGCCCCGCCCACGGGTAGGGGCACCGCATACCCGGCCTCTCGCGCGTCGGCCGGAAACATGGCATCTGCCAGCGACCTGAGCCGCTGGCTGCCCGGCGCCGCCTCGTACAGGTCGTCGTCAAATTCGTCTGACCAATCGTCGTCCTCCGCTGCCAAGTAAGAATACATTTTATTTGTAAGGCGCCTTTCAAGGCGCTTAAGACGTAGAGACGCGCGGCAGGCAGCTCTTCCGTCAGGCCCACTTCCAGTCCAACCGTAGCACCGCCCGCTTTCCGAGCCCTCCCCTGCCCGCAGAATGAGACGCACCTGCAGCCACGGCCGCTCCGCCGGGCGAGGAGGCGGCGGCGACCACTCCCGGGCGTCCGAGCAAGTCGTCGCTCGCGTCGGGACGAGGCCAGAACGCGTCGCTTTGGGGACCGGACTGGAAGGGAATCCGGGCGGACGGAGACTCGGGCGGCGAGACGGACGCGGGCTCCGCGGGTTGAAAGGCTGGGTGGCCGGAAGGAGGCCGAGGGCTGTCCGAAGCGTGCTGGCGCAAAAAGGGGCTTTGCAGCTTCCCTACGGCGAAAAATGGAGCCAGAGCTCAAGGAAACAAAGTCAGGAAAGTTGGGCTGGGGTGCTTACCTGTTTTGGGGGCGGAGCCTCCGTAGCCGGGCGCCACGGCCGTCTCCCGCTGCTTGAAGACGTCGCGAGGGTTGAAGGAGCGCTGCGAGATCAAGGCCTCGGCCTCCTGACACACACACACACGAGCGCCCGCGTTAGCCGAGCGCGGCGCTTCCGGGCTAAGCGTGTCGGTCGGCTCTCACGTTGGCGGCGCGCGCCGAGCCGGCCCACGTCGAGCTGGCCCGCTTCGTCTCCGCGTCTGGCGTCTGGAACTTCTGCCGCGCAAACAAAGGGGCCTTTGCTGAGCTCCGCACAATGCAGCCTGTTGTCCATTTTTTAGAGGGAGGGGATTGGAAGCGCTCACCCTTTGCTGTTGTTCTTTCTCCCGCTCTTCTTCTTCTCGCCGCTTCTGCTGTAGTCTGCCAAAGAGCACGCACGTACCACAAAAAGACTCGTCGGCCATCTTCCGGTCTGAAGGGAGCGCCGCGTGACAACCGGAGCTGGCCGGAGGGAGCCCGCGGCTCTCGACAGCCGCGTCACCTGTTGTGGTCGATGGCCATGTTTCGCTGCTGCGTTTTTAGCTCTCTTTCCCGGGCGAGTTTGTCCTCCGAGTCGCGGCGCTCCTGCTCGAGCGCTTGCCTCTGGAGCTGGGCCTTCTTCACCTCCTCCTGGCGCCGCACCTCCTCCTCCCTCTGAGCACAAAGGCGTGCATTACCTTGCTTCCTTTTTTCAAGGGTAGCCATCCATTCGGCTGGGGAAACAAAAGCAGAAGGCTTCTTCGGCCAAATGTGAGCACGGAGCTTAAGCATCGAAAGAACTCGCGTCGGAACGCCGTTCAAGAGCACGCACGCGGCGGTCCAAAGGCCAGTCGACGGACGGGCGGCGTCGGGATCCTTCTCACTGGCTCTCCGTTTTGCTGGGCCCTTACCTGCGCTTGGCTCCAAAAAGAATCTTTGTTGATTTGCTCCATTTCGTCCACGGCGTTTGTCTTGCAATAAACGGAACCCTGAGAGCAAGACAGAGGCAGTAAGGCAGCCAGCCAGCCAGCCAGCCAGCCAGCCAGCCAGGCAGCCAGCCAGCCAGCCAGCCAGCCAGCCAGCCAGCCAGCCAGCCAGCCAGCCAGCCAGCCAGCCAGCCAGGCGCCTTTTGCCTTGGGGAGGCCAAGGTCCGGCGCTCGCTCACCACGGCTCCACGGGGGAAGTCCCCGGCGCACTGCGAGGCCTTGCCAAAGTTGTAGTTGGCCCCCGACGCTTTGGACACTTTGGACAGAATGACGTCAGGGTCCACGTCGTCCTCGTCGCGAGCGTTGATGGTCACGTGGGCGCCCTGGGTGGGTGCACAAGTTCCAAAAGTGCAGAGCAGAGCAGAGCAGAGCAGAGCAGGAGTGTCTCCCACCTTCAGGAAGTTGGCCACCGTCCCCAAGTGATTGGCACACAGTCCTTTGCGCGACTCCTTCACGCCTTCGCCTGTCTGCCGTACGCAGCGGCAGCAAGGGGTCAGTGGGCAAAGCTTCCACGGCAAGCCTAACTTGACACGGCGTCTCACCCACCCAGTTGATCAGGACGTACTTGGGCAGGCCCGAGTTGGGCTCTCGCACTCGGCAGAAGGCGTACATCACCTTGCCGCTGTTCAGCTCCTCCGACATCTCCCGCAGACCGCCGTCTGCACGCGCCGCCGAGCGGGTAGGTCAAAGGTCGTGTTATGGGACCCAAAGGCTCACCCCGCCCGCCCGCCGCCCTCACCTCCTTTTGCCGCCAGACGCATGGCGTTGCCGTTGCCCTCGTAGGTGAACAGAACCCTGAGACGGGCACAAGTTAGGCGGGCGCCGGCGGACCAGAGAGGGGGGCGGCGCCACCCACCAGTCTATGTCAGAGCGGCCGTCCACCACGTCCTCGTAGGCCGCCTTCAGCTCGCTGCCGTTTTTGCTCATGTCCACCGCCATGTCGCCCAGCCGGATGAGGCAGACCCAGAAAAGAGCCGCCGTCTTAGCTCCTTCCCGTCGGGCCGGTCGGACCGGTTCGGCGAGAAGCCGCCGGGCGGCATTCTCTCCGGGCGGCTCCTCCAAAACGGTCGGTATCCCGCCTCCTGCTCCGGCGCATGCGTGCCGGTCCTGCGCCACTTCAAATTAGCACGCTCGCTGACGAACTCTCTGGAAGCTCGCCATCCGTTTATGGATTGCCGGACAATTTCGACAACTCTGACAAAGGCTTTTAGTTGGGAGTGGTGGCTCGGGCAGGCTTTAAGAAAGCGCCGCCAGTGACTTTTCCAAGGAATGATCAGGGGCTGCGTTTCAAAACAAACAAACAAACAAACAGGTGTTGATTTGCGCGCCTTTATTCAAAGTCGGGACATGCTTTCAAATCTACAAGCTTTTTTCTCACTTTGCCCCCAAAAAGGTGCCTTTGCGCCACTCCGTAGTACAACAGACAAAACGAGGAGGCCGCAATCGGACAAAAACAGCAAAGTGATCGTAACAAAGAGGGCGAGCCCCTTCCCTCATTGGAAGCCGCATCGGACGGAGCCTTTGAATGGAGAGCACGGCCAACAAAAGGCATTAAAACCAAGCCTTGTCATTTTGGGGAAGAACATTAGTACCGGCCGGCGGGGTCTGGTCAACAATGGCTAAAAAGCTCACTCGGACGCCGGCCGGTACCGGTGGCTCGGTCCGCCCGATGACAGAATGTCCAAAAGAAAAGAATTGAAAAAAAAAAGGAGGAACTGGCTGATTTGGAGCAGTCACACGTCCGTCAGTCACACGTCCGTCAGTCAGTCGGCCTTCCCTATCTGTGGCTCACCCCTCCCTACCTACCTACCTACCTAGGGGTCGCTCCTGCGACTCTTCTTGCGACTTTTCTTGGCGCTCTTGTCGGGGCTCTTGGAGCGGCTGCGGTGTCGGCGGCTCCTGCGGTGGGCGGCCGGCGACTTGGAGCGGCGCCTGCGCTCCCGGTGGCGGCGCGGGCTTTTGCTGCCGCGACGGCGCTCGCGGCGGGCCTCGGGGCTCCGGCGGGCCTTGGGCGAGCGGCTCCTGCGGCGCGGCGAGCGGCTGCTGCGGCGGCGGCGGGGGGGCGAGGGCGAGTGGCGCGGCCTGTCGTCGCGGCGGGCCCCCCGCCGGTGCGGCTCGGGACCGGGGACCCCGTCGGGGCGCCCGCCGCCCTCGTCGCCGTCATCGTCGCTGCTCTCTGCCTCGTCCAGGTCCTCGTCCAGGTCCTCCTCCAGGGCGCTGACGCGCGGCTCCAGCATCTCGGCCTCCTCCAGGACCTGGCGCTTCTGCAGCCGCGGCAGGATGATGTCGCACATTCTCTCCGAGTGAAGCAGCTCGTGGATGAACTCGTCCACGTGCATCAGCTCAAACTCTCCGTTCCGGTTCTGCGTCTTGATCTTCCTGCGGACATTTGGACGCGTGAGAAAGGCCGTGCGTCCGAGGCGGGCGGGCGGGCGGGCGGGCGGGCGGGCGGGCGGGCGGGCGGGCGGGCGGGCGGGCGGGCAGGCAGGCAGGCAGGCAGGCAGGCAGGCAGGCAGGCAGGCAGGCAGGCAGGCAGGCAGGCAGGCAGGCAGGCAGGCAGGCAGGCAGGCAGGCAGGCAGGCAGGCAGGCAGGCAGGCAGGCAGGCAGGCAGGCAACCATTCAGCAAGCAGTCTTACCTGTAATCGTTGTAAAGCGGCTCCAGGTACTTGTAGCAGTCGACCGTCGTGCCGGTGAGCCGCATGTACATGGCGCCGAGCAAGCGCACGTACTTGAAGTCCTCGTTCTTGATGAACTCGACGATGATGTCCTTCTCGGGCTGGATCTGCAGCAGCTTGAGCACGAGACACAGGAACGGCGTGGGCTTGATGTTGCCCCCGAACACGCCGCCCACGTACTTGAGCTCCATGGCCTTGTCGACCACCAGCTCGGCGGTTAGCCCAAAGCATTCCTCTTTCCAGTACTTGCACTCGTAAATGCGGGTTCGGATGATTTTCTCGACCAAGTACTGCGGGTTGGTCCCGTGGATGCTGTTGGCGTCTTTCACCGTCCTGTTGGCCATTTTTGGCGCCGCGTCAAACGTCCGTCCGCCTTGTTCTTCTTCGCTGGTCGCCGCTCAAATTGCGCTCGGGAGTTCGGACAGTAAAAAAACAAAGAAAAAAAAAGTCATCCAAGAGCCACATAGGCCCTCGGTCCAAGGCGGCCAACTTTCGATCGTTCGTCGCGAGAGACAACAGAGGAAGCCGGGGGAGAACGGGTCGCGCTTCCGCTCGGACGCCTGCGGGGAGCTTAGCGCCACCTAGCGAGCTGGGGTGAGGCTGGCTGCCTGGCTCCTCTTCTCCTTTGAAGTCTTTGTTAGCGTAGCAAACAAAGAAGCCAAATGTTATTTTTACAAACTATGGAGAAAAAGTACGTCAACAAAGCTAAAGCAGTCTGGAATCGAGACTGTAAACACAAGATGAGAAAAAGAGAGGCGCCCGATTATCTTCCTTTCATTTTGCAAGCTTCCAGTCCGAGTGGCCTTGGTATTACATTGTTTTTTAAGTTCAGTTCAAACACTGTGAAGGCAGTTGAAGAAAGAAGAAGAAGAAAAAAAATCATCGTTTGCAACGGGACCGTACAGGAAGTAGATGAGTACAACTTCCGAGTCACATGAGGTAAAAAAAAAAAAAAAAAAAAAATGTGTCCTCTCAAGCGAACGTATTTGTTCTTTGGGGTCTTTTCGCGCCTCCGAAACGCGAGCAAAGCTGCAGGTGAACAACGTCACTTAGTGGAAAATGTTAGTTGTATTCGCGATCATCCTTAGTCTTGTTGTGTTGCAGCTTTGACGAGCAGGTCCCTTTCATCCGATGGCCAAGACCAAGTGAAAGACCAACCGGTGAGTGGCCGGGATCCGCCCGCCCGCCCGCCGTTCCTTCGGTTCGAGCGAGACATAACCACACGCGCCCGCCTGCAGTTTGTCAGGATCAACAATCCGTACAAGGAGCCGCACAAAGGCTGCGTCCTCTGCGACGTCACCGTCGACTTCAAGAACATCCAGGTAGGTGCTGCATGCGCGCTCCTAGAAAGTCCATCGCATTTTTTTCAAGTCAGGCAAATATCCTTCAAAAAGCGCACCACCTCATTTACATGTTTCGTATTGCTCGGAATTCGGTCTAAACGCGGCGTTTGTGTGCAGCTTCTGTCTCAGTTCATCTCGCCGCACACGGGAAGGATCTACGGCCGCCACATCACCGGTAAGCCATTGCTCCGACAGCCCGCGACCGACCGGACGGGCGGGCGGGCAACCAACATACAAATGTCTTCATGCCAGGCTTGTGTGGACGCAAACAAAAGGAAATCTCCAAGGCCATCAAGAAGGCGCACGCTATGGGTAATGAGACACCACGCAACTTTTTCCACACTGTAAACACGCAGCTGTCATTTTTTCCAGCCGTCGTCATTTTGCTTCACAAAGAGCCAGCCCATTTTGTATTCAAAACAAGCCATTTTCTCCAGCTAAATGCTAATGCGAAACGCCTCAGGTGGCCTGGTCAACACATGTAGACAAACAAAATTGGCAGGCGAGTCGTGGCATTTCCTCTCCTTTAAATGGAATTCACAGCTTCGAGCAGCAGTGCCACAAGATGGCGCTAAAGCCAAACAAAGCTCACTTCCGTGGGCCAAACAAACCAAATTGACTTCTGACTCGTGTGTGCGTGCGTGCGTGCGTGTTTGTTTAGGTTACATGTCAGTGACGCACAAACATCCCGAGTTGATGCGGGACCCCAACATCTGCAGCTTCAAACATGCAGATTAGCCTCACCTCCTCCTTTTCGTCATTGGACAATAAATGCAAAGTCAAAAACCGCAGACGGTGCCGTCTTCCTTGCCGATGATGTCACTTTACGGCTTTGCGGCGTGGCTTCCTCTTGCCGGCCCTCGGCGCGGCGGCGGACCGTTTGGCCGCCGCGACGGGTCGCCGCTTCATCTCGTCGCACGCAACCTCCAGCACGGGGAAGGCGTCGCGCGTCACCGTACACGAGCCCAAGAGCGGCGAGCGGGCCACCAGTGCGCCGATGGCCAGCCGGAGGCGCAGGTTCCTGCTTGCGACGGCCACGCCCTCTGCTGGGGACAGTAAACAAGTGCACGGTGTCCACCTTTAACCCACTTCTTCCAGTATGGCAATAAACAGGAACACAAAAGCACGAGTCTTAAAAGAGACTTGCCCGAGCGACTCGAGTCGAAAAGGCAACGAGGCTCGGGCGGGCGCCGGCCGCGACTTTCCGAGCGCTCGGAGCCCGGCGGCGCGAGCGCGTCTCCCGATCCTGCCAAAGCGGCGCCGATCGATCGTTTCGGATTCACCTTTGCTGGCCGCGGCCGACTGGCTGTCACCGAGCTTCTTCCTGAGGGCGCAAAGTTCGCCGAGCGTCTTCTGCACGACGCGCTCGCTGTCCGCCACGGCGCCGCACGCCCTCTGATTGGGAAGTGGGAGGGGGACAGGAAGTGAGGGACGGACAGCACAGCGCTTGTATTGGGATGGCTTCCTCGCTCACTATGTGGAGATAGCTCCCATGCGAGTTTTGATGGAAAGGAAAACATTTTGGAGTGGTAGGCCGATGATGGCCGTCCCGACCGACCGACTCTCGTCTCGACTCACTCACTCACTCACTCACTCACTCACTCACTCACTCACTCACTCACTCACTCACAAAGGGCTGGAATGTGTGACACCACCCGCCCCCAAGGTGTTCTTTTGTCACTAAAAAGCCAGCCCGAAGAGCAAAGTGAAATACTTCCCCTCCAGAAGAAAGCGCAAGGCTCGAAGCTAGTTCCCGAAAAGGTTCTCCCTCATTGTGAAAGTAGCCAGACAAACGTCGAGACAAAGTGGATCAAAGCAGATCAAAGGGCCCGCCCAAGCCAAGTTTTTACCCGAAGCTCGTCTTGCAGCGACTCGTTCATGCCGTTGATCGCCTCCGCGTCCGCCGCCCGACCGCTGGCGTCCAGCAAAGTGGAACTTGGAGAGGAAAGCAAGTTGGGAGCCCCGCTTACAACGGCGCCAACGCCCCTTACCTGTGGCGGCCGATGGCGCGGCGGTAGCCCGGCGTCCGGCACGGCGGCGACGCCGTCCAGTATGCCCGATGGTCCAGCGACGCCAAGTTGGTGACCACTACGGGGACCTGCCTTCGCACCACAGCATCACGTCAGAATGGCGTCAGAATGGCGTGATGGCACCGCCGCGACATCCTCCCTCACCTGTTGCCGGAGACGAAGGCAGAGTATTCGGCGCGGTGGGTGGAGCCGGCCTGGGCCAGCGCCGCCGGCGTCACCAGCAGGAAGACGGCGTGCGGCACGCGCAGCGTTGCCCTGAAGTTCTCGTGCACCGCTTTCTCACGCATCGTCATTTGCCGCTCAGAGTTCCTGCGTTGGCGGTACCACCCGATCAGGAGATCCCGATGGTTTCCCCCCAGGAGCCTGGCAACCGCCTCCTCGTCCACCCTGCCCGCTGCGTCGTACCAGCTACACACACACACAGTCACGACGTGATCATTTTTTCTGGCCTCCATCGTGGGACGTGATCATGTGGAGTGGACTCACGTGTGGAGTTTGCGGCAACACACGTGTTTGTGGACGCCTGCAACACATGGGACAAATGGAATGAATGAAAGCGGACACGTTAGTTTTGATGTGTCAAAGAGGAACATTGGGACCGGCACGCGTGAAGTGTCATACCACAACATGAAGGGCCAGCACTGAGCGAGCTCTAATACAGCATCATGAAATGGACTGCACAGATCTGTGGCATTTCACAGTGTTAGCCTTCCGTTGGCCAAAAGGTTATGGCTTGGCTCAACATTTGATTGTCTCAATGAGCAATTGTCAAGTGACATTTCCACATCTTGCTTCATCTGTTGGCATGAAGCGAGCAGATTGTCTGTGTGCTGGTGGCGTTTTCCTGCCGTGCTTACTGGACGTTCGGCGGAGGTGAACGCGGTCCTCTTGCGTGTCGCTGATGGTGACGTGCTCCTCCACGTGGTTCTCGCCAAGGATCAAACCTTCCTGCCCAACAAACCAACGGGAGCTCTTCACTTTCCCACGTCACTCTTGTTGCGGCCACAAGATTAGAACATGTTATTTCGCGTCAAAGTGCAATGGAGAGTGACAAAGACCGCAAGCACAAACAAACAAACAAACAAACAGACAGACAAACAAAGCAAGCAAGCGAGCAAGCAAGCAAGCAAGCAAGCAAGCAAGCAAGCAAGCAATCTCGCGACACGTGACCTTTCACGTGACTTTTGCGACCTAAGCGAATTCAACAAAGCATTGCGGTGCTAACTCGGCGAAGGCCTGGACACGGCGAGCCGCTCCAGATACAAAGTGCCAATTGCTCGGCTCTTTCCTCACCACGTCCGAGTCTTTGTTGATGTGCTCAAACAATAAAGAAGACAAAACAATTCCGGGGATGTGAATCGAGGACTCCGCCATCTTCTTTGCGTTGCTGGGATCACTCGAAAGCGTCACTGAGCCGCAAAAGAAACGCAGTCAACATTGCGCTACCGCCACCTACCGTGTTGGAGTGTGAACCAAAGTACCTCCCATTTCATTCTAAGTTGGACAACTTTACCTACTTCTTCCCACCAAACCTGTCGATTCTATTTTCTAGAATAATTTCCGACTCTGGATGTGATATGGAAATTGGACGGCTGTATAGCAGACTTCTTTTCTTTGAAACGCGTGTTTGAACGTTTTGGGTTCAGCAGGTGGCGCCACACCACCACACATGGGTCACGTGACGCGCGCTTGCCTGAACAGGACAAACTGTTGTGGCGGGCGGCAGGCGGGCGGCGGGCGGGCGGCGGGCGGGCGGCGGGCGGGCATTACTTTGCAACCCAACCCAGACATTCAAGAGTTTCTAGTCAGCTTTGGAGTGATTGGCTCGTCACTACTCCCAATGTGGCAATAGCATGATGGCCGGAGAGAAAATATTCCTTCGCATGAGCACATAAAAGTCAGAGTATCGCCCTTCAAGGGTGTTGCATGCCTCCACGTTCCTCGACACTGGCTGGCGTCCAGTTCGTGTTTGTGCCCACAAGTTCTTTGCTACTGGACGGCGCCCGTGCTGGTGACCACTCTGTTGTCTGTCTTAATTTGATTTACAGAAGGAAATGGAGAGTTTTTTTTTTTTTAATGATCATTTTCACACTGGTTTTTCGACGCTGGTGACCACTGTTGTCTGTCTTAATTTGATTGACGGAGGTTTTTTTTATTTCATCATCATCATCATTTTCACGCTGGTTTTCCAAGCGTGGTACAGGAAACATCAGCTTTGGCGTCTTTTCATTTCACGGCGCGGGCCCGCCTCGCACCCCGGCGGCGCGGCACGGCCCCGCCCCCCGCGCAGGCCCTCCTGATGGATGAAGTTTTAATGCTGCTCAAAGGATTCATTCTTTCATTCTTTGGTGGGTTTCACTTACTTGCCGAATTTGCATAATGGGCAAAAAAACCTCCCAGCCTACTTCTCGCAGGTGAGGCGCCGCCACCCCCGGAGGTGAATCAAGTGGTCCAATCGGACGGTAACGAGACGTTGGCTGTCGGCCATCTTAATTGATTGGCGATCACTCGAGATGTCGACAGGGAGCGGCGGCGGCGGCGGCGGCCGGGAGGACGCTGGAATCATTCTCCCGCCAGATTCATCATTAGCCGCCGAGGATGGGGCGCTGCGGGGGGGGGGGGGGGATGGGGCGCTGCGGGGGGGGCGCTGCGTCCTTTATCCCGGCCGGCGTGTTTTCATCAGCGGCGGGCGGCCCCGGTGAATTATTCAGATTTGTGCAAATGACGACTTTTCATTTTCCGCCGGCGCGAGTGGAAATTGAACGTGACCCCGGCGACCCGCGGCGATACGGCTGACGGCGCGTAAGGTCGGCTCGACGGCGCGGCGCCGCCGAGCCGGTTAACCCGCTTTGTTAACCCCGACCCGACCCGCGTTTGGCCTTTTATGAGCACGCTTTAAATATTCTCGACAGAACAAAAGCAATCGTGTTGGCACAGCGCCGCCGGGTCAGGGGGCAGCGCCCGACACAAGCCGCACTTACGGACAGGAAGTAGAAGATGCTCGGCGGCGAGCGTCACCGCGCTCGCTCGGCCCTTTGACTCCATCCTGGCGGCAGCGGCGTTTGTTGGCTGGCGGCGCGGTTTGAACATGGGCGTGATAACACGTGCCTCGCTCGCCTTAGTCCCGACGTCTATTCAAAGTGAAAGAAATGTCAGCCGGCGGCACGTGAAAAGACACAACAGTATGTGGTCGCAGCGTGACACGTCTTGTGTGCTCGCAAGTATTAGTGGCGTGTAGTCAGAGCGTGGGAACAAGCGCTTACGGCTGGTCACCGTGTAACCCACCCGTACTGGGGTGTGCTAACGGGCGAAGGCTTGTTGGTTGCGCTGTGACATTCCCAGCTTTGGGCCAATGTCCAAGGCAACGCTGCAAGGTGCGCCGCAGCGTGTTGGTTGGCCACGTCGGGGTCAAGTGGTCCTAATGGCCTCACAAGCGTCGCCGGGCTGATGGATGACACGCCGCGTAAACAGGAAGCCAAAGCGCCGCAAACAGGAAGTGAGAGCAGGTGTCTCATATTAAAAAAGGGAGGGCAGGAAAGACGCCCGGCCGCCGAGCCGAGCCGAGGCGAGGCGAGGCTTTTGCGCACGCTTCCTTCCGCCGCCCGTGTCGAGTGGACAAAGTGGCGGAGGAAATTGGAGCGTCTCGTAGATGGCGGCACGTACGTCTGCTTCTGCCGCATTGCACTCGTGCGCTAGCTGGCGTGGGTTGTGTTTGTCGCGCCGTGCCCTCTGCTCTGCTCTGCGTCCTCACAGGTGTGTCGCTCGGGTCGTGCAAGGCATATGTCGTTGTGTGTACTTGTAGTTGGGAGTGAGCGGCATGTAATTGAATTGGATGCAGCCTGGAACATTTCATTTGACGCCCCCCCATCCCTTTCACGCGCACAGATCCCTTCATGACATATTTATTCTTTCTTGGTGGGTTTGCCCATCTTCTGCGTGTCTGTTTGTGTGTGCGTGTCACGTTTGCGCGCTCCTAATTTGTGCGCATGTGTTGGGGGCGGGGCTTAGCGCGGCGCATTAGGAGCGCGGATCAGCGCAAATGGTGCTTTTAATTTGGAGGGCCGATCGATGAGGAGACTTGAGCGTTCAATGAAGCTTCTGATGAGGTCTTAAGCCGCCCGGGCCCCCGGGGGCCCGAGGGGGAGCCCGAGGGCGGGGCCGTCCACGGGCCGTAATGAAGTGCGGCTATGCGGCGACATGCGGCGGCAGCAAAATAGATTGAAGATGACGAGCTCTTCAAAGTCATTCCTCCGCCGTCCCCGACGCCCCAGCCCAGCCCAGCCCCGGCCGGGCCGCCCCACCTGCAGCGGCTTTACGGCGGCGTTCCGGAGCGAGATGCAATTTTTATGACCTTATTGCTTTTCTAGCACGCTAATCGCTTAGCGTCTGCCGGCAGACATGTTGCCCCCCGAGACCGCCGCCGGGTCATCCCATCATTGCCTCCGCCCACGCGCACCGCCAGCCACAATAAAAGCCTCGCCGCGTGTGTGTACCTATGTGTGTGTGTGTGCGTCTGCTTTAAAATCCATGAGTAACGCGCTAACGCTTCCTTTGGTGGGGAGGCCGCACCGATCGACGGACGATCCATCGATTGAATGATGGATTGATCGATTGCTGTCAAACATAAGCGTGTTAGCATTAGCCACATTTCGGTTACACGCGCTATTGATCATCAGGCCCACTCACGTGACGGCTAATCAATGGGTAATTGAATCATCCGGTCGCCAGGACAACCGTGAAGAGGGCGGGGCTACATTTTGATGAGTTAAGGTCAGCAAAGGTCAGCCAATGCGCCGTGCGCTTGCCAATGGAATACTAGCAAAATGTAATGACAATGCTAATGCACACTAGCACAATGACATTGTTCACAAATGGTTAGCACAAGGCGAACGCAGCATTGTCACAATAGCAGAAATTGGCACGGTTAGCACAATACCAGCCCCGTGCTAATGCCACATTGGCACGAGGCTAAGAGGAGAAGCACCGATCGAAATGTTGCCAATCCATAGCGCAACGCTATTGCAACATGAGCGCTATATCAGACAGCCAGGCAGAATGCTATGCCAAAGTGACGCGCGCAACCATAAATAGCATCGGCTCGACGCGGCGGGTCGTCCAGAGCCACGTCGCCACCGGCCGCCGGTCTGGCCAAGGGCCTGTACGTTGCCTATTTTGAAGGTCGGCAAAGGCAAAAGTTGGACTCTGGTCACGCGAGCGCTCGCTCGCTCGCTCGCCCGCCCGCCCGCTCGCTGGGTCCGCGGTGAGCGTCGACCTCCGAGCTTCCCAGAAGCTAACAGCTAATGAGATTAGAACGCTAACCAAGCAGGCAAATGTTATTAAATCACGCTAAGTGCTTCTTAATTGATTGATGGCCGCTAACGAGCGCCGCGCCGTGGCTCGGCCATGACATCATCTCGCATTCCCGCTCGGCTTAGCCTCGATGCTGCGGCCGCACACGTTTTGCTCACGTGACAATGAAACAGTGAAAGGTGTTTATTATTTGAAGTGATCTCATTTGTGTATTTATTTGAAAATGTGCGTCCACGTGTACGTGCGGATGTAAGCCCGTGCATACCAACAGGCCCGGCCGGGTGTCGTTTTCTTTGTGTGTGTGGTGATAGAAGTCGAGAACGTGCTGCAAAAGATTCAAGATTTTTTATTCAAACAGTTGAAAAGTGTAGAATGTGCCTGTGAGCGTGTTTGTGTATGTACACAATGTGTGTAGTGTATGTGGATAGTGTGTACAGCAGGAGAATGTGTGTGTATTTGTTAATTGCTCGTGTCACATCTGTGGCTATGTGAATGTGTGCGTGCACTGAATGTATGTGTGTGTGTGTCCATGCGTTGCTTTTTGGCACGTCTGTGCTTTTCTATGTTATGATTGGCCCATCTGGACTCTGACAGATTGTTAATGTTTCTTTTTACCATAAAAGTCCAATATCCCAGCGAGTCAAGCAAAAAGCACCACACGCGACGTGTCCCCCACGCTGGGCCGAGGTGGCGGCAGCCGGCGTCTTCTGTGTTGACTCCGCTCACGCCGAGTCTGACGTCAAGACACGCAAGACACGCAAAAGAGGTTTATTTGAGCACGGCACACCGCGGCAGGTGGGCGTGCGGAAGCCGCTGTTTTCAAAGATCACAAAGTCAAATAAAGCATCTTTGACTAGTGACGAGCGGAGCGGGCGGGCGGGCGGGCGGGCGGGGCGGGCGGGGCGGGGCGGGGCGGGGCAGGGCAGGGCAGGGCAGGGCAGGGCTGGCTCGCAGTCCGGCGCTTCTGGGTTTGAACGCCAGCTACGGCCTTTGCGCGTGCTGCTTTTTAACGTCGCGTCGTAGTGTGCCAAGCGACCTGTCTGTCGCTCATTTGTCCTTTGGTGCCATTTGATTGGCTGCCGATCGCCGAGTGAACGGAATGGCGACCGATCCTTTGTCTGTCTGTCTGTCTGGCATTTGTGCGGTTGTTTGTCTGCGAGTGCTCTTACCTGGACTGGCGAGCGGCCCATCCGTCGTCATTTGATCACGTGACCGCACGCGTGCCCGGCCGTGCTCACGTGCGACCTGTTGACCAACACAAGTCAGACAACAGCTTCTGTTGCTCATGTGCATTTTGCATTTCAAACCATCAAAACCAGTCGGCCTGTGTGTGTGGAGTCGTCGCCATGACGATGCGCGTGTTCATTGTCTCTTTGAGAATGAGGTGTCACGAGGTCATAGGTGACGAGGTGGTCATCAAGCTCCATTTTGCTTAATGACGACCAGCAGAGTTGAGTGGGCGTGGCCCGAGGTTAACGTCCTCCTCGTGGAAATGTTTCATCTTTAATAGGTCGATTAATGCTAACGACAACTGGGAGCGGCACGCCTCGCCCGAGAGCTGATGGTCCTCCGTCCGTGATCGGTCGTCCCGCCGCGTCTATTTCAACCTTGACGGGGCGGCGCGGAGGTGCTAATGAACAAGCGGAACGCTAATGAAGACGGACGGCGCCTTAATGCAACTACGGCGCTAAGCTTAAAAGCCACTTTGTCTTCTGCTTCATCTGCTGGCTAAAAGCGAACGCCGCGCCGCTCTCGACCTTAAAAGTGAGAGGGTACGGTCCGGCAAATAAGAGCGCAGCCATCCATTAGCATCGTGCTAAGTCAACATTGTCGCTACGCAAATGCTGACACAGTATGAGCCTCGCCTAATGCTAACATAACAATCTCTTCACTGTTAGCACAAAGCCCTGCTGATATTAGTGCGGCGCTCATGATGTGTATATATATATATATATATATATCTCGACTTTTGTGCCTCCAAAGTGCGACTGTCGCTGCGGTATGCTACGAAACTTTTGTTGCGACCCTTACCTAAAGCTTATACTGTCCGAATAGCGTGAGTGGCCAAAATCAAGTGTTTGACAAAACTGGACAAGGTGCTTCATGCCGTGCTCATAATAATCATCACGAAAAGGAGAAGACAACAGCTGCTGGAGAGAGAGAGAGAGCAGCTTAATAGGACACCTCCATCATTGTCAGCATGGAGATGTGAAGACGTGGACGTGGAGACACGGTGGCCGTGTGTGGGGGAGGGAGGGAGGGAGGCAGAGAGAGGGAGGGAGGGGGCTGCTGCCGCCGCCGCCGCCGTGTGGGACAGATAACGGCGCTGGCGTCGCTAACGCCGCTGTCTTGAGCGCTTCCTGTTTTTTGGCAGCAGCCTCGGTTTGTACGCTGACTAACGAGACCGCTGCCGCCAAACGGTCCCCCGCCCGTTTTATCTCCCGCAATCCGCACGACGAGGTTATCGCAAACGCAGAAAGCCTCGTGGCCGACAATCTGCTGCCATTAAGATGCTCGCTAATGGCCCCTTTTCACAATACACGCGCGAAGGTCACCAACGAGCACCGTTGCGCAAAGTGTACGAGCGGAAAACACGGTGTCGTCCACGGGTAGCGCGAGACGCCGCACTCGATACTTTTCCAATTCACGATTCCAGGCAAAACCGCAGGCGATAAATTGGCCGCACTGGCGCGGCGCAAAGATAACAAAATGTCGCTCGTGTTGTGGCACAAAGAGCAACACGTGTTGATTGACAGCTCCTTTGTCCAGTGAGCACGCCCACTGAGGGGGAGCAATAAAACGGCCACCGTCCATCATGCCGCTAATTAGCCGCCACAACAAGAGCATTGTGGCCAAACGGCGGGGCACGCCCCCGCTAAACGCCTGCGCTGCGCCGATACACTTGTTGTGAGCGCCTTGTTAGCGCGTCGCCACGCCAACAGCGCGACAACCACCCCAGACCAATGCGGGCGGGCGGGCGAGAGGAGGAAAATTGGGGCTGTCTCGCCAGTTGTGCGCGTATTGCCAAAAGACCAGCGTCTACATACTGTTGGGGAGCGTGTTGTCGTGTCGGCGCTGGTGCTAATCCCCATTTTTATTGATGCGCCGCTGTGGGGATGAAGGCAAGGCAACATTTCATTTCATTCTCGCTGGCCGGCCGGCTTCCTCGCACACGCATCACGTGCCCATTTCAATACAACATTCAAAACACAGCACTCCAACTACTTCCTTCCTGTTTGCTTGTCATGTGACAACCGTGTAAAGATCCTCCTCCTCCTCCTCCTCATCATCACGTGAGCCATTCACAAGCAGTTGAGGCACGAGTGACCGTGAGCATTGTCGATCGTGTCGAAAGAGTGCTCCTGTTCTGTGGTCAGCTGCTTTGCGCTGTCACCTGATCTCCGGGAATCCCTCGGGGTCCCGGGCGGCCGTGACAGTGAGGATCTGCGCGTGTCGTGTGAGGATGCTCACGACTTTGCGAGGTCGCTCATTAACTTTCTGTGAGCGCGAGCGTTAACTTTATTATTGACTAGACAGGATACACGAGACGCAACCTCTGACATGCACACTCCATCTAGACGCACCCACACACACACACACACACCAAACGGTAAACACTCCACACACACACGCAAGTCCCAAACAGCAATGGCACACATTAGATTTACACACACACACACGCACGCATATGGGCAAAGCGACAACTCAACGCACGTGCGGAGAAGGTGGAAAAATAGGACAACATTAGTGACAAGTTCACGGCGCGCAGAATGGCTGACGACTAGCGGCACGTGTGACATCATGTGCTGGAGAATCCAGCCTCGTGTTGCGCCGACCTCACTGACGTGCCAAGGTCGATGCCGTCAACGCTACCGGCCCGGCCCGGCCCGCTCTCTCGCCAATCAACACGGACAACGCGTTGGACAGGCCGGCGGCTACACTCTGGTCACTGTCACGCACCTGCCATACGCACACACGCACGCACATCTCACCCCTGACCTACATGCTGACTTGAAGGTCACAAGCACACGCATAGTAATGCGCACACACACACACACACGTTGCTTTTGCTCACGCCACGCACATGCACGCCAGGTTTGAGCGCACGTGGTCCGGACGCCGGAAGGATCGGCACTCCGGCCCCCCGATGGCGCGATGACATCATAAACACGAGACCTCCCGTTCCAGCCTTGCCGCCAAACGTCCTTAGACGGCCGCCGCGCTCGCTAATCGCCGTCGTCCTTCTTGACATTTGTCGGTGAACGCGCGAGGGGAGGGGGGGGGGTTAGATACCTGTCACTCGTGCTCACTTTTGTCAAGGACACTGCCGCAACCACAAGTGTGTGTGTGTGTGTGTGTGTGTGTGTGTGTGTGCTGGGATTCAAACCTGCTCACTCAACTAACTGCGCACACGCACACACAAAATAACGTACGTGGGAAAAATGACAAGGGCAACGTGAGAATGCGGCTAACGCGGTTCATGTGCTGAGCGCCATGTGACGTGCGGCAACTTTCTCAGCATTCACCACTGGACGTGGGAGGTCGCGAACCCTAACCCACCCCCCCCCCTCCTCGGTAGGCACGAGGCGTGTCATCATCAAACGTTAGCACAACATTCTCACTAACTGCACTAACACCAACGCTTGTTGTTATTAGCATCAAAGACACATTGAAAGCACGAAGAAAAGAAACACAAAGATTATTTGCATGCTGCTAACGGACACAATTAGCCCACAAAGCGGCAGTGTGTGTGCGTGCCTACGTGCGTGTGCGTGCGCATATGTGTGCGTGCGCATATGTGTGCGTGCGCGTGGTTTACACAGCTTGGCGGCACACATGGCGTCGGAGCCTTGAAGGCCAATTGTAATATTTGGACAAGTTTTCAAAGTTTTGGCAAGTCACAGACAGAAAGTTGGGGAGTGGAGGGGGGGGGGGGGCATGTCTTTAAAAGCGAGTCATTTCCTGACACGCCGCCCGCGTCACGCTCAGCGGGTCGGCGCCGGGTCACAAGGACGGCGTGGCCTCAAACACGCTCTTTGGTCAAACGCTAGCTTTTTAAAGAAGGATCGGTCGCCACTCGTACTTCCTGCCGTGGTCTCCTTTTTAGAATTGCGTTGTTTTTAAGAGCATTTTTTTTGCAAAAGATGCATTCTTCCGTTACCTTATGTCGGCAACGTAAACGACGACAATCCAAAAATGGCATTTTGAAATACTGTGCCAGCGTGGTGATATTGTTCTGTTAGCGTGACGCTAATGTTGCGATAGCATCGTGCCAACGCTGCTTTTAACATTGTGCAAATGTAATGTTAGCATGATACAATGTCGCGCCACGACTCTGTTCCCTTCTCTTGTTCGTACGTACGTCCGAGGTTGGCCTTGCGCTCGCTCGCTCGCTCGCTCGCGTCGTGGTTTGGCTCCCCTCGCCTGAGGGTCATTAGCGTAGCCTCGGCGGCGGCAGGATGTAGACGATGAAGCGGGAAGCAAAATAAAAGCTAACGACGACGTTTACGGAGCAGCTGCAAAAAAGCCGCCGACGCGCTAACGATCTTCATTAAGTCGTTAATGGCGGTGACATCGTCAGCGGAGGATTACGGGGCGGTCCCCGGTGGCTGGCGGGAAACAGGAAGCGCCGGGCTTGGTATGAATCCAAATGAGGAAAAGTTCATTTCCTGTTTGAAGACGACAGACAGATGACTTCCCCGATTGGGAAGAAAGAGGCGACCGCTCCCGGCCGGCCCTCTTTCCTCCATCCCTGGCCAGCCGGCCGGCCGGCCGGCACCCCGGCGCGGCGCTCCCGAGCTTTCCCGCCGGAATTGACGGCGCGCTGATTTATGGGCCTCACTGCGCCGCATAATTAATTTTATGCATATGACTTCCTTTACAATTACCATGGCGACCCACGCCACGTACATCAAGGTTTCCTTAATTGCACATTCATCACGCAAAGTCCCTAAAGTCGCGTGCACGAGAGGCTGGCTGGCTTGGCCGGCCTCAGCCCTGGACATCCGCAAACGGACCGCTGGAGGAATTGCGCAAGCTCACGGTGGCTCCGTCACGGCCTTTGCTGCAATCGCTTCGTTCGTCCAAACGGGTTTCCCGCGCCTCGCTCCGCATCCGTTGCAACGTTCTCCATTTGCTCCTTCAATTGGACTCCAAGCTTTGTCTCCATTCAACAAAGTCCACCGCGCGCCGTTTGCAGCGTCAATTCAATGAATCCCGGATTCAATTAAAAGGCAAAGACCGAGCGTATTGGGAGGTCCGAGCAAAATTGAGACGGGACCAACTCGGAGAAGAAAAAGTCATCAACGTCAGAATCGAGTGCACACTTTGCATTTGGTTTTGGAGCGGTTTCATTCACTAGATGAAAGGGGACCATTTGAAGCGCAGGCGACGAGGAACGTCAAGCTGATCAAGTGTTGAATAATTGAACTCACCCTGGAACACCATGACGAGGAAGATTGCAGCATGAATGTTTGATGACTGGTTGGCGGATGGATGGATGCATGCATGGATGCATGCATGGATGGATGGATGGATGGATGGATGGATGGATGGATGGATGGATGGATGGATGGATGGATGGGGGGCACGTGTGGGCCGGGCCAAGCCAAGGCGACTTCAATGGCGGTCCAGATCTTTGCAAAGGCCAGTTGGCCATTGCGTGCGCCGGCCGGCCGGCTGCCAATCCAATCCAAGCCCATCCTATTCTGTTCTGTTGCCCCAACGCACCGTAGTGGCTTCATGCAGACGTGCATTCATCACGCGGGGTCTCGACAGTGACGGATGGTCCCTAATGGGGGAGGGGGGGGGGGGGGGGGACGCCTCTCCCCCACGTTGACAGGCGAGCGACACGCGAGTGCGGCCATTAATAATGGCGGTGTTCCGCCGCCGGTGTCACGGGCGTGTGGCCGCAGTCACGGCGCGTGATCTTTAATCAAGTGCGTGGCGGCGGCGGCGAGCGCTAATGAAAAGATGGCGCCCAAATTGGAGGCGTGCGCTGGCCGCGGCCACGCGTGACACTGGCCGTCGACCCAGCGAGCGCGTGGGGGCGTTTCCACGACAACTCATCACAAGGACGTTGACACCTGCGGCCCCTTTTGGCTCATGCAACACGCGGATGGGATCGGGACCATTTTTGCACGTCGCTCATTATTTGACTTGAGGGACGGAAGGCTAGGCCACGTTTGACGTCAAACCTTTGGAGTGTTTTCAAATCCAATTGCCACGCAGAGCGGCTAATCCTCGAGCAACGCCACGGGAGGCGGAGCTTCCCCTAATCACATTGCGCCCAGCTAATTGACTTACAAAGCGCAGTGGCTAACTGGCGCTGGTGCTAGTTTGTCCGTCCGTGGCGAAACACCTTGCTTGATGCTAAGCCTGGCAAACAATTTCCTTGACCTCCACGACGCCACTTTTGCCTTCTTAACAACTGATCAGCGTTTGCCCACCAAACCAGAAGAAGGAGACGCGCTCGTTAGCCAACGGCGTGCCCCCATCGACGAAGCGCAATTAGTGTCTATTGGCCCCAATTTGGCTCTATTAGCAGCGTGGTCACGGCGACCAGCGTGCGCCACTTTGTCTCTTCGGTCGGTTAGTAAACATTTGCGGGTCGGGCTGAGTGCCCCCCCCCCCCCCCCCCCGAGCGTGTCATCACGACCGCCGGGGACCATCGGGACCATCTGCCTTAACTCCCTTTAACTAAGCCGCCGCCCACTTGCTTTAACTCGCCCACCGCCATCTGCGCTTGCTCTTTTGTGCGGGCCGCGGCGGCGTTCTCCGCCCCCCAGCCGCCATTATTCAAACACAACCTGTTAGCGGCACTTATTTATTCATTGCCTTTTCACTGACACACCCACCGTGACCTCTGAACCCCGACATCCTTTGACTCGCTACACTGGCGTCGAGCCGCCAACTGCCGGCGTGTATCGCCTGGTAACCATAGCGACGGGTCATCAATACATTAGGAGACACTGGGAGTTCCCTTCAAAATAAAAGCCTGATGGTCTTGGCCAAGTGGCGTTGGTTGTCAAGGTGCTCCACCTACTCCGAGCAAGACGCCAACACAAACAAAGACACAAAAGGCACCTAAAAAGACACGCACGCACGCGCACGCACGCAAGCGCGCACCCTTGTCCTCTCGTTCCACGATGGCGCTTTAGACCTTGAGAAAAGGGCCCAATCACCTGCTAACTCTGAGCGTTATTTGCTCGCCGTCGAGGCCGACGCAAACGTGGCTTGCTTGCGCAATCTTTTCAATCCGCAAATGTGAGCCACGGATGCCCGTCAGGAGCCTCGTCACACGCGTCATTGCCGACGTGCACAAATGCAGACACAAAACTATGACCGGCGCAAATCCACTTAAACACACGCATTCGGGTGCACGTTCCGTTGGCTTCGTTAACACGGCACCTTCGTTTAGCTAGGTGCGCAAAATGTCCAAACAAGGCCAACCGTCTTCTTCTTCTTCTCCTTCTTGAGTTCCACGACGCTCTCAATTTGCATCACGGACCTCTTCGTCTTTCTCGCGCGTGTTAAACAGATTCACGGCCGGTGTGCGCGCAGGGGTCGACGAGGTTGCCCGGTTCCACCAGCAGCTGTCGAGAAGGCGCTGGCTGGCCACTGTGATGTCATCGCCATCATCGCTAAATGCCCGCGACACAGGAAGTAGCCATGCGGCGACAGGAAGCGGTCAGGGAGCGAGCTGGCGGTCACCGGGTCGTGAGTTCACCGGGTCCGCTTGTGGGCGGAGCTTATCGATCCCGGTGAGTGCCTCTTGGCAAAATGTCAAAGGTGAGCGTTCCTAAGAAGCTTTCAAAGCACCGGCGACCCTTCGCCTGATCAATACGGCCAGACCGCAGCGCCCGTACGTGATGTCATCCTGCGTGGTGTGACCCGAGAAAGGAGAAGAAAATGTTTGCGGCTTAGGCTAGGCTCGCTCATCTCCACGTCGGGCCCGGCCCAATCCCGTTCCTTTCTCTCGCCCTTGCCCTGATGACGGCAACGTCTCGGAGGAGGCCTTCACGCGTGGCCGCAGTTGACAAATACTCTCGGGAGGCTTTGACTTTTTCCTTGACCCCCCCCCTCCCCGCTTTACTGGGACGCAGAGTTTAACGCGAAACCAATTGACAAAAACGAAATGAATTAATTAAATCAAATGAAGCGCTGCCTTTTTGCTAGATGTTTGGATGGCAATGGATAAGCGCGGGCTCGCAGACACACACACACACACACACACACACGCGCACACTAACACCCAAAGGCAACTAAACTCACGACCAAGCACACACAAATGCGTTAGGAAATGAACGTGCACTCAAACATACAAAGAAATGTACACACGTATTCATTTACCAGCCTTTTATTATTACTACGACTACCATTAATAATAATAATAATAAGAAGAATATAATTATTATGATGATGATTATTATGATGATGATTTTTTGGAAATGAATATTATTCTAGTCCAGATTCAATCACGCTTGTAAGTTTTGAATCACATTTCGTCAGCCGTTTTAATTTAGCCAGGTTTGACCACAAGTGATCGATGAGGCCCGCTCGGAGTTGCCCGACCAAGCAAGCGGGCGGGCGGGCAAGCAAGCAACGCGCCGCGCCTGCCTCCGTTTGCACCAATTCAACCGCACACACATAATGACATCACCAAGTACATGTTAACCAGCACGAGTTTGCTTAACGTTGGAGCATTGCAAGCCGCATGTGTTGTAAAAAAAACAAAAAACTTTTTTGCTAACTTACCACGTCGATGGCTGGGACGCTTGTTTCCTTGTCTTCCACTGAAATTGAGCAAGCATAAGGCCGAAAATGTGTCCATATAGCACGGTTTCTCTTTCTCCGGCGTTGGCACTTAGCAAACGTTATTTCCCCGGTGGATCTCGCGAGAGCTTGATCGAGGCAGTGTTCATCGACCGAAACAATCGTGGAATTGTGCGTGAACTAAAATATATGAAATTCATATGATATAATGCGTGGAATATATTTTCGCTTAGTCTTTCAAATACATTCCCCTCCCATGTTGATATTGTTTATTGATGGAAATTTGAGCTTCCTCTACTTTTTGTTTGGTTTGGTTTTCCTAAATCCCAAATGCAGAGGCATAAAAACGCTGACGAACTCGCTAACTAAGCCACGTGCGCGCAAAATAACCCCCGGCTGCTTGACTTTGGTTCCCCCTCCTTTCCATCTTTCCATCTTTCCTTCTTTCCTTCTTTCCTTCTTTCCTTCTTTCCTTCTTTCCTTCTTTCCTTCTTTCCTTCTTTCCTTCTTTCCTTCTTTCCTTCTTTCCTTCCCTCCACGGCAGCAATTAAGTCCCAACAATTAGCACGACGCGTGACGTTAGCATGTTTGTCTGAAGTGCGGGGGGGGGGGGGGGGGGGGGGCGGTCATCGGCTCAGCGATTGCCCCGCCCACCCCGTTTGTTTCCGAACAGGCCTCAGCAGTCCCCGCTTGCCACTGCATCGGAGAGCGGGCGTTAATGGCCAACGCCGCGCGACGGTCGGCCCTATTTGCATAGAGATGAAATACGGCGCTTGACGTGACTTTTAAAAGATGATTGAGGGGCGTTATTAGGGCTAGGCTAACAGGTTATTGCAGTGCGCCGGCCGGCCGGCTAAGGCACAAAAGCCTGCGCTGACCTTTCATTACCTAGCCCCGCCCCCCGCAGTCACCCCCGCCGTCCATCCGTCACCGAGAGGCCGCGACCGCCAACGTCGCCGCCGCCGCCGACGCCATCCATCACTTTCACGGCCCGGCCGGTGGCAAGCGGGCGGGGCCGAGCGATCATGTGACAAGAGAGACACAAAAGCAACAATGAAGGCCGATAAGCGCCGGCCGGCCGGCCGCCCGCCCGCCCGGGAGACGCCCACCTAAACCCACGCACGCGTGCACGCACGCACACGACGGCCAACAAGTGCCACCCTCGCCAACCGCTAACAGGTGGCGGGCGGGCGGGCGGCCGAGCAATCCCAAAAGATGCCCAAGATGAAAGAAAATTGCTTTGTGAAAAACAATTGCAATAACAAGTGCCGCGTTGCTTATTTCATTCCCGCAACATTTGATTTCATCAGAAAGACGTTTTATTTTTTTTACTCTGAAGTGACTATCGACTTAATTCATGCTTTTAAACTTGACAAATTGACGCATTTGGATGTCATTCATTCCAAATCTAACGAGAGGCACAAAGACGACCTTTTCCACCATTTCTTTTTGAATGCAAACATACATCAACATATCAAGAGGAAAATCTCTTTTTCGGACATTATTTTGGAGAAACGCTACGACGCGTCGTCATTCTGGAGCAAAACAAAATTGGAGGTGCTGGTGACGTCACCTCGAACCAATTCCAATTGTTTGAAGACGCTCGACTTTGCTTTGCATGGCCGTGGCGTCACCAGAGCGTCACAAAACTTTCCGCAATTATCATCATTATAATTACGGTCGACAGTATTAAGCTATTTTTATCGTTGCTACTTTATTCACAAATCCATTCCATATAAAAATAAAATATACATTTCAGAAGAGTTGTCTTATTAACGTGACACGGCGCGGTTTAGCCCTAAATAACCTTATTTCATTATTACTAATCGTCTAATCCGATCTAAAAACATTCTGTGCTCACAATAATCAGCAATGGAATTATGGGCCCACTGAGGAAATATTTTTAGGATCATACTTTTTTTTTCCGCGCAAGAATAACATCATCATATTTAATAACACTAATAGTAGTAAAGAGTGTTTATTGGGTGAAAGTGCTGACGTTACATGAATTAAATTAAATTGAGTGACGTGTTGCGTTCACGTGTCTGTACACTCAGGAATAATCATCGTCGCAATAATAATAATAATAATATTAATAATAATAATAACAATAATAATAATAAAGCACGTGTGTGTTTCTATGTACAGTCCCAACCGTATTTACAAAGTCAAAGTAAATGGAAAAAGTCTTTTTTTTTTTTTTTTTTTTAAGAGGATGAGCCGCCTGGTTCGGGTGTATGCACGACGACGAGCGCGTGCTTGTGGAGGCCGTTGAGGTGGGGAGGTTCGTGGTGGGGGGTGTGGTCAGGGTCCAAGGGTTTGTCGTAGTCGTCGTCGTCGTCGTCCTCGTCATCTTCCAAGTCCGTGCTGACCTTTAACCTTTCCGTCTGCGAGTCCTGCTTCTGCTTGGCGGAGGCCATCTCGGCCGCGTGCTTCTTCCGCCATTTCGTGCGACGGTTCTGGAACCACACCTGGCGCGTGCGCACGCATGTACAAACACACGCGCGATCATCCATCAAGAGGAACAAAAAATCGAATCAAATCATAGTCTTATAGAGTGGCCTCGAAATGTGGACGCCGCGCTGCGCTGCGCTGCGCCATGCCGTGCAGTGCAGTGCGCGCCGGGCCGCGCCGTGGCCGGCCGGCCTCCGGGAGGGAGGGAGGAAGACGTTCTGCCATGCTCCTAAATAGTGATATTGCTAGAGTTTCAGCAAGGACGCGAATGTGTTTTGGCGCGTGCATGCATGCAGGCTTGCTTGCGTGCATGCGGGCTTGCTTGCGTGCGGCTTACCTTGACCTGGCTCTCGGTCATCCCCAGAGAAAAAGCGAGTCGCGCTCGTTCTGGTCCCGCCAAATATTTGGTTTGTTCAAAAGTTTTTTCCAGAGCGAAAATTTGCTGTCCGGAGAAAGTTGGTCGCGTGTGTTTGCGCTTGCCGTCCTTGCCTTCCACCAGAACACAGCTATGCTCTGAAACGCAGCACAAAAAGCAAATAAATAAAGACATCAATAAAATAACAAGCGACATCATCATCATCATGACCAGGATCATCCACGACGCACTTTTTATTGAGGAGTTGTTAACTTTTTCATGATGATCATTTTGGTCGCAAGCGATCTTGAAAATGCTTTCCTGCCTTTGCCCTTCCACAAGATAAATCCCAAATTGCAAAACAAGATAAAAGTGGACTTTTTTTTTTTTTTTTAAACTACCCCGGTCATTCGGATGATGATGATGATGATGAGTCATCAACACGTAAGCAACTTTCCGAACATCTTCGTCACTGTCAGTGTCTTTTTTGTGTGTGCTTTGCCCCGCACAGATTTCCACTGGCCAACGAATAATTTTGATGAAGAAACATTAAAAGCACCTATTTGGAACACTGCAGCCGCAGCACCTTCATAAAAATACTTTTTTCCTCTGCGGCAGGCCTCACAGCAATCTGAAGTCATTGATTTCCAAAAAGAAACAAATGTTTGCAGTTGACTATTTTCGCCGTATTTATGATCATTTTAAATAACGTTTTGATATTCATCTGCACTTTTCTTTTTTTTCCTCCCACAGCCCTCAAACGCAACTGCATTTTCAAATCAGAAATATAACGTCGTCGAAATATTTTCAATCTCCGTCAATATGCTCAAGGAAAATAAAATGCGTTATGATTTGCAATTAAATAGAGGCGGGGACATGAATGAAAACGCGTCTAAAATGTAAAATGGATGTTACAATGCTAGAAGTCCTCCTGTTGAAAACAATTCAACTTAAAGCTATGAGAACCATCAAGCCGGTACAATCAGAAATAATACAACCATGAAAATAATCATCAAATAATCATAAAAATAATGATAATAATTAGAAACAATCACTAATAATAATAATGACAATATAATAATAACAATCATAATAATCATAATAATGATAATAAAAATTAGAAACAATACTCACGGGGCGAGCATGACGCGAAGCGCGCGTCCCTCCAGGTCGTCCCCTGCATGACCCCCGGCCAGAAGATGGGGGTCCTACCGGGCAGCTCGCTTTGCAGGGGCTTGGGGTAACGGACCATGGCGGCGGCGGCGGCCGCCGGCGAGAAATAGAGTCCGGCCGAAGGCAGCGGCGGTGGTGGGCTGAGGCTGTCGAAGCGCGGCTGCAGGGCGCTCAGGACCCCCATCGAAGCCGAGGAAGGGGCCGCGCGGGGCCGGTTGAGGATGTCGTTGATGCCGTGGGGCGTCGCCGACGAGCACAGCTGCGGCGATCCTAGGCTGGAAGACTTGAGGCCCGGCGACGCCGCCGCCGCCGCTGCCGCCATGCCGCCCGGGTTGGGCGAGGTGGTGGTCGGGGACGCGCACGATGAAGCGGCGGCAGGTGCCCCGGCAGACGGCAGCGGGTAGGCCGGGTACTGGGACTGCGAGTGGGACTGGCACCTAGAACGCGGCCGGGGCGGTGGGGTTTGCACGTCAGCCGCCATGCCGTGCAGGGCCGCCAGTGGCGGGGTGAGCCGAGGAGGTGAGAAGCCGCCGCCGAGGCGGGATGAGATGTCCTGCATCGCGGGAGCCGCGGCGAACATCGTCCGCTCCCTGCCTGCGCCGGCGACGGGGCAAAGTCTGCCCGCCGCGCATGCGACCACCGTGGCTCGGGGTCAGGGGGCGGGAGGTGTGTGTGTGTGTGTGTGGGGGGGGGGGGGATTTTTTTTGTGTGTGTGTGTGTGTGTGTGTGTGTGTGTGGGGGGGGGGGTGGTCAGTGATGTGTGTGAGTGTGTGTGGCGGGGGGGCTGCCAGAGATGAGCAGGAGAACGAAGACGAGGAGGAGGCCTCCTTCAACAAGTTGGAAAAGTGACGTCCTGGAGCCTGAGGTGGAGGGAACGGAGGAGGGCAACTTTGTGCTCTCCTCTGCGTTGATTGGACCGCCCCACGTGACGTCACGTGAAACGATCTGCCTTGCTATCGATTTGTGATCACAATCAGCATCTGAAGTCATTAAGCAGCGAAGGGGAAAGTCATTACTACTGGACGGGACACTTTCAAAATAAAAGTCATCAGCGCCTTCCCATTAGGCTTAATTCATATGAGGTCAGGTCAGAGGACTTGACACGTGGACGGACGGACGGACGGACAGACAGACAAACATCCTTCAAAATAAAAGCCGGGAAAACCAAGCAACAGGGCAAAATAGTTTGTTCCGCTCGGGTTTCCTCCGTAGGCCAGCGCCCCCTAGCGTCTACAGGACCTCACTGCACCTTGCCAAGCATCCCACACGCTTGCTGGATTCCAAAAGTGACAAAAGGGACGACGAGCACGTGAAGTCGGTGACAAGAAGGTTTGCTTTTTATTCCAAGCTACTCACTCGCGTGACAGGCATCAACTTCTGCTTGTTTAGGCACACAAAACAGGCGAGTGACTCCAACCAACTTGCCAAGAGCTGCTTAGTCGCTTTCCTTGTTGAGGTACTTCCTCATGACGGAGGCCACGTCGCCGCCCTCGCTGCCCTCGGCTTCCAGCCGCTCTCCCCTCGGCTGGTCCCGACTGCGTCGGGGCCGCGTCGGCTCACGGCTTTCCGCCGAGCTTCCGGACCCGGACGACTCCGTGGCGGAATCCCTGCCACGCCGAGTGGAGGGAGGCAGATCCCCAAAACGGACGCTGAGCGTCCGGCGGCCGCCACGTACCGAGCCGGCCAGGCTGCCGGCGAGGCTGCCGGACGGGCTGCCGCACAGGCTGCCGGCCGACCGAGCTCTACGGATGGCGGGCGGGACGTCGGACAGGTCGGAGGCGTCCCATTCGCCCAGGAGATGCCGGTTCTGGAACGTCACGCCTCGGGGCGCCGGGATGCCCTCGGAGGCCTCGTCCAAAAGCAAACTTGGGGAGCGCCGACGTTGCTCCCGGTCCTCTTCTGGGATGCTCGGGGAAGAGGGGCGTCGGGCGAGCGAGGACGCCAACAACGAGAGGCGGGGCAGCGTCGGTGCCGTTGAGCCGCAGGGCGGCGTAGCGGAGGACGCGGCCGAGCGGGGCAGGAGGGGTGAGGTCGGCTTCAGAATGCCCGGGCGCGCTTCCGGAAGTTCCCCCGATGCGACGGAGAGCGCAGAGGCCCGGCGGCGCAGGGTCGATGCCGCCGTGGGTTGATAAACGCCGAGCGAGAGCGCGCCCCCCACCTCGCCGCCGGCAGTGCCGGCAGTGCCGCCCGCTCGCCGCTTGCGAAGTCCTTCCAGAAGCTCGGACAGCGCCGACGAGGACGCCGCCTTGCTGAGTTCTCCTCCCGGACGCCCCCCCGTGCCCGAGTCGTTCTCGTCCGGGTCCTCCAAGGAGCTGCACGTGGCAAACGCGAGACCCGACTCACGACGCTGAGCGCCAAAGCTGTTCCAACGTCACTCACAAACTACTCGCACGCGGTCTTACCGGAAAGTACGCGAGCCGCAGGAATCGGCCGGCGAGCGGCGCCCCGCCTGGCCGGCGGGGGTGCCGCCGCCACGCGGCGAGGCTGTCTCTCGCCAAGCCGAAGAAGCATCCTCCGCCCTGCCGGATTCCCTGTCAGTGCAGAGGACGTCCGTGAGCAAAAGTCAGCCCGCTCGGGCGGAGCTGAAACGTTTCACGTCACCTGTCGGAGTCGCTGTCGTCGCTGGAGCGGACTTCCTCCAGGGCGGCCTGCAGGTCCACGATGCGGCGGATGGAGGTCTCCAGGTCGGCCTGCAAGGTCTGCCGGATGGCCGTCAGCTCCTCCACCTGCATCTCCTGGTGAGGCACGGAGGTGAGGGCAGGGCACGGCAGGGCACGGCAGGGCACGGCAGGGCACGGCAAGCGAGGCCGCGTGGTGGGCCTCACTCACCAGCTCCATGCGGCTTCTGCTGCTCTCCTGCTGCCGTCGGTCCAGCTCCTCCATTTCCACGCGCAGGTCCTGGAGCCGCTGCTGGAAGTAGCGAGCGGTGTCGCGCTGGCGAGCCTCCGACTGCGCGCTCTGCTCCAGCTCCTCTCCCAGGCGCACCACGCTGTCGCGCAGCCGCAGCACCAGCACCTGTTGACACGGGCGGGTGTCGGATTCCGGCTCCAGCACCAGTCGACAGGTTGGCGACCCAATGGGCTCACCTCAAACCTTTTGACTTGACCTTTGCTGAACTCCAGCTTGTTCTCCAGGTCGCACACCCGCGCTTCCTGCTTGCTGACGATGCTGCGCCCCACGGTGGACGACTCCAGGAAGCGCAGCCTGGACGCCTGCTGCTGGAGCTGTCAAGCGGGAAGGAAGGAAGGAAGGAAGGAAGGAAGGAAGGAAGGCAGGCAGGCAGGCACATGACGGACAACGCCATCTGCACGGTGGTGTTCGCGACGGCGGCGGCTACCTCCTCCTGGAGCCCGTGTCGCTGCTTCTTCACCTCCTCCAGCTCCGCCTGCAACTCTCGGATCTGACAGATATCGCCGGACGACTGCCGGGACAAAGGTGAGGCTTGAGAGGACAAGCGGACAGACCGGGGAGGCGCCAGTGAGCTACCTGCGCAATGAGCGCTTTGTGCTTCTTCATGAGTTGGTTGAGGTCGTCCTGATCCTCTTCCAGACGCTTCAGAAGGTCGACTTTCTCCCGCCGCAGGATGCAGAGCTCTTCATCTGCCTGGGAAAACAAACGCTCGCTCTCATTGGTCGCCACTTCCGGTTCTGGTTCTGCTCTATGGAGGGCAAAGATGTTTCTGACCAGAGTCTTCCGCTTGCAGACGTCCTCCAGTTGAAGGTGAAAGTCCTCCAGCTCCCGCGTCAAGGTGCTCCGCGCGGCCTCCGCCTCCCGGCGTCGGGATTCGCTCTCCTCCAACTAGAAGCAGATCCAGCCGGACTAGGCATCCGTGCATCCGGCCGCGCAAACAAACCTGACAGTGGAGTCTTTCCAGCTGCTCGGCGCTCCCGCCGTCGGGACTCTTGCGGCTTTGTCCCGCGCCCAGCAGGGTCTGGGCGTCGGCCAGCAAGGCGTGAGTCCTCTTCAGGTCTCGCCTCAGCTTCTTCTCCACGTCAAAGTCGCGGTGGCCCACCTGAAAGAGGCGAGGCCAGGTGAGGCGAGACGAGGCGCCACCGCTCGGGCGAGACGAGGCGCCACCGCTCGGGCGTGACGTGTGCACGAGACCTGTTCGCACAGCGTGGCCACCAGCGCTTCCAGGTCCTGCTTGTCGTGAAGCACCATCTGCTTCTCCTCGTATTCCTGCTCCAGCTGCATCTCCAGCTGCCTCAGCTGGCGCCATGACAAAATGACCGTGACGGGCGGGCGGGCGCCGACGACGCGGGCGAACGCGGCCGGCCACGCACCCGCCTCTGTGACGACCTGTGCACGTCCTCCAACTCCTCCTCCTTGTCCTCCAGCTCCTTCTGGTGCATCTGCTTCACCCGAGCCATCTCCAACTCGGTGCGCACGTGAACCTGAGAGAGCGACAGCCCCGTCCGTCCGCTTATCGCTCCGCCGGCGTCAAGCCAAAGGACAAGAACGGCGAAAGCGACCTGCCGGTGGCGCTCCACGGTGGCGCTCAGCGCGGCGATCTCCTCCGCCCTCTCGCTGGCCACGCCCTCCAGACGCCGCGCTTGCTTCTTCAGCTCGGGCAGCGACTCGGTTGTCAGATGGACGCTGAGGTCGCGGATCTGACTGCACAACTCGTCCTTCTGCCGCTGGAGGCGGCACGCCTCCGCTCGACTCTCCTGCCGACGCGGGCAAAGGGTCGGGCCGGGCGCGTCGGATTGCGCGTCGTCCCTCCCGCGGGCTCACCTGGAGGTCTCGGCGCAGCGAGAAAATCTGCACCCCCAGCGCGGCGTTCTCCTGCTGGCTTTTGTCCTTCAGCTCCCGCTCGCCGTCCGCCTCCGCCAACGCCGCGGCCAGCTCGCAGTCAAATCTGAGAGCGTTAGCGTTAGCCTAGCCCAGCCCAATGATATCGGAAAGTGGCGAGGTGACGCGAAGGGCACGCACCGTCGCTGTTTGCGTTCCAGCTGGTGGGTCCGATTGCGCAGGTTGTCAGTCATCACCCTGGCGTCGTGCAAGTCGTGGTCCAGGCGTCGGCTGTGGCGCTTCAGCTCCGTCGCCGCGCGCTTGGACTGGTCCAGTTGATCCTGTAAGGACGCCACCTGCCGGCCGCCGCATGCGCGCGGGCGGGCGGGCGGGCGTGAGACCTCGGAAGCGAAGCGGGTACTTTTGGTCGCAGCCGACCTTGGCGTCCGCCTGCTGCCGCGCGTCCCGCTCGGCCATGGCCTTCTCTTCCGTCTGCTGCAGACGTCGGCGAAGGAAGTCGGCCTCCGTCTGGCAACACTCCAGCTGCAGGGCCAGCTCACTCTCTGCGAACCGGCAAATAAAGGCGTGCGAGCGAGCGAGCGAGCTTGAAATGTGCTTGTCGATCAATGAAAAGTCAAACGTTTCAGGAGCCAGCCGGCTAACCGCTAGCTCTCGGGGTCCGTTCCGTGTCTCTTTGAGGAACACCACCAGCGGGAACTCAACAACCATAAGCAAGCATAACAACCGACCTGTTCCCGCCAATTGCCGACTCTCCAGCGTGCGAATCCTTTGACGTTCCACTTCCAGATTCTTTTCCAGTGTCTCCATGGCAAGCGTGCAGTGGTCCAGGCGGGCCTAAGGGGTGCAGCATTCACTGAGTGATGCTCGCTGACGGGTGGCCGGCGCCCGCTCACCTGCAGATCCTTGTTCTCCTTGCCGAGCCTCAGCCTCTCTGCTCTCTCCACGTCCAGAGCCCGAGCCACCGCGTCGCCGCGGAAACGCTCGTCGCTCAGCTCTGAGGTCACCGCCGTCAGCTGCGCGTACGCCAAGGTTATGCCAGTGCGCACGGCGCCGCCTGAGCGAGCGAGCGAGCGCCCGGCCACTAACTTTGGTTTCGCAGGCGTCCACCGTTTGTCGCAAGTCGTTGCGCTCTTTCTCGGACTTTTCCAAACGTCTTCTCAGGCCCGAAAGTTCCTCCTGAAATGGTCGCGCAGGCTTGACTCGACGTGGCCGGTGGCACGCATTGGGAATCCTCCAGTGGGCGATGAGGCCGCCTGCTTTTTTTGCCGTGTCTGCATGTGTGTGCGTGTGCGTGCGTACTTCTTTGGCCCGTAGCCTCTCGTTGTCCATGTTGACATCCAGCAGGGGGCGCACCCGGCAGAAGAGCTTCCACCAGCTCCACTTGGACACGCTGCGCAGCACCCGCAGGTTCCTCTGGAGGCACTGCACCGCCATGTGCTGCACCTGCGTGCGCGGGCCAAACAAAGGTCACCTGAGACCATGTGCCGCTGGCGCGTCTCGGCTGCCGTGGCCGACCTTGAGCGTGCGGTACTTGTGCCTGGCCAGGTGACCGGCGCAGGCCGCCTGAAGGTGGACCAGCCAGCCTGTCACCTGCAGGTCCCGCTGGGCCTCCAGGTGGCGCAGCACGCCACGCTTCATGAACACCTGACGGGAAGCCAAAAACAACAAAAAAACAGTTGAGCACGTGACAGGAAACCCCCAAAAGGGCCGGCGTTCAGACCCGACTGGCGCCGACCGCCACGCTATTGGGCTCCAGGTCCAAGTCGGCCAGCAGCTCGTCCACGGCCTGAAAAGGGCCAGAAGACGTGCTTGGTTGGCCGAAGAGCGTCCGAGGTGTGCCTGCCTGCCTGCCTGCCGCGTGACCCACCTTCCTCTCGTCGTGGCTGACAAACATGGAGGCGTAGCGCTTCATGATGGGCGGAGACAAGGCCTGGAAGTGGCGGCGGAAGTCGCTCAGAGCCATGTGATCCGGGTAGCCTGGTTACGACACAAAGCACGTGAGCGTGACAGCAAGCTGAGGTGGAGGCTGGTGGGTTGGCTGCTGGGTTGGCTGGCTGGCTGGCGGGCGGGCGGGCTGACCTGTGCGGTACGCGCGCAGCACGGCCAGCGTCTGCGCGCCCTCCAGTTGCGCTCTGAGGCGGGCCGTGTCAAAGGCGCCGGCGGCGTCCGCCTCGGTGCCGATGCACTGCAGGAAGACGGGCCTGGCCCGGCGCAGCACGTTGACCAGGGCGTCCTGATGAGGCGGGGCGCAGACACAGGCGCTCAGATAGACGGCGGGCGGGCGGGCGGGCGCAGGAGTGCGTGGGGCGGCGCTCGCTCACGGCCTGCAGCTTGACGGCGATGCACGGCGAGTGTCTGCGCAGCGCCGCCGTGCCGGCGCTCAGCGTCTTGCGGACGATGCTGTTCCTCTGCAGGGAGCGCTGGCTCCAGCCCTCCAGGCCGCACACGCCGCCGCAAGCCGGATTGGCCCGCCCGCTTGGCGTGAACAGCGACTTGACCGGTACGCTGGGGAGCACGCGGGCAATGGCGACCTATCGTTTGGTTTGTGCACAAATTTACCGCTACTCACGCGTGGGAGTTGCGCAGCAGTTCGCCAGCGTTGCCGGCGGCCGGATTGTCGCGCAGCCTGTCCAACCATCCGCTGAGGTCGTAGCGGACGCCGTCGCTTCCCGCCAAGTGCTGAACTTCACAGTGCAGAGGCTGCTCGCATTGACGCACTGGAGGGAGCCACACGCGTGCCGCGTCATGGTCATCCGTCACGCTCACAGGTCACCCTAACGCTTACCGCTGTCGCTGAAATGACGGCACACGTGCTCCAGGGCGGCGCCCTCGCCGGACGCGGGCGTCCACATTTCCTCGTCCAGCGCCCACAGCAGACCGCGAGGGGCGTCGCCTGCCGCGCGCACCTAGCAGGCAGGCAGGCAGACCGCGTGAGTGACGCCGCCACCGGTGTCACGTCGGTTAGCCGCTCGCTCAGCACACCTGAGGAGCCGGCTGGTCGATGGCGGACACCACGTCGGCCGGCTTGCTCTGGGGACATTCCAGCTCCACCTGAACGTTCTCCTGCGCGCATTCAGCCCCAGTGTGACCCAATGTCGCCGTGTCTGAGCGATTGACCGGCAGATGGCGTCTTTCACCTGCGCATAGATGTCCTGGCTGTTTGTGAAGGTGTGCGCGTATCGATAGTGCGCCAGTCGTTCTTGCAGGTAGTTGTGACAGAAGTCGCTCAAGTCGGCCGCTCGCTGCTGCGCCGCGTGGCGAGGGTTCCTCAGGCCTGGCGCGTCCGCCACCATGACCGACGCCAGCGCCAACTGCTGCCCGCTCAGGGATCTGCGTGCACGTGCAACATATGACACTAACATACAGGTGGGCGGAGCCTTACACGCACGCACGCACGCACGCCCACACACACACACACACACACACAGCCTTTATCAACCACCTGTTGATGAGCGACACCACGGCAGTGAAAAGTTCTTCGTAGAGAGCCGACGCCATCCCTTCGAGGCACTGCGCCGCCGTCAGCCTGGGACCTGACGGCAAGAATGAGGTCACGTGATCACGGAAGGAGCCGCGCCGGGAAGCGAAGCGCAGACGCCTTAGCAACCTGGTCCCACCGGCCGCTAGCACAAATCAGCGCGCGATAGCACGAGGCTCACCCTCTTCAGGCTGGGACACGTCGCTGTGTTCTCCGGCGCTCCCGGTGGCCTTCCGCAGCAGATGCCTGAGGTGATGCTTGAAGACCAAGGTGTGAAACTCCTCGCCCTCGCAGCCTAGCACAGAGCTAGCTGCCTGAGCGCTGTCAAAATTCAAAAACTGTCTCCGCCCCACTGGTGGACACACACACACACACACACACAATTAGCCTTCGGGTGAGCGAGGATGAAAATAGTTGACAAAGATCCGATTAAGAACACTCGTGAGGATGGTGGACGCCCCAAGGGACGCTGGATGTCAACATCATCGAGGCCGATGCTCTCGGCACTGCTAACGGTAATGCTCGCAAGAGAGCCATTTGGATGACAAAGCAATGCTCCTGCTCGTGCTCCTGCTCCTGCTCGTTCTCCTCGTGACGGTGGGTTGAGTGGTGAGGCTTTCTACCACACGCAGACCTGCTGCTTCAGGATCAATCATCTGCAATTACCTTTGCAGGCCCCTGCGGCCCCCAGATGGTAAATCCCGGCCAGTACGTGCCAGATGGCCTTCTGCTCGCTGGCGCTGAAGCCCAGCGTTTCCATGGCGACCAACAGCTTGGCGAAGGCCACGGAGGCTCGCTGTTTTTCCTCAACCTGGCGACAGACGGACAGTTGGCGGCGGGAGGGACGGCGGCTCAAAGGGCGCCGACGAGGCCGATGCCGGCCGGGTACCTTGGTAGGGGGGGCCATGCCAAAGGCGTGCCGCTCGGCAAGCTGATGGAGCTGCAGCTCCGACCTGACGAGGAAGCCGCTGCGTTAGTCTTGGCATCCTCATCCCTATGGTGCCATTGGCATCCGGGCAATATTGAGAGCGGCCTCTTTCTTTAGCATCATCCAGAGACAACTCAGCGCCGTTGACCAAAGCTGGCGTCGCGGTCCGCTCCGATGCTACGGCAGCCTTCGTTAGCACTCGCCTCATCTCCGCGCTTAGTCCCGCTAGCAGCTGCGAGAAGACCAGGAAGTTGCTCTCTCCTGCCGTCATCTGACAAACTCGCCATTTGTCCAACATCACGGTCTGAGGCGGAAAAAGACAAAGGTCAGTCTCGACGTCCAGGGTCGGAGCCGTTGGCGACGCGGTTGCGCGCCTGCAGGTGTCCGGCGGCGGCTCGTCCGGCGTGGTTGAAGTCCAAGGAGAAAAGCGTGGCGAAGCGCGACGAGGCCTCGCTGTGCGCCGAAGTCACGCAGCCAAAAGACTTTAAGACCGTAAACATGGCCTGCACGCGAGCCACTGGAAAATAACACAGCAGCAGCAGCAACAGTAGCAATAGCAGTAGGCTTCCCAATTTTCCATCATGGCACACGTGTCGAGTGTTAGCGTCGGGGCACTGACCGCTCATGTTGGGTCCGGCGGTTCCGGCTTGCTTGAGCAGCGCCACGGCGAAGGCCCGGCAGGCGGCCGTCTTGCCGGTGCCGCTGCGACCCACCGCGCACACGCAGTGGTCCCGACGGGAGTCCACGAGCGACACGTACACCCGCTTGACCAGGGCGGCCAGAGCGGGCGGAGCGTCCCACCACGCCTCGCCAACGCGGGACTTGGGGGCCTGACGGCGCAAAAGGACGCCGAGCTCACACGTCGCTGACGAGCCAAAGCCAGAGCCAGAGCCAGAGCCTGGGCCCCAGCCCGGGCCCGGCCCGCTCACGCAAAGCGCCGTGCGTCACCTTGCTGGAGGTCTGCAGCGGAGGCCACAAGTTGATCAGGTTGGGCCCGGCTTGGGTTAGCGGCATGTTAGCCCTAGCGCGGCTAATTAGCGTGTGCAGCACGCTGCTCTCGTTGACGCTTTCCAGTTCGCTCAGGTCCTCGCACAGGTCCAGGTGGGGGGGGTTGCACTGAGGGTGTTGCCATTTGTTCAGAAAAGACTTTGGAAAAGAATAAGACGGTTGCACCGTCCCACCGACCTTGTCGACGCGGTCTTCGGCCACGTCTATTAGCGAACCGTCGGCGTGGAGGCGGAGTCTCACGTGGCCTCGGGGGAGATCGGGCGTCCCTTCGTCAGGCTTCAGCAGAGTGGCTGCAACGCGGGATGGTCACGTGCTCATGATGGTCAGCCTGGCACGGAGCCGCCGTGCATTTCCTTACCCAGCGTGAATCCGTCCTTGTGCACGTACCAAACGGCGCCTGCCTCGTACCACACGTCCTTCACCTGACAAGCGCACGTGCACACACCCGGGCTTTGTTGCTCGGCCGACTTTCTCTGGCTGATAGCATAGACCGGCGCATGCAATGCAAAGGAAAGGAAAGGAGGAGCGCTCGGCAAAAGCTAGCATTGGAGCGAGCGGCCACATTGGAGAGAGACTACCTACTTTTTTTTGCTCTATTTGTTTGGGCTGGGCACAATAAGAAGAGAAGAAGTACCTCTTGCCTGTCACCTTCCATTCCAGCCGCGTCCGCTAGACTTCCTTCGGGTTCCTGACGTTCCTCCATTTCCTCCTCCCGCAGAACGGGCTCGGGGCTCTCGCTTCCGGCGGACGCCTCCCGTCGGGTTTCCGTCTCGCCGGCGCTCCTCTGGGATGAGGGTGGGCGGGGCGAGAGGGCGGGGCCGGCGGCGGCGGCTCGCTTCTCTGCTCGGAGCAGCATCTCCGCCTCCAGGATGGGCGGAGTCTGGTCGGGAAGCAGGAACTGCTGCACCAGGTCGTCGCTTAGCTTGCTCGGCTGCTGGAGGGAAAACGACGAGCTGCTAAGATTTCTCCACGTGCTGCCCCCCCCCCGACACGTACCGTTTTGTCATCTTTGACGTCGGGCTCTTTTTGCTTGCTTTCCTTCTCGGAATCTCGCACCAGCTGCTTGAGGAAACCGCCCGGGAGGGCCGAGAGAGGGGGCGGGGGGACGGGGGCCGGCGCCGGATGCTTCTCCTCCTGAATCTGCGGCCGCGTCGGCCGTCAAAGCACAAAGCGGTAGGATGCGGACGGATGATCAGTAGTAGTGGCTTGTGAGTCACGCGACCACGCTAGCGAGTTCATGTTCCAAAGCTGTGACACGAGGTTAGTCTGACTACAATTGTTTGGAACATTGACCTCGTGACTTTGGAGCTGGACAACACGGTCCTGGTGACTATGGAATTATTGGAGCACACACAAACAAACAAACACGCACATGCATGGAGCGCACCTTCTTTTCCCAAAGTTTTAAGCGTGATGACAGCGCCATGTTTGTGCGCCAGTGACGGGTGGGTGGGTGACTGGGTGGGGTTGAAGGAGTGCAGGGGGGGAAAGGCGGGGTCAGAGGCACGGCCGTCCGGTGGATGTCACAGACCTGACGGCGACCACATGTCACACACGTACGTCAACATCGTCCCGTCCCAGTCATGCCGCTCGAGTTTCAGTCAACACGTTTTTAGCCGGACGCTTTGATCCCGGAGGGGCGGGCACTCATCGAGACACAAACCGCATGGTGTCAAAGTCCCGTCTCGTCCCGGCCCGTCGGGTCACCAGGGCTTCGATACCTGTTTCCAATGATCAGGTGGGTTGTGAGGCTCATCTAGGCCCTCTCGAGAGAGAGAGCGAGCCCCGCGTGTTGACACCTGTTTTCTAAGATTGGATTCTTTACTTGACCATTGGATTCTGATCCGTTTGGAATTTCAGATAGTTTCTTTTTTATCTATCGATCTCCGGCAAGGTGGAATTGTGACGCCGCCCGCCCGCCCGCCTGCCTGCCTGCCAAAGGCCCTGCCCCTTTTTCTTTCTTTGGTGGCGAGCGAGCGAGCGAGCGAGCGCCTGTCCGTCCATTTTGTTGGACTTTTCCTTCCAGAGAGGTTGACGGTTTGCAGCTCATGGTACAAGCGCGCGCGGCGAGGCGAATTTTGGAATGGAACTCAGGCGGCAGACTCTTTCATTTGGGCCGCTTGGCTCCTCCCACTTCACCCGCCGGGTAACCGCAACCGTCGAACAATCCAAATCTCGGTCGAAAAAAGTGACAAGTCGAGTCCAAGTTAATTGCAGTCGAAACAATTGAGCGAGGTTACCTTCAAAGACGTCTACTCGAGGAGAGGATTCGACGATTGGACGGATTGAGCGAGCGAGCCGTTCAAATGCCTGCCTGCCTGCCTGCCTGCCTGCCTGCCTGGCGTGTCCGAGTGGCGTGACTCTTGACAAGCAACAGACATGTCCTATAAATAAAATCCGAGGGGGGGCTGGCTGAGAGCACTTTTTTTTTTTTTTTTTTTTTCTGGAGGGGTGCCGCCCGGTCGGCAGGCCGGGTGCCGACGGGTCTGTTTGAAACGTGAACGCGTCAACACGGATGGGGAATGTTCGAGAAGCCCGAAACAGTCCTCATTTGACGACTTTTGAGGGCCGACGCTCGGCATGTTTGGCTGCCCGGGTAAACGGACCAAGGCCTCACACGAACGAAATGAGTGACGGCCGCAGCTGGCTCACGCGAGGAACGAAGGAAAGGAAAGGCGGGGGGGGGGGTCATGTGAGGCGGCGGCGCACTTGTCACGCGCACGCGCAATGCTGCTTGCTCATGAGCCATTCTTATCTGATTGACAACATGGTTCATAGATGAGCTGTATCCCAGAACCGGTTTGAAAAGCTTTTACTAGCCAAGTGGCGGGGGCCCACAAACAATTGAACTCTCTCTCATAAAAAGGGCGCAGGAGGCTTTTGTTCTCAAAGTCTTTATGTGCAAGATTGATCACCACAAACATCTGAAAGAAAAAATCACAATAAAATCCCCCCGATTTTCTCCGCTTTTTCCTACATAAAATCTCTTAAATAAACCCAAAGCTTTCTTATACACATATATTTCTTTTTGTCTTATTTAGTTGAGCTTGAATTTTGTCGCTGCGCTCCCGCAACGTCCGGACAGCGTCAAGGCGGCGACCGCGGCGCCCGATTGGTTTCCGAGGCCGCCATCTGGTCGAGGCTTCCCGTCGCCTCCGTTTGGCACATTGAGACTAGCATGTAGCGAGTTAGCGGGTGATGCTAGAAAAAGGCGCGCAAACGCAAATTGAAAATGCTCCAAAAGTCAAGTCACTTTGAGAGGTGAGCACCCTTGGCCACGCCCAACCCCCCACAAACAAAACAAACAAGCCCGTGAGCTCGCGTGCTAGCTAACCACACGTCAGGCTAAGCACGCTCGCAAAGTCCTTGCCGCTCGGGAGCAGCCCGGAGAACGTCGGGAAAGATCTGGAATGCGGTAGAACACTCATCCTGGAACGTCGGACAGCCTCGAGCCTGAAACCCGTGTTTGCATTCGGATTGCCGAGTATTAACATATTGTACGACTCCCATGTCCTTCCCGACTTGTTGTGAAAAAAACATTCTAGAATGCTGCACATCATTCCAGACTCTTTATTTTGGACTCCTCTACAACATTTGACGACGAAATATTGCGGAATATTTGCCGATGGAAACGGCGGGCGGGCCGGCAGGCCGGCCGGCCGGCGTACGTCCGTCTCCGTTGTTATCGCTGTCGTTGCAAAACGTTCATTCGGAGCTTTCGACGGATGGCCTTTGTCCGCGCTACGGCAAGGTGCTAGAACATTCCTGGACAATGTCTCGGGACATTGGAGTACACGTCGGAATGTTTGTTCCCTCCAGACCCAATGGTCACGGGAGCTCTTTGGCCGCACCGCACGCCTCGGAGGTGAAGGCACCCTACTTGACGCCGGAATGCTCTATTACCTTTTGGCTAGACACGGACGGACGGACGGACGGACGGACGGGCGTCCAAAGCCGGGACCGGAGCCGGACACGCATGTTGTGCAACATTCTAGGACATTGTCGTCGAAGCATCGGACGAAGAGCGACAAGCTCTGGGAGGTTTCTTAGCATTGGCTCGGATGCTAACGTGGCTGGCTAGCGCTGAGCGTCACCAGGGTAGACTTTCAGAGTTCACTTCCCTTTTTCGGAGGGAAAACGGCACCGCTGTGCTCTACTACTTGTGACTACTTCCTGTCCCAGCCAGCCCCGCCCCGCACAGATGTTGATGCAAACACTGAGGACAAATATACAAGTATCAGTTTGTATAGCGAGAGGCCGCAGTGAAAGCTCTCCAGTCCGTCCACTTCTTGCTTCCCGCCCGCAGCGGAATGTTCCACCCGCCCCGTGAGTAAGAGTTGGCACTTGATGCACTTGGAATACACGGAGAGAGACGGGAAGGGCGGGGCGGGACAAGGGGTGTGCGATGCCCCCCTGCGGTCTTTGCTTCAATGATGGGAGGGCAGGGATGTGGGGGTGTTACGGGTGGCCCGCTGAGGGGGTGGGGCTTCATGCAAAGTTCTTCACATGCTGCTTCCGCTCCACGGCCGGCGGGAAAAATGAGCTAGTGTGTGTGTGTGAGTGTGTGTGTGTGTGTGTGTGTGTGTGCATGTGTGTGCATGAGTGCATGTGTCTCTGTTCACAGGCCGTTGCTGTTGCGGTGCGTGAGGGGGGGTTTGGAGAGCTCCACCACTCCGCCGGTGCGACTCTTGCCGATGACCTTGGGCGCGCGGCGCAGCAACTTCTGAGCTTCGCTGAATGCCTCCGTCAGCTCCTTCTTCCACTGCACCAACTCGGGGTCGCTCTGCGGCCGACACGCGTCTCAGTGTCGCTCGCCAACGTTTTGGGTGTACGCGGGCATTTATGGGTGTCAGCGTATGTTCGTGCGTGCGTGCGTGCATGCGCGTTACCTCACACTGCAGCACAAACTGCTTCCCTCCTTTAATGCGCAGCAGGATGCACTTCTTGTCTTTAATCTGCGTCTCCTCCACCGACACGATTTGCTCCATGGTCAGAAGGTTTTGCTGGGAGGGCAAAAAGAGCCCGTCGATCACGTGATCACGCGCCAGCTGGCATAAAGCGGGCGAAGACCAACGAGCCTAGCCACACGCTTACATTTTAGCCGCTCAAAGGCAGCGCAAGCGGCAGACGCCCGTAAGATAACTGGAGACTTGTCCAGGGCGTTTTGGGCGCCGAGCGCTGGCTGCGTTGGCTACGCTACGCTACGCTACGCCGCTCTCGAAAGGAGCGGCTGGCTCCGCCCTCTCGTTGCTTGCCAGCCTGAGCTCACTTTGAGGCTCAGAGATAGAAAAGGTCAAAGGCGCCACGACAGGCAGCTGCTGAGCTAGCACGGGCGTGGCCGGCAAGGCGTGGCGGGGGCCGGAGTCTACGAGCCTACGACACTCACCGAGTCTTTGAGCTGCGTCAAGTGTTTGGCCAGCCATGTTTCCTTTGCGTGTTCAACACACGCACGCATGCACGCACACAAACACACACACACACACACACACACACACACACACACACACACACACACACACAGACAGTGAGAGCGTCTGCACTCGCTCACAGCACAGACGTGGTCCGTCAGCGGCATGCGGCCCACTCACCCGCGACTCCCCCTCTCCTCGCCACTCCACGCGGTTGGGGAAGAGATAAAAGTAGCGCCTCTGCCACTGCGTGAGGAAGGGGTTCCCCAACTTGAGCATGTAGCCGTGCATGATGCAATCCTTGCCCAGCGCGTAGTCTGCGGCCAGAGAGAAGGGCAGGTCATCCGTTAGTTCCGCCGGTCGGTTCGCGGCCGAGCCGGCCGGGTCCTGACCTTCCTCGTGTCCCAGCTGTTTGTTCTTGGCCCTCTTGCGGGCCTCGTTCTTGTCCGTGTCCGAGTTGACGGCGTCGTAGACCGTCTCGGCCACTTCCTGTTGCCAACGCTCAGAAATCACCAGCGGGAAGTTCTTGTACAGCTCCTGGTCGCTGTCCAGCAGCTGAGGGATGACACAAAGGCACCAAAGACGCACTCGTTGGTCTCTCTGCTCTGCGACTCGCTTCTGTGTGCCTGCGTTTGCCGGGCATCCCATTGACCTTGATGCCCTTGGTGTCCTCCTCGTCGAAGGAGCCGATGTCGAAGGCGTCGGCGGCGTTGACTTCCCCTCTGGGCGGGATGAGCGGCGGCGAGTACTGCGCGCACACGCATTGCGCTTGAGCGAGCGAAGGGCCGAAGAGGGAGGCCGGCCTGCCGGCCTGCCTGCCGCGTGCGCGCCTGCCTGCCTGCCTGCCTGCCTGCGTGCGTACCTTCTGCAGGTAGACCTGCTGCCAGTCCAGGCCCTTGAAGAAGGGATGTCCCTTGACCTCCGCAGCTCTGATGGACAGCGTGCGGTGAGCGTGACTGAGCTGGCGAGCAGACGTGAAGATTGGGCTTACCCTCGACCCTGGCAGCCCAGCCTCTTGGAAACGTCGCGCTGCAGGAGCCCTTCCAGGAGTTCCTTCAGTTCCGCGGTGAACGAGTCGGGGAGCTCCACGTTCTGATGCGGGCGGGACGGGAGAGGAGCGAGATGAAGCGCCGCAGCTAAAGTTGAGCTCGCCACAGTTTCTCTTACCATGGTCAGCGTCATCCTGTCAATCTCGTGTTTGTCTTTGGTCTTGTGTTGCCTGAACGGGCTGTGCCTGAGGACACACACACACATCAAAGTTGTCCGGAGATGGCGGCGAGGCGAGGCGAGGCGAGGCAAAGCACCGCACCGCCGCACTCAAAGCCACGTGACGTGACGTGACACTCTGGATAGAAAGTTTCACTCCCGTGCAGACGGCCAACGCTCCCATGAGCAAATGTGTTTGTCTTCTTCTGGACGGACTTACCCTCGAAGCAGCTTGAAGAGCATGCAGCCCAGCGAGAACCAATCGGCGCTGCTGTCGTACGCCGTCCCCTTCTGCAGAACCTCGGGGGCCATGTAGCCGTGGGTGCCCCTGCAACGGGCCCAAGCTTAGCGCGCCTGCCGCACGCACGCGCGCACGCACGCACGCTCGCCACTTGGCCTTCCCTCCGGCCCCACTTACACGCTGGCGTGCGGTTTCTTCTTGGAGAAGTCGCAGGCCAGGCCCAGGTCGGAGATGCGGACGTGACCGTGCTCGTCCAGCAGGATGTTGGCGGGCTGCGGGGCAGGGCGGGGCAGAGCAGAGCAGAGGTGTGGGTGGGGTGGGGCGGGGCGCGCGTGTGGGGGCGGGGCCTACCTTCAGGTCTCTGTAGACCACAAAGCGGTTGTGCATGTGCTCCAGGCCCAGGATGATCTCGGCGGCGTAGAAGCGCATTTCCTTCTCGCTGAAGACGCCGTGCTGCGACAGGTGGTAGTGCAGGTCGCCGCCTGCCACCGCCGAGCGCAGGTCGGGTTCAACGCCACGGCACGACGAGCGACTTCGCCGACGTTGGCGCGCTTACCGTTCATGAGGTCCAGGATGAAGCAGAGCTTGTCGGGCGTGTGGAAGGCGTACGTCATGCACACGATGAACGGGCAGTCCTGGCGAGAAGGCGCAGGTTAGCCCCGCCCTCGTGCCCCGCCCCCGGGGCGGCTCACCCACCCCCGTGCTGACGAGCGACAGCATGATCCTCTCGTTGAGCGCCAGCGTCTCGCCCTGCTTCATCTTGATGCGCTTCTTGTCCAGACACTTCATGGCGTACCTGCGTCGGGAGCGACAAAGCGCGTCACGTAACCGCCACGGCAGATGGCGCCACCCGCGTGTGACGAGAGCGCTCGACCGAGCCGGGCTCACATCTTTCCCGTGTCGGCCTTCCTGCATCCGTAGACTTCGCCGAAGCCGCCGCGACCGATGATGCGGTGGACGCTGAAGTCGTTCATTGTCAGCTGCCGACAAAAGACACCAAGAAAGGCCAGATGGGGCCCTTGACTCACGGGACGAGGTGTCGACGCTCTCGCCCTGACCTGACCTGGCGTGGCGTGTCCCCTCCCCTCCCCTCCCTGCCAGCGAGTCAACGTGCGCTACTCACGTGGATGTTGAGCTCCACGTTCTTCCACTGGCAAAATCTGGTGAACTTGTCGCTGCGGACGAGGAGGAGGAGGAGGAGGAGGAAGTGAGCGAGAACGGAGGGAGGTATGGCGGCTGGCGGGGCTCTCTCTCTCTCTCTCACCTCTCGATGAACTTGAGGAAGATGCTCCCCCGCAGGCTGTCGCAAATCTCCACGATGTAGGGCTGTCGGACACATGTTGGCGTCATGCCGGAGGGGGGCGGGGAAGGGGGGGTTGGCCTACCTGGAAAAGGGCGGGGGGGACCAGCTTCTTGGCCAGATGACTCTGGACGTGGTCCACGGCTTTTTTGGAGAAGGGCTGAGAGGGAAAGCAAAAACCCAAGTGTCAGCCGGGGCCCCCCCCGAGCGGCTCTACCAGAGGGCGGCTCTACCAGCGGGCGGGTCCTCACGTGCGAACACGACAGCAGCTCCTTCATGATGTAGCCGTCGTAGATCTGACGACTGCGACTGAGTCTTTCCTCCTCCGAGTCCAGCTTCTCGTACTCTTTGATCTGCGAGAGAGCAAAACGGGGATCGGCGCCGGGTCGCACCCAAAACCGGAGCCCGACGGAGACTGACTTCCTCGTAGAACTTGAGCTGCGGGACGGCCTCGTCGATCTCATTGGTGCAAAAGTCCTTGAAGAGCAGGAAGCCTGCCGACAAGTCACGTGACACGGTCAACCCGCCGCTCGGACGCACCCGAGTGACAGCTGGCCCGGGCGGGCGGACACGTGTGGGCGCGCGCAAACAAAAACACACACACACACACACACACACACAGGTGGCGAAAAGCAGACTAATGCAATCACAAAACATGACACGCTCAAGACACGCATGTTGCCGTCCGAATGGGTGAGCACACAGGGGGCGGGGCTCATCCAAAAAAGATGGCCGGCAAACAACAGAGGACGGAAATAACCCAACGCAACATTTGGTGTGAGCGAGCGCACTGGCCCAATTGAGAGTTTGCAAATGGCGCCTCCGCCCGGCGGGAACCACTTGACACCTAACGTCCGGTCGGCCAGCCGGCCTGCCGGCCCCGTTTCCCGCCGCTCCCTTTTCTCATGGCTTTATTTCTCTTTCCGTCAATTTCATTTCTCCCCATCGCCCAGTTAAGACGCGCGCGCGCGCACGCGTTCTTCTACGGGTCCCGTCGCCGTGGCAACCGCAGTTGCCTGGCAACCCACGACTCTCCATCATCCATTCCACAAGTCTGACAGACGGAGAGGGGGGACGCCAAGGCAGACGGAGAACAAGAACAACAAGGGGAACGAAAAAGAAGAAAATGCACAGAAAGACGGACGCACTAGCGCAACATGAAAAGAGTCCAAGATGGCGGCGCGCACGTAGCGGCACGTAGCTCTCCCACTACTTCCAAAACGTATTTCTTCCGCACTCAAATCAATTGTTTGCAAATGGCCGCAAATTCCGTTCACGACGCGGTCTAAGGGTACATCGTCGAGGAGCGGGCGGGCTGCTTGGCTGGCTGGCTGGCTGGCTGGCTGGCTGGCTGGCGGCGGGCTGCACGGCAAGTAGCCCCGAGCAGCGGCGGCAATGTTTTCCTCCTTCTCGGCTGGCGGCAAACGTTCGTTCAACTTCCCCTTGCGTAACGTGACACGGCTGGTTACAAAAGCGGAAAAGCAAGGCCGCCGGGGGCACTCACCAATCTTCTGGTTGAAGATCTTGTCAAAGGTGAGCTCGTCACGCTCCTCCAGATATTTCTGCATCACGCTGCGGATGCTGAGGACACAAAAGGGAAGCGCGTTTCAGTCGTCATCGAGCGAGACAGACGGGACCCGCGGCTGGCTGGCTGGCCGGCCAGCCAGCCGGCCGGCCGTGACCAAAATGGCTCCAACATTGACAAAAACGGCCCGCCGCCTTTTGGCTGACAATCGGAAACATTTGTTATTGTCTGCATTTTCTGGATGAACACACAAACTTCCTCTTTAGAGATAGTCGCCACGGCAACAGCGGGCTCCCCCCCACCCAGCCCTTTGATTGACAGGCCGCCGAGCGGTCACGCGACGACCAAGCGGAAGCCAAACCAGCCGTCGTCATCGCCGCCGCCTTTCTTCCTCATTGCCATCATCGACCGGCGCCGGAAGTCGTAGCGCAAAATGGCGGCCGGCCCCAAAGTCGTTTAAGAAAGACAAACAGCGAGCGGCTCGACCCGTGCCGAGCGTCAACAGGCCAGAGGCGCCCAGACCGGTCGCTGTGCAAACGCGCCTTTCAATATTGACACGTCAAACACATGACGCCGGCCGGCCCGCCCGCGAGAAGGCCGTGGAAAACAATCAGCGTGCCTTTCTGAAAGCCTTCTTCTTGCTTCAGGTAGACGTGGACGTTCGTTTGCCGCTCGACAATTCGCTGCGCCTCCGTTTGATCGGGCCCTTTTTTTTGGGTCGCCGTTGGAAACGAGGAACTCTTCAAATGCGGGAATCGCGCGCGCGCGCGGGTGCCGAGAATAACCTCGGGCGATTAGCGCCCGCCGTGCGGCTAATCCTCGAGCGCCGGCGACCTGTTGCACGTTATTGGCTCAAAGTTACAGAGGAAGAGAGAGACGCGAGAAAGGAAGGAAGAAGGAGAAAGAGGGATGGAGGAAGCAAGGAAGAAAGCAAGCAAGGAAGGAAGGAAGAAAGAACGGGAGGAGGGAGGGAGCAAGGAAGCAAGCAAGGGAGAAATGGAGGGATGGAGGAAGCAAGCAAGCAAGCAAGCAAGCAAGCAAGCAAGGGAGAAAGAGAGGGATGGAGGAAGCAAGCAAGCAAGGCATCCTGCTATTTTGTTGCCAGGAAGCCTCGGATCACGCAAAGCCGTCAGGCTCGGTCCGATACGGGTTGTTGCGTTGCGTATATCAGCGTGTGATTTGCCCCCCCCCCCCCCCCCCCCCCCGGAATAAACTTGCTCGACTTTGGTGCCGTTTAAAGTTCCAGCTGTCAGGCAGCTTTCCCGATGTGCGGTCGTTTGGGATGCAATTTGGTCGCCGTCAAATTATTTCGAGTCATGCACTGAAAGCGGATCAGGCAACGTTCGGACGGGCCAGAGTCGCGCTCCGGGCTGCCGGGATACAAAGATTGCCTCTGCGCGGGCCTGTGTGTGTGTGTGTGTGTGTGTGTGTGTGTGTGTGTGTGTGTGTGTGTGGTGTTAAAATGCACGCTTGTGCGTGCTGCGCCTCATTTGGTGTCCCCAAGACAATGAAGATGCAAATGACCTTGGCGCACAGGCCGTCACGTGCTTTGACAAATTTGAGTTGTACCTGGGCTCGGGCAGGATGATCTTCTTGCTGGCTCTGGCGGCGGGGGTTGACTTGCTTTTCTCCATCGCCATCAAGTAGCTGACGTCAGCCAGCACAGCCTCCAGGTCGGCCATCTTCACGCTCGCTCGACAGTCGTTCACAAACGCGGGGCTCCTCCGACGCCAGATGGGACCAGCATCTGGGGGGGGGGGGGGGTGCTGCTGCTGTTACTGCTGCTGCTGCTGGTACTGCTGCTGCCGGGCTGGACTGAGTTCCTGCGAATGTCCGCGCGGCTCCCTCAGCGTGTCATGCCGCTGGCTGTCTTCAGTGAACGTTCAATCGGCGATCTCGTAATCCCATTAAGTGTCCTGAGGGATCCTGCCGGCTCGATACAGCATGTGTCCCCTTTCAAGCCCCGAAGACAAGGTCCACGCCGACCGAGCTGCTGGCTGGCTGGCTGGCTGGCTGGCGGGCGGGCTTTCACACGGTGCGCGTTTGCTCCGGTCGACAAGCTGAAAAGATCCGCCAGCTGTTGCGCCTTTAAAGCAACCCCCCCGAAAAAAGGAAAAAATAGAAAAGATTCTCGTCGTAAAGCAAATGCCCCCCAGCGAGTAAACACGCGCGAGGGAGCCTCGTTTGCATTCCACAAACAGTCAGTCAGTCAGTCGTGCCCGCCCGCCCGTTCGTCCGTCCGCCCGCCCGCCCGCACCGACGTCGTCTCCCGGGCCGCGTAACGAGCCTCGTCCTCCTTGCGAGCTCGCGTCAGGATGCTAAACACGAACGACAGCGATGCTCGCTCGCTGAGCTCGTTAGCACGCGGCTAGCTAGGCAGCTAAACGTTACGACGGCGATGTTGCCTTAGCATCGGGGCTAGCCAGGATGCTAAGGCGCCGTCGCCTCCACAGCGTCGCGTGCTGAGAACAATTTGTCAATAAAGATTCCCACTGAAAAAAAGCTTGCCGTGGAGCTAACACGCTAGGCTAGCGGGAGACCCGGCAGGCAGGTAGCCGACGTGTGTGCGCGCGCGCGTGTTAGGTTTGGGGGGAATCGGGCGGCCTGCGCAACGCGCGGGCGTCCCAAGCGACGTCAACGGGGCCAGACAGCTTCCATAGCGCTTAGGGGAGCTTCAGCGGCGACGAGAGGGGGCGCGCGCGCGCGCGGCTGCACTTTACTTGCTCAACTTTGCCTCCCTCCGCGACGCAAATGGCGGCGATAATAATCATGAAAAAGAGCAAAGGGCACCTGGGAGACCACCTGGGAGACCAACGGGGCTTTGGGCGGGCGCGTCCCGACCGACACACGGCAGGGAAGTGTGTGTGTGTGTGGGGGGGGGGGGCTCGACGAGTGCGCGCGACTCCTTCCGAACGGCTGGCCGAGCTGGGGACGCCTCTGTCCGGCTCAGGTTTTATCCGTCGGGCTCACGAAGCAGACGCTGGTCGCTGCCCGGTTCCGGCAGCGAATATGTCACGGCGGCAGTGGCAACGGCTGCTATCTTGCGTGTTTTGGTCGATTTTTGTTCGATGGCGCGGCGGCGGCGGCTGCTGCTGCTGCTGCAGCCGTTTCTGGTGGCTTCACTTCCTCCCACTGCGGCGGAAGAGGACGACAAAACACGGAGTGGCTCATTAGACGGAGCCGGATCCGTGTTCGGTTGGGTAGAAAACCTTTTTGAGTGTTAAATGGGACTTTCGTACGTTAAGTTCACCTTAATACTTTGATGACGAACAAGTGCAACAGACTACCGATGACGTCATTTTCGAGCGTGTCTTCGAAGCATCCTTTTTGGAGACACTGGTTCCTGTTCCCTTCCCAGTTTAAAGGTGACTCGTTCAAATCCGTCAATGTTTAGCCGCTGGGCAAAGTCAATAGGGAAAGCGAAATACTGGGAACAGGTGTCGGCACAGCACCGAGAAACAAATAAAAGACGGGCGGAACCCGTTTTCAGGCCCTCGAGCGTGGCTCATTTGGATTCTTTCGTTTTTCTTCAATACATCAAGCGGGACTTTTCCTTCTCCTTCCCGTTCGCACGCATATTCCCTTCTTGAAATTACAATGGCACATGTGGAATCATCCAGGTAACGAATCCCGGAAAAAAAGTCCGTCCGAGAAAATATTTGAAAAAGAGGGGGGCGGGGGATGAATATGTCACTCAGTATGCAGGAGTTGATTGGAGTCATTCATTCACCCACCGCTAGATGGCAGACATGCAACGCGAGAAGGACTACTGATTGACTTTGGGGCTGCTTTTGAAGTGATGAGCAGGACAAACACAGCACACATTTGGAGTGCATCGGGGAAAAAAAAAAGAGAAGAGATAGCACACCAAAAAAAATGACTTTTTACACTTTAGGTCGGCTTCTGGTCCAGCAGTTTTGTGCGCGCGCTCCTCATCGATCAATGTGCCAAATCGCCCCCCACAAATCGTGTTTGGCGCCGGCCGGCCGACGCTTGTGAGTTTGCCGGCCGAGCAAGCGGTGTCACTGCAACCGGAGGATTCCATCCATCTTCCTCCCTCCTGCCCGTCCAAAGTTAGCGAGCGAGCCCCACCCGGGATGGAGCGCCCTCGATCCCGCGCGAAGGACGACACGAGAGGAGCGCAGGCATGTTTAGGAAGGACGCTTTATTGTGGTTGCGGGAGGGGAGGGGCGGAGCGGAGCGGGGCAGAGGTGCCTGGCAACCGGGCCGAGCCGGGACGGGCCGGATCGAGCGGGCCTCTACTGCTGGATGCGCCTGATGGACTGGATCTGAGGCGTCTGGCAGTGCGAGCCGAACTCCTTGAAGTGCTTGTATTCGCCGCAGTGGCGGTCGCACTCCATAACGTACTGGTAACCACGGTAACCGGGGTACTGGTAGCACACGAAGCTGGGGACACAAGGCAGCGAGCGCAAGGAGTTGGTGTGACCCGAGGAAGGCGCGAGTCCTTTGGCTTGCTCGAGTACACAACGTTCACAGTATCCTCAGAACGGGACTACCTGTTCCACCTGCGCCTCATTTCTTTTTTTTTTTACTCACGCGCCAGACTGGACCTTGAGGGAGCCCACTTCGTTGTTGCACCAGCCCATGGCCTGCAAGGAGGGGTAGTCGTCGCTCAGCTCGCCCTTCCGAGCCAGGAAATTCTCACGCTCAAAGATGGTCATGCGGCACTCTCGGTGGTTCTGTTGGACACCAGGCGCACTCAACCTTTGCGGCTGGCTGGCGGGCGGGCGGGTGGGCCGCTCGCTCGCTCGCTCGCCCGCTCGCTCGCCCGCTCGCTCGCCCGCCCGCTCTTACTCACCGCGCAGGCGACGGGCCTGAAGGAGGTCAGCCTCTCGATGCGGTAGGCGTTGCTGCCCCCAAAGGCGTCGCTCTGGGGGTACTCGCCGCGCTCCAGAACCAACTGCTGGCCCTGGAAGGAGGCGTGCTCGTAGCCCACCCAGCTGCAAAGAGAGCAAAGGGTCAGGGCGTGCCTGCGGCGCTGGGTGGGTGGCCGTGTGTTGTGCGCACTCACGCGCCGCTCTCCACGCGCAGCGAGCGCACCGTCTCGAAGCCCAACTCCATCACGTTGGCGCACTCCGAGGTGAATTCGTGGCGCCGGCCCTGGAAGCATTCCTCGTCGAACACGATGATCTGCCGCAACGTCATCGTCATTTTGCGACCGTGACTTACTACTTGTTGGCCCCGCCGCGTCATTTTGCGTTAACGACCTGGCTCGCTCGCTCACAGGTGTCCGGGCCAGATCCGCCCGGCCCCGTCACGTCACGTGATTTTACGCGGCCGGCGGCGCACTCACCTTCCAGTGGCCGGAGAATTTGGTGCAATGGTGCGTCATGTTGTAGCTGTGAGGAAGAGCGGCACGGTTAGCCTTACGCGAGCGAGCCATGTGATTTTGTCATCCCGCCGCTGACATTCCCATTGGCTTTTCGTTCGCAACGTCTTCTTACCGCTTGCTCGAGATGGAAGCGTGGCTCGCCGGGACTCACCTCGCGCCGATGCTCTTTGGTGCCGATGAGGGCGAATGAGAGGAGCCGGGGGGCCCCCCGCCCTTTTAAAGCCTTCCCTGGCAGGGGGGCCACCGCAAAAGGCCCCGCTCAGCAAGAAGAGCGGCCACTCGCTCCTACTTTTGTGTGTGAGCCGAGGCGCCGGCCACGTGATGGGAGCGCTTCGCCACGTCCCGAGCGGGCCGGCCCGAGTACGCGCCAAAGAAACGGACGGGCTCGTGAGCCGGGAGCGTGGGAGAGAGAACGCTCCAGAGGCTTCGGGAGCACGCTGCGCACGCTGCGCCACCTAGCCAGCCTGGAGAAAAGGACCCTGTCGCTATGCTAAATGCTAGTGCCGGAGTACAGACAGGGGGCCCTATTTCCGTTCCCGGCGCAAATCTGCCGTAGAGCGCAGTTCAACTTTTGCTATTTTAGGAGGAGGAGGCCCAACAAAATACATAAAATGGAGAAGAGAATCAAAGCTTTTGGCTTTCCTGTCACTCATTTGAAAGAAAACAAACGCCATTGAAAATGGAAAAAAAACAGCTGACGGAGGGATGACCTCATTGTGGCCCCGCAGCGACACCCGACTAGCCCCCCTATACATTCTTTCCCTGTCTGTCAAAACAACAGTATCAGCGCTTTCCTCACGGGGAGGGGGGGGGGGCTTCCAGGGCTTGCCGCGACCCGGCCCGACTGTGTGATGACGCGGCGTTTTCTTTCTGCGCGCCCTCGGCCTTTGCCAGGCTATAAAAGCGCCGCCGCCGTGTCAAACGTGAACGACGCCGGCGAGACCGCTTCGACGCCACACGCAGGTAAGAAGACGCACCCGCGCACAAAAAGCGTTCATTCAAGCCCCGCCCCTAAGAGCCCCACCTGACAAAGGTTCCTACGACATGCATCCACAATTGGACCTCGGCTTACGCATTTTCTACATTTCCCCCATCCCAACGTCCTGCTTATTTTGCCCCCCCCCCCCCCAAATTGATTGCAATTACGATAATCAGTCATGGATTTTGACGCGGTTTATCCCTCCTCTCCTGATGTCGTTTGATCACAATTTGTTTTCAGAGTTTTCTATACCCTGTGTAACCCCATCCCTCGAATAAGCGTGTTCCTCGATTGGCTCCTCCCAGCGCCCCCCTCGCCATGTCTCAGACCGCCAAGTCCGCTTCCAGCCAAGGCGCCGACGCCAAGAACAAGGGAGGTGCACCCGCCGCCTCCAGCAAGGTCTCCAAAACGGGCGGACCCAGCCAGGGTACCTTCAAAGTGAGTCGGCCGAGCAATTAGCGCCAGCCCGTCGGGTGAACCAAATTAGCCGGCTTGACGGCGGAGCCAGTAAGCACGGCCGAGCTCGGCATTTTGTCTTGCAGTTGACGCTGTTCGACCAGGAGAACTTCCAAGGCCGCTCGCTGGAGCTTCAGAGCGAGTGCTTGAACATTTGCGAGCGAGGCCTGGAGCGAGTGCGCAGCATCATCGTGGACAGCGGCCCGTAAGATCCGCACGTCTGCCGACGTTACGTTTCGCCGCTCATTCCTCGACCTTTCCTCCCGCCCGCCTGCTCGCCCGCCCGCCCACTACATGTGGCATCCCCGCTGCCTCCCCTCCCCCCATTCTTCCAGCTTTGTTGCCTTTGAGCAGACCAACCTCCGTGGGGAGATGTTCATCCTGGAGAAGGGAGAGTATCCTCGCTGGGACACCTGGAGCAACTCGTACCGCAGCGATTGCCTGGCATCGCTCCGACCCATCCACATGGTACGCACGGTCGGCATATTTGGGAGGGAGGGGCGAGCACATACACACACACACACTGACAAAATGAGCGTCACGACGCTACTACTGACAGCGAGGAACGTGCGCTCGCCGACGCTCGGACGTACGTTGACAACGATCCGAGCGTTTAGCTGGACGCTATCGCTAATCGCAATACGAGTTGAACGACTCAAATAGCCACTATTGGAATAGCGGTGAAAGGACATTGACTTAGCGCTGACGCTAATGTTGACAGGACAGCTTGGAGCACAAAATCTGCCTGCATGAGCTCTCTGACTTCAAGGGCAACAAGATGGAGATCCAGGAGGACGACGTTCCCACCCTGTGGGCGCACGGCTTCTGCGACCGGGTGGGCAGCGTGAAGGTCCCGGGCGGAGCGTAAGTACAGCGCAGCGCAGCTGGCCTAGTTTGGCTTCTGGAGGAAGCATTTGAAGGCAGGCGGCTGAACGCTGGCTGGGTCCGCAGGTGGGTGGGCTACCAGTACCCCGGCTACCGAGGCTACCAGTACCTGCTGGAGAGCGGCGACTACAGGCACTGCAACGACTTCTCGGCCATCCAGCCTCAGATCCAGTCGGTGCGCCGCATCCGCGACATGCAGTTCCACCAGAGGGGGTGCTTCGAGCTCACCGCCCCCGCCGCCGGCAGCAAGTGAAAGGGCCACGCCCCGCATTTCTACTGACTCCTTCATCCGGCGGCCGCTTGGCGGGCCGGCTTTTTGTGGTGATGGTTAATAAAAGCTATTTGAAAACATTCAAATATTTCTCATTTGGCAAAAGACTGAGCACATTGCTCATGCAAATAGCGCAGAGGCCAGAACAAGCGTTCCACACACGGGGCTTTTTATTTCAACGTCGTCAGCGTGGAAGGAAGGAAGAAGAAGCAGCCTTTGCCACAACGTCCAGCGAGCGGATGCGGGTCCCGTCCTAGTGGGGGAGCTGGTGGGCCACCAGTTTGTAGTGGGAGCCGCACGAAGGGCAGCGCTGGGCCTCGCCTTGGTGGAGCCAAAACCAAACCACGGCCGTGTTGTCCTCCTCGCCTGCGCACACACCCGACTCAGTTAGGCTCGCTCGCTCACATCATGGGCCTGGTGTAAGTTTGGGGCGCGTCCGGCTCTTTGGCTTTTGCTTGAGCTACTTTCAGCTAGCTTCTCGCCTTTTCTTGAGCCTAGCCAGCCCTCGCCTAGTTTGGGGTGCCAACTAGTAAAGAGGATTTTTCCATGGAAATATTCCATTTTTGTGGGGTGGGGCGGGGCGGAGGGGCTCGCCTGTACGCAAACGTGGCAGCGTGACGGACTTTGCGTGGAAGCTACTTACACACGCATCCCACGATCCTCTTGTCGGTGATGGAGGGCACCAGGTGAGGATCCGCTTTGGAACCGGCGTACTCTTTGGGCTTCAACATGCTGTACGGATCCTGAAGCACAGCGCACATGGTACCTTTATACCGATAGTAAATGATTCCCCCACCCAGCGTTCACGAATTGGCCGACGAATCAGTTCTTGGAATTTTCCCGCGCCGATGATAATTGCAAAAGCGACGGCCTCGTTTTCAGATTCTTACCGAGCCTTCCTTCATGGCGTTCATGATGATCTTCTCCAGGCCAGTGGCTTGCTCCTCGTCCGTGGGGATTCCTGAAGCCACACGGCAGGCATATTAGATGGCTCCCAGTGTAACATTTGAACCTGGTCATCTTTTGGATTCAGCATTTGACATTTACTCTTGCTATTGATGGCACGTCTCTTGATGTTGAATTGGCCAATTTTTTTCACCTAATTGAATGGCAGACTCCCAATTGAATGGCAGAGTCCCAATTTTCACCCAATTGAATGGCAGACTCGCATTCCCTCCATTTCTTTCCGAACAAGCCATGGAATGCGCAATGGAGGGAGGGCAGGCTTTGTGCTAGCTAAGAAAGCGCTCTTTGCCATTAGCTGTCGTTTACTCCAATTGTCTTACTTTGCACATGACGAAAAGGAGGGAGGGAGGCCTTTGGGATTTAAAAAATCCGGTTGCTTGCAGTTTTCAAATGCTGCTTTTAGCGCTCGTGACATTTGTTGGTCAGAAGGAGTCGACGTGCTCGTCGTCGTGCGTTCCGATGACAGCCGTCCTTTGACGACAACAACAGTTTGGAAACTCGAATTCAACAAGGGAATGGATGAAAAGGGCCCTGTTGAAAGGTCGAGCCCCTGCCGCATGAAAGTGCCAACTCCCTTGACATTATTTCGGGACGGCAAGATGACACTTTGACTGTTTGACTTCATTGACGCCAAAGGAAACACAATCGCAGTGGAAGCCATTTACAAATGAATGGAAAGGCTTGGAGCGAGCGCAGTAGCTTCTTCGTCCTTGTCGCGGACAAAGCTACCCTTACGCCTTGTTTCAGGTTCCGCGGCTCGTCACTCACCTCCGGCCGCCATGCTGCGGCTCGGCGCGGACACCACAGCGGGTCGGCGGAGGCCCACCAAGCGCCAGGGAACCGAAGAAGCTCTCACGGACCAACGCGCGAGTAACCTTGCGGCCGACATTTTGATTCTGCTCGGATGTGAAGAGGGCGGAAGACGCGAAGAAGAAGGGGGCGGAAGACGCGAAGAAGAAGGGGACGGGCGCCGCGAAGAAGAAGACGACGACGACGACGAAGAAGAAGAAGACGAAGAAGAAGAAGGAAACGGGACATCAAGCACTACCCCGATGGTCTTTTTTTTTTTTTTAAACTCAAATAAAAAGCCTTGCCATACATGGCCTTTTAAAAAAAATCCATTTTGGTTGTTGTTTTTTTTAACCCCAAAAATACTTGCTATGGTATGCATGAGCTATTTCCTTAAAGCCATTTCTTAATCTGTATGATGAACGCAGGAATCAATCCCGCGCGCGCGCGCGCGCACACACACACACACACACACACACAAGTCAAGTAGGTGTAGCCCTTTCCTACATGCATTTTGTGGTGTTTTGATGGAAGACAAAAATCCTCATTTTGGAATTGAAACGTATGTTGATTTCTTATTTTTTATTTTTCTGATTCTGCTTGCTTTGTTGTCCTCCCAATACTCCCACATAGTACAGCGGGATGTTCTACCCGTGCTGGCCGGCGGGTCCCTGGCGGTCCAGCGAACGCTTGCGGGCGAAGAGGTGGGTGGGGTCGCGGCCCCGGAAGCCGGGCTGCACGTTGAAGACGGGCACGTTCCTCCAGGCGGACGGGTCCTCGAAGGCGGCGGCGGCGGCTCCGCCCGCCTCGCAGTCTTTGTTGCGGACCATCTGCAGGAAGGTCTCCACGTCGGGGCCCAAACGCCCCAGCAGGCCCGTGCGCACCGCCGCCACCGTCTGCTGGTCACACGCCTGCAGCGTCTGCAGCAGCGTGCTGTAGTACCTGCGCACGACACACGCCGCTACGTCAGTCCTGGCACGTGCCGCAATTGCCATCGACTCCAAAGCAGGCGATGATGGACTGAACAAAGGCGCACCAATTGGGAGCCAACGTGTGTCCGGTCGCGAGGGAGGGAAGGCTGGCCTGCTGGCCGGCCTGCCTGCCTGCCTGCCTGCCTGCCTGCCTGCCTGCCTGCCCGCCCGCCTGCCTGTCTCAGCCACGTGAGACGGCCGCATCGGGTCGAGATAGTGAGGTGAAATGCAGAGTGCCCTGACTGAGTGAGGTGAAGGCGGGGGACGCGGGCGCTGCCAACCTGTTGGGGAAGTGCGTGGGCACTTGCACCACGTCGGCGAAGGCTTGCGGGTTTCGGCGCGCCGCGCCGCAGATGTCGTGCGCCACCAAGCATTCCTCCTGCACCTCGGCGATCATCCTCTGGAAGATGTTGCAGCGGCGGATGGTCTGGAACACTTTGCTGCCGATGCCCTGGGCCACGCAGTGCAGACTCTTCTTCACAAACGTCTTGCCCTACGAGCAGACGGCGGGGAGGGGGGGGGCGCGCGCACGTCAGGCAGGCGCGCACCCGCCAGGCAGGCGCAGCTTTTGGCGCCGCTCGCATCGCCAAAGCAGCCTCTGGCGCTCTGGCCGGCGTTTGTCACCTCCGTATCGAAGGTGGCGGCAGCTTGCAGGAACAGCTCGCAGATCTCGTGCATCCCGTCCGTGTCGCACGTGGAGTTTTCCAGGCAGGAGAAGAATCCGCAACCCACCGCCACCGCGCCGTTCAGGCAGCGCGCCACCTCCGCTGCGCCCACGCAAACGAGACGTCAGCATCACGGCGGCCAGCGAGAAGCAAAGCGCTCACCGGGGCTGTTGGAGGAGAAGCGGGCGCGGCGCGAAGCCGCCTCCGCGCCCGATGGCTCCGAGCACCACGCCGAGGACGCCGCCACCGCCACCAGCAGCTGACAAGACCACGAGGAGCGCCACATCTTTCAGCAAGATGCGGGTCGGCGGGCCGCGCGCGCCTTTTAGGGGACGCTCGGGCCAATGGGAGCGCGGATCCTTTCTGACGTCACGGGACGAGCCCTGGGAAGAATGTTCCGTTGGGCGCCCGTCACTTCCCGGTCGTTTGGATTCTGCTCACGTTCCTCCCCAGGGGGCAGTGGGAGGGAGCGATGTGGATCCCGCACCGTTTGCACAAGGAGACAAACCCGCAGTCGCAATCCTGCGTAAATAATCGGGCAAAAACACGCACGCACGCACGCACGCACGCACGCACGCACGCACACACCAACTCTGACAAAGCACTGAGAGTTTATTGCGCAACACCACATTTGGATTGGCACCTGGAGCCTTTTTCCGCTGGATTTGTATCAGTCTTATTAGCCCACGTGGTCACAAATCATTTTGTGGTGTCGGAAAAGGTCACAGGTGAGCGTGTCAGAGTTGACGTGCGGGGCGTGGAAAAAAGGGCTGCGTGCGTGCCTTATCTGCGCCTTGAAGAGGAAGCGGCGACCCCGTGCTGCTGCGGGGTCAGCGCACACACACACACACACACACACACACCACCCATGCATCTGGGACAGCGTCCGTCTCAGACTAATCCGGCCTGCCGGCACATTTGGTAGAAGTGTCCTTGTTGGCGGATGAGCCGCGCGGGGGCGTCCAGCTCCACCACGGCGCCCCGCTCCATCACCATGATCCTGAAGGCAAAACGGAGGCGCATCATCATCATTCAGCGGCCTGCCGCATTTTGGCCGGACGCGCTCACCTGTCGCAGTCCATGACGGTGTGGAGACGGTGCGCGATGGTGAGGACGGTGCAGTGGCGGAAGTGGAGGCGGATGGCCGTCTGGATCAGGCGGTCCATCTCCGGGTCCACGGCGGCCGTGGCTTCGTCCAGGAGGAGGATTTTGCTTTTCCTCAGCAGAGCTCTGGCCAAGCACAGCAGCTGGCGCTGGCAAAGCGCTCCTGCTGGCCGAAGGCTCGGATGACGCAGACGCCCTGCGCCGTCTCGTTGAAGTGGGTGTAGACGGGCGAGCGGCTGACCGCCTCCAGGCGCCGCAGCTGACAGGACGCCGCTACGTAGAAGCTCTGCAAAGACGGGCGCGCGCTCAGCGTGGCCGGCCCGAGGCGGCGGCGGCCCGAGGCGGCGGTGGCCCAAGGCGGCGGTGGCCCGAGGCGGCGGCGGCAGCACCTGGATGAAGGCGTAGAGGCAGGCGAGCGGGAGCAGCAGCAGGCCGCTGGAGGGCGTGGCCAGCAGGACCACCACGCACACTTCCAGGAGCTTAAACAGGTAGCCCAGCGTCATCTTCAGGCCTTCGGGGACCATGCAGTCGATGGCGTCTATCTCCTTGGAGAAGCGGTTGAGGAGGTTGCCGCTGGGCGTGGTCTCAAAGAAGGACACGGGCGAGCGGAGGACGTTGTCCAGCAGGTCGGCGTGAAGGTGGCGTGAGGCCACGATCCCGCCCAGCGCCACGGCCAGCGTCGTTCCGAACATGGCCAGCCCTGAGCGACGGCGGCAAGCAGAGGCAGGCGGCGTAATAGCGCAAAGCAAACACTTGGGGGGGCAGCCAGCCAGCCAGCCAGCCAGCCAGCCAGCCAGGCAGCGCGCAAAAAGGACCTTGCGTCAAGCCCAGCGCTCCAAAAACGCAGAGTCGGAGCGCGTGCTCCTGGCCGGTGCCGTTGGCGGCCCGCTGCTCGGCGCCCCGCTCGTCGGCCCACAGGCTGAGCCAGTAGCTGTAGGCCAAGGAGGCGGCCTGCTGGAAGGTGCACAGGAACACGATGGTCATGATGAAGGGCAGGCCCACCCTCCGGAAGTAGTCGCCGTACACGCGCGCCTTCACCTGACAGCCAACACAAGACGGCTGAGTTGGTGGGCGGCCGAGCGAGCGGGCGAGCGAGCGGGCGGGCGGGCGGGCAGGCTCGGCGACAACTCACCCTCCCGACGTGCGCCTCGTCAGGGCGGGTGAGTTTGCCAGAAGAATCTGAAGGCAAGTCTTCCTGGAGTCCCGCCGTCTGAGCGTTGGCGCCGCTCACGTCGCAGCTGAAGCAGCAGCGAGGATGGACGGACGGACGGACAGACAGACGAGGTGAGATGAGGCCAGTGGCAGCACGGCGCGCCTCACCTGATGAGCTGCTCCTGGGAAAGGTTGACGGAGAAGTCGCTGAAGCTCAGGCGGGACAGCGACTTCCTGCTGACTGCAAAGAAAGCGGCTCCCGCTTTTAAGCAGGCAACGCGGCAGCCAGCCCGACGTCGCGGATCAACTTGGCAAAGGCTCCTCGGCGCTCCAGCAGCTGGGAGTAGGAGCCCATCTCGGAGACGGCGCCCTCCTCCATCACCAGCACCAGGTCGGCGGCCCCGGCCAGCAGGCCCAGGCTGTGAGTGACCAGCACCCGCGTCTGAGCGGAACACAAACAGCGGCTCATTGGCTGACCCCGGCTCCGGCTCGCTGCCGTACCACGTGGCGTTCCAGTCCTGATAACATACCGGCTTGGTATACGTACGTGGGCCGCAACGGCCTATGGTGCTTTTCACCGCGCTCCACTTTTTGGGGTCATTGCAATGTACACATTGACAATTGGAGGAAAATCCAAAGGTCTTTCAACTCACCCACAGAGGATCCAAACCACCCAGTCGACACAAATCCTCCATGGCTCCGGCCGGCGCGCTGTCGTCCCGAGCGCTTCGCAAACAATGTCTCAGCTTGGGAGCTCACCACTTTGTCAGCCACTTTGTCACACCCTGGTGCCAAATGACGTGCGTGCGTGCGTGTGTCACCTATGTGTCACACGCCCGTTGGGACCTCTTTTCTCCGGTGTGCTGGGTCAGGCAAAAGCCACAGAAAGAGCACTTGCGCAATCCTTTCATTTTCATAGTAGACACGCTTGGGCTACGTGCCACGGAACGCTGTGGGTTTTTCCATTCAGAACTAAATAGCGCTTTGCCGCCATCTGGTCGCTGTACACCTCTACAGCTGAGAAAGAGCAAGGAACCGCAGGGGAACTTCAAGCAGACAAAAGGAGTACTTTACCGCCATCTCGTGACAAGCGTAAGGCTCGAGCGGCTACCGAGGACTGTCGACGGTGAGCGCTGCCGTTAAAGTCGCGTGCCGCTGCCGCCGCCCGCCGCCGCGCTCCTCCTTCTTCTCGCCGCGGAAGGACTTAAGACGCGTGCAGGACAGTAGCGTGAAAGAACACAAGTCATTTATTTGGTGTTGGCCAGGGGCAGGCATTTCACAATAAAACAAGCGGAGAGGACAGCAATCTGTTCGCCCTCGGAGGCAAAGTGGCTTCCTGGACTCTGCCCCTTTTTTCTTCCGTGATGTCACTTCTCCTGCACAGGAGGGAGGAAATCAGAGGAGGGGAAGCGAGGCGAGGCAGCCCATCATCAACGAGCAAAGAACCCACAGAGGGACCGCGGCGGCGGCAGGCAAACGCTCACTTGACTCATCGGCGGTAGCGGCCCCGCTCCTTATCACGCTCTCGCTCCCTGGGTCGCTCTCGCCTCGGCGGCGCTCGCTCGCGCTGCCGCTCCCGTTCCCGCCGGCTGCTCACCACCGCCTGCGTCCGCCTCAGGAAGTCGTCCACGCGCATGTCGTAGTCGTGCTGGCCGGACAAGCCCACGTCGGTCAGTTCCCGCTCCCGGACCGGCTTCACTACAACAGAGACTCACCGGACTGGACGTGAAGGCGCGATGCGGCGGCACCGCCGCCGCCACTCGCTGTTTGTCTCGGAAGCGAGGGGGCGGGGCCTCGTGCTGCAGCGCGGGGTGATGATGATGGTGATAGGCCTGGTGCAGGGGCGGCGGCGCGTGGTTGTGCTGGTAGTAAGGAGGGTGGTGGGGGGCGGGCGCCTCCACGCCGGAGTACGCCGCCTGTCGGCAGCGCAAGCGGCTCAGTCCCGCCGAGAAAAAAAGCCTCCGCTCGGCAGCTTACCAGGGTCTGCCAAGGAGGCGGCGGTCCCACGTTGTGCTGATAGTCTCTCATGTAGTCATAAGACTGGCGGGAAACAGAAGCTCTGTTAGCCAGCGGCGGCCGGCGCCCTGCGCTAGCGGCCGGCCGTGACGTGCGGCCGGCGCTAGCGGCCGGCCGTGACGTTTGCCACTCACCCCGTTGAGGAAAATGTCCCGCCTCACGTTGGAGAAGCGCCTGCAAAAAGAACACCAGCGTGCGTGCGTGAGTGAGCTTTGCACAGCCCAGCCTAGCGCTTGGGCCGCTTCTCAGACGGGGCTGGCTCTCACCTGTCCACGGGCTGTTCGCGCAGGTCCGGGATGAAGCCTGCGAAGGAAAGCAAAGGAGATTGCTCCGTGAGCCCGGCGACGACCAGGCCAGGCCAGGCCAGGCCAGGCAGCCAGCGCCGGCCGCGTCCCGACGACACGCAAAAGACAACATTTGAGGCTTCTTGGCTCGGCCTCTCATTCATTCCACAACCTGATCGCTGGTCGAAGTCCGGACACTCGGCCCGAGGTCGCTTCCTGCCGTGGAGGTCGTACTCTTGCAGACGACGCCTACGTGGACAAGTTGACACGTAAGACGCACGCATGCTCGCTGCTACGGCGAGGACGAGAGGACGCGTCTTTTGCAAAGAACGCCAACTCCACCTTCAAAGCACTTTGACAAGCCCGGCCGGGTACAAAAAAAAAAAACGTCTGGGTTGGAAACGCCGGCTCCAAAAGTCCACGTCTTTTTTTGTCTCACTGTCGGCTTCGGGTTGGTCTTCCGCCTTCCCGGTCCAAGTCTCTACCGGGGTGGTCTCCTCAGTTTATCCCGGTCTACCCTCGGTCAGTCTTTCCGGTTCACTTAGTCGGTCAGTCGGTCGGGATTAAAGTCAAAGTGATATTTCTTACGGTCGCTCAGTCGGGATTAAAGTCTTACTGAGCCTCGAGTCAAATTTGGTTGCCTTCCTGGAGTCTTCCGGGACGGTCGCGCTCGAGCCTGCGTAAGGAGTTGACAACGCGTCGACAACGGCGTTACCGTGCACACGCTTCCGAATCTTTGCGAGAACAACAACAACAACAACAACAAAAAGTGTCATAGTAGAAAATCAAAGGCCAGGCAGGCAGGCAGGGGTCAACATACCGCTTGAGGTGGAAAAGTGGACTTGGGAGTCTACAAAGTTTCTTTCTTTCCACATCTGCATCCACCATGATAACGGCTTGTTCAAACAAAGCCTCTTACTTTGAACGGGCGGGTCGGGTCGGGGGGGGGGGGGAGGCTGCAGTCCGGTCAGTCCCCAAAGACAAGCCCCAACCCCCCAGACTCTCTTTAGTCCATCAAATACACACTTTAGAGTTCGGCAGAGAGCAAAACACCCGCCCGCCCGCCCGCCCGGGCACGCACGCACGCACGCACACACACACACCGCAACAAAACGTCCTCGTTTGGTGCGTGCGAACGCGTTAAAGACGTTTTCAAGTGTTCTCTCTCCCTCACTGGGAGGATGCGGGGTCATTTGATCAGGTCCATGGGTCACCAGATTGGACAAATTGTCCTCCCCACGCCCCACCCTGCCCCTTGATGGGATAGTCCAGTGATGCCCCCACCCCCAAATCAAATGAGCAAGGCTTTGAAAAAGAAAAAGGCAAAAAAAAGAGTCCAAGTGGAGATGGCAGTCCCTCTCCCTCTTTCTCTCTCTCTCTCTGTCTTTTTTTTTCCCCCCTTCCCTCGCCCCCTCCTGCTTCCTTCCATCAGTCCAGCCAATGCTTTTATTTTCAACAGTCCATCTAGATTTGGCTAGCTTCAACTGGCTACCAGTGAACTTCCTGCAAAGAGACAAAGTCAAACAAACATATGAAACCATTCGGACTCCCACTGAGCAAAACTCCACAGTGGGCCGGGCCGGGCCGGGCCGAGCCGAGCCGAGCCGAGCCGAGCGGAGCAACGGCTGCCGGGCCCGACGAGCCCATCGGTCGCCGTCTCTGAGGTCTGGCGGCAGCAGAAGAACAACGGCAAGTGGGGGGGGGGGGGGGCTCGGCGGTTGGCTAACCTTCCCGGCTCGCGCAGCGGCGGGCGGCCGCGGGGTCGCGTTTCCGGAGGGGTCTCACGCTTGTGGCGAACGCGTCGGGCCACCTGGTGGATGTCCACGCTTTCGTCCAACGGGAACAGCGCGCACAGCTGGGCGCCCACGTCCGGCTGGATTTCCTGACAAAGGTGTGGCTCAGCACGAGCGCTCTGCTCTGCTCTGCTCTCATGCAACTCTTACTTGTCCGTCACGTCCGATCTTGACGGGCTTGTGCTCGTTCCAGGGGTTGGCAAGGTGAGCCGTCTTTGTGAAGGGGAGCTCCCGCCTGCCGACAAAAGGTGAGGTGGGTGGGCGAGGTGAGTGAGGCAGTTGGGCCGGGCCGGGCCTGGCCTGGTCGGGGCGGCCGCGCCGGGCAGGTCACCTGCACAGCCAGTCGATCTTGAAGACGCCACCCAGCATCTTGGCGTTCATGCCGGCCGGAAGCACCCAGTGGATGGGCGAGCCGCCGTGAAGAGACTCGGAAGCCAAGCGGGCAAAACCTGCAAACGCACGGCAGGCCGTCAAGGCGCCGTCGCGGCTGGCCCGCACGACTCGTCCTCCGTCTCACCTTGGAACTTTCCGCTCTCCCGTACGGAGAACACCAGGATGACGCTGCGAGCCGAGCGGAAAGCCGCGTTCAGCTTCTTCTCGTTGACGGGCAGCGTGGACCACACGCCCTGGAGCGGACGAGGCGCGGGTCAGCGAAGCCGCGAGGAACAAACGCAAGCGAGGAGAGGACAGGTCTCCGGCTCATTCAAAGACAAAAAAGGCAGCCAGCCAGCCAGCCGTCTGCGGCCGCTTTTCCAAATCGTGGACGAGGGCTGACAAGAAAAGAAGAAGCAAAGGCGAGCGGCGTACTTTGGCTTTGGCCAGCGAGACGTTCTCGTGGTTGTTGCTCTTGATGACGAAGAAGCGCGACTCGCGCAGGATGTAGCGAAGGTTGCTGGTGGGATCTGTGAAACAAGGGCAATTTGGCGCGCTCAGCCAAAAGAGGGAGGGAGGGAGGGAGGGAGGGAGGGAGGGAGGGAGGGAGGGAGGGAGGGAGGGAGGGAGGGAGGGAGGGAGGGAGGGAGGGAGGGAGGGAGGGAGGGAGGGAAACAGCCGGCCCACTTACTGACGGCGCGCACCGACGACGAAAGCTTCTCCCGCTTTTTCTCGGAACCTGTCAAACGAGGACAGGAGGCGCTCACAAACGGGAAGCCATGGCGGCGGCGGCGGCCGTCCCTACCTGACGCGTCCGAGGCCGAGCGCGCCGACTCGCCGTCGGAGAAACTGACGGAGGAGGCCGAGCGGGAATCTCCCGCCTCGCTGCGCGTGTCGTAGTCGTTGCCCTCGCCGCGGCGCTCGTACTCCTCCTCGTCCTCGCCTTCCTCTTCCTTCCCGCCTTCCCCCTCATCTTCCTCCTCCCCCTCCTCGCCGTTGTCGTCCCCCTCGTCCTCCTCGTCCTCCTCGCCCTCCTCTTCTTCCACCTCCTCCTCTTCTTGCTCTTCGTCGTGCGAGGCGGCGGCCGGGGAGGAGCCTCCAGAGAGCTGCTCCGACGCGTACTCCGGCACGGCGTCCTCCTCCGATTGGTTGTCCTCCTGATGGTGGGCGGGGCTGCTGGAGCGCTTCTGCGCGCGCCAAAGGAAACAAATACAGACGGACTTTTGGACTCCATGTGTTCGCTGTGAACAGTTGTGTCAGACGGCGGCGGGTGAGGTCACGCCCTGCGAGCTGTTAGCACCTGTTTGGCGGCGTCCCTGGGCGAGCGTCTGCATCTGGCTCTCTCGCCTCCCCGGCTGCGCCCGGCGTCTCTCATCCCTCGCCGGCTCTTGCGCTCGTCGTAGTCGCCGCGGTAGCCGCTGACGTGGCGTCTGTGAGGACTGCTCGCCGACCTCTTGGAGGACGAGGAGGAGAGGGGCGCGCCCGAGCCTCGCTTGTTGGCCGAAGACGACCTGGAGGGGGCGTGGCCGGAGGAGCCCCGTAGCCGCTTGCGGTCGTGGGACTCTGAATGCTCGCTCTTCCGCTTTGTTCCTAGCGCGCACGTGCCAAAAAGAACGTGGATGGATGACAAAGAGATGAGGAAAAAAAACGGCGCGCACACACAGCACAGGCGCTACCTTTCTTATCGGTGATGTGTCGCTCCGTCTGAGGGTTGTACAGCTCGTCATCCTGATCCGGCGCTTCCGTCAAAATGTCCTCTAGAACGGTGAGTTCGCCATCTATCAGGTCACAAAATCGACTTAGGCAATGGCCGCTCAAATTCACACGTATCCCTAACTCAAACCGAGTTGGACTCGGCATCGGGCCGGGCCGCTCAGCACTTCTAGTAAAAGTCATGTCGATCGATTTGACCATTAGACCCTCAGGCATGAGACGGCAGCTGTCTTTTTTGGACAATTCTGACTTCACATTTGCATCTTATTAACATCAACAACAAGGTGGGTGGGTGGGTATGCAGGTAGGTGACATGATCATTATTTTCCTTGAAATGAGAGCCGGCCGGTGCAGTTGAGGAAACAAAACGGCTGCCGAGTGAGCGATAAGAGATCATTAAGGTGAGTGGCGAGAGCGGCTGACACAAAAGCCTCAACAAAGACAAGCTAACGAACGGGCCAAGCGAGCGAGCAAGCGAGCAAGCAAGCTAACACGCTAGCCCAACTACCTTTGTCCTCGCGGCGGTCGGCCGCCATCTTTGCGCCGACGCGAGCTCGCTACTTGCGCTCGATGGCGACGTGTTTGGTTATCGTCGAAGACGAGCGAAAACGTGAGCAAGTCACAGATACGAGAGAAACGATGAGAGCGAGAACATGGGAAGATGGCTGTCTGGACCGGAAGTTATTCTTGCCTGCTCCGTGACATCTTCCGCTAAATTTGTGACGTCACCAAACACTTTACGCAATGGTTACGCCTTACCTTGTACTGTTGTTGTTTCTTTTATTATTATTAGGATCTTTGTGTTGTTGTTGGATTGCGTTCTGTGCACTTTGTTAAAGCCGCATCTGTTGTGAAATGCGCAATGCATTGCAGTATATTTGGGCTTTCAAATAATCTCGGAGTCTGATTTAATAATTACATTGATGTAATAATAATCGGCCAGAAAAGATAAGTGGTCAATATAAGAAAAATTTATAAATAAATAAATAAATATCTCTCTATATATAATTGACTTGAATTATAATGTTTGGAGAAAAAGCTAACTAAAATCCTAATTGAGAGTTTGAATTTTGCAAGCCCCTTGTTGGAATGATTGCAAGTCGTCGAACAACAAGGAAGTGACGTCAATAGACGAAAAGTCTTCGTTTGGGTCGTTTTCATTTAATTCACAACCCGGGCCAGTAGGTGGCGGTCATACGCCGGAAAGCAGAAGGCTGAAGTGAAGAGGAAGCGGCCGGCCGGGGCCACATACGTGACGACACAGCGGAGCTCCGGTCCACGTCAGCGAGCGTCGCCGCGGATCGTCCCGTTTCTGCTGCTGTTGCTGCCGCTGCTGCCGCTGGCCCACCACACCAGTTGGTCCGATGGCAGACGAGGGCACGCGCAAGACGGTGTCTCAGATTCCTCTGCTTAAAACGCAGGCGGGCCCGCGAGAGCGCGCGCTTTGGCCGCAGCGCCTCAAGGAAGAGTACCAAGCCCTCATCCGCTTCGTGGAGAACAACAAGGCCGCCGACAACGACTGGTTCCGCCTCGAGTCCAACGCGGACGGGACGCGCTGGACCGGCACGTGCTGGTTCGTGCACGAGCTGCTGCGCTACGAGTTCCGCCTGGAGTTCGACATCCCCGTGACGTACCCGGACACGGCGCCGGAAGTGGCGCTACCGGACTTGGACGGCAAGACGGCCAAGATGTACCGCGGCGGCAAGATCTGCCTGACCGATCACTTCGCGCCGCTGTGGGCCCGCAACGCGCCCCGTTTCGGCCTGGCCCACCTCATGGCGCTCGGGCTCGGCCCGTGGCTCGCCGTCGAGGTCCCGGACCTGATCGCCAAGGGGCTGGTGATCCACGCGGAGAAGCAGAAGGTGTCGTAGTGGCGCCAGGCGCACGCACGTCAAGCGCAGCCCTGCAAACTTGTTCACCGTTCAAATTAAACCAGAAACCAGTCCGCTGTGGAAAAAAAGCTTTGGCTGGAAAGCATTGATAATGACTTCAAAGGATGAGGAAATAAAATATCCACAATCATTTGCAGAAAGAAATGAACTTGTTTTTCCCACTTGCACATTGTGCTGCCTCTTTTGGTATGCCCAATAGTCTATACAGAGGATCAAGAACATGTTATATGCTAATTGTTAGCCCATGTTATTATGCATTTCAAGCGAGATGGAGGAAGGCAACAGTCTTAAACCATACACAGTTTGTTCAATTTCCCACAAAAATGCTTGTAAAAAAACAAATTGTCTACATTCAAAGTATCTGAACAGCACCGATGACTTGGAAAAAAAGATGATTTTACTGCATAAAGAAGCAGAACTAGGAAAACAAGCAACAGTCACTCTGACATCCAAAGTTTAAAGGTTCTGTCGTAGGAGCACGTGGCGATGAGTTTGCCGTCGGGAGAAACGTCCACACCCATCACCTGACCAAAACCAAAAAATGCGCTCTGCTCATTTTTGTGCTGGAAGGATGAAGCCGAGACGTGTTCGCGGCTACGTCCCGCGGGATTGGACAGAGAAGAAAGAGCAAAGGTCTACCTTGCCCTCGTGGCCGGCGAGCGTCTTCAGCGGCATCCAGCCGGGGTGACTCCAAACCTTCGCCACGTTGTCGTAGGCGCACGTCAACAGGAATTGGCCGTCGGTGGCTGCGAGCACGCACGCACGCACGCACGCCCAGGTTGAGAAAAGGCAATCAAATAGTCAAGCGACGGGCGCCACTTACGCTGGAATCGGACACCCGACAAAAGGTTATGGTGGGCGGGGATTGTGTAGAGACACTTCCTGTTCCTCAGCTCCCAAACCTTGCAGGTGTTATCTCCACTTCCTGTGGCCAGGTGGTAGCTGAGTGAGAGGGGGGGGGGGGGGGGGGTCACTTGTTTGGCATTCTTACAGTAGATAAAAAAAAAAAAATGTTGCTGTGGTGTGATTGGCTGACCCGTTGGGGGAAAAGTGCACGCTGTAGATCTCCTTAAGGTGTCCTTCCAGGAAGACCACGCAGCGTCCTGTGCGGAGGTCCCACACTCTGCCAAAGGCATCCAGGCCCCTGCCGCGGAAGACGAGGCGCGTTCAGACGTGTCGCAAAGACGGCCGTGGGCGCTTCCCTCCAACGTGGCGGCGCTTACCCGGTAGCCGCCAGCGAACCGTCGGGATGGAAATGAAGGTCGTGAACGCCTTTGCTGTGACCTTCCTGGTGCAGGATCTCCTCTTGCACCTCCATGTCCCAAAGACGCCACGAGTGATCGTAGCTGCACAGCGGCGACAGAGAGCGCGCACGCGCGCCATCGTAAAACGAGCAGACGGTGAATGCAGTCACCTTGCCTCCCTTGACACAATAAATATACCCCGTGATCGTTTGGCTTTTCTGTAACTTTACCGAAAGCTTGATTAGAAGAAGGAAAAAAAAAAAAAAAAAAAATCTTCTTTTTGTCCGACCAAATCGTCGGTCAGCAGCACTTTAGAGCGTGCGCGGCGGCGGCGGCAGTAGTTTACCACGTGGATCCCAAGAACCTTCCGGACGGATGCCAACACACGCGGGCAACCCGCTCGCCGTGGTCGTCGATGCTCACCACCGGCTCGTCGCTACGACCGCCGCACAGGAAAGGCTGCCGTTAGCTTTGACTTTTTTTCCTCGACTCCGCCCCTTCTCCTTTACCTGAGCAGGTTCCACAGCTTCACGGAGCCGTCCGCCGCGCACGAGGCCAAACTGACGTCCGACGGGTCGAGAGACACGCCGGCCTGCGGGCGGAAGACCACCGCGCCCACGTTGGTGTTGTGACCTGCTGACAAAAAGGGGCGGAGTCTTGACCACAAAGCCACAAAGCGCGTCGGCGTTCCCCACCGGCCGGCCCACCTCGCAGCGTGCGAATCAGGTTGCAGTCGGGGACGGACCACAGCTTGCACAAGCCGCTCCTGTCGGGCAAGTGTCACGTTAGCATAGCATTAGCTGCTCGCCCGCCAGCTTCTGCGCGCGGCGAGTATATCACCAGGAGGCGGTGGCCAGCATTTTGGAGTCGGGACTGAAGTGGCAGAAGCTGATTGGCCGATCGTCGCCGATCTGACTGCAGAAGTTGTTCAAGTTCTGAGAAGGAGCGACACATCAAGAACGAGCCCCCGCACACACCCATCGGCTGCTGATGCCAATTGGCGCTCACTCTCAGGCTCTTGTTCAGCTCCTGCTGGCGGATGGTTTTGGTTGCTTCGCAAATTTCCTTTTGGCCCCGTGCCACCTCCAGACGTTTCATCGACCTGTCGGCGAGACGGCGGCCGGCGCACGCACACGCGCACACACACACGCTTCTCGTATCCGCACGTCAACTTTGACTGAGCCGTTGGCCACTCACCTGGGCAGAGAGTAACGAGCCAACCAGAGGCGGGCGTCCTTGAGAGAAGCCGGGCCTTCGTGGTACCACGTCTGATGGCACTGTCGAGAAGGCAAAACAAAAACACGGGCGCTTCGCATCTTCATACACATGGACGTGCGCGCCCATTGCTCACCTCCGCCTGGGATCGCTTGGCTCTCTCTTCGTCTCTTCTGGACTTCTTCAGCGCATCTGGACCCACCACGGACAAAATGCCACGCAGCCTGAAAAGGGGACGAGACAGCGGTCAAAGTAGAGGCCGGAGGAAAGCGGACGAGACGGGGGATGGAAGTGAAAGCGGACAGTCGAGGGACACGGCTAACCTCTCCCGCCGATCCGCCGGCCCCTCCCCAAACAAAGTGATGGGCTCTCCGAGCGCTCGCAGCCCCGCCTTGACCTCGGTGTCGTCGGTGGATACGGTGATCTGCCGCGCTCGCCGCCTTCTCTCAAATTCGGCCAGCGCTTCCTGTTGCCTCTCGTTGACGTGCTCCTCCAGCTCCAGCGTCTCGGCTGCAAAGCAAAGCAAAGCGGGACGCGGGTCGGGTCAGGTCAGGCAGCGGGTCGGGTCAGGCAGCGGGCGCCGTGCGTCTTGAAAAGGCGTCACCCACAAGAAGAGATGTTGATGTTTCCCGCTTCAATTCCTGCCTTGACGCCATCGGATCCCGTCGTCAAAGTGCCGGCGAGCTCCGCGTTCAGACGCTCACGCTCTTTTTCTTCCAGGCTTCCGTAGAAGACGCGACCTTTCTTCGGGGCAGGGGCCAAGTCCTCGTCGTCTGACATCTCGGAGGAATGCTTCACAACAAAAGAACGGATTACTGTCATGCACGCACGCAAATCTGTGCCAACAATCACAGACAACCGGAAGTAGTTTTACATGTAAAGAAGGAACGTGACATGAGAAGACAATGAGGTTAGAGTCAAAGTATGAAGAGAATGCACAAGGTACCGCAAACAAGTCTCGTTAGAGCGAGGATTCCCATCTTCTTCGAAAAAACTAACAAAAATCAACCATTTTCACCAGCATTTGAAAACGATGCAAAGCGAGCCGAAAACAAACGTGGCCGCCCGCTACTGTTCGCGGCTAGCGTTAGCATGAGCCACTTGGAGCATCAAAGTAGCGCTGAACGTTCACGTGACAACATCTGACCTTCTTTTGAGTTTGTCGCCGCTAGAGTAATGGAAGCCAATCGCGACGAGATATATTTAAAAGTCAGGAAACTCACATTTGTACAAAAGCGATAAGGCGCTCTTCGGATGGATGGATGGATGGCCCGGATGGAAAACGATACGTCACATCCCTTTGAGTTCAGAGGTTACGCTTGACGATTACGGGCTCAGCCCTCCGAAGGCAGGCAGGCCGGCCAGCCGCGCTGTGGCGTCACTTGCAGCGCGACCCGATCGATCGATGTCCGAAGTCACGTTAGGGCGAGCGAGCGAGCGAGCGAGCGGGACTGACGTCATGTGACCTTCGCAGAGTTTGAATTCTCGCGCGCTCCGCTCGCCGTAGCCTTGGAGGGCAGCCAGGCAGGCAGCCAGGCAGGGCAGTATTACGCCGCCTCACGGCTGCACTCAGTGCGGGACGGAAGAAGAAGAGGTTGCGCTTCCTGTTGGTTGGTTGGCGGGCGGGCGGGCGCTGCGGCGGCAAGGAAAAACGACAAAAGAACGCAACTTGGAATCAATTGGCCGCAGGTACATTTTGGCGGGTAAAGCGGAAGAAATTGTTTGGCATTCACGCCAAACCTTCGAAAAGTGTGCTCCTCTTTAGGCAAGCAACAGACCTTACTTGGAGACACTTTGATCATGCTTAATTTTTCTGTTTTGATTCATCAACCTGTTGACTTGACTTTAACATACATTGTACGTAAAGCAAGGTTTGCACCTTTGGCATGATGGGTGTTGATTTGCTTCCATTGACATTTTCACCAGCTCACGTCAAGATGTTGAGGAGAAAACCAACTCGTCTGGAGCTTAAGATTGATGACACGGACGAGTTTGAGAGCGTCAAGAAAGAGCTCGAGGTCATTTTCCCATTTCTCATCTGACTCGCTCTCTCTCAAACCAAGCAGCAGCAGCTTTGGATTGATTCCCTGCTCCTTGCTTGCTTGCTTGCTCACTTTGCTTTCCTTTCCTTTGCTTTGCTTTCCTTTCCTTTCCTGCAGGCACGGAAACGTCAACGGGAAGAGGTGGAGTCGGGAACCGGAGTGGGCGGGGACTCTGTGGTCAGCAGCGAGATCATCGGGGGAGAAACCCCGCCCACCTCTACCGCTGCTGCGTCGAGGGCGGAGCTTATCAACGAGCGAATTGGCTACAAACCGCACCCCAAACCCACCACCCTGCCCACACTCTTTGGAAGTTTACAATTTTCATAAATTCACTTGATTGATGTGGAAACATGTTGCAATTGAGGGGCGAGCTGCTCCCGTCGTTGAACACCACCGCCGACTACACCCACCGCCCCACGCTAACGCAAACGTTTGATTTTCATCCTAAATTTAGAAAAGGTCTCATCGGTGGGACCAGCAACGCGACTAGTATGGACAGAATGGCGGCAGGCAGCCTGGCGATTAGGAAAAAATAAAATAAAAAATCCTCTCAAGACCAATAAATAACATGGTTACTGATTGTCTTTTCAAAGTTTTTTAAGATTTGCTGAGAATCAAAAAGAATAAATACAAATGAAAAGTAAAGCATGAATGTACACATATATATATCTATATATACTGTATGTGAAGATTAGTGTGGTTGCCATGGTTACAGAGTTAGAAATGAAATCAAATTGTATCGTGTGAAAAGAACATTCTAATTGATTTTATTTTTTGTAATTATTGATGAAAGCGCGCCCTGTTTCATCCCCGTTGGCGCTAGATGTCCAACATTTTTAGTGTTCAAATGCCACACGCGCTCCAAAAAAGAAAGAAAAAGCCCCACCCACCAGCAGCGAAGAAGGAGGCCCCATCATTTCATTTCTTCTTGATGGCGGCCAGGTCTCGCTGCAGTTGGGCAAACTTGGGTCGTTCTTCCGGGCTGTACTGCCAACAGCGCAGCATCACCTTGTACACGTCGTCTGGGCAGCGCTGAGGACACGCCATCCGGTAACCTGGCGAGCACAGCCAGCCAGCAACCGCAGCGTCAGCGCAGCGTCAGGCCGGCGCATCGGAGCCGGCGGGAGACAACGCTCACCTTTCTCCACCTGCTCGCGAGCCTGCTGATTGGTCATCCCCGGGTAAGGGCACACCCCCAGACTGAAGGTTTCCCACAGCAGGATGCCGTAACTCCACACGTCGCTTTCGGAGGTGTAACGACCTGCGGGTCAAAGGGCCGCCCTTCACTCGCATTGCTCGGAAGCCAAAAGTCCCGTTGGCTTTGCTCGACGTTTTCAACCAAAGGTGCCGCCGGCTTCTGGCCAAGAGTCGGTTAGCCGGCCGCCTTTGGAGTGCTCACGACTGCCGCTGACAATCAACGCTCGCTCACCGTAGTTGAGCGCCTCCGGCGCGGTCCACTTAATGGGAATCTGCTTGAGTCCGGACGACGAGTAAACGCCGTCGTCTTCCTGGCGGCTCATCCCGAAATCGCTGATCTTCAGCAAAGTGCCTTCGCCCACCAGGCAGTTCCTGGCCGCCAGGTCCCTGGCAGGGCGCAGCAAAGCACAGCAGATTGAGCGAGCGAGCGAGCGCCAGCAGGGGGCGTGGCACTCGCCGCCACTCACCTGTGGATGCAGTTCTTACTCTCCAAGTAGGCCATGCCCGCCGCCGCGTCCACGGCCAAGCGCAGCAGCTGCTTGGTCTTCAGCTCGTCCTTTTTCTTCCTGAGGAAGGACAGGAAGTCGCCGCCTGACGAGGCGGTCGACAGCGGGGCTCACAAAAGACGGAGAGGCACGGACGGACGGACGGAAAGGGATGGCGTGCCTGCCTGCCTACCTACCTGGAACCAGCTCCATCACAATGTAGATGGGCTGCCTCTGAGTGCACACGCCGATCAGCTTGACGATGTTGGGGTGGTCGTACTGTTTCAGGATCCTGAACACAGGCGGGAGGGAGGGAGGGAGGCATCAAACCCTGGAAAGGCCGCCAATCTGGATGCGGGGGAGCCCACCTGGCCTCCGACAGGAAGCGGATCTTGAGTTCCGGAGGCAAGTCTTCTTTGCAGGTTTTGACAGCCACCGGCGTTTTATCTCGCAGCAAGGTCCCCTTGAACACCTCGCCGAAGTTGCCCTGCAGGAAGATCGAGACGGGTTTATCGAGCTCGCTGGCGCCGGCTGGCCCACCCGCCGTTGCAACTTGCATCAATGTGATGTTAATTTTTCTTCATCCATGTCGCGCTCACCTTGCCCAGCAGCTCGCCCAGCGCCACGTCCTCGTGGTTGAGGATCCACTTTTTGTCCTGCGCAGGTGAGAAAGAATACACACACGGGTGACACACCTGGGCGGGCGACATCACGCTTGCTTCGGCGGGCGGGCAGGTACTTTGACCACGGGGTTGAGGAGCACCACGCCGGACTTTTTGGTGATGAGTTGCTTGGTGGAAAAGTGGTGCTCGATGAGCTGCGGGATAGTGGCGAAACCCGTCCCCTCGAAGCGGTACTGACTCTAGGCGACGAGAAAGACGGCCAGCGTCAAGGCGGCCGGCGATGGGGTGAGCGACGGCGGGCGCGCGCGCGCACACACACACACACACACACACGTACGTCGGCAAACTGGATGATAAAGTGTCGCCGCTGGTCGTCCGAGAAAACGGACAGGACGTACTCTCCCGGTTTTCCGTGGCTCTCCCTCACCAGAAAGTCACCCTGCTGCCGAAGCAGCTCTTGGGCCTCTGTGCGCGGGATGGCGCCGTGGTACCACTCCTGCTCCGCCAGGGGGCGCTCCGACGACGGGAGGACGTCGAAGAAATGCTGACAAAAGGGAACGCGTCATTTGGAAAAGCTGATGAAAATGTGGCGACTTGAAAAAAAAAAATATCTAAATCATGGAAAATGGCCCTTTTCTGAAGAATCCAAAAATGGGGGCGGGACCATGATCTGACTGCACAGTAGTGTGCGACTTTGGGACGTGGACGGACGGCAAGGTTTTGGAGGGGGCGCCTCACCGAGGACGAGGAGGCCAACATGGCTTTTGGCGAGCGGATCATTCCGGCCAGCGAGTGTCGCAGCGTGTCCAAGCGAGAGTTCTTCTCCTTGCCTCTATCCTGGAAGACAAAGTAAGGCATGAGGCAAAGCGGGCTCTCTCGCGCTCGCTCGCTCACATCGGGGAAAAGCGCCCGTACGGCCGAGCCCAGGGAGCGGCTGTCGTCCTCGTAGGGCGGAGCCGGCGGCGGAGGAGGAGGCGGCGGCGGCGGGGCGTCCGCCATCGTGGCGTCCAGCAAGGCCTTCTGGGAGGAGAGGCGGGCCTCGGAGCTGCGCAGCGATTGGACGCTTTGCCGCAGCTCCAGGAGGGACAGCTTCTGACTGAGGAGGAGCACGCAGCTGAGGACCGACACACACACACACACCTAGATCAGACACAGACAGACAGACAGACAGACAGACAGACAAGCCGCAGACACTGACTCGGACTTCCTGTCCGTGTTCTGCTGGCCACTGCTGATCTTGGCGTCCAGGTCGTCCGCCAGGGCCTCTTTAGTCCTCAGATTCTGCTGAGTCAGCGCCAACTCCTCGGTGGCAGACGACAACCTGCGCACGAGGCAACGCGCAAATTGATTTTCCATTCTCAAAGCGCCGAAGACCGAAGCAACGGGGAGGATCCGGCCGCTCACATGGCCCGAAGACCGTCGGCCGTCAGCGTGTTCCAGAGGATCTCGTCGGTCGACGGGTGGTCCGCCTCGTCCAGCAGCGACGCGTCGAACTCCACGCTGGCCTCGGGGCTCTCGGGAGACCTGCGTGGGCCAGCGCGGCACAGGTCAGCGGCGTTGCTGCCGGAAGCGCAATCCGCCCGAACCCAGGCCACCTGTACGCCTCGATGAAGTGCTGGTACTCGGCCAGCGGGTCGATCTGCTGCACCGCCGCAGAAATCTCGCGATGGACTTTGACTACCTCGTCAGTCAGCAGACTGCTGATCTCGCAGTACTCTTCCAGAATGTTCTTCCTGCACACACGTTTGGTTGGCATGGGTGGTGAGCAAAACCGGGGCCTTCTGGCAATTCCCCTTGCCAATGGAGAGGAATGCAAGGCCAAGCAAAAGGCGGGCCAAAAGAGGCCAGCCAGCCAGCCAGCCAGCCAGCCAGCCAGCCAGCAAGCCTGCCTGCCTGCTGACCCAACGCTCGCCCCCCAAATTTTCCCGCCTTTGACGGCGGTACTCACAGCGCCAGCGTCATGTCTTCCTGCATCCTCTGGAGGGCGTCGAGGAGCGCGGGCGCCGCGCGCCGGCGATGTTCTTCCTGCGCGGCGCGCGCCCCGCACACGGCCACCACGTACTGGTTGTGCAGGTTGTGGAGCTTGGCCGTGGCTTTGTCGTAGCGCTCGTGAGCGCGCTCCGCCTCGCGGCCTGCCCAAAGAAATTTGAGGAGACCTTTCGGAGCGGCCGAGTCAACTCTTGGGCAAACCTTTGGTGAGGGCTTCCCGATACTTGTCCTTGGCGCTGTTGGCGTCGCGGCTCAGCTGGCGATACGTCGACTTGAGCTTGTCCAGGTCGCTCCTGGTCACCTGTCAGAGAGTTGTTGTTTTTTTTTTTTGTGCCACTTTCGACAGCGGCTTCATTCAATTTGACAAAGCATAAACAGAGAAGGTCGCCGGGTGTAGCGTGCGAGAGGAAAGCGCACAAATGAAGGAAGGAAATTCAGCAAAAGTGACGAGGGGAAAGTGCAATTTTAAAATCAAGACACGAAATGGATGGGAAGCCCCAAAGCTCGTGAGTGTCTCGACAGATGGACAAAAAGATTTGCGGCACACCTTGTGCTGGTGGCTCTCCAGCTGCTGATGAAGACTCTGGTAGCTCTTCTTCACCTGTTGCTTGTCTCTGATGAGCGTGGCGAGGCGGTGCAGCGGACCCGAGTTCAGGTCGTCGGCGTGACCCCGCATGACGCGACCCAGCGCCTCCGTCTGACGCACCACCTGCGACCACGACTGACACGAGACGGGCGCGGCGGTGAATGGATTTGGCCTGGCCCGATACAGTGCCAAGTATCAGAAGTGCAGTGCCCGGCACGGCCGCTCGCTCACCTTGCTGACGGTGCTGACGTAGTCGGCCGCTTCCTGTTTCTCCACCTGCTGCGTCAAGCTGAGCAGCAGGGCGGCGTACTCCTTGTCGCTCTTCACGCGCAGGGTCATGAAACGCTTGACCGTCTCCAGCAGCTGGAGACATACACCATCGGCGTCAACGCAGACGCCGCAGCTAGCGTGACGTTGCCTTCCAGGCGGCGCAAATAATCCGCTCATTAGCAACTCAACTATTTTCACCGATCCTTTCCAAACTCGTGGCCAGATCACGACGGCGGTTGGCGCCGCGAGATCAAAATCGGTCGATGAATTTAAGTATTTGCAATGAATGAAAGGCGACCTTTTTGTTGGACAAGGCCATTTTGTTTCTTTCAGACATTTTCAGGCTTTCTCTTAGGTTGTCATTTGTGGCCCCCGGGCAGAAAAAAACAAAACAAAAGAAATCCGCCGATAGAATCGGTCAGGCCCTACGTCAAATTTTCTGAATAGACCAAAGTGGAGAGCGCGCAACCCAAATCCATTCCCATGCCACTATGCTCACTTTGGCTCTCTATTCCTGGACGAGGAGGAGAGAGTGTAAAAGGCCTACATACCTTTAATTCCCAATCCTGCAGTTTGAGTAATCCCTCGTGGGAATTCCTCAGATCCCGACCGAAGCCCATCATGTGTCAGGCGGCGTAACGGCAAAGTCGACGGGGGAAAGTTTGCATGATCCACTGAGGAGAGATGGACAACAACGCTGACTTGATCTTCTGGGCGCTTGTTGGAATGGACAACAGCAAAGTAAAGCACATCACAACAATGGCTGCTCGCCCCTGGACCAACTCCCAAGCTACTGCTGCGTCTATAGCAGCCCCAGCCGGAGCCCCAACCGGAGCCCCAGCCCGAGCCAAGATGGGGGGGCGAAGAAGACAACACCGAAGCCCCGGCTGCTGCTGCTGCTGCTGCTGCTGGCAAACTTAAGGAGAAGCCAAAAGGCACGCGAGCGACAACTTTTTGCGGGCACGTCAGATGAGGGGAGAAGAGGCGAGGGAGTGAGTGCATGAGTGCGTGCGTGCGTGCGTGCGTGCGTAAGGAGTGAGTCGAGTCCCCGGGTGGGACCAACCGCGCGCGTCTTGTGGCTCTCCTGCCTGCCTGCCTGTCTGTCTGCCTGCCTGCCTGCCTAAGGTGGCGCGGCGCCTCACCAAAGCACCCGGAAAGCGGCAAGTGGGTTAGGGCGACACACTCGGTGTCCGGTCACCGCGGTCCTCTGCTGTCCCCGACCGCGCTCATCTTGACCAACTTTTCTGCTCCGTTTTGCACTTTCTCCCGATGCCGTCTTCCACAGAGCTAATGGCTAAGGCTAACAAGGAGGAGCTTCCGCCGGAAACGGAAACACAATACAAAGACGCCATTTTGCTTTTTTGTTTTTCAAATCCACGAGTTGATGAGTTGGTTTCGAGAGCCAACAGCAACTACTGAAATACGATATATAAAGCTGTTTCATTTCCAAGTCTGACTTTTAATTCTAGTATTCTGCTGCTGCTGGAAGAAAAAAAAAAGCAGCATTGGAAATCAATGTGACTGAACGTTCGAAAGTCCTCTCACTCTCACTCAAGATGCTTCTGCTGATGTGTTTTTCGAAAAGTCCCATGCCATCAAAATGTTGTTTTGCCCACTGTTTTATGCCCCCCCCAATGAGCCAAATATCTGTGCAGGTTGCCTTAACGGAATCCAATTGAAAGCTTTCCTTCTCATTGGACGGACAGACAAGGGGCCCGGTTGAAGGCGTGCGTGCGTCCCCTTGGCCGTTGCTACGTGCCCACCGGCAACACTAAGCGGCAACACTCGGCGGCAACACTATGCGGCAACACTCAGCGGCAACACTAAGCGGCAACAAGCGACCATGCGCCTGAGCAAAGCTCCAGCTCTGCCAATGGCTTCAAATGTATTTGGGGAGAAACACGACAAAAGCGTCTGGGGATGCTGTGGAGTCGGCCCGCTGAATTTTGCCGGCTAACACTCGGAGCAAAGCTCTTTCCAATTGAGGAGGACAGACAGCCGACCAGAGCAAAGCTTATTGTCCACCTCAAATGAAAGTGAAAATGCCACCTTAATTCGCTCGCCGAGCCACGCCAGATGGCCAAAACTGTTCAAAGTTTTCCCACCCGGGATGTGCGCCGCGCCGCGCCGCGCCACTCATTTTGTCAACATTCCACCTGTTACGCAAAAGGGGATGTTCGTGCACTCCGAGGAGGGCGTGCGTTCCGGTCAAACAGGTCTGGGCGGTCAAGCGAGCTTCAAGAGAGACAGAGAGAGAGAGAGAGAGGCTGAGAGCTTTCCATTGTCTTTTGCCACTGCTCAAATTTTGTCCTGAAGACACGTCAGCTTCAACAGGCAAGTGACACTTTTCTCCTTCAAATGAATCGTCTTTTTACTCCCACTCGTGGCATCGTCATTGCGGCTGAGCGGGAGGCCGCCGCAAAGCAGAGCCCTCCCTCGGCCGAGGCTCGGCCGAGGCTCGGCCATTGCGGGACGCCGTTTGAATCTCAGCCGGCCACTTTCGCAATAAAATGTCCAATTGGAACGGATTTGCACGAGATTTTGTGACAAATCTCAGCCATCTCCCTACATGAAGTGGAAAACCAATTCACAGGCATTCCAATTTGGATGACATACTATAAAAAAACTATTGGCAGACAATTCAAATCAAGAAGGGCGGCAACGGGCCGGCGCAATGTATCGATGGGGTCATCGCCGATAGCGGCTGCAAGTAGAGCCAGACTTTTGGGGTTTTCTCTCGGGCCCAATGTACCGATGGGGTCATCGCCGATAGCGGCTGCAAGTAGAGCCAGGCTTTTTGGGTTTTCTCTCGGGCCCAATGTACCGATGGGGTCATCGCCGATAGCGGCTGCAAGTAGAGCCAGGCTTTTTGGGTTTTCTCTCGGGCTCAATGTACCGATGGGGTCATCCGACTTTTTGGGTTTTCTCTCGGGCTCAATGTACCGATGGGGTCATCCGACTTTTTGGGTTTTCTCTCCTTCACACAACGCTTCCACTTCCAATTTGTACTGGTCGCTCTTACTAAAGACACACAAGTGCGATGTTTGTTCAACTCATTTGTGACATTTGCCGTCTCTTGTCCGTCCGTCCATCAGCGGCGCCATGTCGTCCAACATTCGCGTGTCGCTGGACAACCCGTACGGTCAAGTGACCATCCCCCGCGCCCATCTGCGCACGTCGGCCGACGGCGCCACGGTGATTGCCAACCCGGCGGCGCTCAAAGGAAACGACCTCAACCCCTACGTGGCCCCGCCGGCGTATTTGGTGAAGGAAGCGGACGAGGATGGCGGCGGCGGCGGCGGCGGGGGGCGCTGTGCCTGCTGCTACCGCTGCGGGAGGAGGAAGTGATGTCACAGCCGTCGACTGAAGAGATGTGAAACGGCCGCAGCTTTGTTAGGGTCACCTGCTAGCAGCTAGCTGCAAAGGACTAGCTAGCTGGGCACTAGGAGCAGACAACAGACAAGCCTCCCTTAATGCAATGGCAATGAAAGACTGAATGTGTCAGTTGGTGTTCTTTCACCATCCAAATCTTGATTTGATGGAATCTTTTCAGTGTTTTGATCAGGACCTGACTGATTAACTGGCTGGACCATACCGTATGACTGTTCTGCCCTGAGAATTGTTTTCCTCATGTTACAATCACACATCTCTTAGCATCGTGAATACAAACGTCAAATCAGTTCCGAGTACACTTAACTTTCTAACGTCAAGAAAACAATTCTGAGGGCAGAACAGTGACCTTTTTTTTCTCAAAGCAAAATGTTAATGGGGGGGGGGGGGGGGGGGATCTCTTCTTTTTTTTTTTTCTTTCCCCTTCTTCTTCACATTAACACACATCATATCGTACAATACAAGACAAAGGACATTTTTTCCACTTGGTCAAGTACAAGACTAAAAGTCCAAATCCTTCAAGTGATCTGTTTGTAATTCCTATTTGTATTGTTGCAAGTGTCAAAAGAAGTTATTTGATAGAATGAACGTGAATCGATGATGACGTCAACGTCATTCTGGCAAACAGAAGCACGTTCCTCGCGACCCTTCAAGGAGGTCACAATGGGCTCGTCAAGTTCAGCCAGCCCAATTTCAGTTGCCGTTATTGATCCCAAAAATTCTCCACGTGCTCGCTTAAAAGATGCAGTTGGGATCATTAAGAAAACGATCAAGTTGCGAGGCCCGCCGCCCGCCTCCGATCACAGGCGACGCAAGCTCAGCCCCTGTTGCTCGGCAACCGCCGCTTACGAGCGCAAGCAACCTGAGAAGCGGCGGCCGACGGAAAGAAACGCCCTGAATATTTCATCCCAGCCTCGCGAAGGCCAGCGGGGCTGCGAACGAGCAGGATCCCGCCGCGGCGGCGGAAACCAGCTTCGACTCCAAAACGGCTAGGATGTGACAGCATCAGGTATGTTTGGTTTTGGCCTTCTGGTGGAGCTGCCCTCAACGCCGTGACTGACTGCGTGCGTGCGTGCATCCTGCCTGGCGAGCCGTCAGAATCTCGCCCGCGTTTAGATCAACATGTCCAGCAGCGAAGCCAAAGAGGCGGGCGGCGCCAGCCCGCCGGCCCTGCGGTGCATCGTGTGTTTCGGGCGCTACGACCTGGCGGCGCGGTTGCCGCGGCGACTTCACTGCGGCCACACCTTCTGCCAGGCGTGCGTCAAGCGACTGGACGCCGTCATCAACGAGCAGGCGAGTGACTCCCGTCGGGGGCAGGTAGCGTCGACTCGGGCGGGGCTCGTCACTTGTGATGTTTAGGACTAGCTCGCCTCCCGTTTGGTTTGGGTCAGGTATGGATCCCGTGTCCTCAGTGTCGCCAGAACACGCCCCGTCCCCGGGGGGGAGCCGCCGCGCTGGACCTGGACTTGACCTGCTTCCTGGCCCTCAAGACGCACGGCCACTCTACCCCTTGCGTCGCCGAGGCGTCGTCCAGCGGCCAGGGGACGGCGGCCGGGAAGACCACCTGGGCGGGGAAGGACGCGGCCGAGGCGTGGTCGCACGGGGGCCTCGCCCAGCCACGCTTTCATCGCCACGGCGACTGCTGCAAGCCGCTTTCCTATTGGCTGTGCTGCTGTCGCATGGGGCGGGGCTAAAACAGGGGGCGGGGTCATACCGTCATTGAAACAGTTCAAACGGATCTGATCTTCTCGCACGCTCGCTTGACTTGAATCCCAAGCCAGCGAATGGCCGGACTTCCCATTCCAAATAAATCCATTCAATGAGAGGTGTCGAAACCATTGACCTATTACGACGGTGGCGGCTTGTGCTTTTCAAAAGCACAAAGCCACTAATAATTGACATTCATTACAGTCCATCATTTTTTTTTTAATTGCAAACAAGCAGGGCGTGCATTCCGCCACTCATGCACTGGCGCTTTGTCCGTACCAGGGCGGCAACGAATGCAACCGAGATGCCAGGGTCGCAGCTGATCATTGGCTTTTCGGGGCAGGCCTTAAATCACAAGGCTTTCTTCACTTCCAAAATTCATCAGGCAAGAGAGCGAGCCCGCAAGGCCAAAGTTTCGAAGCGGAAGCCAGCCGGTTGGCCCATCAAAGGCTGCCCAGGCCCTCGCCCACCCTGACGCTTTGTCCCGGCTTGACGCTGAAGGTAAAAGCTTTCGGGGCTTCGAAGAGGACCACCACGGTGGAGCCCAAGTTGAACTCGCCCACCGCCTCCCCCCGCTGCAGGGCCACGCCCCCTTTGGCCGGCTCCTCCCCGTAACGCAGGTCGCGGAAACGGCCTTGTATGTCGCCGGGCGCGTTTGTCCGCAGCTCCTGAAACGGGACACGGCGTGCCACGCCTTAGCCGCGCATTTTCGGATTCCATATGTGCCTCGGGCGACCACTGACTCGGTCAAAGTAGATGCGGATGGAGCCCACGTTGGTGGCGCCCACGGCCGTGAAGGAGAAGAAGCCGTGGCGCCATCGGCCGCTCAGAGCCACGCGCTCGTTGAGGCAGAACAGCGCCTTCACGCGGCCCGCCACGCCCGGACTCACCGACAGCAGCGAACCTGAGCGCGTGCGCGCGCACACACACACACACACACACACACAGGTTCACTCCATCCGGGACAATCCATGCCTGACAAACTTGACACACACACAAAGCGGGAGCAGCAAGTGACCTGTGAAGTGTCGCCTGAGCGCCACCGTCCAGTCAGCTGGCGAGTGGAAGCAATGATAGTCGCCGGGGGCCAGGTAGACCACAACGTGGAACAGGTCGTTGTCGGGACTGCTCAGGAGGCCGTCCCGGAAGGACGCCGCCTCTGCGCGCGCGCTCAGGCTCGCACCCTCCTCGTGAGTCGCAGTCACCGGCGAGTCTGTCGGGAATCGCATCGGGGGTCATTTCGAAGCGGTCGCGTGCGTGCGTGCGTGCGTGCCTTCACACTTTCAGCCTCGCTAACAAGTCTCACGACTACGGCTGGAGAGCGACTCACTCCAGGCATCGTTCGAGTCACAGACAGCCAGAGTAACTTTGCGAGTCGTCCGTTTCGAGGCTATCCGAGGCGGGTGTCGCCCGGCTCACCTTCGTCTCGGCCGTCTCGCGGCCCTAAGAAGTCTTCCAGACTGTACGTGACGCCCTTCACTTGCTCCACCTCCGAACTGGACACGCGACCCAAGTGAACGATCCTGCCGTCCGCCGGAGACACCTGACATCACAAAAAAAAAAAAAAAATCGGATCATTTCCATCCCAGTTTGTTCTTTTGAATTGCGCCACCGCCGCAGCAGCAGGAGGAGGAGCTCGTAGCGGAAAGAAGTCTCACCAGGCAGGAGGCGGAGCAAAGCGGGCGCGCCGACGCCTTCAGCCGGCGCCGGAAGAACTCTCCGAGATTGCGGTAGTGGCGCAGGTCCTCGACCGCCGCTTCCTATTGGACGACACCAGGGTCCGCACTAAGGCCGCAAATGAGACGGCTAAGGCACGCCGCGCCGCGCCACGCCACATCAACTCAAAATGACGGGGCGAGGAGGTGTTGGCGGCTGGCTGCGTGTTCTGACCTGCATGTTGACGCCAAAGGTCCAGATGTAGAGCGAGTAGACGGGTTTGCGGAGCCACGTCGGGAGCTCCACCCCGTTGACGCGACCCCACGCTCGAGACAGAAGGCGGGTGGGGAAAGAGCGATAGAGGGCCACCTGGGACGGGACGCACGCCGGGTCAGAGCGGGTAAACGGAGAGCGCTCCAATGACTGAGTGAGTGAGAGAGAGAGATAGGCGCAAAGTAGCAGCAGGGGAAGGCGGCAATCTGCCAGCCAGCCAGCCAGCCAGCCAGCCAGCGAGGCCAGCCGGAGCCAGCTTCACCGTGCGGGTGGGTCCTCAGCCGCTGGAGCGCGGCGTCCGTTCCCCGCCTCCTTCCCCAGCCTGCCCAACAGTCACCTGAGTGGGTGTGGCCAGTTCAGGCGGGGCTCCATCCGCTGGCTCCCGCCTTTTGTATTGCTGGTAACCATAGTAAGCGCCGCCAGTCGCCACCAGGACGGGGAGGGGCCGGTAACGCAACAGGAAGCCGCGGCCTGACAGAAAGGAGACAGATGATTGGCCCGCCTCCTTTCGACGCTTCCCATTCCTTCAACTTACCCGAGTTGAAGAAGCGTCGCTGGCTGCAGCTCACGGGACTAGATCTGAAACAGACACCTTAGCGTTAGCTTCGCGACACCCCATTCGAGGGCCACTGATCGATTGCGCCAGCCCGTCCGTCCCTCCGTCCATCTGTCCGTGGAATTCTCAAAAGACAAAATGCGTGAGTGATTTGTGTGTTGTGTCCATTTTGGTGCCTGCTCTGTGTGCACGTATTATTGGTCAATTCTGTTAACATTCAGCTCGCTAAGTGCTGAGGAAAATGGATGGAAATAAAGCAATGTTGCCCATACCCATGGTATTGGCAGTGCTACTTCTGAACGTGATCTTGCTCGAAGCTAGCTCACCAATCAGCTTCTTGATGACTTTGAAACAAACGCAGATCTGGACGGCCGCCTGATGACCCTTCGTCCACGATCCTTCTAATCTTCACCCTCACTCGTTCAAATCTAATCTCATACGGCCAGCGATGAATGCGTACAGGGGACCCGCTCACGTCACGATGACAGGCGCAGAGAGAAACGACGTCTTCGACAATGACGAGTGAAAGTTGTCGCGTCGCCGGTCAATCACGTTCAATGGCACCGCTGCCTCCTGCGAGCTGCGACGCGTCGAAAGCTTTTCAAAGTATGGAGAAGACCCCAAAATACAATTACCTGCAAATCTTCCGGCCGCGCGCCATCCACGAGGACGCCGCCATCTTGTGTGTACGGAAGTGACGTCCGATGAGGCGGAAGTTATGTCCGTTGCACTCAAGGTGACGTCAAAGGTGATTTCCCACATGGTGCCTGTTGCTCGTCTTTTGCAGCCATACAGGCAACTGTCTCAGATTCGTCATTGGCCGACACAGTCCATTGAAAACAATCGCTCCATTAATACAGGGCCGCTTTCTTGGCTAATCATGTCGTCAAAAGAAACATTTTTGCTTTATTGGTAACAAAGCAGCAGCACATTGACACGCGCAAAGCCCGAAGGCGTCTTTTCACAAAAGTGCGCTCTTGGCGTACGTCAACAAACAAAGCGACTGATTGAAGGACGCGCGGAGCTCCGCCCACCCCGCCTCCAGCCGCGAGGAGAGGCGGACCAACGCTTCCGTGGCAACGGCATCCTGGGCCAGCGAGCGGAGGTGAAGCTGTCCGTGAAAAAACACATGGTTGCAAACAAAAATCCACGAGCCAAGAACTTCTATATCGAAAGCGTTCCGAACGCAGTTTACCTTGAGAAAGAGCGACAGGTAGGCGTGCGCCAGATCAAAGTCCCGCCCACTGGCCACCATGCTCTCCATCATGCGAATGAAGGCCAAAAAGAGGCCGCTGGCTCCGCCCCCTTCAGGTGACAGCCCGGCGAGCTCGACCGACACGGCGGACGGACCGAAACTCTTCAGCAGTTCCGCGGCGACGGTGACTGGATAAGATAAAAGAAGGCAACTCGATGATGGAATCGTGACGCACCCGATCCGATCTCGTGTCGATGCACTCACACGACCCCGCGTCGAAACCCGCCTCCAGAGCACGAGTGAACTTTGTGCCCAGAGAGGGCAGACTGCAGCTCGACACCTTAGACTGACACAAACACGCCAGATGATCAATGCGGTCATAATGTGGTGGGACAAAATTGTGCGCCCGCCCGCCCGCCCGCCCGCCGCCAACCTGCGTTTCCTGCTGCGGTTGGGAGAAGCGCGGCGTCAGGCCCGGCACGGTGGGCAGGAAGAAGGGTGCCGACGGCCCCGACACGGGAGGCGTCGCTGCCGCTTTGTTCCTTCTCTGAAAACACCCGGTCGTCACATCATGCCGGTGTCGTGCGTGACGGGAACCGCGCCCGCCGCAATCGTTGGTCACCTTGATAGTGTCCAGGCACAGCAGATGTTTCCATCTGGACTCCGGCAGCTGCGACAGCGTCACGAGCTCCGCCCCCAACTGCTCGGCCGAGGCGTACGCCTCGTCGGGTCCCTCCTCCTCCGATGTCACCTCTCGCTCGGCCTCCGGCGCTCCCGGCAGAGTCTCCGTCTCTGGCTGGTAGTCGGGCGGCAGCGGGCGGAGCCCCACCGGCCCACGCAAGCTGTTATTGGTCCTGTGGAGGAGGAGAGCCGCGTGGTGACTGGCCGCGCTCATTTGAGTGAAGAGGAAGCCAAGGTTTGGCAACTGACCACAGGCACACGCCCAGGCTGTCCACGTGTGAAGTCGCCAAAAAGTCTCCGGTAGGGGACATGGACACACCCATCGGCGCCACGGGAACCAGGAAGCAGTCCACCAGACTGGGGGGGGGGGGGATCCAGACTTTAATTTGATGCGCTTGTTGGGGACGAGCGGGACTCTCACCTGCCGGACGGGAGGTCCCACGTGCGAATGGCGCAGTCCATCCCGACGGTGATCAACCAGCGGCCGTCCGGGCTGAAACTCTGACAAAGGTGAGGCCCGACGCCCCGTTAGAAACTTGGGCCGCCCCGGAAAAAGCCAAAGGATGCTTACAGCACTCACCATGTCGTTGGTGCTGCCGAGGTGACCCGCAAACTTGCGGACGGCCCGCCTGGTTTCCACGTCGATCACCAGCAGCGTGAAGTCATCCAGAGTCACCGCGAGCATGCCGCTGGCAAGGAGACAGTACCCGACGCCGGTGAGCCAACACGCACGCGCCACCGCCGTTGGTCGCCACCGCCGTTGGCGCCACCGGCCTCTGTATCCGTCTGAACGGAGCACGCAAGCAACTACGCACGACACCAACGCAGCCGGAGGAGGAAGCGGCACTCGGGAACAACGTCAAAGCACATTTGGGTCCGCGCGCGAGGCACTTTTGCGTTCGATGCGCCCGATGCGAGGCGGCTAGCTACCTCTCCCTGTGGAGCTTCATGCTGGCGGGCGCCGTATTTAGCTGGATCTGGTCTTCCTGTGTGCGGGTCTTGAAGCGCCAGAACTTGAGGAGCCCGTCGGCCGCGGCGGTGACAGTCTGCTGATTGAGCGTGTCGGTGGCCACGCCCCGCACCGCGCCGCCGTGAGCTTTTGGAAAGGGCCGTCAACGAGAGGGAGCTACGCGCAGAGGGGCGGCGGACTCACCTTTCTGCCGGTCGCCGTAGCAACCGCGGTGAAGTCCGGACTGCAGGTTGTAAAGATCGACGCGGCCGCACGAAGACCCCACGAGCGCAAAGTTCCCGCAGGAAGTGATGTCGACGGCCTGGGAAAGCAGACAGGTGGCGGCGGCGTCAACGCGCGAAGGTCGACGGCAAGGCGCGAGCGCCGCAATTACCGTGGCGACGGCGCCGCTGCCGCACCCCGGCGGCGGCCTGAGGCGGTGCTCCCCCATGGTGCAGCGCTGGTAGCTCCAGGTGGTGGAGGCCAGGCGACCACGGTGACACGCCACGACGCCGTCCCAGTCCGACCGGCGAGCCGCCGCTGTGGATAAACGCGGACGTGAGTCACGTTGGCCATCTTGACCCCGAGATCGCACGTGTGCGCAAACCGCAGGAGAAGGCGGTGACGGCGGGCAGCCGCAGCTCTTCGTACGACAAGCCCTTCTTCTTCTTCTGCTCTTTCTTCTTATTGAGCGAGCCTAAACCAGCACAGATGACAACAATAAGCAAAAATTATAAGCAAGACAACACAAACAACTCATCATAAGCTCGTGGAGTCAGACCGTGTCCGAGGTTCTTATTGAATCGCTCGTGGACGGTAGAAAAAGACTGCAGCGTCCCGTCTTGACCTGCAGGGGGCGGAGGGGGAGGCATTTTCTTGTAAGCGGGAACGCAAATAGGCCGCTGTCCTTCGTCAAGCTCCTTACCTGCGCTGAGGATGTTTTTCCCATCATAATGACGGATGACGGTGGGCGGGGCACTGTGACCCTGGCGATTCCTCAGCAACCTGGCTCCTCCCCCTTCCCGGTCGAAGATCCACACCTGACGAAGAAGCAAAGAAAAAGGCGTGAGGCGGTCGGAGGAACTGCCGCGGCGCCGGCACCGACCTTGATGGCGTTGTCGGCGGCGGTGGTGATGAGAAGGGGCTCGCCATGCAGGAAGCTGGCGTTCACCGCCGTCTTGTGGGCGTGTCTCAGCTGAGCCGCTAGCTGCCGTCGCTCCAGGTCCCACAAGGCCACGTGACCTTGAGGGCTTCCCGCCGCCAGCGTGGGCGGCCCGTCTGTGGGCGGGTGGGTGGATCAGACGTCAGATCGGTCGGGCGCACGCACACACACACACGCACACACACACACACACACACACACACACACACACACACACACACACACACACACACACACACACACACACACACTCACCTGTTCGAAAAGCCAGCGACGTGATGGGGCCCCAGTCCTGCGTGAAGGCCATCAGCGTCTCGTCCAGTCGGATGTTGTGAATGACGATGCGGCCCGTCGCCGTGCCGACACCCACCACGTCCACCGCCGGGCTCTGCGGAGGTCATTTGCGCTGCTCGTCAGCATTGGCAAAAATGCACCCTCGTGCAAAATGTCTGATTTGGCTGAATAGCATTGCACTTCCACAAGAAGCAGCCCTGAGCTCTTTTTCTGGCCAGACAAGGTTTGGAAGGAGAGCAAAAATCCACGCAGGCATCGTGTCTGGGGCGTTTGGATTTAAATGCTAGCCTTAAGGTAGATGCCATTTTTGCTTGGAAATTTGACCGAGGGAGGGGCTAAACCATTTTTTTTCCACGATGGCTCTGGAAGGAACCCAGCGACACACTTCCAACAACAGGCCTGCTGGCGTAGAAGCAAACTTGTACACGCCAAAAATGGATAGGCTACATACAAACACGTTTTCCTCCACAAAGATACACACACACACACACAAGTTAGCCACTTGCAGAAAGATTTGAGAGCCAACCCAGCGGGAGCTAGCTGCGCGCCACTCACCTGCTGCAGCACAGTGACGCCGGCCGACCAGCCGGCAAACGTGTACAGCAACTTGCTGAAGGCCGCAAGATCACAACGTTAGCGTGAGGACGGCGACATTTTCCTTGGCCCGCGCTCCACTCGACTTGGCGCTCACCTGCTCTTGAGGTTCCACAGCTGCAACGGGCCCTGGCAACTCCCCAGCAGGACTTTGTTCAGGTAGGTGCTGGGGTGCATCAAGGCCGACACCTCGAAGGCCACGGGCTCAAAGTGCAGCTGCGTGTACACTTCTGCCCACAGGAAGAGCACGACGCGTTGTGACAATGCGACGCCAGGCAGGCAGGCAGGCAGGCAGGCAGACAGGAAGAACCTCACACACACACACACACACACACAGATAAACGAGTGTGGCCCTTGGCAGCGCTCGCCCTCACCGCCGCTTTGAACGTCCCAGACAACGAGGAGCCCGCCGCCATCGACCGAGATCAGCTGGTCGCCGAAAGGAAGCAGCAGGCGCACTTCCTGTTTGTGTCCACGGTAACGCATCACCACCTGCGTGCAGAGAACACTCCAGTCCCTGGCCGACACTCCCTCGAGGACCGTGGAGTCGCCCGACCTGACCTCTTTGTTCTTAGCGAAGGCCAGCACCAGCGAGCCCGCGGCGGCGAAAGTCAACATCCTGTCTGCCGCCAAGCACGTGATGTCATCCTGGAGGCTGTTACCTAGGCGACAGCATCGCACAACGTCAGCCACTCGCGGCCCTCACTTTGTTCCTCAACCGGAAGGCTACTCACTGATGGCCACGATGCCCAAACGATTGACCTGCAGCGTAAACAAAAGCAAAAGTCAGAACACCAAGGGACACAACCGCACACAAAGTCCAAGTACGGCAAGTCTTACGTTGTACGTGTGGAAACATTTGCCGACTGAAGTCACCAGATAGAACTCCCGATGTTTGCAATGGTAGCGGAGCACGTGCGGCACGTGGTTGCAGTAAAGCCCCAAAAGCCGGAATCCGCTGAACAAACTACTTCCGCCTCCTTCCGCCATCGAAGCCGAAAATGTCGGAACCCCAGACGACCGAAAGACGACGACAGCGACAAGACGAGAATGGATTCAGACGAGCCAGAGGAAGAAGTAGTGCACGAACGGAGAGCTGGGAGGCCGGCCGGCCGGTCAGCAACACAAAGGGTCCGTGTGGGAAACTGCAACACCAAACCCAACGTTCCGCTCCGCTCATTTCAAGATAGATCAAATACGTCACGTCACTGAAATCAAATCCAAATTAGGGGGAAGAAAAGATTTGTGTGTCTCAGTGTCTGTTGTATATTTAGCATTTGAGGATCTTTTTGATTTTGCCAGTTTTAGTCCTCCAAACAAGTCAAAATTCTCATTTCTCGGTGTTGCCAACAGGTCGACGTTTTACAGTCGTCAGTGAATTGCAGCCTGTTATGTTTCTTCTTTTTAAAGATCGCAACGAGACTATGTACAAAAAACAACAACAACTGTATATGTCCAAGCTGTATATATTACAATACAACTCCATGGAACACATGAGTTTTATTAAACAAATACAACTCAAATAAATAAATGAATAAATGAATAAATAAAAAGGACTGTCACTGTCGTATTGCATCGACTTTGACCTTTTTACAAACCGGGAGGCATAGAAGTGGACATCCATTCCTGAATCAATGTTACCCCAATTTGTAAATCCATACAGTGGTTTTTCGATGCCATTCCTCTGATATGATTTGAGACAAGCTGGTGGAATTTTGCTGTTGTTTTTGGAATCCTGCACGGTTATTGTTCACTGAACAATGCCTTCAGGTAGAAACCTTGACTGCACCTCGCTGAGGCCGGGTGGAAAAGTAAATCCTCAAGGAAAGAACACACGCCTGCAAAGTGTACGAAGTCATTTTCCGTCCGTCCGTAGCTAGCCGCTCGTAAAGTGATCTTAATTGCAATTGGTTCAGCCTTTCGTCTGTCATCCAGTGCTTCCATGTGATTGGTGAGGGCGCCTGAGAGCCCGTCGGACCGACGTATGGCGGCGCTGGAGGGCGGGACGTGGAAGGAGAGGAGCGTCGGTCGCGGTCCCGCGGCGCAGCGAACGAACCAACCAACCAACCAACCAACCAACCAACGAGGGAACGGGCGGGCGGGCGGTCTGTTGGTCGGTCGTCTTTATTTTCTCCTCACGCCTTGGTCGTCATTGAGCACCGAAAGTGGACGCCGACAGCCGCGCGCTTCAACATTGTCGCCCGTCATGGAGTCCTATGACATTTTAGCTAATCAGCCCGTGGTGATCGATAACGTGAGTGTGATGACGTCATTCACCCACACCCAAACCGAGGCCGTCGAGGGCTAGCTGTTAGCTTAGCAACGCTATTGTTTTGGGGCTCACCTCGCCGCAGCAGCCTTTTGCTTACCCGCCCCGCCACCCTATTGTTATTGTGGTCGTTATTATATGCACCGAGAACCGATGACAAACACGACGAACGACAATCAGCATCAATGAGGCTAGCTGCGAATATTAGTTGACCGGCTTCTAGCTAACCTGCCAAATGACAGACAACAAACGCTAGCTAGCTAGCTAGCCGCATTTAGCTTCAACATCACAACACATCACACTTTATTTATTCATTTTTAATGGTTTTAGCATTCAGCATCACAACACGTTGCAGTTGTATGGAAGGGATCAGCGATGGGAAACCTTCCACTCTCAAGAGACGGAATTGGGGCGGGCGGGGTATTGCATTGCACCGACGAGACCATGTTTGCAGAACCGATCGTGTGTGTGTGTGTGTGTGTGTGTGTGTAAGATTTGCTTGAAGGGATGCGATCCAGCACAGCTAGCGTTGTGTGGCTTCTCCCGCGGATGGATAAAGTGCTGCTTTGTTGTTGCGTGGCCTGCAGCCTTGTCTCATGAGCCTCCTCTTCCTCACGCACTGTACATGTCATCTTTTCACAATTGTATGCGCAGGGTTCAGGGGTCATCAAGGCTGGCTTCGCCGGAGATCAGATCCCCAAATATTGTTTTCCCAACTAGTAAGTGGGGCCGCTGGCTCGCCCTTCTTGGGGTTTGAGAACAAGCATGTGCTGATTGTCTCTTGCAGTGTCGGGCGTCCCAAACACGTGCGCGTCATGGCGGGCGCCTTGGAGGGAGACCTTTTTATCGGCCCTAAAGCAGAGGTAATCCCGACACGCCGGCGCCATTTGCCAGCCTCGCTCGAGCCGAGGCGGGCAAAAAATGAGACCGAGCCGTACCTTGACTTACAAGTCGAACAAAGTCTGGCGTCGAGGCGGCCAGCCTGGTTCTGAACGCAGGTGCGCGTGCGCCTTGTCGCTATGTGCCTCGCCACGCCAGGAGCACCGCGGGCTGCTGTCGGTGCGCTACCCCATGGAGCACGGCATCGTGAAGGACTGGAACGACATGGAGAGGATCTGGCAGTACGTTTACTCCAAGGAGCAGCTGCAGACCTTCTCCGAGGAGGTGGGCTCGACGGCCGCCGTACGAAAGGAGAAGGCGGGCGAGGCTTGTAAAGCTCTCGGCCGTCTGTTTGGCAGCATCCCGTTCTTCTGACCGAGGCGCCTCTCAACCCCAGCAAGAACCGCGAGAAGGCGGCCGAGGTCTTCTTTGAGACCTTCAATGTTCCCGCGCTCTTCATCTCCATGCAGGCGGTCCTCAGTTTGTAAGTTTGCTCGCTTGTCAAAACACCATTTGGCGTGGAGCCGAAAGGCTCGGCGGAATACCCGTGGTGGCCAACGACGTCGCCGGCGGTTGTCCTCTCGCTCAGGTACGCCACGGGCCGCACCACGGGCGTGGTGCTGGACTCGGGCGACGGCGTGACGCACGTGGTGCCCATCTACGAGGGCTTTGCCATCCCGCACTCCATCATGCGGGTGGACGTCGCCGGCAGGGACGTATCTCGCTACCTGCGCCTGCTCCTGCGCAAGGAAGGCTACAACTTCAACACCTCGGCCGAGTTCGAGGTGGTGCGCACCATCAAAGAGGTAGCGCCGGGCGTCCCGAGGGCTGCCTAAAAACACACAACCGTTAAAGAGAATGCAAACAAATGCTGACATATTTGAGGGGCTAGTGCAAATAAGCCTGATGCTAAGCTTTCCAACAACTGCCAACTAACTGAGGTTGTCGCCCCAAAAAAAAAACAATTCATGTGGACAAAAAAGAAAAAAATGGTGTGACTGACGTAGCGTCCGCTTTTGCCACCAGAGGGCGTGCTATCTGTCGCTGAACCCTCAGAAGGACGAGACGTTGGAGACGGAGAAGGCTCAGTATGTCCTTCCGGACGGGAGCGCCTTAAACGTGAGCGGCCGCCTCTCGGCCCCGCCCGGCCCATTCCGGCGCTGACCGATCCCACCCTTGCGTCCAGATCGGACCGGCCCGCTTCCGCGCCCCCGAGCTGCTGTTCCGGCCCGACCTGGTGGGCGACGAGAGCTCGGGCATCCACGAGGTCCTGGCCTACGCCATCCAGAAGTCCGACATGGACCTGAGGCGCACGCTCTTCTCTACCATCGTGCTGTGCGGGGGGTCCACGCTCATCAAAGGTGGGAGCGAGCGTCTGTCTGTCTGTCGCCCACCGAGCGCGGCCTGACTCAGTGTCGCCCCTCCCCCTAAGGCTTTGGGGAGAGACTACTGACTGAAGTGAAGAAACTTGCGCCCAAAGATGTCAAGATCAAGGTGAGACTTAGTTTTTCTTTTACGCTTCTGCTCTGTTGTTCTCCCGCCACTAAAGCTGCTCCACCTGTCCCCAGATCTCGGCGCCCCAGGAGAGACTCTACTCCACGTGGATCGGGTACAAACAGATTTCCTGTTACCGTTTTTTTTTTTTTAAACTCGCTCGGAAAAGGTCGAGATGAAAAGTGTTTGTGTGGCTACTAACGTGTGGCCCCGCCCACCCGCAGAGGCTCCATCTTGGCGTCGTTGGACACCTTTAAGAAGATGTGGGTGTCCAAGCGGGAGTATGAGGAAGACCGCGCCCGCGCCATCCACAGGAAGACCTTCTAAGACGCCGCCGGCGCACACTGACAAGAGCCGGAACCCCCCCCCCAACCCCTGCTGAGGATGGCTCCCACCGCAAGAAGGCGTATACGCAACGCCACGTGACAATTAAAGTCCAATTCTTTTTGTTTGTTTGTTCTGCTACGGTTCCATTCCAAAGTTTTCTATGGTGTGAGAAAATTCCCGCCGCTACTAGTGCCCGCTTTGACCTGAGAGTTCAAGCTTGCCGGCATCCTCGGTAGCCAGCTCAGGTCCACGGCTGGACGGGCACCCTCTCTGTACTCGCGCCAAAGACGAATAAATTGTGCGCCTGTAAACACCCAGCGGTTCATTTGCTCCAAACAAACATTGGCGGCCGGACGCTCTGTTAGCCATTCGTTTGCGGAAGCGTTTAAGCGTTGACGGCAGAGAAGCACCCGACGAAGGATATCGCCATTATCGTCGTTGGTTCTCGTCATCCCCGTTAGCGCGTGAAAGAAAGAAAGAAAGAAAGAAATGCTCTTAGGCTTTCAAATGTGCTTACCCTGCCAACGTTGCTGTGAAGTTAAATATTGCCATGGAGTTGCATGATTGTTTCAGTACGTTCCAGTTGAGTCCATTTGGATTTGTCCTTATTCTAAAGCCCAAGCGACTGTCGATGTCTTTCTTCATTCAATTGTCGCTCGCACTCTTGGGTGGGCCTGCGTTGGACAGGTGTGACAAAAATGACATTACTAAAGAAACGGCCACAAACAAAGACAGAAAAATAACACCTGATCAACGAGTGGCCAAATGATTCAAATGCCCTACGGCACACGACAGCTTTGCTAGCCCTCGGCAAAAAGGCCGAAACCAAAACTAGAGGAGCCCGCCTCTGCGGAGGACAAAGTTGACAACCAGAGCAGAAAAGTACAAAACAAGAGGCGCAAGCGACAACATGACATCACAAGGTGTCGCGCGACACACCAAATGATGTCACAAGGTCCACGCAAGCGATGACGTGGCGCTCGTATAAAAGAGCTAACGGGACTTTTTGGGAAGACCCACCAAGTGGCAAATCCCCACCCGGCAAGGGGAGGGGCACACCTCGTGGAGCCAGTGGGTCGCTACGCCTTTGCGCCTTTGCGCCATGGCTTCCCTCTCCCAAGCTCAGCGGGAGAAAAACCCAACGTACGTGTTCTCCAGTCGGCCCAGGCCGGTGGAGAGCCGCTCAAAGATGAACGGCTCCCCCACGGAGACCAGCGACTACGGCAACATTCAGTACGATCGGCGGGTGATCAGGGGCAACGTTCACGGTCGGAAAGCGGCGGCGGCGCCGCACGCGGCCGACATTCAGCAGCAGCACGGATTCCGCAGGCGATCGGTGGACTTTGTGAGGTCCAGGGACCGCGTGTGGTTCAAGGCTCACGACAACCTGCCCGGGCGGAAACACGTGGACGTGCAAACCGAGTCCTACCTGGAGGAGCTGAGTCACATCTTGGTGACCAAGGACAACGACTCGCAAACGGACCCTTTCCTGGACAGACCGGCCACTCCGCTCTTCATCCCCGCCAAATCGGGCGAAGACGTGGCCACCCAGATCGAGGAGGGCGAGTTGTTTGACTTTGACAGGGAGGTGCAGCCGCTGCTGGAGGTCCTGGTGGGCAAGACCATCGAGCAGTCCCTGCTGGAGGTGATGGAGGAGGAGGAGCTGGCCTGCTTGCGGGCCCAGCAGAGGGCCTTTGAGCAGCTGCGCAATGCCGAGTTGGCCGAGGTCCAGCGGCTGCAGGAGCAGGAGCGCCGGCGCACCGAGGAAAAGGAGTGGCGCATCGCCCAGCAGAAGGCGGCGGTGATGAAGGAGAAAGAAACGGCCGAGATGATAGCCGCCCAAGCCTGCGCGCAGCAGTTCCTCTCCAAACTCTTCCCCGCCGTCTTCGCCTCGCTCAGGAGACACGGCTACTTCTACGACCCGGTGGAGAGAGACATCGAGGTGAATTTCTTCCAGTGGCTGACGGCCGAGGTCAACAACACTCTGGAGAAGAGGAACACGGCCAGGCTGCTCCTGGACACCATCATCCACGACATTGCCCTGGAGAGGAGGGATTTCTTCACCCACTCGCAGCCCGCCGACCTGGACAAGTAGCGGAAAGTCCGGTTTAAGCATTTTCAGCTCGAACGCAGTTTGCTTTGTCTTTTCACTCCATTACCGTTTTTCACTTTGAGATGCTTGTTATTCGAAACGCAAGGGACGGACGGACGGACGGACGAACGAACGAACGCTCAGTCAGTCAGTCAGTCAGCAGGTGGCTCAACTTTACAAAGGAAGCCAAAGCCCGCCGTTCGTTCGTTCGCGGCCGGCGCGGGAAATGCCAGCCAGCGGATTACCAGCATTCGTACGACCAGAGAGATATAAATACAATCTCATTGGAAGTTTCACTTCATTTCGTTCTTCTTTTCCTTATGCGGACGGGCGGGCGGGCGCCGTGAAGTTAGCGGCTAGCTATTGACATGCTAATACAAACGTCACAGTTCCTCCGCAGTGGCTTGCGAGGAGCATAAATCATAATTAAAATGGCAAGGCCGGGCGCATGCGAGCCGGGAGCTTCTCAGTCAGAGCAGAAATTTGGGCGAAGAAAAAAAACAACAAGATTTAGTTACCTGCAGCACTTCGCGAAGACACGATGTACCTGAAAGGAAATGACGTCAGACGGCACCTGCGATGACGTTACCGGGGTGGGGCGTAATCTCGCGTGACTTCATTCCGTGTTGCGAGATGACCTCAAAATCCTAATCGCCCCACAAAAGAGCGTCGAATGATGTATATTGGGTGACACAATTGAATGATTTACAGACCAAAGAAAGCCATTCAAATGTTTCCTTTATATTAGCCAATGATAACATTGATGGAAATGGAAACCAAACAAATTCATTCCAATACATCTGTGGCTTGGGTGTGCCAAAGAAAGCTAGCTGCAGGACAGGACAGGACAGGCAAGTGGACGGGAGCCACGGCCAAATCAAGACAATGTCTAGAAGGCCAGGCGTGCATGGATCCAAAAGGCTCACGTGCTTTCACAACGAGGGAAGCAAGGACTTTGTTTTCAAATGTGCAAAAATGATCGCAGGCCTGGAGAGTCCATGGACATGTCCGTCCGAGGCCTGGCTGGCAAATTGGCTGGCTGGCTGGCTAGCGCGCGTGCGTTCGCGCGTGGCTCGCCAAATGGTCTCGTCGAGTAAAGGTCTGGCCGCAATCGGAGCAGGCGAAAGGTCTCTCCCCGGCGTGGATTCTGGTGTGCGTTGTCAAATGGCCCTTGTTGAGGAAACGGTTCCCGCAAACGGTGCAGGCGTAAGGCTTCTCGCCAGTGTGCGTCCTGGCGTGCTGGCGCCAATCTTCCTCTCGAGAGAAGCGCTGCGCACAATGGGAGCAGGCAAAAGGTCTCTCTCGAGCGTGCATTCTGGTATGCGTGGTCAAATTGCCCTTATTGAAGAAACCTTTGCCGCAAAGCGCGCACGCGTAGGGCGTCTCGCCCGTGTGCGTTGTGGAGTGTTCTCGCAAGTATTTGTTTGCGGCAAAGCTTTTGCCGCAGACGGTGCATAGATAGGGTTTCCAATTGGCGTGTGTCCGCGTGTGGACTTTCAGATCTTCCTTGCCGGGGAACCTGTCGCCACAAACCGAGCACAAAAACGAGGTGGCTGCCGCGTGCGTCCGGGTGTGTAGTTTCAAGCTGCCCTTCTCCGAAAAGCGTTTACCGCAGGCCTGGCAGGCAAAAGGTTTCTCCCCGGTGTGTGTTCGCGTGTGTATGGTCAAGCCCCCCTTCTGCGAGAATCGTTTGCCGCAGAGTGAGCACGCAAAAGGTTTCTCTCCGGTGTGCATTCTGGTGTGCTGCTTCAAACTGCTCTTGGAAGCGTAGGTTTTGCCGCACTCGGAGCATTTCCAGCGCTCGTGGTGACGAGCGAGAGGAGGAGAGCGCGACGGAGGGTCGTCGCCGGCCGGGTGGTGACTGCCGCCGGGAAGCCCCGCCCCTCCGCTGGCCTCGCCCGGATCTTTCTCCTCAGCGTCTTCATCTTCGCTCTTGAGAGGGAGTCCGGCGGATGGCCACCTGGTGACGTCCTCCTCCTGCTCTTCCTCCTTAACGTGAGCAGGCGCCGCCTGTTTCTCCTCCTCCTCTTTCACGCGAGGGTACTCCAGCTCATCTCGTCCCGCTCCAGCGGGAAGGGAGCCGGTCTCCCGGTGGTCCTCGTCAGCGACGTCTGCGTGACAAACAAAGACAAAATGTGTGCTTTGTTGCACTTTGAGCTTGTGTATTTGACTTGAATTTGGTGTTGACCAAAGCGGTTGCTATAATAGCTGGATGAACACCTTTCTCCCCCCCACTCCCCCTCATGAAGCGATGCCAGCCAACGCGCTTGACCGCAAGTGTGAAAGAAGTCCTTGGAGGTTGTCTGCATGTGCTTTGCTTCCACCAAGAGTAGCAGAAATTGCAGTGCCTCGTTCGTACGTCGCCTTGCCCTCGCTCGCTCGCTCGCTCCCTCCCTCCCTCCCTCCCTCGTGGCGCTACACACGCAACTCTCGTGAAGTAGAACGAGAATCAAACCTGCTGGATTGGCGCTGTCGTCCTTTGCTCCCCAACGTTCCTCGTGGAATGTTGCTGTCCCTCTTGTGCACATTTTCGCTCGCTCGCCGCGGCGATCACATTTGCTGGGTGCTCTTTGTTTGCGACTGAGCTGGGCTAGGCTAGGCTAAGCTAAGCTAAAACACCGTGCACCGAGACGACGACACTGAACCGCTGAGGTCTTCGCTTGACAACCAGCGCGGAGGCTTCGCTACGTTCACCGATGACGCATATTGCATTCAAGTTGGGTGGAGCGCGTGCGCTGGCAGAGGCAGGCTGGCAGGGGCTGGCAGAAGTTGGCAGGCCGGCCGGCCGGCCGGGTGACGAGAGGAAAGGACCGCGACCTAACAACGGCAGCGGACGATGTACGGCAAGTCAGCCGGGACAAAGTCATACGTCACCCACGCGCGCCGCGAGGGCGAGCCCTACCTAAAAGAACCGACGCATTCACAGATAAAAACTAAAAGCGCCCAACACAATAGTGGAAAAAAGAATCTAAACACAGCAGCGACGTAAAATGAAAGCAAAGGAACACATCAAACGATCGGAATATGTTCAGTGGCTTCAATTGAGTTGGATTCGTCTTTCGAGTGCAGGATGAAATGTCTTCAAAGTCGTTGCTCTGCTCTGCACCAACTTTACGATCTGCGGCGGCGCTTGACGTGACGTCACTTGCAGCAGAACCCAAATTCGGCAGCGGCGCACGTAATGCACACTCCAGATGGTTTTATTGGCCATGTTTGAGCGTGCCCAAGAAGGAAGGAATTTGACTTGGGAAATGGAGGCCTGCTGTATCTTCAGTCCCCTGAACGACTTTTTTTAGGTTGCAGCCTCTGTTCAACATTTCGGTGACATGTGAAAAATATCTCCTGATCTTAAACTCCCAGGAGGGCAAATGAGAAAGCTTGAGAAGAGACCACAGATGGGTTCCCTCTTCCAGGACGACCAGGCTGCAATGGATGCACTTCACAAATGTTGTCGGGTCAGTCTCGGTGTTTGAAGGGTTGGATTTTATTAAGATGACGTCGTTGCACACGGTGTGGAATTTCCTAAAAGCTATGGGTCCAAACTTCTTCCAGGGAATGTTTGGCCACATCAGACAAAAGGTCACTTTGCCCAGCACGTGTCCAATGGCCTCTTTCTTCCAGGGAATGTTTGGCCACATCAGACAAAAGGTCTCTCCCCCGCGTGTATTCTGGTGTGTGTTGTCAAATTTCCCTTATTAAAGAAAGTGTTCCCGCAAACCGTACACGTATAACGTTTCTTGACAACGTGGACGCCGGCGTGTCGTTTCAAGTCTTCCTTTTGCGCGAACCTCTGACCGCAATCCGAGCAGGCCAAAGATCTCTCTCTGGCGTGTGTTCCCGTGTGCCGTTTTAAGTTTCCCTTTTCGGGAAATCTTTTGCCGCAAACTGAACAGGCAAAGGGTTTCTCTCCTGTGTGGGTTCGGGCGTGTGTTGCCAGGCTTCTCTTGTGAGAAAATCTTTTGCTGCAAAAGGGGCACGCAAAAGCTTTCTCTCCAGTGTGTATCCTTGCGTGACTGCTTAAAGTTCCCCTCTGAGAAAATCTTTGACCACAAAGTGAACATGCAAAAGGTTTCTCTCCAGTGTGCGTTCTCGTGTGCAGTTTTAAGACTTTGGCCTCAGAGAATCGCTTCCCACAAAGTGAGCATGCAAAAGGTTTCTCTCCAGTGTGCATTCTCACGTGCTGTTTCAAACTGCCCTTATGAGCGTAGCTTTTGCCACACTGGCAACATTGCCAGCGTTTGGCATCAGCGCGCCACGTCACGTCATCTTCACGGCCCTCCCGAGCGTGAGGAGAGCGTGACGCCGCCGCCGCCGTGTCAGCGCTATCTGACGCCGCCGCCGCCGTGTCAGCGCTATCTGACACCGGCGCAGAGAGTCCCTCCTCCGCAGGGGACGACGCTCCGTCGTCACCTGGCGTCGTCACGCGTCGACCGGACTGGCTGCCGCCGGGAGGCTCCGCCCCTCCGTTCCCATCACCTTCACTCTTGAGCGGGACGCCGGCAGATGGCCACCAGGTGACCAGGTGCTCCTCCTGCTCTTCTTCCTTAACGCGAGGAGGCCCTGTAGGAGGGAGGGACATTTCAATGCAAATGTTCCGAATAACATTTGCAATAATTGTAAAATAGAAGGATGCACTCCATCCAGCATCAATGGTAAATCAGTGACGTTTCAAAAAACAAAACACATACTCGGAAAATGTAAAAGTAGTCAAAAGATTGATCATGATTGTTTTGGAGAATATTCAGAACGTTTTCTTGTAGTGAGCGCCATATAGTGTTGGCTCTTGCAAACCTTTTGGTCATTTTAGCCATGAAACAATGTGGTTCTGGCGTGGCCCCTATCTGGCCCCCGGCCGTGCGTGCCTTGAGTTCGATGTCAAAAGGGTGCAGGCGGCTCACTGGAACTTGAATTGTCCCATGGCCGTCCAACTAGTGGAAACAGATATCTGAAACCTTGCCTGACGGTGCCAATCGGCAGCGGAGGAAAAAGCGTGCAAACAAACCTGCGCTGTGAACTCTTGGCTGCTGCTGCTGCTGATGCTGATGCTGCTGCTCCTGCTGCTGCTGCTGATGCTGATGCTGCTGCTCCTGCTGCTGCTGCTGATGATGCTCTTGCTTATCCTGCTCCTGCTTCAGCTCCTGCTTCTGCTGCTGCTCCTGCTTCTGCTCCGTCTCGCAAACAGCGCCGATTCCTTGTCGCTCCTTGTCGTCTTTGGCCCCCCAATATTCCTCCTCGCACGCCGCTGTCCTTGTTGCACACATTTTCACACGACTTCCACTGCAGTGCCGGCGGCCGATCTCTTTCGGTAGCGAGCCTGGCAAGGCTAGGCTAAGCTAGGCTAGGCTAGGCTAAGAGCAGCTAAGCTCGACCATTTGCACAATGCGCCCGCTTCGAGGCAAGTGATGATTGGGTCTCTTAAGCGCCTTGACTTATTTTGACGTCATCAACTCGCGCCCGCGGCGGTGAGGTGACGTCAGCAAAAAGGGATTTCCGCCGTCTTGCAACGGTTCAAAGGCGACGACGGAAGATCCTCCCGACATCATCACAACATGGCTTCCGGTGTGCAGCCTAGACTGACGGAGAGTGACGTCATCAGCCGTGGCTCCCGCTGTTGCGCTCTGGCGCCGCCTGCCGACACCGCTCATTATGGAACTTATTCGAAGCAAACTCATCAAATAGAGCCAGACAAAACTAAAGTTGTAAATGTTGCCTTTGTCTTGTGTGCGTGTAGGTACTTGCTACGTAAACTATCGGGCATTGCATCAGGCATTGCATCATGTGTGTGCGCATGTCTGTTTACACGCACACAAGACAAAGGAAACATTTACAACTTTAGTTTTGTCTGGCTCCATTTGATGAGTTTGCTTCGAATAAGTTCCTTAATGAGCGGTGCCGGCCGGCTGGCCGGCAGGCGGCGCCAGAGCGCAGCAGCGGGAGCCACAGCCGATGACGTCACTCTCCATCAGTCTAGGCTGGTGATGCTGAGCACGCACACCGGAAGCCATGTTGTGATGATGTCGGGAGCACTTGTTGACCACGACAAGCAGAGGAAGATGATGGTCACAAGATGGCGGCAATAAGGATTTGCTCGTGTGGTTTCCGAGCTGCGCGTGCGAATTCGTTCGAGTGACACAACAGAAGGACGTCGACGAAAGACAACTAAGGTATGCAGGTGGCGCGAGCGTGCATGCGTGCGTGTGCGTGCGTGCGCACATCAACCACGAACACGCGCACACAACTCCGCGCAGCGGATGCCCACGCAACCAAAAAGTCGCTCCAGGGGGCTTCCAGCGTCACCAGCCATGGCCTCCCTGGGTTCCAGGAGGTCGGCTACACATTTTTACCGGTTCATGGAGCTTCCATCGGCTCCGGGGGGCTTCCAGCGCCACCAGCCGCGCGCGGACGCACGCACGCACGCACTCACGCACTCACGCACGCACGCATGAGTATGTCTGAGTATGTCTGAAGTGAGGGCGTATGCGTGTGCTGTGCTCAGACGGGATGGCGTTCATGTGCGGCTTCTCGCGCTCGCGCAGCAGCTCGCGCTCGCCCGCTCGTCAGGACTCCCGCGAGCGCGTCAGCGTGTCAGAGCTGGAGCGACTTTTGAGCAGCGGCAAGACGGCCTGCAACCACGCCGATCAAGTCTGGCCCGGACTCTACATCGGCGACCAGTCAGTACACGCACATTGTCTGATGCCTCGACCACAACTTATTTGATCAACTTGAGCTTCTTTTGAAGGCAGCGGCTCGAAGGTCGTCTGATCGATCCAGTGATGTCAGAATTATGCTCCGAATTGGCATTTTGAACAATGATGGTCATCATTTGATTGGTGCAAAACAAATGGCTGAGAAAAACCCATTGAAATGGATAGCGAGCGATGCCAATGTGCTGCTGCAAACATTTCTAATCGTTTCAATCATTTCAAACTTCTTTCAAGCCTTTGTTTGCTCGCCCTCCAAACGATCATGTGCCTGCCTGCCTGCCTGCCTGTTCAGAAACGTGGCGTCGGACCGTGGCGAGCTGGCGCGCTTGGGCATCACTCACATCGTCAACTGCGCGCAGAGCCGATGGCGCAACGGTGGCGGCGGCTACGCCGGCATGAACGTGACGTACCTCGGCATCGAGGCGCACGACTCGCCCGCCTTTGACATGAGCAAAAACTTTTACCCCGCCGCCGACTTCATACACAAAGCGCTCTCTGGAGGAGGTGAGTGTGCCGCTGCTTGCCGGCCGACCGGGCGACCGGACGTTGACTTCGGCTTAGTGCTGGTCTAGCAAAGTGACACTTGCTGTGGCACACAGGGCAGGTTCTGGTCCACTGCGCAGTGGGCCTGAGCCGCTCGGCCACGCTGGTCCTGGCCTACCTGATGATCCGGCAGAACTTAACCCTGGTCGAAGCCATCAAGACCGTCAAGGACCACCGCGGGGTCACGCCCAACCGAGGCTTCCTGCGCCAACTCAGCGGCCTGGACGGCATCCTGCGCGAGAGTCGGCGCGCCGCCGCCACGCAGAGCAGCTCGTGCTAACGGCTGACGTCACACAACGGGCGGCTCGGAACAAAACTGCCTCCATAATCAGAAAATGGACCGAGCCCGAGCGTTTCGTCAAATGCTCGTTATCATGACCACCTCCGTCCGGCGCGAATGCTAACGGCAAACGTGCCCGTGTTTTTTTTTTTTTCGGGGGGGGGGGGGGTGTCAACAATGTTCTTGTGTTATTATTATTGTTATTATTATTCAGAGGCATTTTTCTTCCTCCGTCTGATTGATTTGCCTTCGAAGCACTGAGCCCTCCTTGGGTTTCTGAACGACCCGCTCGTTCCACTGCCTGAGCCACGGCCGTCACAACAAATGTTTAATCATCGAAATCATATATCAAAATCAAAACATTTGCCATACAACCCACGCCGCACTGACAAATTAAAAAAAATTAATAATAATCTATTGTCGCTGTCGTGCTTCCCTTGTCTCCTTCCCAAATTAGGCTTCCAAACTCGGGTTAGCGTTTGAAAGTTGACTTTTCAACTCGCATCGTGCTTCTGTGCTTTGGGGTTCAAGCTCCATGTCAGGATTCAAAGTTGGCTTTCAATGAGGGTTTGGGTTTCACAATCGGCTTTCACGCTAGCCCGAGGGTGGGCGAGTTCGGTCCTGTCTCTTTTCCGGCCGGGCTTTGCCGCCCCGCCGCGTTCTCTCCACAAGTCGGTGGACTTACCTCTCGTCCATGGGAGAGCGTCTCTTAGCGAGTTCTGGGAAAAATATTCACGTTCAATGGTGGGGAAAATATGAAAGCATAGTGAAGTGAGAAAAAGAATGTCGTGGATGTGTGGACTATGTAGAAATTGGAACGGTGTCAAAATAGAGAGCGGAAACATTCTTTTGCGTATGAAAAATAACCATGCATAGTGGTGCAGCTCTTTGTAGAAGCCCATGTACGTATGGTGAGATTTTTTTTTTTTTAATGACCATGTACCTATATCGTGAGGCTCCAAAAAATATCTTGGAAGCACGAGAGTGAGCTTCAGGGGGCGCTCTGGAGCTACTTGAGCTGGCCGCAGTCAGCAATGGCAACCTTCTTTCTCGGGGTCCCGTTTTTGGTGCCTTGCTTTTCCATCGCCTCCAGCACATCTCTGCCTTCCAGAAGCTTCCCGAACACCACGTGCTTGCCGTCCAGCCTTAAATAAGCACATCAGATTTGTTTCGATTGTTTCAGATTTGGCACTTAAGTGGCACCTTCCTTCGCAATCATTTTCGGAGCAAAATTGCAACTATTCCCCCCGCAAAAAAAAATGCGTGGCTAGTCGCGTCGGCCACTCACCAGCTAGTTTGATCCGTGCAGAGGAAGAACTGCGAGCCGTTGGTGTTGGGTCCTGCGTTGGCCATGGAAAGCGTCCCAAAGCCGTTATGCTTCAGCTTGAAGTTCTCGTCACAAAAGGACTCGCCATAGATGGACTTTCCTCCGGTCCCGTCGTGCTTGGTGAAGTCGCCGCCCTGCGTGGCGCCAAAATGTTTGCCTTAGGCTTGGCGGCTGCAAAACTACGTCATGGACTGCATCGGAAGGCGTGCCGAAAACAAAACAAAAAAACAGGCTAAGGCTGAGAAGGACCTAAGCCTAACATGAGACGAGCGGTAGGAAAAGGCGGTCGTGAGCTATGACAGACAGCCCTCGTTCGAGCGAGCGAGCGAGCGCTTTTGATCGAGGCGTCTGTCGAAAGGCGCCAAATCGATCCAACGCAGTAGCATTCATATCATTACCAAAGACCTTCAGATGTTGTTCAAGATTGCCTACCTGGCACATGAACTTGGGAATGATGCGGTGAAAGATGGAATTCTTGTAGCCAAAACCTTTCTCACCGGTGCACAGTGCCCGGAAGTTCTCTGCCATTGAAATCCAAAACAAAAAAACGGCAGCCATTTTGTGACAGCCAGCCCAAACAAACATGCAAACAAACATCCCGCCCTCATGCTCTGGAGATTGTGCTAGGAAAGCGGAGGAAAACCCAGGCGCATTGGCCACACAACGGGAAGAAGACCGGAATCAAACCCACAAGCTGTGCACTGCGAGGCCGATGTGCATGGGCGGCCATGCACATTTCGCCCGCCACACAACAGGAAGAAGCTGAGGCCGACGTGGTAACCAAAATGTGACTCTCGATATGTGTATTCATTGAGCTAGCTGGGTTTCGAGCTCCCTCCCGTTTAAGATGTTGTGTTTGTCTTTCTTGTCATGCGGAAGCAGACGTTTACCTACCTGCAGTCTTTGGAACGACGTCTGCAAAAAGCTGCAAGAAGAAAAACACAAGACACATGGACATGACTCGCATTGAGCTTTTCATTCACGCTACTTGTGACTCGCACGAAAGCCATCAAAGACGTACGAAGATCATTTCAATGATTTACCTCCATGGTGATTTTGCCCGCGCTGACGTCAGCAATGGTGATGTCGAAGAAAACTACGGGGTTTGGCATCTTTTCGTAGGTTTGAGGAAACCCGGAGGGAGGAAGATTCAATTTGACCGAAAATGTCAAGCTGACGACACACGCAAAGCGACGCTCTTTTTGGAGCCTAAGCTGATACGACGTCATCTTCACAAGCCAATCGCAGCCGGGGACTCGGCGACAACCAATCAATCGCGAGATAAAAGTGGGCGGGCGGGCTTAAGGATGACATCGGGATGTTTCATTTTTGGACAGTCCTTGCGGCCTTGCTTGATTGATTGTTTTGTCGGCAAATGACTGGGATTTATTGTCGTCACGTGAAAAATAGAAACACAGCGTTCTTGAGGTTTTGTTGTTGATGAAAGTGTCGTTTATATGAAAAGCATCTTTGGCAAAACGAAATTTCTCTTTTGTTTGGGCCAAAATGATGCATCAAACATACGGACGGCTGCTGCTGCTGAAATGATACAATGGGTTTAATCTTCTTTTTGAAGCTCCAGCAAATGAACAAAACAACTGCAGGTACAATCAACGACGACAATGATTACAAAATAAATAGAAAGCAATGGCAATTAAAATGTGGGTTACAAAATATGTGCAATAGTTTACATCTTAAAAAGGTGTTTTCTACTAAATTTGCAATTCAATTGTCACTTTTTCCACGCCTCCAAATAAAGTCAACAATTTTGTCGTGGGTTTTTTTTGAACTCACAAAGTGTCTGTTAGAAAGAAGACTGTAGGCTGTGTCAAAAAGGACCAATCATGATCAGATCAGGGAGAAGTAGAAGAAGTACTGCGATGAAAGGAAAACACGGCAAGATTCAGTTGAGCGTCAAGGCGACGCTGCCAAACCGGAATGGCGGAATGTGCCTCGGCGCATTGATTCAACACGTTCACCTCAAATATGCAACAGCGTTTGAGCATTTATTCCTTGGCCTTATTAACGTTCACCCTAAGCACGCTATCTCCTAGGGTGAATTGGGGCGGTGGCTTTTGAAGGAGTCCACGCAACTGGAAATGACCGCCGCTAGCTCCTCTCTTCTCAGGTTGGACACAGCTGGTGAGTCGAGAGCAGGAACGCGCAAAACGGCGAGGTGAGGCGAGGCGGCGGCGTTCCACTCGTGTGCTCAACTGTTTGAACTCGTGAGGACCAAACGACAGCAATTGGGAGACGGTCGAGCCTGCCTCGCAAAGATTTGAGGGACAAATTGAGGAGGAGATGAAAATGACGGAAGACGACAAAAAAAAAAGACAACAGAGAAAGGCGATGAAGAAGGTGGCCAAAGGCGCTCAGTTGTTCTCAAAGAGCGACAGAAGGTCATCGCTGCTGTTGCTGGGCAGGTCGGGCGGACCCAAGTAGGACAAGAGCTCGTCCGGGTTGGTCAGCTCGGGCAGAAGCTAGCCCCAAAAAACAACAAACAAAAGTCAGGCAACTGCAATTGCAGAGCACATGCACATGCACATACTCTTGAGCAGCAGGCTCACGTACATCTAGCGAGTGATCGGCCGCCTCGGCGCCGCCCCCTCCCGGGGGGCCGCCCAGGCCGAAGGAGCCCTCGGCGTGCAGCCGCGCGTTGTGGGAAGCGGCGCCGCTCCTCTCCTCGCCGAGGGTGGCCTGCTGCGGGAGCAAGGCATTATGGGCCTAGCCGTGCGGAAAGAAACACCATCAAGGAGAGATAGATGGATGGATGGATAGAGAGAGAGAGAGATAGATAGATAGATAAGCCAGGCGACAGTTGGCCGCCAGCTGCGTTCGACAAACGGGATCAACGCTTGCTTTAGTGGCTCTCAGCGTCACCGGCGGGCCAGCAGGGACAGACAGACAGTCAGTCAGTCAGTCAGTCAGTCAGTCAGTCAGTCAGTCAGTCAGTCAGTCAGTCAGTCAGTCAGTCAGTCAGTCAGTCAGCTGTTCAACTTGAAAGACAACGTCTTGAAAATTTCATCCAGACTGAGCGTCAAGATCAAAACTCAGTTTGCAGTTGGCAATGACAGCAAGCGAAGCGCAGTTAGGACTTTTCTCCACTCGGGGGCGCCAAACTACAAACCCGATGCTACTTTGTCCGCCGTCGAATGTTTGCAATTGCGCCCGCCAACGTGCCCGTTACGTAACAACGAGCCAACGAGCGGCGGCTGCTGTCGAGCCCGAGGCGACAGCAGAATCGCCCACGTTTTGTTTGGCTCACCTGCTCGGCCTGGTAGGGGAGCGGAGGTCCCGATGGAGGGTACTCGCCCGCGGTCGGCGTACCGGGAGTGTTGGGGAATTCGGGGAAACCCGATAGGCTGGCAAAGCCTCGGCTCCCTGGGGGGGGGGGGGGATAAACATGCATGTCAAAAGACGAGGTAGAGGGTTCTGGCTCGGTGGGTCGGTCGGCTCAGCCAACTTTTGGCTTCTTTGGGTTAATCATTCATTTGTGTTCTCACGTCAGCGGCACGTTCACACAAGGAAAGAAAAACCACGTTCATCGCTACGGTTGACACAAATATATTGTTTCAGAAGAAAAAAAATCGAGAGCATAGGTGTCAAACTCAAGGCCCGAGGGCTAGATGCGGCCCGCTACGTCATTTAATGTGGCTCGCAAAGGCAAATTGTACTTCATGTATCAATCCAAAATGAAAAGTTGAGTTATCGCTAGCAATTTTTATTTCCATTTCGCTTAAAGCTAACTATTCATGACTTTATTGTGTAGCCTTTACCGTATACAATATAAGGCGAATTGAATCACCATGACAACCTACTACTACTACTACTACAAAAAAAAAGCAAAAGCAGAGCTCTCTCACCGGGTCTGCTGTAGTCGGGACTAGCCCTGCCGGCCCCGGACGGCGCCGCGTAGGGCGAGGAGGCGGGTCCCAGCGCGGCGATCATCTCCATCACGTTGGGCAGCAGCATGTGACTGGGGCTGACGGTGCGGCAGCGTTTGAGCGCCGGCCCGTCGGGCTCCTCCTTCACGTGCAAGTCGGGCTTGACCGGCACCGGCCGCCAGCCGCACAGCGGGTCGATGGTGATCTCCTCGTAGTCGGAACTGGCGGGCCCGGGTGGCAAATGAGCGAGCGGCAAAGGGGCGACGGGGACGCACGCGGACTTACTTTTGGATGTAGACCAGGATCCCCAGCATGTACTGGTCCACCTCCAGACCCTCCAGCAGAGCAGTCTTACTGCAAAGCACAGCGGCATTTTGAGCCGGGACTTAGCCAGTGTTGATATGATAAAGCACCTACTTGCAGACAGGACATCGCCACGTTCCTCGCTCACAGTTGAGCTGCAGGTACGACTCCAAGTCGAAACACTACAGAGAACAAAAAAAAGCAAGAGATGTCTTGCTCTCATTCTGCGCAAGAACCTCCAGCTGGGTTCACGCGAGCCACCTGTATGTGCCGGCAGTCGTGTCCTCGCGCCGGCAGCTGGATGCGCCGGAAGGTGATTGGACACTTGAGCGAGACTTTGATGGCCGTTTGCTCCACGCCGTCCTCTCCGTTGAGCCCGGGGGTCCCGGGGATGGTGCCGCTGCTGAAGTTCCTCTTGACTGAAACGCACGGCGACATTATCCGTTTCAAGACGCTGTAGGTGGCACTCATGCTCCTTTTAAACTTATCCAAAGGGGAAGAAGGATTTGGAGGGAAAAAGGATTGTAAAGTCCAACACGCCAACAGAGGCAATTTGTTGTTTTTCCAAACGTCGCCCAGGCTCAAAAGACAAACGGCACGGAAATGAGCGCGAAGCGCGTTTAACGTCGACGGAGGTCACGGCGCCGGCTCGGCGTGCTCGCAATCGAGCGTGCGTCTCACTCTTGGTGATGCAGTGCTCGGCGGGCAGCAACCTCTTCTTCATGAGCCCTTGCAGCACCGACCTGACGGAGGGCCGATGGACCAGCTGCAGCACGAACAGATGGGACTGCGGGAGCAAAGGCGCCGCCGTTACACAAAAACGCAACTCCAAGGGAGGCGCGGCGCGGCACGGCGCGGCAGGGCGCGGCACAGCAGGGCAGGCTCTGCCCGCCCTCACGGTTCTTCAGAACTCACGCAGCAGCAGGCGGTGACGGTGATCTGGACGGTGTTGCGGCCGGGCTGGCACACTTGCTTGAGGTACAGGGCCTTGTGGGAGGTCTTGTTGTCGCCGCGCTCGATGGACAAGGGCGTGGCGTTGACGCTCACCTGCACCGAGGCGGGCCAGTTGGTGTTCATCTGCCGGTCCTCGTGGTGGTAGCACTTGAACTGCAGCTCCAGGTCCGGCCTGCAGAGGGCCGTCACGCCGCGGGCTCAAGTTAAAGCCAACCTTTTCAAAGGCGGGACGAGGGAACGGCCTGACCTCATCATGAGCGTTTTGTAGACGGAGTCTCGAAGCTGGAAGGCGTGGTTACTGACGGCCAAGTTGTGCTCCAGTCTGAAAGGCTCCAGCACCACGCCGTCCCGCACCGGAAAAGTGAGCCGCAGGTCGTCGCTGGGATTACCTTGATCGATGGGGAAGAGACGGACGGGTTAGGGCGTGGCTCCAAAATCAAGTTGCGCGGCGCCTGCCTCACCCGTGGCAGTCTGCGGGCCGCCCATGCTGCTTTTCCCGTCGGGGGGCACGTAGGGGGGTTTGGCGTCGCGGCCCGGGGACAGGTAGGGCGGCACCGAGGCGCCGGGAGTCACGGGAGGTGTGGGGTTGCCGCCCATGGGCGAGCTGGGGTAGGCCTGCATGCCTCCGCCCCGGCCGGGCTGGCCAGGCCAGGCGACACCGGACTGTTAGCGCCGTACATCAGGACCCACCCGTGCTTGCGCTTGGGCCGGCCACTTCAAACCATTCGTTGGCCATTTCTTTCTTACCCCGCTGGCTGCCGCCTGAGTGAAGGCGTTGTATCCTCCTGGGCCTGCAGGGGGCAGACTCGCCTGCCCATTAAACACTTCTGACTGAAGAGTACAAAAAAAACCAAAGACTAAATTCGGGGCCCTTCCATTTGTTGGAAAGAAGCCAACATTACCTTGTAGTACTGGGGCGGGTTGCCGAGCGAGCCCGAGGCGTACTGGCCCACGGGGGGCATGCGGCCGGCCGGGTAAGAGGGCGAGGGGGCGCAGCGTTGCGGTGCTGTAGGTGGGTACTGCAGAGGTTGCTGCAGAGGCTGCTGAAGAGGAGGCTGCTGCAGAGGCTGCTGAGGATACGCCGACATGGACGACATCCCGCCGCCGCCAAACTGCCCGGTCACAAGTCAGAGGCAGGGTCAGGGCCGCAAACAAGTCTTGAGCTCGGCAACTGAGCCTAAGGCTCTAAAAATGGCGCACCAAGCTGAGGCCAGGCTTCCGCCGGTACGCTTCTCACCTCAGAGTGGAAAGTTCGTTTGAGTCCCTGGGCTCCGCCGGGATACCCTGCCCCTCCCGAGCCGCCGCCGTGCATCTTTTGCACGTGTCCGGGGTGGGGAGGGTACAAGCCCCCGCCAGGGGGTGGCGCCGCTCCAGGCCTGCTAGAGACCATACCGCCCTGGTTCATGACCGGGGCTCCGCGAGAGCCCCCGTGAGGGCCCCCGTGAGGGCCCCCGTGAGGGCCCCCGTGAGACATGAACTGGGGACTGTACGAGGAGGCTCCGCCCATCTGCCGGGAAACACAAAATGAGTCAGGAAGCCAGGTGACGCCGCCCTCTGCTGGCCGCGGCTAGCTTTTCATATCAGAGTTACGGGCCCGGCTTAAAGTTGCAAATGAAAGTATCAGGCCAGGGGTTAGTTAGGCTGTTAAACCTTTCAATTATGGATTAAACTCAAGACTTCAAACAAAGGCACCCGTTAGGGTTCCGAGTTTGGGTTTGGAGACCTGCGCGTAGCTGATGTCCTGGTTCTGCTTCTCCTGGATGGCCGCCACCGTGGCTGTGGCGGTGGCGGTAGCTGTGGCGGCGGCCACGGCGGCCGCCGCCGCCGCCGTGCTGAAGTCCGAGGGCGGGCGCACAGCCATGCCGCCGCCGTTACCGGGATAACTGCACAGAGAGGACCGCTCGCTCAGTCATATTTAGACGTGACCCAGCTCGACGCAATTAAACTTAGCTCCAGTGTAAACGTTAGCAAAGTTATCATAGGACGTTTCTATCTTAGCTTTGCATGGATCTGGAGAGAGACAGACCGTTGTCGGCGGCCCGGGTCTGACATGAGCCGAAAGAGCCCCCACCCCTGCTCGTTCACCTGCCGCCGTAGGCCGCTGCGGGGTTGTACGCCGGGCCGGGGCGCCCGTACATGAGCGGCTGGCCGTAGCCTTTGGATATGGCGTCGCCGTACCCCTGCTGGCTCATGAACTGCGGTCCCATGGCGCCGGGCATACCGGGCCCGCCGCCTCCGCCGGGCATCATGTGACCGCCCGTCCCGTCGCCAGGACCCATAGGTGGCGCTCCGATCACCTGCGCGTCAGTCACAACAAATCAGCCTGTCCTCGTCCAATGACATCGCTTTCCGATGCTAGCTTTCAGCCGTCGCATCTCCGCACTTAGCAAAAATGCTAAGCGCTGCTTTTCTTTTCTTTGGCTACTTGACAAAGCGGGCTCACGTGTTACCTGGCTGTGCGTGGGATTGGTCACGCCCCACACTGTGGTTACTACAGAGAGAGATCCCGGCTGCTGATTGGCTGCTGGTTGCCAGGAGACTGGCTCATGGAGGAAGGCGCCGTCACCGCTGCGAGGGGAGAGAGAGGAGGGAAAAAAAAAAAAAAAAGGCCATGAAGGCAGCGGCGGCCCTTAGCGCCCGCTTCCACCGCCACCTCACAGTCTCCCCGCTCGGAGCGCTAAAGTGCCATTACAAGTGAACTCATTAGTAAACTGCAAGGGGTCGTGATGCGTTTGTATCCATACGGGCGGGCAACGGTCAGACGCGCTCGCTCTTGGGACGCAACGCAGGTCGAGCGCCGTGCCCGAGTCAATCGGCATCGGTTGAGCTCTGCCGTTGCCAAATGCCAAGCTGCGTCCGCCAATAGGAAGTTAACGCTTCCAATTCGTGACCTTCCTGCCGCCCCCTTGTGGCTCGGAGTATCAAATAAAGACATTGCGCCAGTCAATGCCCAATTTGTTGTTCTTGTTTTCATTCGCCAATGACGGTTTGCTAGCGGGATTCAAATTTTGGAGCAATTTCTCCAAAAAGATCAGACCAGAACACGTCGTGCCTACTGAACGTGTACAACGTGTTCCTGAGCGAAATGAGGCTCGTTCGGTGGTGCGTGCGTGCTTGCGTGCGTGCGTGCGTGGGAACTACCTTTGAGGAGTGGGATGCGGGGCTCGTTTCATGGAGTTGAGGGGTTTCATTGGAGGAGCATGGGGGTGACTGGGAAGCCCCCCTGAAAAACAAAGAGGAAGAAGCTGAGTCAGCCACTTTGGCGTCGTCACCGTCGCCACGGACGACGGCTTTGACGACACCACGCCCTCGGACCTGACGAGCAACCGCCTCCTCCCACGGGATGGAGAGCAAGCCAATAAAGACACCTTACAGACAGGTGGAGTGAGTGGAAGCTACGTCTGCCGTCAAACAAAATGATCACGTTGATGGGCAAAGATGATGCCTTGGAAGTTGGAGGGCTGCCAGTGAAACTGAGCGTGGCCTCTCAGCCAATCGGAAGACGACCCTAGATACGCAATTAAGCTCCCAATTTCCAGTCGACACAAATTAGTCTACCATGCGGCGGTTAGCGCTTCGACGAGGTAGAATAACGACAAAGTTCTATCCGAACCGGCAGGTGGCGCTGTGCTTTTCTAAAGAAGAACAACACACAAGCGGTTGACTGGGCATGATGGTCGTTAAAATGAAAAAGTCAATCTTTCACATTTGACATTAGTACTGCGTGAGCGTGCACCTGGAAACGACGCACAGGTTCATACCTTACCCGCACGTTCACAAGCTCACGCGTGGAAGTCGCTCTAGGTGCCGCATGGTTACACGCAACTACAAAGAATCCCACAAATAGAACCCGAACAAATCCCGCCCGCCCGCCCGCAAACAAACAAAAACAACAAGGACCTGCTGCACGCACCAACACGCTGTGTGTGCACGCGCACGACCCGGCCGGACATGGGTCCGTCAGACAATAGCACGTTTGTGCACGCGCACGCTGTGGAACCGATGACTGCGCGCGCGTGCGTGTGATGGACACGATCACCGTCGAAGTGTACAACGTGCACAGCACACGCACAACTCCTGGCTTTCGCGCCCGCCACGGGCTCACGGCGGAACAAAGCGGCGTGCACGCGGCGGGATCGGCACGAGACGCGTTCGGTAACGCCTACCTGGCTGCTGTGTGCGTTCGTGCGTGCTCGCGACCCCGGTACTGCGCGTGCAATTGTGCTCCTATATGCGCCATACGAAGTGTACGCACAAAACTGCCGTGCGCGCGTCGCGTCAATCCCACGCAGCTCACCTGTCTGAGCGCGCGCGTCCACGTCCCGAAAGCCAGACGCCTCGGCGAGCTAGCTAGTTTAGCCTAGCTTAGCTTAGCTCAGCTCGGCATAGCAGGCTAGCTAGCTCGTGTGGTGTCGCAGTCGGCTAACGCTGTCGTCAAGTCTCCCCTCTCGACGCTCATTTTGTGCCCAAGGAAGAGCCAGGCGGCGCAGCCCAAAAGTGTTTGAAAGGGCGACTTAACACTTCCGGTCGTCGTCACGTTTAAATTACGCTAACTCGGCGGGCCAATTACAGCTAGCTTGTCGAGGACGCGGAGCTCACTTAAGCAAAAACAGACCATTGCACAATGACAAGCTATAATGAATTCGTGACGTCACAGCCACTCGCCCGCCCCTCCGACAACCTTCTGGTGTGCGTGACGTCACCGGGAAATGTTCAGGTACTCGCCGTGCGTCTTTACCTCCGCCATCTTGGGAAAGTACTGACAGTTTGAGCGAGGGAATGAAAAAAATACGGCCTCCAAGTTTGCAAACATTCATCTCAGAATATGTGTGTATTCTGTAGTCCATACCAATGTATGGTTCTAGTTCAGTGTGGCATGCATGTATTTTGTAGACGCGTGTGGCTGCGTCATGTTGTATGTGTGCGAGTACTTGTTCTACAAGACTTGTGTGTGTCTGGTTGTGGAGGTGTGTTTATAAGCGTGCGACATTTTTTTATCATTCCACATCAGTCTTATTGAGGTGCAGGTGTCTGTGTGTGTGTGTGTGTGTGTGTCTTTTGTAGAAATTTGTGTCGTGTTTGTGCCCTACTTAGAAGTGTCTGTGTGTGTGTTCAGGTAGTAAATAAAAGGGTGTCTTGCTGCATGTGTCCGTGCGTGTTTTGGTTCTTTCTCATTCCAAGTGTCATGTTGTTGAAGTGTGTGTGCATGGATTGTATTCTGTACAAGTGTGCACGTGCGCGTGTGAGGGAGAACAATGTCGCAACCCATTGGTGTGTTTTTTTTTTCTTTCTTCAGAGCCGGGTTGCCGTGGAAACAGGTGCAGAGATTTCCCATTTCTTCATTTTCCTCTCCACACTATCATATCAGCCCCTCCCCCAACGACCTGCCGCATAGTGGCGACCTACTGCAGTCATTACACAATGTCGCCTATCACGCAAGAGCAGAGAGAAAAGAGGGGAGGGAGGCCGGGAGTCAAAGGGGGCGGGGGGGGGGGGGGGGGGCGCTCAAGGGACAACTCATTGGGGCTGAACCTCCACCAGGAAATGGTAGGCGGAAGGTGCAACGTTTGGGCATAATTTTTTGCCATTTGTCATTTTTGCGCGCGCACACGGAAACGACATCTGCGCACACGCCCGAAGCAGCTGGTTGGCATGGTGAGCGGCGCACACGCATGCTTCCTAGCTTGTGTATGCATTCCAATGGGGAGGCTTTGGCAAGCGCTGGAACATTCCAGGGAAATGGCTGCTGCTCATGACCTAGAATAACATGACTGACTTAGAGGGGGTTTGGGGGCGACCAAAGGATGGGGGAGGGGAGCCACAGATTTGGAGGAGGAAAGGTTAGAAGGGGGCCAGGGAAGGCAATTAGAGGGTAGGAAAGGAGATAAAGAAGGATGAAGGTAGTGAACGCATCATCCATGACATCGAAGGAGCCCAAATTGATTTGAGGCGAGCTTGGCTTACGAGCTCAGCAGCATTCAAATTTGTACTCGCAACACGTCGTCCTCAACTTGATGCACAGTGCCCTCTTGTGTCTGAAAGACAAATGACATCGGTCTACTTCTAAGCGTCACATGGTCGGTCGGTCACGTGTTGCGAGGACGGCACTAAAATCAAATGTCATGAAACATTAGCAACCTCATACAACACTGTGACGTTTGTCTTTTATTTCATTTTAGAAATAGCTTTGTCCGTCAGGCGTGGCGTTTGGGTCGCTAAAGGGGCAGAGCGAGCCGCTGAGGTTTTTTTCAACACGACTCGTTTTTGTCCTCGAGGAAGACGGACGGACGAGATCGTCCAATTTGTCGACGGTGTCCCCTTCATCCTTTCGATGGGCGCCCGGCAGAGCCGGTGATGTCACCGACCCGTCAGAACTGCACGGCGCCGGGAGGGATGTCGAACATAGACGGGTCGAACTGCTGGCCCTTGAACGGCGAGCCCTGCGCCTCCCAACCCTTCTTCAGCATTTCGTGCACCTTCTGCAAATAAGCATCCGTTCAACACATCGGCACGCAGAAGCCACAGAGAGACACGGCCACGCCGCCGCCGCGCGCACACCGACCATCTCGTGACTCTGCGGCTTGCCCTGCAGCTTCTGGTGGTAGTCAAAGGTGAGGCGGTCGAGGACGGCGTGCTCCTCCTCGTCCACGCTGGCCATGGAGCGCTCGCGGTTCAGCGAGTCCACGTCGATCTCCTCTTCGCCCTCCAGGACGCACTTCCACCACACCTCCGACGACTTGTTCAGAGACAGCTGGCCGGCCGCAGGATGCCGAAATCAAGGGCCAAAGAAAGGAAGCCAAGAAGAAGACGTGAGAATTTGCGCCACCGAGGTGCGACGCGCCGGGTCCGTTACCACGACGCATTTTCCCGGTTCGAGGCTCCACAGGGAATTCTCTGTGTTGATCTTGTGAGAGAATTTGCCCTCTACCAGCGTCTGCTCTTCGGGCCCCGCGCGCACGCAAATGCGCATGCCGTCGTTGCGCAGGCTCACGCTCACCTGGGAAGGGGCACGCTCAAGTCAAGTTTATTTGGATCGCCCTCAATCGCAAGCCGTCTCAAAGGGCTTCACGCGTGCACCATCGCCACGGGGCTCACCTGCTTGCCTTTGACCACCTCCTCGGGCACAAAGACGCGCACCTCCACGTCGTTGTAGTCCTGAGACCACTGGTACTTGTCCCGCACGGCGCCGTTGTAGCTGTCCGAGTCCAACGCCGACCCGATCCTGTTCGGCCCGGGAACAAAAAGAGCAAAGTGTCGTCTCCGTGCTACCTCACAGCTCCGACTAAGTCACACCGTCCGTCCGGTAGAGCGCACCAATGCGCTGCATTCAGGGGCACTGGCCCAAACAGAGACACGGCGCAATGAGGGACAACGGGGAAGCTTAGTGTTCAGGGACGCTGGGAAACACGTTATGCTTTTGTTTTGAATGAACGACGGGCAAAAACGGACTTGTCTGAGCGGGACGCCGCGGCCTTCCCGTCCAGTCGAGCCACGCCGCCAGGGCCGTCGGCCTGAGGTACGGCCGAGGCTTCGGGATCCCATGACGACGAGGAGCTCGCCGCTTGCGTCGCCTCAGACGTGACCTCCAGCTCCCGGATGGCCGCCGGAGCGCCTGCCATTTCGTCCCCGTGCTGCTTTTGCATTTTCCGCATCTCCTCGGAAAACTTCTCAAACACCTTGAACGTCTGCGTAGGAAAAGGGGCAGAGGAAACCTTTTCAGACTGTGATCGTCGATGAATGAACTTGGCTGAAATTGTCGCTGAAATGTTCACGAAATGGCTGCGAGCGACCATTCGACTCCTGTCAACCGATACAAGCATCATGGAAAAGGTTTCCTTTTTGGTACAGAAGCCAGCTGACTCGTCGTTCAATGGTAAATGCTCAAATGCGTCTGTCAAAGCTTGCCAGAAATGCTGATTCAATGTCAAGATTTAGGAAACAAAGTTCAAATAGTGCTGGGCAACTTGCACGCATCTCAAAGCTTGAATTGGGTCGCGCGCGAGCGAGCGAAGTGAGAGCCCACCTTCAACACCATCTTCTCGGCCACACCTGGCGGGAAGCCCATCTTGTCGTCGGGACCGGAGAGGAGTCGATAAAAATCAGTCTTGCGGTACAAAAAGCCAAAGTAGACGTGAAGAAAGTCATGAATGTTTCCGACGTGCTGCAGAATGCCGAGCAGCGCGTTGTCGTACATTTCCGTCATCTCGAGTGGCGACGACATGGCGATACTTTCAGTGTTGCTCCACTGTAGCTCTGTGCGCCGTTGGTGTGGACGGAAGGGGGGGGGGGGTGAAAGAAAAAAAAAAAACAGGCGAGAAGAAGCGGACTTTGAGAAGAAAACAATCAATGTTTACGCCAGGAGCCTTGCATTTCTTCAACGTCTGTGAGGGTTCCTTCCAGAACAATGGCTCGCATCCGGTTGGACACTTTCAAAATAAGTTGGCTTTACGTTGACTGTGACAGGAACAAACCACCCCGATGCTATGAATCAAATAAACAACAAGAAAATAAGGTATCACTAATTTATACATTTAATAGGCGAACCTATTTAGTTTAACTATTTAAAAAAACTGCGACAAAATTCATTTGAGTCTACATCCGGTTCCAGCATGTCTCGTCATCCGTTACACACCGGCAACGAGAGAAATTATATCTAGTTCCGCACCGAGTTCTAAATTTGTTTTCAAGTTTATGCCTATAAATCAAACTCAATTCAATTAGTTCCTTTGTTAATTCCATTTTATAAATGTTTTGTATGTCGTACCAAAACAAGGACAAAGAGTGAAAGCAAGATGGCGACGCCCTTGAGCTGCACAGGACGCTTGAGGTTCCTGGTGAGTCAAGCGATTTAAAGGCATTTCGAGGAACATTTCAGTGTTCTTTTGACTTTGTGTGCTACTGTATTGTTTGTTATCGAGAAGTGTGCTGCAGCTATCCGGGCGGGGGTGGGCTAGTATATCAAAAGAGAAACATTCCCCAAATGCTTGCAACCCCGATGATTTGTTTTCGGTGCGTGCAGGCTGCAGCGAGCAGGGCAAGTACACTCGGGAGCCGAAAGCTTCACGTCACGGCAGTTTGCTGCAAGGTAAACACGACGGTGACGTCACGCCGCGTTTGTCCAACTCGAAGATGATGACCGACCGACCGACCGACCGACCGGCTCGTTGGTTCTTCTTTTGCCGGGCAGAACCGAGCCGCTCGCATCAGAGTGGGGAAAGGCGATCGTCCTCTGACCTACGAACAAGCCCTGAAACCTCACCACATCGCCCACCACAAAGGATGGCTATCGCAGCACACCAGTGCGTCCGTCTCCAAACATGACCTTCGCCAAACCTCGGCGCGGCGCCCGCCCATGTTCCTTTTCGTCCCTGCCAGGTAACCTCAAAGGCGAGGACGGCGCGGCCGATCGCGCGGTAGAAGACGCCTTCGTCCGCCGCTTGATGTTCGGCACCTTCCACGGCTGCCTGGCCGACGAGCTGGTGATCAAGCGGCGCGGCAACGCGCTGACCGTGTGCGCCCTCCTGCTGCAAAAGCTGCCGCCGCAGAAATTCTACTTCCTGATTGGATACGCCGAGTCGCTGCTGTCGCACTTCTACAAATGTCCCGTCAAGCTGGACGTGCAGACGCTGCAGGAGAAGCAAGTGTACAAATATCTGTGACGGCCCTCCCGTCACGGAAAGCCAGCCCTGGGTTCGTTCGTTCGGTCGGTTTCTCCAATTTATTTTAGAAATTGCCGACGACGGACACTCGCCGGGTTGTTTGCGATGGCCTACTTGAAAAAATAAAAAGAAATGAAGTCATGCTCACTCACTGACTTTGTTTTGTTTCTAACTATTGGTCCTCATTTCGAAGGGTGCGTTTCTGAGCAAAAAGCAGAGACAATAAGCTTCCTGTTTTTACACGGCCTTTGCCGTTCAGGCCGTCTTTGTTGGGGACAGACTTTCTGAGACTAATTTGGATGATTTTAAACATAAGCTTCCAATTTCAAAGGAAAACAAATGTAAACCACATTCAAGAAAGACTATTTTGGATTGATTTTCATTTGTCACAGTGCAATCATTCACATGGAAGGCTTGATTGCAGCAAAACACTTCAAAAGGATGTGCAATTTCATTTGAAAAGTGTCCCAATGGTTTGAAAAGACAAACTTGCGTTTCATTTGCGCACCGACTTGGCGCACTTTGCAGAGTTCACCTTTCATCTTCACAAGTGAGATTCATTTGTATGCAAAAGGTGGCACAGAGGCAACAAAGTTGGAATGAGAAGAGGAGCCCTGGAGCCTGCCACTGCCATTTCAGGGCAATTACGCGTGGCTCTTTGCTATCTTTCACTTAGCGGGCTCACGGCGACAACAACATTCAAAATGATCCAATTTAAACCCCAAAAAAGTGATTCACGGCGACACAAGGCTTCCTTCATCTTGTGGTGCAACGGGGAACTAAACAGGGAGTGGAGCGCACCTTTCGCCGGCCAAACTAAAGAAGTAGGTCCTCCTCGTGGCCGGTGTGAATCAAAACGGCGGCTTTGGCCACATCTCCCTCACGTGGAGAGGGCGCGGCAGCCGACGCCCTGGCAGGACTGCAGCTTGATCAGGCGCTGGTTCATGGTCTGCAGCACGGCCGGGTCCACCTTCTTCACAATGTTCTCCAGCTGGTGGGGGTCCGAACTCAGGTCGTACACCTCCACAAAGGACTGGCGGCGCAAAAAGAAGCTTGTGGAGATTTGGCCACAAACAGCACCTCGACATTGCCTTACCTCGCTGTCGGCGAACTCGCAGTACTGCATGTCGTCGCGTCCGTCCAGCGTCCTGACGCAGGCGTACGTGTTGTTGAAGGAGTCCTCGCACACGCAGTCGGGGAAACATTGCTGAGCCGGCAAATTCAAACCTCGCTCACCGTGGAGTCAGCATTCTAAGCATTTCCATCTGACAAACGGCCGGCCGCTCACCGACAGGCCGGGCCCCATCTCGGGGCAGCTGGGGTCTGCGCTGGACAGCCCCTCCCCCGTGTGCTCCACCAGGAAGAAGGGACGCGCAGAGCCCTTGCGCAAACACGGCGCCTGGCGCAGAACAACGACACGTTAGGTCGGTCGGTCGGACGGACGAGCGAGCGAGGGCGATGTCATCGGCCGACCATCAGAGGCAGGAAGGACTGCCCGTCCACGTCGGCGGCCGACGCGTTGATGCCGGCCATGTCCAGAATGGTCGGCGCCAGATCAATGTTTAGCACGGGAGCCTGGGGGGGGGGGGGAGCAACAACAAAAACCATCACCGTCGACCGTGGATTTCCCCTTTTCAATCCAAAATTCCAATCTTGTGACCTTCAGCGTGATGTTGGCTTTCACGCCGGGGCCGCGCACCAGCAGCGGCGTGCGGATGTCAAACTCGTACAACTGACGCTTGTCGATGGGCAGAGAGAACTGACCTGCGGGAAGAAGAAAAAAAAAACACAGCGGCGCTGGCGTGTCGGGAACCCGCCCGTGAGCCTTCCGCTCACCTGTGTGATAGCCGTTGTCCGAGGTGAAGACGACGTACGTGTTGTTGAGCTCCTTCAGCTCCTCCAGCTTCCTCACCAGCGTCTCCACCAGGTCGTCCACCGACAGCAGCGTCTGCCACCTGCGGCATAATGCTCCTTCTCATCTGGCTCGCGGAGCCGGCCGGCCGGTCGCCTTTGCCACACCTTTTGCGGTAGGCGTCGTCCAGGAAGGCCAGCGAGCTGTTGGGCATGGGGTTGGCGGGCTGGCGCAGCAGCCAATGCTTGTCCTGCAAAAAAAACAAACGGGGATGCTTCCCTCTCCGGTGTCCGCGCCGTGTGGGTTTTGCCTTCACCTTGGCCGGCTTGTCAAAGCTTCCGTCCCTGGGCGCTTTGACGTCGGCGAAGCGCCCTCGGTACTGCGGGGCGGCCGTCCAGGGCGAGTGGGGCGCGGGCGGCGCCAGCATCAGGAAGAACGGACGCTGAGGGCTGCGGTTGTCCAGGAACTGAAGCGAGCGGTTGGCCTGCGGGCGGGAAAGCTGAGTGGGGCGGGGGCCGCCAGGCGGGCCGACGACCACTTACGATGAGGTCGGTGAGGTAGTCGTCCGCGTAGTTGTCGCCGTGCTTCTCCTCAGCCCCGTTTCTGGACAGGGTGTAGTTGTAGTAGCGGGAGTTGCCCACCTGGGCGCACACACAGCCGCCACGTTCTCCTTTTATGCGCGTGTGTGGAAAGAAAGGCGGCGGCCCGCACGCGCGCGTGCCACTGACCAGACCGTGCCACTGGTCCCACCCGGGCGGAACGTGGCCGACGCCGCCCGCTTCCTTCTTGCCGTACTGTCGACAGACAAAAAGAGCGTCCGTCGAGCGCAGGTCGGAAAAGGTGTCTGTCGGCCCACCTGGTTCAGGTACTTCCCGGCAAAGAAGGTTTGGTAGCCGCTCTTGCTGAGGAAGACGGGGAAGGCCTCCGACTCGCCTCGGCTCTGCCAGGCCGCGCTGGAGCAGTTCCCGCCCAGCGAGTTGTTCCTCACCAGGTGATTGTGAGGGTAGCGGCCCGTCAGGATGCTGCAGCGGCTCGGGCAGCACAGCGGCGTCACCGTGAACTGGGGGCGGGGTTATGGTGAGGGCGCGGCCGGCGACAGCATTAGCCCAAACACAAGCGGACTCACCGAGTTGACAAAGGTAGCGCCGGCGTCTCCGATCAGAGATTTGGTCTTCTTCATCGGGGTCTGCTCAACAGCAAGTCAAAGTCAAGACAAGGCAAGGCAAGGCAAGACGAACCCGACGGACAGACGGGCAAGATGATTGGCAATTCTGTAGCACATTCATCTGGAAGACGCATTTGTGAATTCAGATGAGATGGGCTCACAAACTAAAATCAAATCAAACCTTTTGGATGTTACTGCATGGAAGCCTTCATTTCTTGATTTAGACAGAGCGTGCAGTCCAAGAGCAAATTAACAAGGCATTGGAAGACGAATACTCGGATTCAATTCCAATCAAGGAGGACACCAATTTCTTGTGCGCAATTATGCCCCGGCTCCAAACCAAGCCCTCCACGCCACCACTTGACGCCAAAAAGTCGACGGTGGGTGACAGGCAACAAATCAAACGGGAAGTGACATTTGGCTGGGGGGGGGGGAGTGCACGCGGGTTTTCCAATGCAAACCGTCAAATGTTCCTCCAAGGAGGTGGCTCCAAAGGTCAGCTGCCGAGCGACTGCGTGTACTCACCATGCCCCCTAGGTTTTGGTCCTGGTCGTCGGTGACGATGAGGACGATGTTGCTGCCGGGCACCACGCCGGCGCCGGGCATCCCGCCGGCGCCGAGCACGCGCCTCGCGCCGCAGGTGAGCAGGGCGCCAAGCGCGAGCACGCGCAACACTCCCACGAGCATCACCGCGACACAAACAGAGACACGAAAGACAAAAGCGGCGAAGATTGCATTCAAGGCAGCAAGAAAATCAGCCTGTGTTGCAAGAAGATGCGTGCGTGCGAGCTGCGGCTTGAGGAAGTGCTGCTGGTCACGTGGGCGCCAGTGGGCGTGAAGAACACGATGTCCGAAGTAGACTTTGAACTAAAACTTCGCGCCAGTCAGCAAAAAAAATCCAATCCAATTCACGCCAGTCAGCCCTTTTTTTTTTGGTACCACGTGGGTGCGTGCACAAATGTTGCATTTGGAAAATAAAGCCTTCTTTTTTTATTTTCCCAAATAAAGCAAATTCGAGACCAGGCAGTGACGTCAAAGTTCAAGCAGCCGATTGAAGTTTCCAAACGACAAGCATTCCTTCAAACGTAAGACACGACACGTCATGACGTCAATTATTTGTCGAGCGGTGCCTTTGGCTTTCCTTGCAGTCAAAGTGTTTTGAATGAGTCGCTAACTGGTGACCACCTTTTGGCTCCAGTGAGGACCAGAGCTAGGCTAGGCTAGGCTAGGCTAGGCAACATGCATGGCTGCATTTTATTGCAATCGACTAAGAAATACAGAAATCATCACGCAAACCAAAAAAAAACAACACCAAGATCCATCGAACGAGACACAGCCACTGTGTCTGTCTGTCTGTCAGTAGTACGCCGTGTAGGCTGCCATCAGAGGAGGCGGAGTCGGGGAAGGGGGCGTGGCGGCGGCGGGCAACACGGCGCCCGGCAACACGGCGCCCGGCACGCCACCGTACAGGTAGAGCGAGTCCAGAGGTGAGGTATACTGGAGGTTGTGCGGCGGCGGCTGAGCCAAGGCGCCGTACTCAAGCGCCAGCGGCGCGGGGTGGTGGTAGAGCGGGTAGGGCGCCGGCCCGAACCCCCGCAGCTCAGGGTAAGGGCCGAAGCGCGACGCGGCGGCGCTGGCCTGACAGGCGTGCGCCAGGGCGTCCTGCACCGTCCGCTTCAGCTTCATGCGCCGGTTCTGAAACCAGTTTCGGATCTGGGGAGGAAGAAAGGAAAATGTCAGATGTGTGCATTCTTAAGTGGATCACTATCACACAGAGGAAAAGTCCAAATTGTCGTGGAAATAAAAATGGGCATGAGTTCGATCAGTTGACGTTCAAATTTCTTTTGTGACTGCGTGTCGGTGCCACCAGATGGCAGCAAAGCACCCGACAGCATGCTAGTTCAAATCTCGGCGGCATTCGAAGCAAAGTGGGCTGCGTGGCGAGCGCAAGCGGACCTGTTTGTCGGACAAGTTGAGTTTGCGGCACAGCTGCGCCTTGTCCTGCGTGCCCAGGTAGGCGCTCCTCTTGAAGGCTCGCTCCAGGCTGCCAATCTGCTCTGCCGTGAAGGCCGTGCGCGGCCTCCTGCCTGACGGCGGCGAGAGGGAACGCTCGCTCTCGTAGCCCGACGTCTCCTCCTCTGGCTCCGGAGCTGCCAGCACAACTTATTTCTACCTCACGTTGAAATGATTTGAGATTTTTTTTTTTCTTTCTTCAAAATTCAACTCAATTGTTGGATGTTTAATGTCCAGCATTACATTTATAGCTTTTGGAACTATTTCAGTTCTCTTAAAAATCATGTAACATTTCATTTTCTGAAAAGAATGACCCGAGTCCATTGTGCGTGTGTCAGACTCACCACTTTTGGTGTGCTCCCCGGTGTCCATCTTGGCTGAGGCTCCTCCACCGTCATCGCAGGCCCTTCGGTAGAACCCCGGCAGGCTCTCGGCGCTGGCGCCGGCGAGAGCCGCCCCGTCGGCGGGTCGCTGCCGGCTGCTTTGCGCCATCCACTCAATGGAAAAGTGTCCCCTCATGACGTGTGTGCCGTGTTCAGGTAAGTGAAGGGGTGGAGTGGGGGCACGCGCCGCTGTTTTTATAGGCGGCGGCCCGCCTCTACGCACATCAAAGGGTACAAGCCTTCCTTGGCACCCTCCCCTCACAAGTGCAGTCATTCAGTCTCAATGAGGCTCCAGTGAGTCTAGACCCCCCCCCCCCCCCCACCCCGACCTTCCTGCCAATAGACAACACCTCAGCCACGCACCTCCGTGGACATGGAAAGGAGCAAAACCATCATGGGCGCCTTCAAACGGTTGAGTTGTATTGAACTTTTTTTGGCCTGATTTCATACGTACGCTCTCATTGGCAACATGGGATGATGATGGCAGACTGCAGGAGTACATGGGGATGCCCCCTCCCCGTCCATGACCACCCCTATCGTAGACCCCCCCCCCCCACACACTGGACTGCCCTTTGATTGGCTCCATTCAGGCTCTTTCATCTCTTAAACAGGCCTGTTTGCTACTGTCATGGAGCCCACCCCTCACCCCACTACTCAAGGCGTCTCTCACACACATTGTCGTACGTCCGTCTGTCAGTCAAAGTTTGCCGAGCGGTGCGGTTCGGTTCTGAAGCTTAAAGCTAAATGGCAAGCAGCACACCAGCGCCCATGGCGACTCGGGCCGCGCGTGAGCGGATTGGCCGTCGGCACTTGCGTCTGAAAAGGCCTTCTCCGTCAGGAGCGCTTCCCCTCTTCTATTGATCCCTATCAAGCCTTCAAAGGCTCCCCGGGCTTTGATGGAGCCGGTGGGACGAGTCGGCGGGACGAGTCGGCGCGGCAGTCAGCGACCCGACCTCCCCCACCGAGACCAGCACCGCACGGGTCTCCACGCCGGACACGGACTTTAGGCCACGTCATCATTTGCAAGCACCGGTGATCGCGCAATGTTCACGGGTCGTCGATTGGACCCGAGCGTTTCTCTCGACCCAAAGCTGCGCTCAACTTAACTTTGTGACTCCATCACCGTTTTACATGAAGCTTCCCACGCCAAGTATTTTGAACTTTGGGCCGATGACAGGAGGTGACGCTATTTTGTTGCCACTCTGAAATGACGTGACATATCTGCTGCATCCAAACAAGAAACCTTGGCAAGAACACGCCGCTTGGTCTCCACCGTATTTCGCTCAGGGGGCGAAAAAAAATTCAAAGACAATAATAAGTTGTTAGCATTTTGGGGGCGATGGAGCAGGAAAGTCGAGTCAGTTCTTGCTATTTTTTTTTTTATTCTTCAAACGATGAAAAGGGTGAAAGCCACTTCAACATGCCCTTCCTACCCAAACTGTTCCCGTCTTTTCACTTGTTTTCTCTACTGCTCTCCAGAGTAACTAGAGCTAGCTTGGGGAATGATGTCCAGTTGTCATATCTGCTTTCCAAGTCCTGTCGCGGGGTGAAAGAAAGGTGAAAGGTAATGCAACCGAAATATCTTGTTTGTGATCAAAGAAGCAGTCAACGAATAAGAAACTCTGCTGCCTGCCTCCTGTCGGTCGGCGCAGGCGGGCGCGTGCCATGTTGCTTTCCAAGCAGAAAAAGGCTGCCACGGCCTGCGTGCCTGCGTGCGTGCGTGCGTCCGTCGGCCGGCCCACCCGCCGTTTGGTTCTTTGCTAAAGCGTCCGTTTTGTGCTTTGAACGTCACTCACGACGTCGTCCACCCACCGACAGCTTTCCACGACTCGTCGTTTCGTAAACATGACGTCACCATACCAACGAGTCGACGTTTGACGCGAGCGAGCGAGCGAGCGAGCGAGCGGCTGAAAATAGTTTGGGAAGATCGCAACCGGAACTTGCCTCTCCGCCAATGGCGCGTGAGCGCTCCGGCAGGGGCGTGACTGACAAGGGACGGTGGCGAATGGCAGGGCTGTAACCGTGGAGACTTTGGCGAGCGACAGGCGGCTCGGCCAATGGCGAGCCTCCGCCAGCGCGCAGCCCCGGCGAGCATGAAGGCGACGCGCGCTTGCCAGAGAGGAGGAGATGGGCAGAAGCTGAACATGGCGGATGGTGACAGCGGGAGTGAGCGCGGCGGCGGCGGTGGCGGCGCTGGCGGCGGTAGCGGCGGTAGCGGCAGTGGCGGCGGCTTCCAGCACTTCCAGAGAGAGCAGGAGACCCAGGAGCTGGCTTCCAAGCGCCTCGACATCCAGAACAAGCGCTTCTACTTGGACGTCAAGCAGAATAGCAAGGGCCGCTTCATCAAGATCGCCGAGGTCGGGGCCGGAGGCTCCAAAAGTCGGCTGACCCTCTCTCTGTCAGTGGCCGCCGAGGTGCGCGACTACCTCGGGGACTTTATCGAGCACTACGCCCAGCTGGGGCCCAGCAGCCCCGAGCAGATCGCGCAGGCCTCCGCCGGCGAGGACGGCGGGCCTCGGCGAGCCCTCAAGAGCGAGTTTTTGGTGCGGGAGAACCGCAAGTACTACTTGGACCTGAAGGAGAACCAGCGGGGGAGGTTCCTGCGGATCCGGCAGACCGTCAACCGGGGGCCTGGCTTCGGCATGGGCGGCCCGGCGGGCGGCATGCTGTCCGGCCAGACCATAGCCCTTCCGGCGCAGGGCCTGATCGAGTTCCGAGACGCCCTGGCCAAGCTCATCGACGACTACGGCGGCGACGACGACGAGCTGGCCTGCGGGGCAGGCGGCATGGCGGCGGGGGGCTTCGGCGAGCTCCCGGAGGGCACCTCCATCATGGTGGACTCCAAGCGCTTCTTCTTCGACGTGGGCTCCAACAAGTACGGCGTGTTCCTGCGCGTCAGCGAGGTAAAGCCCAGCTACCGGAACTCCATCACGGTGCCCTTCAAGGCCTGGGCCAAGTTCGGCGGCGCCTTTAGCCGCTACGCCGACGAGATGAAGGAGATCCAAGAGCGCCACCGGGACAAGATCTACGAGAGGCGGGACGAGTCGGAGGGCGACGAAGTGGATGACGACTGAGAGCGCGCACGAGCGAGCGAGCGCGCGCACGCCGCCTCCGCTGTACGTGCGCGTCTGCGCGCGCGCGCGCACGTCCGTACAACCACAGCAGCATTGGGGGGGGGGGGGGGGAAGAAAAAAACAAAAAAGAAAAAGAGTACACGAGCGTTCATCAGCCTCGTGCTGCGGTGTCACTTGGCACCCAAGTTGGACTCGGTAGTAGTGTTCCAATCGGGACTTGGAGGCTGAGAGGCTCCCGGCGTCCTCCTCCTCACTGTCGTTCGTTCGTTCGTTCGTTCGTTCGCGGCGTGGGATGCTTAGCAGGTTTGGGGGAGAAGCCTGCCAATCAAAGTCTCACACACAGGGGACAAAACAAAACACAATCACTGCCCGCCACATGATTGACAAGGGGGATGAAGTCAGCCCAAATTACAGCCAGGGCTCATTTTTAGCAATACCGGCAGAGGACGGCGACGTTCAGGGCTCCCCCGCCACAAAAAAAAAAAAAAACACCTTTGCCGTCGGCCTTTTTCGCCTCACTCGGGCGTCGGGACAAAAACTAAGAAAACAAAAAAAAAATCAAACATCAGCAAGAGGTGCTGCTGGACACCAACTAACACGTCCGTGGATGTTCTTTTTTCCTTTTTTTTCTTTTTCCCCAAAAACAGAACTATATTATTGACACAAGATTATAGGAAAGTTATTACAGCGGCAAAAAAAGATATTTTCAAATACTTTGAAAGGAAAATGTATCGTGTAAAGGAAATGACAAAATAAAGAAAATGTGAAATTCTTTCAACAGCGTTGACTGCCAGCATTTGTTCCTTTGTTTGTTGTGCTTCATCAAGTTTGTCTGGAGCAATAGTGAGGCAAAAGAGCGTGCTTGAACACAAAAGGTGCAGCAACACACATTCGCAACCAACCAACCAGCCTAAGTAAGCACTACGGCGGGCCAGCAGCTAGCAGCATCACTCGCAGTACCTGTTTGTGCGCTGGACGCCCCCCCCCCCCCCCCCCCGTGGAGCTGAATTCTTCGCAATGGATTTCATTCATTTTCTATCTTCATGCCAATATGGCTTAGCTTTCGATCGGCTCTCTGCAACGAGCGTTTGTTTTTCTCCTTGGACTGCGGCGGTAACGTTTTCGGGGCCAAGCTACGAGCGCTCCCGTCGCGTCCCGTCCCGTCGACTGCCACGTCTGCAACAAAGAAAGCCATTCCAACTTTTGAGATCAATGGTGTGTGGCTAGGACATTCGTACCACTGGTTTGGTGCTTTACATTTGGTAACGCACACACACAGGCTACTTTGCTACCCGATGGGCGGCGTCCCTGACTTGACGTTGGCAGCTGCACGTTTCAATGGAGAATGTGGGCGGAGCTCCCCCCCCCCCCCCCCGCACACATTCCTGCTCAGGGAGTCAGCTGGCTCACAAGCACACGATTGTGTCGACCCACGCCACATCCTCATTAGACAAGTATGTACCCCCCCCCCCCCACCAGTAGCCCCACAAAGTGTACCTTCAACGTCAAATTTGTCTCTTGACAATGTACCACGAGAAGAGTTAGCGGCGCTATATGTCGCATGGAAAAATTTGAATTCAGACTTAGACGGAGCCGTCTGGTCAGTCAGTAGTCATTTGTCGCAGAGCATAACGAATCAATCAAATTGAAATCAAAGGTCATCGGGGCTTTGCGTGACGGCTGACTAATGAGCGGCGTGGCACTGGTGCATTGTGGGAGCGCGGCGCGCTAATTCCTCAACGGGCAGCGAGACAAATCAAGTGTGGCTGCGCCAGCGGGCGGATTAAGCCTCATCGACATCCTGGACGCTGGAAATTGCGCGTCGGTCACAACTAACGCTGGCACGCGCAACTACTTCAAGCGTTGCTTCGACCACTGTGACAAAGGAGCGCAACAAATCATACGAGTGCTGGGCCGACGACCAGAAGCGTTACCGGCTGATCTTGTATGATAAGAAGTTTTCGTGGTCTCCCGAATCGGCCCTCGACATCCCACGGTGAGGCGGGTGCACGGCGTGTCATCTGTCATTCAAACGTCTCGATTGAATTTGAAACGCCAAAGGTCAACGAAACGGCGCCGTTGCTCGAATCTAGTTTACACGGCGTAGGTCAGCACTGCCGAACGTGACGGCCTCGGTCGGGCAGATTAGACTGACCCGGCGACACGTGACGGACAGGCTGCTGTTATTTCATTGGACGAAAAGAAAAAAAGAATGGATTCAATAACAAGGAGTAACGGGCGGGAGAGGATGTGCTGGACGGACGCGAAAGAAGAAGCAAGGATGTCAACGCATTCTGCTTTGAATCCTGATCCTGCAGGCGAGGGGGCTATTTTTAGATTCTGTTGCCATGTGCCCGCAATGTGACTGACTGACTGACTGGCAGAGAGAGGCGCCACACACAAGCGCCCGTGCACAAAACACGAGGTCAATGGGTTCACCGCGACCTGACCGACATGCCGACGTCATGCTAATGTCACAACTCCGTAAGCGTGAATACAGGACCACTCCAAACGACGCGCTAACGTGACAAGCTAGCGTGAGCAAACGCTAACAGCGATATGAAAACAAGATGACTCAAGTCATCGAGCGCAGCAGCGTTCACCAGAGCGTAATCGTTTTTGGGACGCTACAACACAGAAAACCAAGACAAACGTGAATTTAGAACAGGGCTGACTTTATTTCCTAGGAAAATGGAATCATTAAAAGTATTAAATCCAACATGGCGGCTGCGGATAGAACTATAAAAAAGTAACACTGACAGAAAGTGATTGAGCAAGTTCAAACTTCTAAAAAAAACAACAACTATTCTCTAACTTCAAAAGACTTGCACTCCTGGCTGACAGTTTTCTTTTATACATTCTCTTTTTATACAAAAAAAAAAATAAAAAAATCTTGAAATCAAGTAAGATTTTCTGCTGGGAGATGACAGCATTTCAAATTCCAAGAGCAAACAAACACACAGAGTGAGAGAACATGTGTGATACTTGGTTAACAAGCCAATTGCTAATCAGGCGTCATTGGATTTGAACCACTCATCTTCAGAAAACTAGCTAAACAAAAGTTAGTCTTGTTAAATGGTTCGACATCGATTGTCCGACCGTATCTTAGGTTATTTGATCGTAGCCTGTTAAACGCTCACACCACGGTGAGCCATTCAAAAGAGCCGCAAACTATCTTAGCCTCGGTACCTTAGTCATGACCAGCAAAGGCAAGAGAGCTAAAGTTAGCGCGTCGGCTTATGCCTCAAGGTCAATTGGTCAAGTCCATTCAAAGGACATCCAAAATGACATGTTAGCTTCCGGGTTGCGAAACGAGTCTCATGAGCTTTGGCTAAAGCTTTGGCAGGCTTTCATTTTGAGAACTAGTGTCAGCTGGTGCCCAATAAAAAAGAAAAATACTGTGCAATGCAACGTGGGCTGCCACTTCATTCAGTTAGCATGCTGATGCTAACACTCGCCCAGAGAAAATGGGACGAGGTTCAAGGTGCTAGCTCGGGCTTCCAGTTGAGTCAAAACGTCCCGCCCAATCAAAACAAACAAAAGTACAACTACTAGCTAGCTAGCTAGCTACGGCAACTTTAGCACAAATCAAATGTGGAATGGGATTGTTTCGAAAGTGTCCTTCAAGATTCAATCCGTTTGTCCTGTGAGATGTTTGGCAAGCAAAGAAAATTCCTATCAAGCACTTAGCATCGCCAAAGCCCGAGCACCCCCTGGGCGTAACCACGGAAACCAGCCCGACAGGTCACGTGACTATCCGGCCTAGATCGAGCGGGTCGCTTTTCCGATCGGACGGACGGACGCTCGCTCGCTCGCTGCCACACACGCTGATAATTTGGCACGCAAACAGCAAAAGTGACCAATGGCTACGCTAAACTTGGAAGAAAGGCACCGGCCCAATTCACCATAAAAATGTACACACAGTGTTTACAAAACGGAACGGTAATAATGATGATCATTACAATGACATCAAGGAAATGGAGCGCAGTCTCGTCCAATCAGGCGAACGCCGCTTAAAGAGGCCATCGCTACGCACGGGCCTCGTCGCCGCCTTCTTCCTCGTCTTTGTCCATTTCTGTTGCATCTGCGCAAGCTGACCAACGAGAGCACAGGACAGTGGAGTCAGGGGGCGGCCACGTGCCGGCCCGGCTGGCCGGGACTCGGACAAGAAAAAGGGTTATTCGTTGACAATGATTGAAATCAATTCCTAATTGGAATATTAAAACTAGAACGGTAAAAGGAAATCAGCACAATGCGAAAAAGGAAATATTCGACGTGCTCAATGGGAGCGAAGCGAGGGAGGGGCAGGCCTTGTCTGAATCCAACATTCAGGGCGAAGAAGAGTTACAAACGTGTACACACACACAAGCCCAGACGTAGCATGTGCGCTCGCTCGCTCGCTCGCTCGGTTGTTGCCTTCACCTGCCGCACTAGCGGTAGTTGTCTATGGTGGCAAAGAAAGAGAAGTTCAAGTCTGGAGGAGAAAGTCAGCCAAGAAAGAACAAGAGGAAGCAGTGAGAGTGAGAGAGAGAGAGAAAGAGAGACCTTGATTAGTACAGCGGACAGGAAAGGGGAAAGAGAAAGTGGCGGAGCTCCCCCGAGGCCCGCGCCGACCCGGCTCGACTTACCTTGCGGTGCCGCCGCCGCCGCCGCGTTCCTCTCGTTGAGCAATTTGGTGTGACTGTTGGGAAGGATCTTGATCTCCGGCGGGTCTGGGCTGGTGCCGCCACTGCCGCCGCCACTGCCGCCGCCACTGCCGCCGCCCCGCGACGCTCTCAGGGCGTTCAGGTACTGCAGTCGGGTCACCTGCGCCCGAGAGCGGAAAGAGCTCCCCGTCACGTCTTCATGCGTGCAAAGTCCCGTCCGAGATGAGATCTCACACGTACCCGGACCAGCTGCAGGTCGGTGAGCGCTCGGACCGTGTAGTCCGGGCAGTAAGTGGACGGCGTGGTGGCGTCGGACGCATCGAAGGGATCTCGCGGGGACTGACGTTGACTCGACACCGGCGACTGATGCACTGTACGAGGCACACGTTTAAATTGGAGGGGGGGGAAAAAAAAAAAAGTGTTGGTGCAGTTCCCACGCTGACCTGAGGATGGCAGCGTGAGCGCCGAGACGCCGTAATAGGTGAAGGCGCCGTTGTCAAACTTCAGGCCTTCCTTGCCGATCTCCACCTCCACTCGACCCTGCCGCCACAACACGCGCACTGAGCCGCCCTTCCTTGAGCACGCCCGCCCGCCCGAACGCCCGCACGCACGCACCTGCAGCAGCAATATGAAGTAGTCCACCGGGTGGTTGCGCGTGTACAGATAGTGGGCGGGGCTGAGGCGGTTGCCCGGGTCAAAGTGCACCTCCTGGTTGACGCTGGGGTGGCGCAGGAGGTGGAAAAGGATCTTCTCCGACACGCGCGCCGGGCCAAAGTGCTCCACCTCTGCGCACGGCGTGTGCGTGCGTGAGTGAGTGGGAGACCGCAAGTGAGGCGGCGGAAGAAAACACGCACGGACGCACGGACGCACGGACGTATGCATGCACGCACGCACGCACCTCTAGAGAGGAAGCGGTGAGTGGCCAGCAGCAGCTGCGGCGACGTCCTGATCTTGGGCTCGCCTTCGGGTGTCTTGAAGAGCGAGAACTCGTCGGGGGTGGCCCGAGGCTCCAGGGGGATCTCCAGGGGGGGCAGAGGACGCTTCACCTTCCTGTCCACTGCCAAATCAAACAAAAGAGCCCAAAGGTCAACAACGCCGGGCAGCCTTCCCATCCGGCTTCGAGGGAACCTACGGTAGCCATCGGACTCGTCCAAAATTTCCGACTTGATGATCTCCTCGATGACGTCCTCCAGGGTGACCAGTCCCAGCACCTCGTAGAAGGGGTCGCCCTCGCCCTCATTGTTGACCTTCTGCACGATGGCCATGTGAGAGTTTCCTGGAGGCGACAAGCTAAGGTCGGCGACGAGGGGAAGGAAGGAGCCGAGCCGCCCGCCTATACGAGACCTTTCTTGAACTCCTCCAGCATGGCGTCCAGCTTGGTGTCGTTGAAGACAAAGTGCAGCGGGTGGTTGTAGAACTTGGTGATGGTGGTCATGGGCGTGCAGTCGTCGGGGTCCACCAGCGCCAAGTCCTTCACGTAGAGGATCTCTACAATGTTGGACCTGCGCGGGCAGGCAGGCAGCAAGGCAGGCAGGCAGGCAGGCAGGCAGGCACACGCAATCAGTCGCCCGCTCCGACGCTAGCCGCACGAGACTGGAGTGGAGAGTCCGAGCGCACTTTCGGAGACCCACCTCTCCTCCTCGTAGATGGGCACCCGCGTGTAGCCGCTCTGCATGATGTCCGACATGGTGGCAAAGTCCAGCAGGGTGGAGCTGGGTAGCATGAAGCAGTCCTTCAGCGGCGTCAAGATGTCCTCCACCGTCTTGCTGCGCAGCGCCCCGCGCCTGAACTCCTCCTTCACAAACTCACTGCAACGTGGCAACGTGGGAGAGACCAAACTCCAGACGGCGCAGCCAAGCGAAGCAAAGCAATGCTATGCTATGCTATGCTATGCTCATTGTACCTGTAGGGGTCGTTGACGCTGGTGCGGATCATCTCCATGGCCCGCTCGCGGATGCAGCAGGTGCTGATGTCGCGCCTGAGCGCCAGGTCCAGCACCAGGCCCAAGGGGCAGGAGAGCGGGCAGGTGAGCACCATGCTCACCTGGGCCAGCCAGGTGAGGCCCGGGGCCAGCCGGAAGCCGTGGCCGGAGCACACCACGTGGGGCAGCAGCTCGGCCAGGAAGAAGAGCGCAAAGGCGGCGGCGAAGGCGGCCGCCGCCACCGAGCCCAACGCCCGGTACAGCAGCACCGCCGAGGCCGAGTGACCCAGGACGCAGAGGAAGAGCAGCGAGCACGCCTGCCGTGCGCGATGCACGCCCAGAAACAACAAAGACGAGTCAGGGACTTGCGTCACGGCGACACTTTTGGGACCAAAATCAGGAGAAAAGCAAACATTTTCATCTTGCTCATGACAATCATCTCAAAGGCATATTTGAATGATTTGGCATTCTGAGACAATTTGTCGATTTGTTTTTCTTTACCAGGAAGTTCCCTCTCCTCCTGACCGGCTCCAGCCGCTTGGCAGCGCGCTTCTCCTCCTCGGAACCGCAGCTGTGCAGCACGTAAAGCTCGACCGGGTCGAGCCACAGCAAGCTGAGATGGACCGTCCTTAGCAGCCCGCAGACGAGCACCAGCATCGGCACCGACACCGCCAGGCCCCACGCGGGGATGGGCTCGGGTGGCAGAGGCTCGTCCGCGGCGACGCGCAGCCTGTCCTCACCGGCCGAGGTCCATACGCCAGCGCTCTCCACGCACACGTGATGGAGGATGTGCTGTTCGGCCCCGCTCCCCGGCTTGACCTCCACCGTCAGTAGCCCGCCGCAATCCGCCGCCACGAAGGGCTGCTTCACCTGGAAGGCGGCCTGCCGCCGTCTGTCGTGGTCCCCGCACGGGTCCCCGAGCTCATCCCCGGCGGCCGCGAAGGCCAGCCACGGCCAGGTCCGGTTCGTCAGGCCGGTGGCGAAGAGCCGCAGTTTGAACGAGAATCCCCGGGGCGCCGAGATGATCCCCGCCTTCATCCACACGCGGCCCGCGGGGTCCTCCGGGCGCAGGCGCACGACGGCCTGGTCGCACAAGCCCAACCGGATCCCGCACGGCAACAATAGCATCAACAGCAAGCGAAGACCTGCCAAGCTGGCCACCATATTGGAATTGGGCAGGCTGACTCCGGGGCGGGTCATGTGACTCAACTCCGCGGCAGGCAGCCGGGCAGGCAGGCAGGCCCCGCCTTCTCGAAGCCATGCGGCGTTCAAATCGTGGGACAAACGACAAGTGGACGTGTTGAAAACGGCCGCCCGATGCTTTCTCAAATCGAAGATGCAAGAAATCATGCAGATGATTTCAATCATGCAGGGTACAAGCTAGGGACGTAAAACGAAGCACCGCCTCGTCTATACTGACTTGTACACATTTTACACTTTAAGCAGAAGGATGAGGTGAGTAATAAATGCGACTAAACGACTGAGGTCTCAAATTTCCTGGCAGTCGGGTAACGCAGCACAAGCGAGCCAATATGGCGCCCGTGAAACTGCGCGCCGTGGCGACCATGTTGGCTCGGCCCGGCCCGGCTTCCACCGGGCCGCTCATTTTGGCGCTGTTTGCATGGGCGCGTGCCACATTGCAGCAGTCGTCCTATAGGAAGGATCGTCCAATGCAAGGTTGCCGTTTGAAGGAGCTCACAGCACGCACAGATGGTGTGTAGAGAAAGCAAGTCGAATTTATTCATCAAGTCTTGACAGAGATGCCTTCTATAAAACACCACTGCATACGTTGCACACACTCCCGGCTGTCAAACATTGCAGAAGACGCGCTAAATATTCACCGAGCGGCAAACCAGTGTCTTGCGAAAAGACCTTTGGATCCATCCCAAACCTGACTTGACTGCAGAGTGTCTTGCGAAAAGACCTTTGGATCCATCCCAAACCTGACTTGACTGCAATGCATAACGCAGAACAATGAGAAAAAAAACACATTCTTCTTATTCTCTATTGTCGACATTGCGAGGAAAGGATGCAAAGGGAAGGACGCAGATGTCAATGGAAAGACAATTAGTTCAGATGGACTTGTTCAGTTCATGTCGATATGCGCTCGAGGTTCACGCGAGAGGGCCAAAATAGCACGAGTGCTGGAAAGAAAGAAAGACAAGCAGAACAATGGCTGCATATCGTAGGGCAACAACAACTTCTGTGTGTATCATCTGCTCTTACACAATAAAGAATCCGATTTTCTTCAGTGCAAACTAAACAAGCATAAATCGAAGACGCTGAGATTGCTACAGAACTACTTTTTGAGGTGTGTTTTTGTCTCAACCTTTCATCACAGTAGTCAACCTGCAAGACCGAACGCCAGACGTTTCCCCCCCAAAACAGTGCAATACGATTATTGTGCTTTCGTGGTGCTGCTGCTGCTGCTGCTGCGAGGCGTTTGAGTTCCATTGGAAAACAACATTCCAGACCAGCTTTAAAAATAAATCAAACAAATCAATGAGCTACATGTCCCAGATCCTTAAGGAAAGCATTGACTCCCAACCAATTGAGCAAATGAATAGGAGAACCATGATCTTGTTTCCACCAAATTGTGCGTCAACAACGTGCAGTGACAGGTAGAAGTGAAATCCAAATGTTATTTACAGTGTGGACAAACGCAGTGCTCTGTACTGCACTCTTTCCATTTGAAATGCTTCATTTTTTTCATGAATAACATTAGCTACATGCTAACAATTGTGAATGACCTAACGAACGACAGCCTACCTCAGCATTGAAGTCAAAGGTTCAGACGGCATGCGACGTGAATCTTTGAGCGTAAACGTGCTGAATTCTTAACCCCCACAGTTAATAAACACCCAGAAAGTGTCTCCGAGGGCACGGACACGCTGGTTAAACATGAAGCCGCGTTGGTCGTTAGCCAAGCATGCTAACTTGACCGACAGTTTGGAACCCTGAACCTCAGCGATGTGAGCTGGACGCGCTAACCACCACTCGCCCGCCCGCCCGCCCGCCGTCCAGCCTGCGGAAAAAATTCCCTTTTGTGCCCATTATGGCATTTTTGATTTGTCATTGTCAACGCTAACCTTCCCAAAGCTAGCTGCTGCTGCTGCTGCTGCTTCTCATTAATGGCTGCTAAAACCAAATGCTAATCAGTCAGCTTACAAAATCCCTGTTGTCCAAATAATATTAAATAAAAAAAAATAAAAAAGTCCAAAAATCACGATGGGAGTTTGTGACGCCGACCACCATTTTGTTTTGGGCTCACAGTGATAGAGGAGCTAACAAGACAGCAGCCTGTCCATCATCGACACACCAAATACAAGAAATGTTGCGTAAATATTAAGCCGACGGAACAGGAAGAGAGGCTGGAGAATTTCGGGAAAACTTTCACGCAGCACTTTGGCGAGCGGGATAATGCCCCAAAGTCAAGTGTCCCTTTTGATTGGGTCAGCTCATTGGCCAACGCAAGCAGCAAATTGCCACATTGCCAATGCATTGAGGAAAGGGAAAGGAAAGGATGAGGCGATGGATGGATGACTTATTCATCCGAGGTGACATGCAGATCCATCCAGGAAGTCAGATGGTGCTCTCGCTATGCGCGTGCGCCAGGGGCTGGCCGGGTCGCCGGGGGGGGTCCACGCAGTTGTGCTGCTGGCCCAGCAGCGTGGTGGTCTCGCCCGGGAGGCCCTCCGCTTCCCCGGGTGGCGCGGCGGCCGGGCCGGCGCTCGGAAGCGTCGCCCGGCTGGGGCGTGGCGCCGAGCTAGCGTTGGGCGGCGGATGCTTGAGGGGAGGCGTAGCGAGGGACAACGGGGGGGCCCCATCCGGCGGCGTGGCCGCCGCATCCAGGCGCTGTTGACTTCCCTCGGGGGACTGCGGCGTGCTGTCCAGTCGCGACGTCAGCACGGCGTTCTGGTACTGGGCTCGGGTGATCTGAGTAGCACAAAGAGCCTGCTTTAAAGGTGCTTCGTGAAGGCTTTTGTGACTTTGACGTTGCTTGCACCTTGACAAACTGCAGGTCGCCGATTGCTCGTACGCAGAAGTCCGGCACGTACTGGAAGGGCGTTCCCGGGATTTGACTGGCGCTGCCCCCCATGGAGCTGCTCTCCGGACCTCCGCCGCTGACTGACGCCGAGCGGTTCAGGTTGCCCCCGTGCGTGGGCGAACGGAACTCTGAGACAGCGTGTCGAGGTGGTGTTAATTCAATTGTGCGGTGTAGCGCGGACACACACAGGTGGCGTGGAGGTGAAAACGACAAACAAGTGAGGCCAAGTGCGTTGATGGCGCGGCGTTCTCATTGGCAGAGCTCCGGAATGTTAGGGAGGGAGGGAGGGAGGGAGGGGTGGGCGAGGGAGGAGTGGGGCGGGGTTACCTGATGACAAGGTTAGCTGAGGTGCGCGCAGTCAAGGAAGGAAGGAAGGAAGGAAGGAAGAAATCATTTGACATGCTGGGTTTAGCAAGCAGTTAGCTTAGCCTAGCCTAGCATGTGAGATGCAAAACACCTCGTGCCTCTTTTTGTCTGTCACACGGCGGGCCTCTCTCTACTCTAAGCCAAGAATAACCTGGAATGTGGAATTGACTTTGGAAAGGGGCGGGGACTCATCACCATGGAAACAGATGCTAAGGCCAGGCTGCTGTGTTAACGCTCAGCTGCCCTCTGGTGGACAAGCGAAAAATGACAGCTGTGGTCGTTTGCATCTTCAAGGTCACCAGTGTGGTCAAATGCTAACGATGGCGGCGACCGTGACGACGAGGGTGAAGGATGAACCCGGCCGGCCAATGTTTACCTGGGATTCGAGAGAACACAGAGAACCTCTTAAGCGAGAGGCGCCTCGGAGGCGGAGACGCCACCGACGGGGACAGAGGGGGGGTCACTGCTGGGAGATGGAGGAGACCGGGCGGGCGGGCGGGCGGGCGAGCGGGCGGGCGGGCGGGAGAAAGATAGACAGGATTTAGTTGTTCTATTTTGACAGCGGCACACTCCAATCGGAAGCCTCTCCAGACGCTGGATGGGGTGCCGCTCATCGCAAGGCCGCCTCCTCAAAGCGCTTGGCCACCTTTGAACCGTCTGCGCTATTTTCGGCACGGGATTAAGACCAGCGTCGGCCGAGCGCCCGCCGCAACGCGCGGCGTTACGTTACATCGTCGCCTGCTTTGAAGGAAAAAAAAACGCCTTCCTTCTTTAGAGGAAAAAAAATGGCCTACGCCGAGATGGAAACGTGCGGTGCGCTCACCTAGCGATGGCGTGCTGAGTGCCATGACGCCGTAGTAGGAGAAGGGGCCCGTCTCAAACTTCATGTTCTCGTTTCCCGCCTCCACCTCCACTCGACCCTGAAGACACACACACACACACACACACACACACACACACACTCAACAAGTCTGACAGCATCTGCAATGCGAGTTCTCCGGTGACACACACAATGAATATTGTATCAGAAGCCGTGGCGTCCTTCAACAAGTTCTTCGGAAAAGATTTGGCATACCTGCAGAAGGAGCACAAAGTAGTCGACGGGCTTGCCGCGCTGGTACAGGAAGTGCTGCGGTGCGCGCTTGTCGTTGTCGTCAAACTTCAGCTCCTGCACCACGTCGGGATGCCTCAAGATCCTCAGCAGGACCTTCTCGCTCACGTGGAAGCCACCAAACAGACTCACCTCTAAGAGCGCGACAACAGGCAAAAAGCAAAAAACCATGCCTGGAAACTTGTCTTGCCGCGGGCAGCCACCAGAGGGAGCACTTCGCGAAGGCCAAGTAGTTGGTGAAAGCGCGTCACCGAGGGGGCGGGGCTAAGCAAACGGGACGTCAAGCGGGACGCTCACCCGTGGCCAGGAAGCGATGCGCGGCCAGCAAGAGCTGCGGCGAGATCTTGGCCTTGGCGTCGCCGTCGTGCTTGAAGGCCGAGAAGTCTCGTTTGTTCTTGTTGGCGTCCACTCGCTTCTTGTTGCGGTTGTCGGCTGCGACAAAGGCGAGCGGCGTCACGGAACCTCGTCTAACTTTTGCAAATGCGATCAAACGTCGGCCGCTAATCCCAAAGCCGAGCAAAGCCGCTTGTGCCTTCTAAATTTGCTCGCCCACTCACTGTAGAGGTCCGACTCGTCCAGGATTTCCGACTTGATGATCTCCTCGATGACGTCCTCCAGGGTGACCAATCCCTGCACCTCGTAGAAGGGGTCGCCCTCGCCCTCGTTGTTGACCTTCTGCACGATGGCCAGGTGGGACTTGCCTGACGACGAGAGCGCACCATGTTCAAACGGACGCGAGTGCAACTGTGGGGCTGGAAGTGACACAGCCCCGGATTGGTCGCCAGCCAACGCGGAGGCACGCATCGACAAACGACGGGCCGGTCGATGATTGTTCAGCGTGGCCCGTCGATCGTAACGCGGGAATGCCTCAGGCGACTTCCTGCGTGAAGGTCGAGAAGGGGTCGGGAAGGGGTCAAAACGCACGCACGCACGCACCCGGCACGGCGCTCGCACGTGTGAACTCGCGCACACGCCCCAACCCACGTACGTAGACGGCAAGTGGCCGGCCCGACCTTTCTTAAACTCCTCCAGCATGGTGTCCAGTTTGGTGTCGTGGAAGACAAAGTGCACGGGGTGGTTGTAGAACTTGGTGACGGTCTTGAGCGTGGTGCAGTCGTCGGGGTCGACGAAGGCCAGGTCCTTGACGTAGAGGATGTCCACGATGTTGCAGCGCTCGTCGTCGTAGACGGGGATGCGCGTGTAGCCGCTGCCCATGATCTCCGACATGGTGTCAAAGTCCAGCACCGCCTCGGCCTGCGGCCACCAGAAAGGCTCAGCGCCCGCTGGCTAGCTCGCGACTCCGCCCCCCCCCCGGCGAGGTCACCTGGATCATGAAGCAGTCGGCCAGCGGCGTCATGACGTCCTCCACCGTCTTGGTGCGCAGCTCCAGCGCCCCCTGGATCATGTTGAGCTCCTCCTTGTCCAGGTCGTTGTAGGGCTCGGTCACCTTGAGCATCCCCACCAGCTTCTCGCGGTTGTAGACGGTGCCGATCTCCTGGCCCAGCAGCACGTCCAGCAGCTTGCTGACGGGGAAGCTGAGCGGGAAGGTGAGCAGCATGAAGAACTTGGTCAGCCCGATGGTGTTGGCGCCCACCGCCAGGCCGTGGCGCGAGCACAACGCCTGCGGCACGATCTCGCCGAAGATGACGATGCCCACGGTGGAGGCGGCCACGGCGCCCAGGCCCGAGCCGATCAGGTCGTCCAGCAGGATGGTGAGCGTGGTGTTGACCAGCACGTTGCCCAGCAGCAGCGAGCACAGCAGGTAGTTGCCCTTGCGCCGGATGGGCTCGATCTTGCGCGCGTACTTCTTCTCCTTGTCCGTGCCGCAGCTCTGCACGATGCGCAGCTCCATGGGGTCCAGCGCCATCAGGCCCAGGTTCAGACCGCTGAACATGCCCGACAGCACCAGCAGGCACGTGGTCAGGATCCCCTGGCAAAACAAGCACCGGCCGCTCGCTCGCTCAGTCGCTCTGCTTTCTCTCTTTGTACAAACGGATGAGTTTGCAAGCACACAAGGAAAGAAAAGTAGCTAAAAAAATAAAAACAGCCTAGCTCCGCCCCTGGCAACCAATGTATTGTATACTAGAATTGGTCCAAGTGGTTGTACTTTTCTATTTGGAGGAATAAGCTCCCGGGCAAAATGCGGCTTGCTGGTTTTCTCGACGCCACATGCCTTCGCTCGCTCGGCTCAACGTCACTGACCTGCAGCCACAGCGGCAGCAGCGGCTTTTTCTCCTCCACGACCAGCAGGCGCCCGTCGCGGTCGTCCAGCGGCTGCCAGCGCTGGCCGCCGTCGTCCCGGTCGTCCATTCGCGTGCACAGCGCGTACTCGCTGCTCGACTCGCTCTTGCGCAGCGGCTTGACGTGCACGCGCAGCAGACCCGACGTGCCCCGGCCGCTCACATTCATGAAGGTCCCGACCGCAATGTCCTTCGTAAAGTCCGAGCAGGCGCCGCCGCTGCCGCCCGCCGCCGCATCCTCGTCCCCGCCTCCGAGCTCCGCAAAGCGGATGAGCGTCCAGGCTCCGGGGTGCAACCTCAGGCCATAGAAGCGGAGCTGCACGGAGCTGTCCTCGGTCACCTGCAGCACGCCGTCGTCAGCGGTGCTGGCCGGCTTGTCGCTCGTCTCCAGCCGCATGCCGAGCACCTGCGTGCCGCCGGCGCCGGCGCTTCCTCCTGCTCCTACTCCCCCTGGTCGTCCCCCGTCGCCGTCGCCGCCGGCGCCGCCGCTGCCAGCTCTCCCTCCGCCGGTCGCCTCCGAACGAGCTCCGTCCGCGCTGCACAGGAAGAGGAGGATAGTGACGATGTAACCTTGCTGGCCGCTCCATTCCCTCGCCATGTTTGTTTGACTGCTGGCTGGAGCGTGGTGACGTCATTTACGCGAGTCTCGCCGCAGGCCACGCCCCCAACGCCGCCACCCCTCCTCTCCTCTCCTCTCCCAGGTGATCCATCCACCCACTCGGCCTCAAAGGACGTTTTCACTTGCTTTCCTTATTTTTGTCTTCTCAACTGGGCACATCGAAATGCAAACGTGAGGAGGGGGAACCAAAATTCGGGCCGACATTTGGCGCCTTCATAACGCAGTGCGAGAGTCGTCCAGCTCCTTGATGACGTCCACTTCCGGGTGACGTGCTTGATGTCAACAAGCCACCGCGTCAGACGGCTGCTGCGTCAAGTCGTGTGGCTCGCCTCCCCAATAAATGCGCCTTGTCTGCATTGTCCATACGCGAGAGTGGATAAGACACTCATGACGTCACACACGCGCTCTCGCAAGCGTTGCGAACGTCTGTCGAGGGGTGCGCGTTGCCGACAGCGACCTCTCGGGTCTCGTTTCCATCACTACCATGCTATTCATCACCTTGAAGGTCAAAATAAGAATGACAAGAGCGACTAATGATAGTCCATTGATGAACCCGAGTGAGATGTCTGCCGTGGGTCAGTGTGCAGCGTACCTGCAGCGCGCGTGCAACAAATGGAAACGGTAAGAGTCAAATGGCTTTATCTAGTGGGGGCAAAGGAGATATTCCATGATCAAAGTCATGACATGCAATCCTATTTAATGACAGCTCCGTAGGCCGTGGTCGTCAAGGTGACGGAGGAAGCACCTCCGCCGTGTAGCTGACCCGCTTGGACTGCAAGACGCTGTAGCTGTTGTCGAAAGACAAAACGTCTGCAAACAAACACCAAGCAATTGGATTCGTGGACGCACTTGGACAAATGTGCTTTCGGCGCACTCACACACTCCCGGCTCGGGGCAGGTGATCGTCTTGTCCTCGGGCACCAGGTGCGCGTTGTAGCGTTGGCTGGGAAGAAGCACCTCCGACACGTCCGCCGTCTCCTGCCGGACGTTCGGCGCCGCGCGGCGGAACACCCCGAAGCCGATGTCCGCCCCGTCGCTGGCAAACTGCCACCTGCGGGTGGGGGCCTAATATAAAGGCAGGCCAGGCCAGACCAGGCCAGGCCAGGCCTGGCCTGGCCATTGGCTTGCCAAACCGTGAACTACCTTGACGTTTGCCACGTACCTCAGCAGGCTGCAGGGGGCGCTCACGTGGACGTCCAGCTGCAAGACGGCGCCGCGGCCGATGGTCACCGTGGTGTCGTACTGGACCTTGATTGAGTTCTGGATGTAGTACGACTGCGGCACCGTGCCGCCGTAGTTGATCTGCGGATCGTCACCGTCATCGTCGTCGTCGCCGCCTCCGCGCTCGCTCGCTCGCTATCTCACCATGGTTCTGCAGCGAGGGTCTCCGTCCGGGTCCGTGCGGGTTCCACCGTACTCCACCGGAAGCTGCTCGGCCTCCACGTGTTTACGAAGCACTTCCTGCCAGTTGCCTGCTCACGCGAGAACAATGAGCTCAAAGGAAACACGCCGGGCGGGGCGCCATTTTGCGCCCAACCGTCTTACTTCCGACAACCGTGAGCTTGCGTCGCGTCTCCTCGCAGAGGAAGCGCTTGATCAGGTTGTAGGCCATCGGAAACAGTTTGGGAGCTGCGGCGGCGGCGGCGGTGAAGGTCAGAGCAGTCGGCAAAGTGGCGGCCAGAAAGCACGTGAGCTACCTTTGATCAGGAAGACCCTCTTGAGCCCTTCCGGGTAGTTGTCCTCAAACATGGTGAGGATCTGCGCAGGGCAGGGCAAGGCAAGGCACACGTTGAGCGCCAACAAAAGGGAGGGCCGAGGCGCCGGGGACAAACCTCGCCGTACGTCTCGATGGCCGGCTTCCACATGTGCTTGAAGCCCAGACCCTCGCAGTCGTAGATCAGCGTGATGGCCTCCACGTTGACGCCCAACTGCAGATGGCGCAATGAGGGGAAAGGCAAGCGCTTGGGCGAGGAGCGACGAGCCAGACCTTCTCCGACTGCTTTTCACATTCCCTCTGCAGCATCTCCATGTTCCTCATCTTGGTCCTCAAGAAGTCCTGCTTGCTGGCCGACATCAGAAGCCCTTTGGGGTCCAGCGGGCCCACCAAGTCGTACCAGATGGGGCTGCCCTCTTTGTCGTAGCCGCACATGCCGCCCGACACGTAGCGCGTGATCACCTGCGCGTGTGGGAAATTGTCACCACGTCGTCGCCCGCCGCCACGTCATCTCTCCATTCACGCAAACCTCAGGTGGCGTCCAGTCGGAAATGATGGCGTCCGCCTTCATGTTCCTCCGGAAGTCCACGTGCTGCGCGCGCGCGCACATGCACGCACACACACACGCGCACGCACACACACACACGCAGAAGTGACGTCAAGCAGCTGCATGAAGCAAAGGGCCAAATGTATTTTCAGCTTGCCTTCCTGATCATCACTTCAGCTTTGGGGACATTGAAGCTTCGGGCTGGAATAAGGAGAAAAAAATATCTGCAATTGTTGCAATAGTGACGTTGCATTTACAAGTGAACAGGAAATGAAGAGAAACAAATGAGCTAAGGAATTCATCCACATCAATGACAAAGACATTTTGAGCAGAATGATGTCACCAAGAGTCATTCATGAAGAGGGAGAAGACAAAAAACAACAACTTCACTCAAATAACAATCAAATGAAAAACTACTTGAGGAAGTTACGTGTCAAAGAATACCAAACTAGTCATTGTGGAGAGAAAAGGAAAAGTTGAGGAACGTGCTTCAGGTTTTCAGTGAAACTAGTGAGTGAGACGCAATGCTTACGTAATACGGTGGTCTCAAACCAGTTGACGGTTTCTCTTCAATCAATAAACAAACTAGCTTAACCAACCAGGGTGGACTTTCATCCTCCGTTTTGTGGAATTATTGATCAAAGAACCCAGATGTCAAGTTCGGCGAAAGAACTTGATGTCCGGCGGGTCGCCTGATTGGCGCCTAGACTTATTTGTGCATGCTGTTTGCTCTTGGGGGAGGGAAAGAGGGGATCAAGTTCGACCAAACAAGCCTTGGTTGTCTTGCTGATCTTAGTCCATAACCTTCTTATCTTATCTACTCAGTCCCTGCCTGCGTGCGTGCGTGCGTTTGCGACTGACCTCGGAGCCAGCGGAGCAGGTAGTGGTCGTGTTGGGCCGGCAGATCGGGAAGGATGTCCCCGAGTCGCTCGCGAAACTGCAAGAGACAATAAACGACGACTTGAAGACAGGAACCGTCATGTCAAGTCCATCTTTCACAACAAATATAGAGAAAAGCAACAAAGAGTTGCTGGAAGAGTGCTGGAAAAAGTGAGGGGGGGGGGAAGAAAGGTCACCCAGCGTGACTTTCACTCACCTGCGCGAGCGAAGCAGCTTGCTCGGCGCTCAAATCTCCAACGCGCCCACTCATGTTCCCACACAATGGACGACTAACGCTGGAGAGGGGAGACGCTGGCTTCGAGGGAGGGCCAGGACACGCCCCTCATCACCCACCCACCCACATCATTTGGGGGAAACGCCACACAGATCATCTCTCTTATGCATATTTATTCAATAAAGACGAGATGAAATAAAATAAGAAAAATAGCAACACTCTGGTCTCACGCAATGCGGTTCCGTCAGACGCTGGCGACAGTGTGACCTCTGAACCCCACACTGTCAAGTTTAAAGCTGCAGCATAACTACATTCAGAATTAGTCATGATCATTGAAGTGTCAGCAGGGGGGGGGGGGGGGGACAAAAAGATCCTCAGAATCTGTAATGGTGCCACAAGATGGCGCAAGTGCAAAACCTGACATGCCCAAGAGCCTCCTCTCTCACATAGACGACGTTCCTGGGCCCCGAGACGGCATCAAAGCAGGTGGGGCAAAATCCGCAACACCCGAAGAAAGGGTGGGTAGGTGGGCCGGCCGGCCCGTTTTCATTTGGAGCAAGTCGTTGCTTTTTGAGTTGGGTTGGGGACACACGTCAAACATTGGCGTTTGCTGCCAGCAGAACGGCGTCAAAGAGAGCAACAACGTTGTTGGCTCTTCAAGCTCCGCCCTCTTCCGCCGCCGCCGGTTTGAGCTTCAGATGGCGTGTGTGATGAAGAAGAGCAGCTCCATGTCCACGGGGGCGGGCGGGGGCACGATGGCGCCGCCCCCGTGGATGACGGGGATCAGCGCGCTGTCCAGCTCATTGGTGTAGCGCTGAGGGAGGGGGCGCCCGCCCCAACCGGCCTGGTACTCCACCTGCAAGGCGCAAACGTGCTCAGACGCTGCCCGTCGCTCACACCGAGACCACCGAAGCGAAGCCGGCGTGGCGCGACCTACCACGTCGTCTCGCGTGGACACGCGCAGGCTGAAGGAGTTGATGGCGCTGGCGGCGAGGGCGCCCAGATGACGAGTCAAAGCGCCGCAGGCGGCCGCGGCGAGCTCCTTCTGGAAGGCGGCGCACGGCGGCGGCGCCGGGCTGTGCTCGGCGGACGTCGGCCGGTAGAAGACCTGTCGGGAGGCCGCCGTCAGCCTCGGACACCGGCTGGCGGGCGGGCGGGCGGGCGGCGAGACTAATCACAAGGCGGCGTCACCTCAGAACACGCGATGACACGTCCGTCACACTCGAACTCGGCGTCCAGCCGCATCCTCACGGAGCGCGCGCCCTCCAGACTCCGCCCGTCCACGTCGCTTGTCATTCTGGCCAGGGAGTCAGCGTTAGCCAGTCAGCGCTAGCTATGGACTTTGAGTTCAATTTTCCAACATTGATAGAAAGGTGTCCGTCCCATTTTACCCGGCGTTGATGGGCGGCGTCCAGTCAAGCCAGCGCACACTGACGTTTTCCCGGACGTCCGTCTCGTCCGTCCTTCCGCAGGCGATGTTGAAGTCGTTCTGCTCGCGCAGGGCCGCGCGCAGGGCGTCCATGGTCTCGGGGGGCATCTGCACCATCAGACCGTCTGAAAAGCCCATTAACGTCACATTTTCAAAAGCCAGAGCTGATGGTGACGCCGGTTGAGTGCTGACCTTCCACGATGCTGGACTTGGCGATGAAGCCCGACGAGGCTTTCAGGGCGCCGTTGAAGACCACGAAGCTGGCCCCTGTCACTGGAGGGAGGGAGGGAGGGAGGCAAAAGGTTTCAATGACGCCGACGCAGAGTCAAAGGGGGGGGGGGGGAGGGGACGAGCGCCCCACCCGTGCGCGTCTTGCCGGGCACGCTGGCAGCTTGCGTCCGGTAGCCGCCGTCCTCGTTCTGGAAGCACACCAGGTGCGAGTCGGCCCGCAGACTCAAGGTGGCGCCGACGGTGATCACGTGCTCGTTGGCGCCGCTCAACACCCGCTGCATCTGCAAAGCCCAACCATACGGCGTGACCTCCAGACTTTGCGGAAGGAAACCATCTGGCGGCTCTCACCTGGCCGAAGCTGCTTTTGGGGATGTCGATGAAACTGCGGCCCACCTCCATGTGGACCCTCAGACCCTCCACGGACGCCAGGCTGTACTGGTAGTTCCTCAGGTCCTGCGTCGGTTCAGACGGGAAGCCCGCCGTCAGCGCTGGTCCAACTTTAGAAGGCCTGCGGTCACGCGCTCGAGGACTCACCGCCAGGAGGTTCATGATGGTGTGTCCCGTCTCGCGATAAACCGATTCCCGAAAACGCACGCTCACGGGGGTGCCGGGGTACACTGCAAAGCCACGTTGCAAGATGAAAATCTTGCATTTTCTTTTCCCGCTCTGTGGGATTTGAATGCAGTACACACCGTCGTACTCGGCGCCGAGTCGTAGAAGCAGCCTGAGGGGGAAGACCTTGGCCCAGGGCACCTCCAGCTTTTGGATGAGAAGGCCAAAGAGGAAAGGCCACGAGGGCAGAGTCAGGCCCTCCAGCGGCTGACAGGTGGGAGAGAAGAAGAGCATCCCGCCGTGATCTTTGCTGCCCAGGAAGCTGCCGGCGAAAGTCACGTTGTCCAGCTCGTCTACAAACTTGCCTGCGAGAGGAAGCGAGTGAGCGAGCGAGCGAGCGAGCGAGCTGTCGGCCGAGCGAGCGCGGACACGCGGCGCCACCTGCCTCTTTGTGCGTCCTGCTGAATGCTGAGGCACAGCGCAAAGAGGTCTCGGGGGGGCGTTCGGTCTTCCGGGACACGCTCCAGGAGGAAGACCAGCTCCCTCTGCCCCAGGGCTCGCAGCCCGTTGGAGCCCAAGAACCAGCACTCACGCTCGCCGTCTGAGCGGCCAACGGGAGTCAAGCATGGAAGGCGAGCCCCCCCCCCTCCCCCTACTCACAGGTGACCATCTTGACGTTGACCAGCAGGTTGGCGTTGAGGACAAAGGTCAAAGGGCGAGGACCCCCCTCTTCTAAGAGGTGTCGAATCTGGCAAGGCGCAGGGCTCTCCTCCACCAACACGTCTGGCGAGAAGATGAGCAAGGTAAGAGTTGAGAAGTTGAGAAGAGAAGGGAAGAGGCCAGGCCAGGCCAGGCCAGGCCAGGCCAGGCCAGCCAGCCACCCGGGACAAACTGACCTCCTGCTGCGTCCTCCGCCGTGGCAATGAGGAGAGGAGGAAGTTGGTCCTCTGAGTCAGGCAGCAGACTGGGAACCTTCCGGACCGCAGAGCCCAAGCCCGCCAGCAGCGCATAGTGCCAGGGGCCGCACGGCGGAGGCGGGACCCCCTCTGGGACGCCCGACTGATGAAGACAGAAGGGAGCCGGTGGGTCGGCGCGTGATTCGCCGCGGCGGGTCGTCGGACGTACCGCCGTTTCTTCCGACTCGGGTGAGCTCCGGCAAGCGGGCGCCGCCAACTTGCCGGTGTCGGCCACTTCCCCGTTGGGCAGGATGCCGTCGGCGAACCAAACGCGCTTGTGCTCCCGGGGGCAGCCTGCAGCGGGGACAAAGGAGGAGCGGCGGGGTGAGGGTTCAGGCCCGGTGAGGCCCAGCAAAAGGAAGGAAGGAAGGAAGGAAGCGCCGTCGCACCGTCGCTGCCGCCGGGGTGCTTGAGCGCCGACACGGGCACCATGACGGTGGGCGGCGGCGAGTTGAGGGTGCCGGCGGCCCGGGCTTGCTGCAGGGGCGGGATGGTGCTGCAGTACTGTGACGGGACGTTGGGGTTGGGACCGGGACCCGTGGGGCTCATCATCCGCTCCAGGGCCTGCGCTGCGTCCGCCAAAAGACCGGTACCGGTTGGCCGTAAACTCAAGTCAAGCCGCTTTAAAAGGCCATTGGCTGGCCGTTTCAAACAGAGCCCGGTTCTGATTGGTCTTTCAATTCAGGACCGAGCGCTCTCAGTCAAAAGTGGAAAAGGGCCGCGGTGTAGCGCCGCCTACTGGCGAGGAGGACTTGACGTCAAGTCACGTACGGCCGGGAACATTGAAATGGCCGGCGCGGGCCCGCCGGCTAGAATAGCTCGGCCAATCCGGCAGGAAATTTTGCTTTGGCTTACCTCTTTGCAAGGTGTCAAAGCAGACGACGCACACGCGCGCCTCCTTCTCCAAGTACTTGAGCTTGCACTTGCGGTTGCAGCAGCCCGCGCAGTACACCTGCCGCACAAACGGGCAAAAGCGGGTCAGGACCGACCGACGGACCGACGGAGCGACGGAGCGAGCTTCCTAAACGCTCCTCTAATGCTCTTAATTGAGAGAGGATTTAAGTGGAGCTCAGAAGCACAAGTAGCTCATGCTCTCTGGCACCATTAATCCCCCGGGCGGGCGAGGTTGCAAAACACACGACGACCTCCGCCAACGGCAGTTTACATTTGTCTTTGGACCACAGCCACAAATGTTCATACGAACCAATCGACACGTGAAGGTCATCTGTGTGCGTGTACGTACTTTGCCGCAAGCGCGGCAGTGATGGCGCCGCTTGGTGAAGGTGAACTTGTGCGAGCAGTTCATGCAGTTGGGGGCTTCCGAGTCAGGCACCCAGGCGGGCTGCCGGCCGCCCGGCTCCTCCTCCTCCTCCACCTTCCGGCCGGCGGGCCGAGCGCCGCCCTCGCCGGGGTAGGGCGGCGGCTCGGAGAGCTCTTCGTAGCTGGCCGTGTATTCCGGCGGCTCCGGAGCCGCGTAGAGCGAGCCGCTGAGGGAATGCGGCGGGAAGCCCGGGCTCGTGCGCGGCAGCGGCGGACTGTCCTCCTCCTCCTCCTCCTCGCAGTCGTGGTTCTCCTCCTGCTCCTCGTCTGCCGATTGGGAAGACGGGAGCGGCTGCTTAGGTCTCGCCCCTCCGTGGGGAAAGTACTGCCGCTCGCCGGGGGAACGGCTCGCTTCCTGACAAGGCGAGTCCCGGCAGAGAGATGACGTCGGTACGCTTGTGTCACTTTCCGGAGACGCCGGGCCTCGCAGAGCTTCCGCGCAACTCCTCGACTCCTCATAAGCAAGCTCCCCGTCGGGCGGCGCCGCCTCCCCCGGCTGGACGGAGGCGCCGGCCCGCTCGGCCTCGGCCCGCAGGAAGGCGTCCAGCTCCTCGTCCGTGACCAGCAGCTCAGCCTGGTCGCTCTCAGGGAGATACTCGAAGCCGAACTCGGGAAGGTCCACCGGGCTGGGCCCCGAGGGCACGGGAAGCTCTACCACGCGGCGCTGCTGCTGGGATATTGAGCGGAGGGGTTCCTCAGGGGAAGAAGCGTCCAAAGCTGACAGAGAGTCCGCCTCCGTCCCCTCATCTTCGCGTCGCTCTCCAGGGCTGCTAACGGGAGCTTTGTCGTCCGACTCCGGGGGCGACTCCACCGCCGGGGGTTCCGGAGAGCCTAGCGAGGCGCTCGCGGTCTGAGCGCTCGGCTCGGCCGGGTCGTCTTCCGGGGTCTCCTCCTCGTAGCCTTCGTCTTGGGCCTCGGCGTCATCTCGCGCTTCCACTTGCAGGTCCTCCGCAGGAAAGGCAGGAAGGATGATGTCCAGCAGACTCAGCTGCTGGTGCCAGTTGGAGTTCTGGCTGGGCACGTCGCGGTCCTCCAGCACCAGGTTGCTGAAGTCCAACAGGAGCTCCTCCTCGCTCTCCTCCGTCTCTTTCTCTTCTTCCTCCAACCGCCTCTCGGCGGCGTCCAGCTCACCGAAGGCATCGTGGCCGTCGGCTCGGAGCAGGACGGCCGAGCCGGTGTCGTTGACCAGGTCGCACACGGGCTCCAGGGCCCGGTCGGGGCAGGGAGGCGCCGAGCTCTGAGCGGCGCCGCGGTCTACGGATGAGAGCAGGTCCACGTCGGTCAGAGGCTGAAGCGGGGCCTCGCCGTTGTGCTCGGCGCCACCGCCGTAGCGGAGAGCGCTGAGGTCGGGAATGTCTGGGGGCACGCCGCACGCCCCGGAGGAGCCCAGAGGCGTCAACTTGTACGGCGGGGACTTCCCGAAGACCGACTTGCGGGCGACTTCATCTGCAAGACGGCAAAAAAAGACGGCAATCAAGGGCTGCCTGCCTGCCTGCCTGCCTGCCTGCCCTGCGCTTGCAAGCATCCTATGATGGAAATGAAAGTGCTCTTCCATCCTGTGATGGAAATGAAAGTGCACTCCCTCCCACTCAGCATCTCACCTGCGCTCAGCTCAAAGTCGTCCAGCACTTTGTCCAGGTCACAAACTGCCGCTTTGAAGAAGCTGTCCATGGTGCCTTTACAATCAATCCCTCCTAAAGCTTGAGGAACAAGCAAGAGGCAATCAAAATGTGCATTGAACAGTGAGCAAAGAGCCATTTATTATATTCAACGAGTCGACCCTGGTTACATCAATTGTATTTAGGGTTACTTATGTCCGTACATTTCAATGAGGTTTTGGGTCACGATGATAGACACCGAGCAAATTCCGCTCGTACGTTAAGACCAAATGCAAACCTTTGACGGGGACTTGACCAAAGACATCGAGATGTGGACAAGACTGACAGCCAACTCGGAATTGACACACAAGCTTCTGTATCAATTCCGTAGCAGTCGCTTACATTGACGAGGAGATGGCTGTCAAGTCTACTTGTCAGAGTTGTCTGAAGTTAGCACAGATGCTAATGGCTAAGACACAGTCAATCACGTTCAACTCTTGTCCCCGTAAATCTTGTCGAGGACTCCGCTAAGCACCCTACCGGCTTCGGGGGATGGACGTGTCAGTCCCTTCAATGTGAACGAGTTATTTGTTCGTGTTCCTTCGTCGTTGTGTGCTAAATGTGGCTAGCAGGATAGCTTCTGGGGCTGGCTAGCTTGCTAGCCCGGTTTGTCTTTTACCTGTTGGCTTTTGTCATCGCTCTACTGGCGTCGTGCTCGGCTATCGTGCTGCTAACAGACGTCATCGTCCGCTCATGTTGCTAAATGAGCTTTGAAGTGGGCCGGCCGAGGAGAAAGAGCTTTTTTTGTTGCTCTCGTTCGGAGTTTGACGCTACGAGTCTGGAGTCTGTGCTCCGGCGGCCATCTTGGAAAGGCGGACCTGTGGATAAGGCTGAGCTCGCATCTTTCCAACATCCTCGAGCTCACAAGACCTCCGCCCAAGTTGACCATTTGTCACCCGTGGGTCAAACGTATTGCGTTTCAAAATTCAAAAGGTGCTTGCAGACACGGAGAAAGCTGCAAAGTGCAAACCGATCGATGAGATCTGACATCGATGTTTGCGGCTGTGAACAGCGACGCTGGATTTGTTTGGAATTGACATATTCGGTCCAATCGATTTTTTTGGAACGACGATAGTACCATTTTTTCAAGTTGAAATTATGGAAGAAAGTAGCACTTTTTTCAACCCAGAAAAAGTGGCAAATGACGAATTAAGAAAAATAAAAAATGAATATATAATTATTATATTATATTATATTATATATACATATATATATTATATTATATATATATATAATATATATTTTATTATGATTTTTTTAATTGGTGACGTAACGTGTAATTTCTTCAAAGCTGAACGGCAACATGCTTGGATGACTCCGGGGGAAAACAAAACGTCATACAACATCTATTTAGCCAAATATGACGAGTTGCTTTTGGACAAGCCCAACAAGCTCCTTGATATTTGTGTTTGTGTGATTCACACAATGTGAACGTCACGCGCCGCGACCAGCGAGCTCGGTGGCCATTCGGTACGACGACTGGGAGAAGACTCAACCACCGCGTTAGTATGACTTCCGCCAGAAGACTGTCCAAGGTACATCCCAAAACACTCACAAGCCACATGATATAGATGTCACGTCAAAGCTTCTTGTATGCAGGCAAACATAGCGGTCACCATTTTGGGAGGCCTGATTGTGCCTTTGCTGTCAATTTGCCTTTGCAACGACGGCTCAAATTTCACATCGCAGCATATTTGAGCGATCGCGAGATGGATGGCACGCAAAAGGCACAAATGTCAAGGGTGCCATCATCAAGTTGTTACCTTGAGGCGTTCGAGTGGAAGCAACACTAGTGACATCTGGTGGAAGGAAGAACCAACTCAAAGCAAGAAAAAAAAAAAAAAAAAAAGCCAACCAAATGTGAACACTTTTCAGGAGCTGGAGGAAATCCGCAAATCGGGGTTCCGAGAATTCCGCAACATCCAAGTGGACGAATCCAACATTTTAAGCTGGCAGGGTCTCATAGTGCCTGTAAGTCTGCTTTGCTCGAAAGCACTCGCTCCAAATCCTACTTGTGATGGGTGGTTTTTGGTTGCGGCAAGGAAAGCCCCCCTTACGACAAAGGAGCCTTTCGGGTGGAGATTATCTTCCCGACCGAGTACCCCTTCAAGCCCCCCAGGATCACCTTCATGACTAAAATCTACCATCCCAACGTGGACGAGAAGGGTCACGTGTGCTTGGCCATAATCAGCCTGGAGAACTGGAAGCCCGCCACCAGGACGTCCCAAGGTCAGCTGGAGGTCAGAAAGGTCCCGCACGAGTGTGGCGCGCGCGCGTGCGGTTACCGTCTTGTGTTTGTGCGCAGTCATCCAGTGTCTGATCTCGCTGGTCAACGTGCCGCAGCCCGAACGTCCCCTGCGGGCCGAGCTGGCCAACGAGTACACGGAAGACCGGGCGCAGTTCATGAGGAACGCCGAGGAGTTCACCAGGAAGCACGGCGAGACCCGACCCGAGGACTGACCGCTGGAAACCTTCCCCCTCTCGTGGCTTTTCTGCCTCCACACAACTGTTTTGGGCAAAAGGTGCCCATCCCTGCCTATGCTTATTCTTGTTTTTCCTGAAATCTGCCTCGCAACAAATAATTATACAAATGTGACTGAGACTTTGTTTAGCATTAATGATTGGGTCCCACAAATTCTGCCTAGCAACTAGTGACTCGTCAATAGTGTGACTTTCAATTTTCCCAAGTAACGTTACCATTGTTAGCGTGAATGATTGTGTCCCACAAATTCTTTTCCCATTGTGTGGGAATGAATCATCCCACATAAAAACTGCCTAGCAACAAGTGACTTATTCCTAAAAACAAAAAAAAGTGAAGCCAGGGCAAGCTCAAGCATGTTTGAGTGCTTTTACTGACGCGCGAGATTAGCTCCATTAGCGAAACATGGCGACGGGAGCCGGAACCTTGATGTCCTGGCCCTTCTCCAGCCGCTTCTCGCACTCGATCAGGTAGCTGACGCCGTCCACCACCAGCTGCACCAGCTCCACCTGTGTGCACGAGCAGGGCCACCTTTGACTTTTGCCCAAACGCAGCAGGTCAGACAGGTCAGAGACAGGTTGAGAGTCGCTCACCTCTGACTTGCCCAAACGGTCATTATTGGAGATGTCAAAGGTGTCGCCCGTGGCCGCCGTGTCCACGCCCCCCGTGCCCCTTTTCTGCAGACGCAGGTTGTCCAGGATCTTGGAGAAGCGAGGATCCTGCCGGACCCCAAAAGAGTTGACGCCTTTTGTATTTAAAAGCCTGCCTTAGCTTCATGCTAACACATAATGCTAAACGCCACACATCAATGTGTGACCACAAAGGGCGCAGCAGCACATGTGGACTGACAGTCAAAATCTGCTCATAAATGGCGCCGCCAACTGCAATTTAAAAAAAAAAATTAGGCCGTGTGTGTGTGTGTGTGAGAGACCTTGCTGAGTTTGGGAAGGCGCACATGCACGCCCGCCCTGAGGCCCGTGCCCAGGTTGGAAGGGCAGGTGAGGATGTAGCCCAGATGCTCATTCCACATAAACTCCCAGCCCCTCTCCTGGATCAGATGTTCCACCTGTGGGTTCAAAGCTTGCTTGGGTTTTAGCCTCAAATGGCTCCTCATCAATTCTGCCTAGCAACTTGGAAAAATTGGTCAATTCAATTTGAGTTCCTGCTTAGCAGCAAGGGAATACACGACATTTGAAGAAATAGAAAATTGGGGAATCGGCCTTCGCGCCCCGCCCCCACGGTGGCTGCTTGGCAACATCTCCGGGATCTTCCAAAAACAAAAAGTTGCATACCTGCTTTAGTCCCCTGCAGAATCTCTCAAAGACCCTCTTCATGTTGCCCCCCTTCTCCATGGAGATGACTCTGGTGTGGTCCTCTTCGTTGATCCAGATCAGGAAAGTCTTCTCGTTGTTGTGCCTGGGGAGGAACATTCTCAACACAGGGACGGAGACGTGGAAAGCAAAGGGGGCGGGGCTGGCTGCGGCGGGTGGACGGGCAAGCATGCGGCACACAATGCACGCACGGCCTACCAGATGCCCCTAGCGTCGGGCCAGTCTCGCGCCATGAAGGCGCAGGTCAGCAGGGGGGAGACGGGCTTGTCAAACAGGAAGTGGTCCTACAGGTTGCATCAAGGTGGAAGAAGAAGACACTCCAATGGACAGAAGCAGAAGGACAGGAGGGAGGAGGGGGGGGGGGGGGGTGTGTGTGCACGTGGCGGGTGCTAATACTTCACGGCTAACGCTGCGGGTTGTTTCGTTCCGGAACCGTCTTACCAGATGCCCCTGGCGTCGGGCCAGTCTCGGGCCATGAAGGCCGAGGTCAGTAAAGGAGACACGGGCTTGTCAAACAGGAAGTGGTCCTGAGAGGAGCGCGGCAGGATTGGATCACAAACCAAAGACGCGGCACGTGACTGGACAGTGACCAAGCTAGCATCCAATTGCCGAGCTAAGGCGGCCGTTGAGAAAACGCGACTTTTGGACCTTGCCGAGCCTAACGGCAGATCAGGGGATGCTTTGAGAAGAATTGTCAATTGATTGTCTCTTTGAGACTGCTTGTGATTTAGGGCGATACAAATCAACTTGACTTGACTTGGGAGTTCCGGCCCAAGTCTGCCTAGCAACTGAAACGTTGGACGAGAAAATAGTTGGCCCACTGCAAACCATACCCTGAAATTTGCTCAAGTCTTTTTGGAATTGGAATCTGGGGCGACAAAGATTGCGCCCCGTGAATTCTGCCTGTGATTGCAGAAGCACTCGTGATGGCTTTGGCCTTACGTCGATGAGCTGCTGCTGCTCGCGCTCCGTCATCTCTCCCAGACTGTAGTAGCGGCCCGCCAGGTCCCCCTTGAGGCCGGCCAGCGCCGTGACGGCCACGCGCTCCACCTCGCGGCGCTCCGCCCGGCTGCAGGCGGGTGGCAGGCTGAGGCCGCGGATGCTGCGACCCGTACGCACGCGGGACGACAGCACGTACTTATCGTCGAACATGCCGCCGCTCAGCTGGTGGTGGTAAACCAGACACAGACAGACGGCGTCGTTTGGAGCCGGAAACGCTTGGCACAACGGTGGCGCAGCAGCGACGGCTAAACACCTTGGAGGCGTCCAGGTCGGTGGGGTGCGTCATGGTTCTGGGGTCGTAGCCGTTGTGGCGGTCCTTGATGACCGGGTCAAAGAGATCGGCAAATACCTGCAAACGCGCGCAGCACCAAATCCATCCAGCACCTTTGATTGTCTACCCCTTTAAGCAACCACAAGAAAGAAAGAAAGAAAGAAAGAAAGAAAGAAAGAAAGAAAGAAAGAAAGAAAGAAAGAAAGAAAGAAAGAAAGAAAAGAACAAAATCCCACGAGCCTGTTCCCACCTCATAGCTCTCCTCGTCACCGGCCACGCAGCCCACGGTCTTGATGAACGGGTGTCCGGGGTTGTCCACGCCCGTTTGGATGCACTGGTCCAAGGTCCAGTTGTTGGGGGTGACCTTGTCACGCAGTTTGCCATAAATGGCAGGTGTCAGCGCCGCGGCCATGCAGTTGTTGTGCTTGCGAAGGTCAGGGAAGTCGGAGCTGCCAAGTGCCGAGGAAACTTGAGAGGCTCGCGGCGGCAGGAGCACGTCATTCGACATCCAGTCGTCTATATCGACGCATACCTGGGAGGGTAGAGCTTCTTCCGCGCCTCGGCCGCCAAAGAATTGCCGTCGCGTAACAGGAAGCCGCTCGCCACCGTGCCCGCCCCCAAGCTGGCCAGCAGGGCGGCGGTGTTGCGCCCCGACAGCAAGCGCGTGAAGGAGTTCGCCATCTTTGTCTCAGCTTTGAGTCACGAGCTGGATGGAGACAAAAAATGAAAAAATGGATACATCTCGGTAGAAAGTCATCTTTGGAGAAAATCAACCTCAACTAAACGACGAGAAGCTTCTCGGAAGGTCGTCGGTCGGTGACCTAGCACCAGATTTGCGTCTGTCTGTCTGTCTTCTAACAAGCTTAGCGGAAGCTGCCTGCGGCCGGCGCACATCTTACGAGAGGAAGCCTCCTGACACTTAGCTTAGCCACCTGGACAGCGCTTTGCTGAAGGTCGTCCGGGCGCCTGTGCGCCCGGCGTCATCTCCACGTCTATATTTGCGCCTCCTATTTTTAGCCGATCACAGGACGGACCATTGTGCTGCCAAGACAGGCTGGACGTGGGCCTCACAGGGCCACCGCCATCTACTGCTCACCAGGGCGATGGAGAAGATAAAAGGCAAAAGTGGAAGAGACGACATACGTCCACTTTATGCTCTTAAGCCCCTCCCTCCCATGGCCGCTGAACTTGGAGTACATCCTCCAGCACGTCCAGGTAGGAGTCAAGAAGAAGTCTTTCACGACCCACTAAACCTCACAAGATGGGCGACTAGAAAATCCCAAAAGCTGGGAAAATAAAAAAAGAGCCGCAGCACCTTTCAAACGGGCCTGAAATTGCTCAAGTCTGGCATGGACGGCATCGTGCAATCAAAATGATGACAAATCAAGCACACGAGCAATATTTCAAGGGTCAAAAGGGCGGTGGGTCACAGTACCTGCGCAGACGCTGCCTGCCGTCCGTTCCTTCGGCCCAGGAGTCTCCTTTAATGAGCTTTCCGCGCTGGCCTGGAACAAGGCCCCGCCCCCTCAAGCCCCATTCCAACCAATCGCAAGCGCTGTGACTCGCTCGCTTTGACTTTCACACATATTTGCAAGGACTTTTATTGTCGCAGGTTGAGTGGAAAAGGACAAGCGGTACAAAGACAAACGAGGCGCTAATATGAACCCCCCCCCCCCCCCCCGAAATACATCATATCAAATGACAACATAGTGCAAAGGTTCGACTAATACACTCCAGAGGAGAAAAGGACATATAACATTCAATTCAAATATTCATCATAAATCATAAGGTGTGATTGTTTTTGTCACCGTGTCATATCGTCCTTCCACTTTTGCTAGCAGTGTGGAGAAAAGCGGCGTCGGTCGTTAGGCAACGAGACACGGAAGCCTCACCTGATCCAAATGAGCGGGCCGGGCGGGGATTAACCTGGCCTCTGCTTAGGACAAGGCAGGAGGCCAGGCGCTTAGCGCTAGCTTAGCTTAGCTTAGGCCGGCGGGACGCGCGGCTCCATCTTCAGCGAGAGCTCGTACAGTGCGTCTTCGTCCATCACTTGCGTCTTGTCCAGTAGGAAGTGAGTCACCTGCGAGAGCGCAAAATGATCGATGCCTGAGAGCTGTCAGTCAAAGGAGGGAGGCCCGGCTAACCTTGGCCTGGTGCTCGATCCTGTAAGGAGCCTGCTGGAACTGCCGGATCTCTCGGATGATGTGACAGATCTGACGGGGAGACAAAGAGCAGCTTTCCATTTTGCCGTCGCTCGCTCGCTCGCTCACGCCGAGTACCATCCTCATCTTGGAAAAGTTGACCAGGCCTTCCTCGGTGAAGTTGGGCGTGGCCTCCTCGATGAAGGCCAGGTCGGTGAGGTACATGCCCAGGTAGGGCACGCACGGCGGGTTGCAGCTAAAAAGACAATTTTGGTGACACGCGATCCACCCACCGGCGCGGCGCGCACGGCAAAGATTCCCGTTTGGCCGTTTGTACTTTTTCAGCGTCTCTCGGAGGTTCTTGAAGCGTCCTTCGGACGAGACCGTCCTCTGCAGTCGATCCATCAGCGCCTTGGTCTGCAAATGAGTTGAAAAAGAATGACGCTGAGCCGAGCCCAGCCGAGCCCAGCCCAGCCGAGCCCAGCCGAGCCCAGCCGAGCCCAGCCGAGCCGAGCCGAGCCGAGCCGAGCCGAGCGCCCTTCCCAACCGTACCGACCTGCTTGCAGACTTTGGCCCAGGTCTTCTTGAGGCGGTAGACGGCGCTGCGGTTGAGCGCCGAGGTGATCTCCAGCACGCCGTTGTAGTTGTGCAGGCAGCGGCAGATGTCGGCCACCGCCAGCCACTTCTCGATGGCGCCGGCCCGGGCGCCCGCGTCGCCGTGCGTCATGATCCGCGAGGCCACCAGGTTGCTCATCTGAGCGGTCGGCAAAAGGTCAGCGTGCCTGCTGGCGGCGGCCCGCTTGAGCTCACCTCGTTGAAGTGCTGGCTGGTTCTCATGATGTAGGGCGTCTTCTCCGTCTTGTCCGCCTTCATCCAGCCCTGACCCAGGAACTCCCTGAAAGCAATGGATAGATATCATGAGGAAAAATACTGGGAAAATGACCTTTCTCATTAGCACCAAATACTGGAAAATACTCAAACAAATTTGGGCACCCATTGGTGATTTTTCAGCCAGGCATTGTTTGTTCTGGTGGAAGCAAGCTTCCTCGCGCATTGTGCCAGCTGACCGCTAGAGGGCGACAGACTACACGCGCAAGTCGCTTGGCAATCCAAATCAATTGTAATCATCATTTGAAAATCAATGCAACATCCTGCAGGTGGACTCTCTCTCTCTCATGATGGTGGGATATCTTGGAATCATTTTCAAACTTGGACACACTCGTAGGGAATGCTCCTGAAGACGATGTGGTCCAGGAGCGTGATCTGCTCGGCCAGCTCCATCGCAGACAGGGACTCCAAACACTCTGCTTTTGGACTCTCTGCCTGCGCGCACACACACACACACACACACGATGAGCGTGCTAACGTCGACGAACGAACCTTGGAATTCTTTTCTTACCGCAATGAAGTGAAGAAGAGGAGAACTTTTCTATTGGGCAAAGCAAAAATGGTTGCAGTTATTATGCGGCCACAAAGCTGCGCAGGCCTGTCCCCGGAATGCAGCACCATTTGCAGAATGTCCTCAATCTTGAGCTGAGCGTCGTCTTGCTCTTCTTGACAAAGGGCGCTGATGTGGCAAACAAGTTGCATCCGGGTCAACCCGGCTTTTTTTTTTTCCCCGTGCAAGCGGCGGCGGGCCAACCTGAGAATGTTGCCGGCGGCTTTCCTCTCCTGAGGCAGAAGGTCGGGGTCCCGCAGCACCTCCTCCAGGAGGCTGACCACGCCCACCTTCAGCTCACCGTTGCTCTCAAAGTCCTGGCGAGTGCAAGCATTTCTGGGAAGGTCAAGAAAGGCGCAGAAAGAAGGTTTTCCGAGCCACCTGCCCACCTGCGCGTGTTTGGAGACCCAGTGTCGCAGCACGTTGAGAACTCGGTTGGTGGCGGCTCTACGGATGATGAACTCTTTGTCGCACGACTTGTCCGAGCCGCTCGACGCTGCAAGGAGAAACCCAGCCAGGCGCGTTTTTTTTTGTTGTTGACCTTTTCAAGCCACACACACACACACACACACACACTCAGAGTCGTGTGCGCTCACCTTGGGAGCCGCCGTGTCCGGCGGCGGCGGTGGCGATGGCGAAGGCTGACGCGGGCGACACGCGGCCATGAGCGGCCTCGGCCGAGGACGCTGCCGAGACGCGGCCGTGAGCGGCAAAAAGTTGAGCTGGGGCGGCGGCGGCGCGTGCTACCTCCTCCCGAGCGGTAGCGCAAGTGTCGCGGCGTGGACGGCGAGCGACACGGCGACACGTCGCCGGAGCCGTTGCTGCCGACGGTGTTGGGAGATTCCGGAATAAACTTGTCCAGAGACACCGACTCCAGCACGGCTGGCGGGGGAGGCGTCACAATTACGCCCACGTCACACTCGGATGTATGTTGGGGTTTTTTTATGGCTCACCTCTGCGAATGCTCCTCCTTAGTTTCCCGCACAAGGCGTCGATTCGAGGCAGCTCGCCGACGTCCTCGCCGCCGCCCGGGCTGAGCTCGGGCGAGCTCGGCCCTCGACTGAGATCCAGCGGGGCCTTGGTGACGGTGGGCGGCGGCGACGACGAGGAGAAGCTGAAGAGTGACCTGCAGGGCCCGCCGGCGTGAGGTGGCGGCGGCGGCGACGAGGAGAAGAGGCCCGGCCCGTGCGTGGAGGTGGGGGAGCTGGCGGCCGAGGACGACGGTGTGGAGGAAAGGTCCAGAATTTTGGGGCCCACGGGTGAGCTGAGAGACAATTTGCGGGAGTGGACGGGCGAGGACGTGCGCGACGGGAGGGACAAAGGCGGCGGCGGGGACGAGAACTTGCGGCACAGGCGCGGCGATTTGTTGTTCAGGGGGTCCGTGCCCCACGAGGCCTGGTTGCTGGCGAAGAACAGCTCCAGAGACCTGACAACGCAAGAGAACATGTCAGCGCATGGTGGGGGGGGGGGGGCTGGAGGGGGGGGGGGGCATGGAGTGACTATGGGGGTCTTGGTTTACTTGGACTGATCCAGAGCCAGCTGGGTGATCTTCAGAGTGTAGTCAGGACACAGAGACATGACGGATAGACGATCACACGAGTGCTGCTGGATCCTGAGCGCCGAGATGATGAAGATGAGGAGGAGGTGGATGATGGGAATGAGAAGAGGCAGGCGAGCCTGTGCGTGTCCCTACCTGACGGGGATGGAGGTGAAGGGCTGGCGGTAGATGAGCGCCAGCTTGCCGATGACCACGGCGGCGCTGGTAAAGATCCTGTAGGTGTGCAGGAAGGTGTTGAGGAAGTCGATGGAGAGGAAGCGCAGGTCGGTCAGCCGCTCCAGCAGCCGCTCCACGCTGGCGTAGCGGATCTGCGGGACTTTACACGAGTTCAGCGTCTTGCTGAAGCAGATGTCCACGTCGTCCTTGTGCAGGCGGGCGTCCGACCTAAAGGGGGAGGGGGGGGGGGTGGTGGCTCACGGCTCCGGAAATCTTCTCGCCGCAAGACGCGTCTTACTTGATCATGTGCGGCACCGACACTTTGGAGTTCTCCTCAAAGACGCTGGTCATCAGCCCGTTGCAGCGGATGTTGTCGATGCACTGCAATAAACGGGAGGGAGGGAGGGAGGGGCTGAGCCCAAAGGTGTGTGTGTGTGTGTGTGGGGGGGGGGGGCCCTCTCTTTGTGGGCGCTTTTCCGCCAACCTGGCTGATGTCGCTGGTCCAGGCCGCCTTCTCCTGGCGCGACGGGGCGAGCAGAACCACCGAGAAGGTCTGGCCGTCGGGAGGCTCCGCCAGCAGCTTGAACTCCAAGTGGCCGAAGCCCTGACCCGCCGCGTTGTCTGCAAAAGAGCGAGCGGCTCGGGTGGGACGCTCGCTCGGGAAAGAAAGCGCTCGGCTCCAGAAGAACAAAGCGCGCTCACAGTCGTCGTCGGCGGCGTCCACGTCCTCGATCAGCGTGCACTCCATCAGCGACAGCGTGCCTCCTTGCTGGAACCGGAAGACACAAAGGCTTCAGGCGCCAACCTCGTGCATTCCCCCCCCTCCCCGTCAATGTGCAGACCTTGAGCAAGTGCAGCTTGCCTCCGGACGTCCTGGTGCAGATGAGAAAGTGTTTGGTGAAGAGGAAGCACTGGCGCTCGCCTTCCTTGCGCAGCGACAGCGAGCCCAGGCGCACTTTGCTCAGCACGCCGCGCTCGCTCCCGGACGGCAGCTGGATGAGCGACCCTGCCGGGGGGACACCAGACGTCCGCTCGAGCCTCGGCCAGGGGGACGGGACACCGCCTGCGCCTGCGCTTGCGCCGGTGCGCGCGCACACCTTGTCGAACAAAAGTCTGGCTGGTGTCCAGCAGGATGTCGCAGCCCTCCACGATCATCCTCTCGATGGCCAGGTTCTTGCGTATGTTCTCCGTGTCGCTCACCTCGTCGTGCATCATCCTGAGCACACGCGCAGACGCAGGCCGTCACTTTTGCCCACCCACCGCCGCCGGCGGCGGCGGCACCGCGTCTACGACGTTTGTACTTGGAGAGTTCTTCCAGTTTGGACTTGGCGAAATGCAAACTGTTCCTCTCCACGTGTTCGTGCGGCGTGTGCGCCAGCAACTCGTGAAGAGTGACGATGTAGCGGGGGATCTGCAAACGGGACACAGCGGGTAACCATTGAAGGAAAGCAGAGAAGGTCCCCAAGGTCTGGGCTGGTCTACCTGGAACATGGGGTAGGTGAGGAAGGTCTCCAGCATGCGACCCTCGCACGCCGCGTTGGCCTCGTACTGCTTGAGCAGCTTGTCGAAGTCTCGGTTCTGCTTGCAGTTGGCCAGGACCTGAAGGCTGTACTGGTGGTTGCGCACAAACTCCTGGTAGATGTTGAGCATGGGCAGGAGGATGTCGAAGAGGTCCGCTGCGAGCCCGACACACAGCCCGAGTTGCGTGATGAGCGGGTGGGGGGGCGAGCGGAAGGATGCGCTGGCCGGCCGGCTGGCTCGCTGGCTCACACGCGCTGGCCCGCGACCGGGCCCGTCACTCACCCAGGACCAGCGTGGGCCAGTTGGCCATGCGAGCGTTCAGGCCCTGGTGGAAGATCTGGTGCAGGAACATGATGGTCTCGCTGTCCAAAAGAAGAAGCGGCGCGTGAGCGAGCGATTGAGGACTCTCGGACAACTCTGGCACCTGTTGAGGAAGATGCTGCTGACGTCGTGGTGGCTGACGGGCGGCTTCTTGGAGCTGGCGGCCATGCGCAGCGGGCGCAGGAAGCAGTTGACCAGCACGGACAGCTGGTTGACGTACTCCGTCTCCGCCTCCACCATGTTGAAGACAATGTGGTTGCGCTTGCGCATGCTCTCGGCGTGCGGCGAGCGGATGTAGTCCTGGACGATCAGCTTCCACTTCCTCCGGCACAGCCAGCCGCGCATGAAGCTCTGAACCTGCACACGACAGCCACGTGACACCACGTGAGGTCACTTAGCGGCGCCGCCCGCCGACGGACCTTCTTGATCTTTTTGATGTCGGGGTCTTCTTCGTCCACAAGGTTGTGGCTGGGCTGCAGGCGCTCTTTGGTCCTGTTGAGCAGCACAATCTGGACACAGCATTAGCACCATATAGCAGTCGCTTTGTTGGGAACAATTAGCAGCTAGCATTAGCGCAACGCTACGAGGGAGGCGGGACACCTCGGCCTTGAGCCTCTCGATCTCGGTGTCCTGGTCCTCCAGTTGCGCGCGTAGCTGATTGGCTGCCACCTTCTCGGTCTCCATGATCTGGACCAGGTGGATGTACTTCTGCATCAGGATCTCGCGCTCCAGGAGCAGATCCGAGTAGCTGCGCGCGCGCAAGCCAATGAGTGAAAGCAGGGAAGTTGAAATGAACCCGAGTGTGGATGTGCTTGTGCGTTTCGTGCGTGCCTTCACCTGGCCTGCTGTATGCAGTCCACCCACTCATTGCGGTCGGCTTCCTCCTCGGTGCGAAGCTCGAGAGGCTTCTGCCCATCGTGGCCGAACATCACCAGGAAGTAGTACTGCACACACACATGTAGTAATGATGTAACATAAGCGAGCGAATGACACTTGCTAGCGTGTGCCAGCCTCCAACCAGCGGGAGGCTTAAAGGCTTGCGCGCGCGCGCATGTGTTGTTGTTCTTCTTCTTACATAAGAAACAAGGCAGCTTGTGCGTACTAATGCGGCTTCCCCGGCAGCCAGATGGATTTAAGATGAACCAAAACAATGAGACACACGCGCGTAAAGTACAGGGGCCACGCCCCCTCCACAAAGAGCAGCAACACGTCTCGCCTCGCCTCGCCCAAGTCACTCAACGAGCACGAAAGGCCGAAGCGATGGCCATCCCCATGCTCCAGCTCGCGAGCACGCTTAAGCATCTCCGGCTGACTGACGCACGAAGAAAGACAGAAAGAAAGACAGAAAGAAAGACAGAAAGACAGAAAGACAGAAAGAAAGAAAGAAAGAAAGAAAGAAAGAAAGAAAGAAAGAAAGAAAGCCTTCGATTTGGAAAAGCCTGTCCCCGACTTGTGCACGAGCGCTTAATAGCAGCCGGCCGGCCGGCCTGTAGCCTCGGCTGAACAGATAGATGCCTTATACCTGCATCTTCTCGGGGGCGTCCCTGCTGCCGCCGAGCGAGGAGGCCACCTTGGGCGCGGGGGCGCGCTCGCACGTGCATCCCTCCAGCAGGTACATGCCGGACGGCCGCGCGCTCTGCTCGTTGTCGAAGTAGAAGAGCAGGTTCTGGTAGAGCGCGAAGAACTTATCCGTCCAGCGGACGTTCTCCGAGCTGCGTTTGCTGACCGGGCCGCGCTTGGCGCCCTCCTTGCGGGCGGCCAGCGCCAGGTGCAGGGCGTGGCCCTCGTTGTAGCGCACGCTCTTCTGCATCTGGACGCACCTGCACGCGTCACTCGCTCGTAATTGCGCGCCTGAGAGGCGAGGGCGCGCTGCCCGGGAAGCCGGCGCGCGTCATGGCTCTGTGGGCAGGAATCTGCGCGCCCGACCGACGTGGGAAGCAACGCACGGCGAAGGAGGAGAGGCCAGAGGAGGTCCGCTCGCCCGCTCGCTCGCTCGCTCGCTCGCTCGGCAAAAGTACCAAATGGGGCTATTGAAGTCGAGGAGCGATGTGGGATGAGCGCTAATCGGCTTTAAGGTCCTCTTAAAGGGACAGCGGCAGGCGAGTGCGAGCGCGAGCACGAGCCGCGCCGCGCCGATTGAAAACGCCACTCGGGATCCGAAAGCCTGACCGACGTGCCGTGCGCGACTTTGAAACTGCCTGCACGGTTGAAAGCCTCGTCCTGCGTGGACGCGACCAGCAACGGCGAATCCCCGATTTTTCAAGTGTGTTGACCTCTGTGACATTTGGCACGTATCCCTTCGGTTCATACGTTCTAAAGATCAATTCAGACCACTCAGACGTTAAGGGAAACAACTTCACCGGGAAGTAGACGCATCCGCTCTGTGGCCAGATCCACGTGTTCACGTGACCGTCCGTCTCAAAGTCATCCAGCAGCCGGAACGGACAAACACATGTCGTCGACGCGTGTGCGAGTAGACAGATGTTATCAGCGCGCGCGCGCCCGACCGCTGGCCTTGATTTGGGGCGGAAGGACGAACCCGTATTGACCTCAAGTGAGACACAATGTGACGCGAGCGCGCACGCACGCACCCACGCACGCACGCACACACGCACACACACACACACACACACACACACACACACACACAATGTGCTGCTAATCTGTTTAGGCTGCTTAGCGACTATGCGCGCGGACATAGTCCACAGCCGTTGAAACGACTTTTTCTTTTCTACTCAAGAGAGACAGGCCAGGTTTGCCAAAGTTTCTCCAAAGTGCTGCCTTCTGACATCTTCGAATTGCTGAAAGGAAAATAAGATTCAAGTTTGAAACTCAAGATCTACAAGTCAAAACAAGGAACCTTGGCAAGAACAGACTGAAAGCTTTCATTCATCACGATGTGGCACCGAATTTCTACGGGAAGCAAATGTAACCATTTCTTGGCATTTTATTCTCATAAAAAAAATACAACGAAAGTACACGAGTTGGTTAAAAATAGCTAGTTCGATACACGTGGAGTGAGTTGTCATGCAAAAATTCATCATGAGAAATATATATATAGCTTGTTGCTTGGAAAGAGTTCGTAGGTAGCTGGCAGGAAGACCCGGGCTGGCTGATTTGTTGTGACGTCTCAAGCTCTGCGGTCGTAGTCGCTGACCATCTTCTTGATGTGGTTGAGTTTGGCCTTGAGGTATTTGCTTCGCCTCTTCTTGGCGCGATAGTCTGAAGACTAAAAAGACAACGCCACAAACATTGGGATTGTCAATATGCGCGACGTGGGCACCCTCTAGCGGCGGGCGACTGAAAGTATCTTAGTCCGCCGTGCACAGTTCAGTTTGTTGACACTCACTCACTCACTCACTCACTCACTCACTCACTCACTCACTCACTCACTCACTCACTCACTCACTCACTCACTCACTCACTCACTCACTCACTCACTCACTCACTCACTCACTCACTCACTCACTCACTCACTCACTCACTCACCTTTTTCATGTCCTTGATCCGCTTGTACTCGTCCAGAGCGTCCTGGTAGAAAACACATGAGCATTATTCGGATGATGGCTTTCAAATGGTGGCTTTGTAAACTCAATGGCAGACTTTTCTCCAGGCCCTGTGTTTTGTGATGCTGACCAGGTACTGCGGGCTTCCCTTGTGCAGCTCGTCCAGTTGGCGGTCCACGTCGCTGAGTTTGCCGTTGATGGCGTCAAGCTCGGACTGGAGCTCTTTGTACTCGTGGTGGTTGCGGTCGAACTCCCGCTTGTACTCGTTGCGTTCCTGCTCGGTGGCGACGGGCGGGAACTCGCTGAGGAAGACCACAGAGCGTTAAAAGCCGGGGGGGTGAATGGGGGGGGGGGGGGGGGGGGGCACCCACCTGTAGAAGTCGGCGTCCTCGTCGTCCAGCTCGTCTCCCGAGGACGCATAGTCGGCGTCGGGGTCTCCCCGCCTCCCGTTGGATCTGCCGGCCCAGCTGGGAGCGGCCGAGTCGGCGCCGCCGGAAGGAAGGCCGTTACGGACGGGCCGCTCATCCTCCAGCGGCCTGATGCGGGCAGGATTACACAACAATGAGAGGCAAAGCGCTCATCCCGAGCCAGCCGAACTTACGGTGACGTGTAGCCGTATCGAGGTTTGCTGTAGTCGGTGCTGCGGTCGTCGTCGTCCAGGCGACCCCGCGAGCCGCGCAGCGTCTCCGGAAAGTCGGCCATGGGAAGTTCCTCGGGCGGCACCGACACGTTGTTCACCTGGTGGTTAAAATAGAACAACTAAAAAAAAAAAAGCCTTTTGTAACATTCCTACTTTTCTCCTGAAAACTCCTTCACTTTACTCCAAATGAGTTAAAAAATGTTTTCTCTTCCCCCCCATCTAGAAAGTTTGAATTCATCTTCAGAGTACATCTTTCTTTCTTTCTTTCTTTCTTTCTTTCTTTCTTTCTTTCTTTCTTTCTTTCTTTCTTTCTTTCTTTCTTTCTTTCTTTCTTTCTTTCTTTCTTTCTTTCTTTCTTTCTTTCTTTCTTTCTTTCAGCCCGTGTGACCTCGGAGAAAACAACTGGCTTTTTCAAACTTGTGTTATACCTTCCAGCACGTGAGTGAATGACTCCCCCCCCCCCCCCCCCTCCTCGAGAATGTGACACGATGAAACTGTCGGTGTCGCCGTGGCGACACGCCTTGAAACCAACGCGGAAAGGCATCCAGCCGGCCTCCCCCTCGTCCCACCCGCCTCCCCCATCCGTCTTTGCGCGCTGCCAAACTGGTCCGACCGCTTCCAAAAACGCTTGGCACACACAAACCTGAGCGCGGAAGTTCAGGGCAAAAATCCCACAGCGGTTTGTAGGACACTGAAGGGGAGGCAGCATATATATATTTTTTTTTTTCAAATATCCCACCAATTTGTATCTCTTCACTGGCTTCAACTCAAACGTGAGTGCCACAGAGGGCAAACAATCAAAAGGTCACCTGATACCAAGATGGCCGCCGCATGACCGGCCTCAATTGATTCTTTTTTTCTGCTTGTATGAAACGTGATTATCCAAATTTGGGCCGGGCGCATTTGACCTATTTCGGTGAGCCGGGTCAAAACATTGCGCCGGCGCTTACCCAGGCCTCGACGTCCTGCGGCGGTTCGGCCTCCTCCAGCACCTTGACGCGCTTCCACAAGATGTTGCTCTTGCCGAACTCGCTGATCTTCTTGCGCGTCTTCAGCGCAAACACCAGCATGATGATGAGGGCGGCCGTCACCAGGAAGCCAAACACCACCGCGATGGCCTGCCGGCGCGCAAAAAGCCACAACGTGAGCACCCGGCCCGTGGTTGGAACAAAGAGAGGAAGGAAGATGAGCGGACCTCCTGTGGCTCCACCACGCAGTAGTGGTAGAGGTACTGGTTGACAATGATCCCCGGCAACTGCGGCTGCTGGTACTGGGCGCACAGGCCGGCGATCTGGCCGCCGTAGGCCGAGCCTTGCGACTGCGCCGCGGGGTTGACGGCCACCAGGTACACGATGGTGGCGATCAGCATCAACAGGGCCAAGACGGCGCAGACGATAATGGCGGCCAGGTAGAACTTCCTGCTCTCAGAGACGCTCTGGTGGGACACCAGGATGATGAAGACGGCCAGCGCGGCCACAAAAGTGATGGCCGCCATGGCGATGATGAAGCCTTTGGCCGAGCGGGGGTCGTTGTAGTTGCCGCCCAGGTTGCCGTAGCCGTAGTTGTTGCCGGGTCCGTAAGCGCCGCCGTAGCTTCCGGGATAGGAGCCGCCGATGCCGCCGCCGAAGCCCGACAGCGCCCCCTGCGAGTCCCACGCCAGAGTGGAGGCCACGCAGGCAAAGATGGCCACGCACATCACGATGACAATGATGGCCATGATCTTCAGCACGCCCGGCGGCGACGTCCAGCGGTAGAAGTGCTGGAACTCGTCTTCCGGGTAGTACGAGTACGCCGGCCGGGGGGCGGCGTTGCTGCCGAGGGAGGGTTACGTTCAGCTTCCATTTCCCACATTCAAAGAAAACCCGGTGACGGCCGGGACTTACTAGCCGTCCGACTCGTAGGGAGGCGGGCTCCCGTTTGGCCTTTTGGACATGGCTGCTCCTTCGCTCGACTTTCTGCCAAAAAGGAAACGCATCAACTTTGGAATTTTAGCCACGACATTGCTTTAAAACACAATCCGCTTTGCACTTTTCATCCGACTACCGACAAAACCAAACAAGGCACGCGTGATTCAAATATCCATTCCATTATTCCACGTCCAGATTGTCAGGCAAGGAGAACAATGACAGAAAGCAGTTGGCAGCCATGTTGTCAGTGGAAGCGCAACACAAACAAAAAGAATAAAAACAATCAAGATATCTTTGGAGGAGTGTTAGCGATTGAAAAACATCTGAGAAAGTCAGCAATAGCGGAACCATCGTAAGGTCACGAAACAGATTTGCGCTGACAGTACAATTGTTTCGATACATAGTTGCTCGGGTCACGCCAGCTCGGTAGATAGCTTCCTTTTTTTGGAAAGCATCGAAATGTTCGTGGCACAAAAACAACACCGAGCGAGCGAGCGAGCGAGTAAATAGAGAGGAGGCACGCGCTCACCCGAAACTTTGTCCACCGCCGCCTTGATGTTTCCTCCAAGTGAAGTAGACGCAAATGAAGACAGAAACCACACCTGGACAAGGCGGCAGTCCGGCCACGCCCACTCAGGTATCAACTTACGTCACAGGACATGCTGAGTTCAATAGACAAGGAAACGCCAAACACGGAAGTCATCTGCTGTCTGAAATGCCATGTTGAAAATCACTCCAGTCTTTTTAAGACGTATCAAATAATGAGCTCCTATTGAAAGTGTGCAACCCGCGAATAGACGCCTGTTGACACGGAAATGTTGCTCGAGCTGCTTTCGTAACCAAGTGAAAACCAAAACATTCGATGGGCATTTCTTGCTGGAATTGAGTGAGTCACAGCGTGGAACTCACTCACTCACCTAGTTGGTGAATGTCAAAACAGAAAGCAAAAAGAAAGCAGTTGTCCATGAAGTTTATTCAGTGTTAAGACTCTGTTTGATACGTGGATAAAAAAAAAAAAAAAAAAGAAAGAAACATAAGCTTCATATCAGGCCAGAAGAGCATCAATTAGGAGCTAGCCTTTGACGTCAAATAGGAGAAAGGTTTTCAGTGGGAGGGAGCCTTTTCATTTGGAGCTTGTTTAAAGGAGCGCGGGCGGAGACGTCTGATTTCAATCAGCTTTGCCATGGTTGTTTGGCGTCAACTGCTACTGTGAAATGGTAGAACAAAATGGCAAAAGCACAATCAAACAACAAGCGCAAGAACAAGACAGCCCCAAGACGTCAGCGGCTCCATCCTTCAGCCGTAGCCGTCGTTCCATTCGGCCACTTTGTCGTACTCCTGAATCTTCTGCTTGATGTGCGACAGCTTGTTCTTCAGGTAATCGCAGCGCTCCTTTTTCTCCACAAAGGTCGGGTCCTGCCGGGTTGCCAAGCGACCAATGTAATGCCAGCGAGACGCGCCTCCGGGGAGGCGACGAGCGACGCACTCACGTTTTTCTTCCTCTGGAACTCCTGAAGGATTCTGCCGATGCGCTCGGCTTCCTGGAAAAAAAAAAAAGACGAGAAAAGGACAGGTCGGGCGTGGCAAAGAGCACGAGGCCGGGCCGGGCCGGGCCACCCACCATCTGGCTGCCGGCCTGCTGCGGGAGGCCGCGCATCATGGCGTCCATCTCGTCAAACTTCTTGCAGGCGGCCTGCACGTCGGCGTGAAGCTCCTTGTACTCGGCGTACTGGTCGTTGAACACGGCTCGGTACTGGTCGCGCTCCTCGTCCGAGCGGATGCTCGGGTACTTCCTGCGTGGCCAAATTGTTACACTCTGGCAGCGGCTGGCTGGCAACAGGCCGCTTCCAGAGCACTCACGCGATGTAGTCCGGCACGATGACCGGCTTGGGGATGTGGCCCGACGGTATCGCCCCCTGCAGGATCTTGGGGGCCACGGCCACGGGGACGTCGGCCACGGATGCCAGGGAGGATTCCCGCAGGGGGAGGTCGGCGCCCGCCGCGCCGCTGGCGGGAACCAGCTGGTGAGAAAAGACACGCGTGAGAACCGGGCGCTCGGCCGGCCGGCCGGCCGGCTGCCCGCCCGCCCGCCCGCCCGCCGGGACGCTCACCAGCGACCGAATGGCTCCAAAGTCGGACTGCTGCATCTGAACCAACGGGAAACCAAGGAGTCAGGTGAGCGATGGAAATTGCCATCACAGCGACGAGTTTGGATTGAAAAAAAAGTGCCGGGCGAGACCTCGTGCGCGTTGCTCTGGCGGTATCGGCGCGCCGCTTCGTGGCGCCACAGCTTGAGGCTGACGCCGGCGCTGATCAGGTAGATGACCATGGTGAGGAAGAGGAAGATGATGGCGGCCGTCTGGCCCGCCTCCGTCCTGCAGAAGGCGCCGCTCATGCCGTTGTTGAAGACGGGGTAAGAGCAAAGGCCCCCGCGGGTGGTGTCGCGCACGTACACGATGCCTGCGCAGACAAAAGGAAGGGCACCTCAGCGTCCCGAGGGAGGGCTCCTCTCGCATTTGTCCGGGCTCCGCTCCGCCCCGCCCCCTACCCGCCGCCATGTAGAGCACGGCCAGCACCAGGTTGATGACAAACTCGGTCAGCGGCCACCAGGTGGAGTCCAGCAGGATGGTGCGGTAGTACATGGTCATGCCCAGCACCAGCACGATGACCGTCACCAGCCACGCCAGGCCCGCCACCACCAGCACAAAGGGCGTCTTGGGCCCCGTGTAGGTGGTGGCGCTGCCGCCGTAGAGGCCGCCGCCGTAGGCGCCGCCCGGCGACGAGTAGCCAAACATGTTGAACCACTCGTTGTCCTTGTGGATGTAGGCGCAGACGCAGGCGAAGACGGCGGCGCCCAGCAGCAGCTCCACGCAGCCCAGAATCCTCAGCAGCCCCGCCCAGGACTTCATGTAGGCGTAGCGCTGGTTGTACTCCTCCACGCGCTCGCTGTAGGTCAGCGCCGTGCGGTAGGTGCGGCCCGAAGCCGACTCGCCCAGGTCCAGGAGCTCCTTGGCCGAATTGTAGCTGCCGGCCGAGCCCCCGTAAGGGTCCCGGTAGGACCCGGGGACCGAGGTCGTGGGGGGAGGCGAGCAGCGCACGCCCTCGCTGGTGCCGTTGTTGTTGTTGTTACATGACGGCGCCTCGGGCCAGGCCCCCTTTTTGCTGCTGCTGCTGCTGCTGCGATCGCTGGCCCGGAAGAAGTTCTTCCACGAGTCCGGGATGAAGCGGTGCACCGGTTTGATGTCCAGGGCCGGGTCCGGGTCCCGTTCGGTCCCCTCGCTTGCGTCGCAAAAGCCAAGTTCAAACCATTGTTGACAGAAAATGGCGTGGAGTGTCGCGAGCTTACCCGTCGCTCGGGTAGTCGGGTCCGACGGGAGCGTGGTCGGGCAGAGGCGGCGGCGGGAGCGGGTCGGCGCTGAGGGCAAAGTAAGGCGCCGACTGGGCGCTCAGCGGGTCAGGCTCGTAGGGCTGGTCCCGGGGCAACGTGCCCGGCGGGACCTGGTCGTAGTGAGGCGCCTGGCGGACATGCTCAGTGCGGCCTAGGTACTCGTCACCATGGAACATCAGGATGATGGGGGGCCCTGACGCACGCACACACGCAAATGAAAAGACACAGGAGTTATCGAGTCATCAGCGAAGCCTAATGCGGTTAACTCGTAGACATCAAATGTTTTGTGTGGACTTTTTATACTGCTTCTATCGGCCGTACATTTGACGTCTCGGCTCGCACCACGAAGCAAAAGTCACCGCGAAAGAGAAGGTGACAGAAGAAGAGAGGGAGAAACCACAAGTTACCCAGAATCCTTCATGCTAGTCGCAGTGCGTCTCCCGGCCAGCAGGCGGCGACGCAGAGATGCACTGCGGTCAGTCAACGGGCTGATGAAGAGGAGAGCAGGAGCGAGCGGCGGGCGGGGGGGGGAGAAAAAATAGCAAATGCTGTTCAATACCTCGCTGACACGCAGTCGCTCGTCCGTCCGTCCGTCCGTCCGTCCGTCCGTCCGTCACCACTTACATTGAGCACCCGGCGCCGCGAGCCGGGCTGGTTTGCGCGACGCCGACTGCAACCTATGAAGTCAAGACAAATACTGAGGGACAATTTGAAAGGAAAAGGCCAAGATGACTTTCATCAATTGAAATGGATCAATGGTGTCAATCAATTGAGGATGAATTACTGCTCATTAAAGACCTTGTATACATCAGAAGGAAAGTCCCAAATCAAAATTGACACAAGATACAACGAGGTAGACGATACGTATTACCAATATGATGTCAAGTGGGAGTCAGGATTCTCAGGGTTTCACAAACGCATCATTTTGAAACCTTTGGAAGACAAATGAGAACAAACGTTACATTTCCATAGATTTCTAAGGACACGAGCAAAGAAGAAGCCAAAGAATAATGACTACAATTCAGACAACGGTGAAGTTCGTTCACAGGATGAAATGACATGTACCGGCGAGGAAGGACAAGTCATTTGGACGACATTCTGAGAGTTCGCGAACGCATCATTTTCAAACCCCAAAAAAAAGTAAGCGTCAGGCTCCAAACACATTTTCGATGTGAAAATGGTGGTGGACGAGGACGCCGCCACAGGAAAAGCAAAGAAAGCGGAAAAAATAAAGTTGGGTGGAAATCGGGCAACAAGTACGAGGTCAAATGAAAACAACTCGAATGGTGCTTTGTTTTCGCGTCAACTTCCTGGCTAACGAGCCTCACCATTGTCGCGTCACCTGTTGCTCTTTGGCCGAAGCGAAGTGAAAGGAAGGAAGGAAGGAAGGAAGCGAAGCTCATCGCTCCTAGTAGGTACCAAAAGTTGTCCTAGCTAGCTTGCGCGTTCCCTTCTTGTCTTCTTTCTTCTCCTGCTACTCCACTCCCTCTTGTTCATGACCCAAAGTTGACGGCGCAGCAAGGTAACTCCTTTCACCGCACCCACCCCGACATCACGTGGGCATCCCGGTGACGTCACTGAACCGCGACGTTTCATTCATAGCAAGTACTGTACTCCGGTGATGGACAATAAAGTAGAGTGGAATTAAAATCCACTCAAGTACAGTGACCAACATCTGAACACAAAACAGCCTCGTGACGTTTTCATCTCTGTTGTAGCAAAAAAAAAGGAAAGGAAGAGAGGTTTCAAGTGAGCCTTTTATCTTTTCAAATCAACAGACGGAATGAGCCGACAAAGATTGAAAATAAAACCATTTTCCCGAAGATCGAATGGAACGGATGGCCAACATCCATCCAAGTTGCACCTTGAGAGCTCAAATGGAATGGACTGGACGGCCAACATCCATCCAAGTTGCACCTTGAGAGGTCAAATGGAATGGAATGGACGTCCAACATCCATCCAAGTTGCACCTTGAAGACCAACGAGTCAGGATACGAGGGAAGTTTCACACTCACTCCAAAAAACAAGGTCAAACCACCACAGCACATGGAGAGATGGTTTTTGCATATCCAGGGTTGCTCGCTTGCATCAAGTAGGACATGGCTTTGTTTTGGGGAAAAGTCATCACGTGACACGCACAAGGAATGTTTCCAAACTGGTTCAGCACGCGTGCAGGCGTGCAGGTGTGCAGGTGTGTTTGCCGCAAGCATTTTGAGGGACCCTCCTACTTATTTCCAACAACGTGTGGCTTTTCGCACACTACGCTTACTACTGGGAGGCCGACTAAAATCAATCCCCATATTGGCCGTTTGTTGTGCTTGCTGAATTTTTCCTCAGGTATTTTAGCAGCACATTTTTGTCAATTGTTTTCAACTTCAAAGTGCTTAGGGATTGTTTGGAGAAGTCATAATCTTTCAAACCATTGCACTTTTCTAGAGCTCAAAACCATTTGGCAAACACACACAAAGTTCCCAGAACGCACTAGAGTGCCGCTGCGGAATGACTTTGCAGCGATGACACACATAAAGTAACATTTGATGGTCATCTTGAAATACTGTGACAAATAAAGTGCACGGAGGTTGCTTTCGGGTTTGGACTCGCCGCCGCCGCCTCCTAGCTCAGTAGGGAATCTGGTTCTGGTAATATTGCAGCATATCGTAGGTTTTGCTCCTGGAAAGGGGGGGGGGGCAAACAGCAAGACAAAATGGCTTCTTATATCCTTAAAAACGCTACGCTAGGTGTTAGCATTAGCCCTGCACGTACCTGCTACTGAGGAAGCAGCTTTGGATGACCTTGATGATGAACGCCGCCGCCTCTTTCTCGCTCATGTGAGGATTAAACCTGCCTCTGAACGGAAGCAAAAGCACACCGTTCGTTTGCGTCTGCCGGTCAGCGTCGACAATTTAGCCACTCACTTGAGGAGCTTGATGGTCTGTCCTCGGAAGCAGGGCAGCCCCGTGTCCAGCATGAGCGTGACCAGAGACACCACCGCGTCCATGTAGGGACTGCGGGGCAGACGGCCACATTGGAGACCCCGGAACGGAGCGGAGCGGTGAGCGGACGGGCGTTTTCCTACCGAACGGCCAGGTAGCCTCGCACGCACATCTCCATGAACCACTTGAAGGGCGTGGCTTCCATCTTGCCGCCCATGATCATCACCATTTCGTCCGTCAGCTTGATGTCGGGCTCCCAGCCCAGGTTGCCGCCCGGGGAGCTCTCAAACATGAAGCCGAAGTCTGCCCAGAGAAGACACAAAATGTGGATGGATGGATGGATCTCTGTGCTAGCATAGCGACTATTGGCGCTTGAGCTATTGGCTTCCTTTGATCCTTTTTTGTCATTTACCAATGTGGATGAGGTGTCCTTTGCTGTCCAGCATGATGTTGCCGTTGTGTCTGTCCTTAATCTGCAGCAGGAAGAGCAGCAGGCTGTACGCCGCCATGCTACGGATGAAGTTGTAGCGAGCCTGCGGCAAGCGGGAGACCGGTCAATGGCAAGATAAAGCGAGTGGAGGAAAGGAACGGAAAGGCGCCACCTTCTGGAAGGCCAGCGTGGATTCGTCGCCGTATTGGTTGCGGAAGTAGTCGTACATGCCAAAGTCCGTCTGCCTGCCCAGCTGGTCGCGGGACTTGCAGTCCGGGATGCACTCGATCACGCCGCACTGAGGAAGACCAAAGCGCCGCGGTCACCTTGGCCGCAGCCTGCTCGCGACAAACAAATGGCTGACTCACCCCGGGAGCAGTGGCCACCACCCGGTAGGGGAAAACAAAAAGGTCCAGGCCCACCAACTGGAAGATGTTCTTGAAGAGTCCAATGATCTGCAGCGCCAGCATATCCTGCCCGAGGAAAAGCAAATGGCTTTGCACTGTCCCCAAAGCAGCGCAAAAGCCAGGCTCACCTGCCGACAGTCGTCGCCCACTTTGAAAATGGCCGCCTGCCAGCAGACTCGCCGCGGCGCGTCCGGGTTGTCCTCGTCCTCGTCCAGCGAGTCGGACGGGCGGCGCAGGCCCTCCCGCTCCAGCTCGCTCACGCCGCAGCGCTTCACTTTGAACTTGGCCAGGTAGGGAGCCTTGGCCGCGCTGCGGACAGATGGCGGCAAAGCACTACTTTTGTCACCGTCAACTTTTTGGGACATTGGTCAAGAATGAAGCTCCCGAACTCCACCAAAGAACTCCTTTTGTCCAAACCGAGCTCACATCAACAGTGCCAAAGCGCTTTGCATAATTAGCACTCAATGGTTCTGACCTCTGCATGGGTGTTCCGGACTTATAGTCGATGTCCAGAACGATGGCCTCGGGGTTACTGGGCAGGTAGCAGCCTAGCGCGCGCACGCGCGCACACACACATTTTGCATCTCACTGTTGTGACCACGACAGTGTCAGGGTTAGCGCAGTTGAGGTTACCTGGCTGAACTTTGATATCCGCCAGAGCCTTCAGGCAACCCCGTTTCCGCTCCTCCCCTTTGGGGATTGGCCTGGAAGATCACCTCAAGATTGATTTTTCAAATCCTTGGAGCCCACGGCTGGCTTTGCGTGCGCGTCCGGCGCCGGTTTTATCCACGAAGCTCGGGGCGCCGACTTACTTGATGATTGCCGACACGTTGGTGATCTTATTGAAGAAGTCAAACTCCCGCTGATAGAAATCTTTGGCCGGACCCGACAGCGATCCCGTGATCTCCTCCACCATTTGCTCCAGCAGCTCCCCGATGTCGGCTGAGCGGCCAACGAGACGCTCGCGTCAAGACGGACGGGCAGGTTGTTTCTTTGTTTGAAAAAAAACTCACGGTCCTTCTGGTGCGCCTCCTCGTCCATGAAGATGTTGGTCTTCATGTTCCAGATGAACTGGTGAGCCAGCAGCTGGGACTTCTGCGCGGCCCACAGGATGTACTCCCGCACGTAGCCCATCTGAGGTCAACGGTTGCACGATATTTTTGGAACGGACTCCGACTCCTGACGTGAAGAAATACCTTATCGTAGCGCAGCGCTTGAACAATCTGCGGGATGTAGAACAAGATGGCGTCCTGAAGAGAAAGAAAAAAAAAAGGAATAAAGAGAAAGGCCGTCGGGGGGGCAGGTCGGGTCAGGTCAGGTCGGCGGGGACTCACCGGAGGGAAGGAGCGCAGCACCTTGACGCCGTACTGCGCGGTGAGCGGGTGCGGCGGGTACATGCTGCTGAAGTAGGACAGGCCCGTGGGCGGGTCGGCGGGCGCCCAGCACAGGATGTGGCTCAGCTCCGGCGAGTCGGCGTCGATGGTGTGCCACGTGACCAGGAACTGCCGCCGCGTGAAAAACAGGAGCGCTTGAGCGAAGCTGGCGGCCATTTGGAAAAGGAAATAAATAAAAGGGGGGGGGGGGGGGGGCTGACCTTGACGGCTTCCGGGACGTCGCTTACGGCGCCGGGGTCCAGACGCACCAGGCGGGTCACCTCGGCCGTGATGGCGTCGTTCTTGAACCTTCCAAGGAAGCCGCGGGTGTTGGCTGCGTTTTTTGGGGACGTGATTCGGAACGGCGCGAGCGTGCCTGCCGACCTGCTGGGCAGCTGCATGGCGAGGTAGGGCGCGATATTCCAGGCCAGGTTGACGTTGTCTTTCCACTGCTTCTCGGTCAGGCTGATGTATTTGGACCTCCAGTTGGCGATGCTGGTCTCTACCGACTGCTCGGTGGCGATGGCCAGCTCCTGGGCGCACAGCGGGTTGTACCAGGTGCTCAGACGCTCGATCTCGCTCGCCTGGCCGCCAAAAGAGGGAAGACGGCGGGTCAGAGGCGGCCGGCGCGGGAAAGACCGGAGAAATCCACGGACGCTCACCAGCAAAGCCAACAAGAGCGTCCGGCGCTTCATGTAGTACTTGTGCAGCTGCGTTCCTCGGTTGCTCTTCTTGGAGGCTCCTGCGAGGTACGGCGTCACGCCGTCACCAAATGAGGCTTTCGACTTTGACTTTGGAAAACCCACCGGACTTCTTGGACGCGCTGGACATGCCGCTGGAAAGCGGGTACGTATTGATCCATCCCTGGCCGCTCTGCTGCGAGCGAGCGCTGGAGTCGATGCTGCCGCCGCCGCCGCCGCCTCGCATGTCGGCGGCGTTCATCACCGACAAACTGTTGAGCGACGGGTCCTGGTTGTCTGGCCGGGAGCACACAAAGGCGCGTTTAGCGCGCCACGGCGCCGTAATGGCCACGACAGAAACGGCACGACGGCATCCACGCGAGTGATGATGGAGATGTCGACATGCCCGCCCTGAACCGTGCGGATCCCGGACTGGCCTGAGCAACCAGAGCGATCCGCCTTCAAAAGTTTGCCCGGTGTCCCACAAGGCTCCGCTCTGGAGCCCTTCCGCTTTTTCACGAGCTGCCCCAGCGGGCTGCTTGCTTGCGTTTTTCTAGCAACTCTGGGCCAGTCGTGGCCACTTGCCTGGTCTCTCTGAATTGATGAGGGGAGGGAGGATTCAAGTCGTACTGGATTGGGGAGGGTGGCTGGATGGATGGACTGACTGACTGACTGACTGACTGACTGGATGATGAGGAGTCGTGCATCTCCACGCAGGTGACACATTTGTGCTTCTCGTCCTCACGGCTACTCAAAGGCTTTTAGAGAATCAAAAAGAGAGGAAGTCGGAATGGAGAGCATCTCGGAGGGTTGAGCAAAGCATCAAATGTGCCACGGGCGCGCACCCGCCACGCATGCTCTCGCCGTCGAGGCCGAGGCTTACTTAAGATGGATATCGGAGAAGTGCTGGACACGATAAGTGATCCGAATATCCCGGCAGAGAGCGTGCTCGGGGCCGGGGTGGTGCCAAGCTCACCGGGGGGCACCAGGTGGCACGCCGCCAGGTACTTCTTGTCCGACAGGATGCCGGCGTAGAAACGGATGGCCACGCTGATGTCCTCGCGCAGGCGCTTGTCACCCTGGGTAGGAAACTTTGGAGACACGCTGCAGACGGAGCACAAGCTCAGCTTAACTCCGACTCGGACGTCCATTTTGGCTCGCAACCCAAAATCAAATCAAACGCGCAAGTCGGGTCACCCGTGCGCGTACCTGAAGTAATCAAAGGCTGTGGAGTAGATCTTCTCTCTCAGGACGTTCTTGACGGTGGGGTTGGTGATGACGTCAGAGTGGAGCACGGCCAGGCCCAGCGTCAGCAGCCTGCGGAAAACAAAGACAGGAGCAATTGGGGGAAAAAAAAAATTAAAAAATGCTGCAAATGAGTGAGCGCCAAAGCGCGAGTCGCACCTGAATCGAGGTCCGATGGCCGCGACGTGTCGGTTGAGGTTGCTTTTGGCCCCGCCCACGTTGAGCGAAAGCGAACGCTGGAGCAAACTGCAGAAGATCTCCACCTGGTCGGCGCTGCAGTACTTGGCTATCTCGAACCTCTGCACCAAAAACTGGACGCAAAGCGCCGGGCCCAAGTGGGGAAAAGGTGAGTAGGGGAGCGGGGTGAGTAGTTGACGCCGGCAGGCGGACCTCAATCCAGATGTGGTGGGGCGTGACGTCCGGCGGGCAGGGTACGGGTTGGCTCTCCTCGGACGCCGCCAGAGGGTCGGCCTCCTGCTGCGCGTCGGAGAATAAGCCCATCTTCAGCTCCACCGTCATCTGCCACGCTCCAGCCATCTCGCGCATGAACTGAAAAAAAAAAAAGGAAATGAGCACAAATGCAGCGCAAAGTCATGCAAAACAAATATGGATATATATATATATTGTTTCGGGGTTACCGGTACTTCCACGCCAGCACGCGCGGCCAGCAGCCACTCCCAGCAGGCGACGGCCGTCTCCATGCCGTGCTCGCTGAACATCTTGAGAGGAGACCAGCAGAGGTGGTGCAGCAGCTGAGGGTCGCACTCTACGCACAAACATCGGCGGGCGTCACAACACCAAGATGGACGGCCCCGGCGAAGCCAAGCCGAGCGACCTGCCGAGCGACCGGCCGACCGAGCGACCGGCCGAGCGACCGACCTTTGCTGCTGATGAGCAAGGCGGCCAGCTTGAACATGACCTCCGTGAAGCCTTCGGGCCGGGCCGAGTCCAGAGCCTCTGCCATCTGCTTGACCAGCAGCCGGCCCAGGTCCGGCTGGCCCCGCAGCGCCTGCGCAAAGTGGATCATGCCCGACACCTGCGGACGGGAAAGGAGGAGCTCTAGGCCTGGGCTTTGAAGGAGAACGGGAGGGCAGTGCGCCCACCTCTCCGGCGTATCGGTTCCTCAGATTGAGGGAGGCCATGAAGTTGGAGTAGTCCTTTTTCACGCACGCCGGCCTCTCCGTCAGCTGAGTGGACTGCGAGGGGACGAGAGGAACGCCGTCAAGGAGCGAAACAAAGCAAAGCGGCAAAGCGGCAAAGCTAGCTAGCGAGCGAGCTACCCCCAGCGCCGTGCTCTGCCGGTTGAAGCCGGCAAAGTGCAGGATGCTCTCGGTGGCCATGGCCAGGCCCGTGTGCTGCGACAGACCCGACACCCAGTTCTGGTGCTTGTTCAGGTACTCCTGCAGGTGGGATTTGGTGACGGACGGCGCCCACTTCATGGCCTCCTTCAGGATCTCCCCGCAGCGGGCGGCAAAGTCCTTCACGATGCTCTGCAAGCATCGCCAAATGTGGTGAAAATCTGCAGCCTGTCTTGAGTTGATTTGGAGGAGCTGACCTCTCTGGCCTCGTGAGTGTCGGGAACCGTGATCCTGTAGGGCGTGTCGGGAATGTCGTAGTACGGCTGGTCTTTGTGGATGTCCTGCGTTGGACGACATCATAGTTTCACAAGTGGGGAAAAGGTAACACGTGACTTGGGCGGGGCCAACTTACGGCGCTGAGCGAGAGCGACAGGGTCTGCAGGATGTCCAGCATGGTCTTCAGCACGCGGCCGCTCCACAGCAGGTGAGGGAAGCTGAGAAAGCAGACGCACCAGGACACGTGTGAGCGGACCGGGCCGGGCAGGGCAGGGCAGGGCCGGGCCGGGCCGAGCAGAGCAGAGCGGGGCGCCCGTGCGGTACTCACGTCTCGGCCAAACCGGACAAATATTTGTCAGCCACTCTGCGGATCCTCTTGTGGATGTGGTTGAAGTTGACCAGCAGGAACTGGGCGTGGCGCTCCAGCTCCTCCTCGTGCGCTTTGGTTTTGGCCTGAAGGAGAGCACCAGATGAAAGCCGCGCGCGCCCGGCGAGGTGGGCCCACCGCCGTGGCCCGCTCCAGGCCTTACCTTCTCGATCATCATTTGCAGAAAGACCTCAAAGACTTTGTCGCTGACGGCCACCACGCACTGCATCATGCCTGCGGGCGGGAGGACGCTAACGTTCATGTTACCCAAGCTAACGTGGGGGCGCTTGCTAAACGCCTTTTACCCGATTTGTCCTTTTGGATGGCCCGGTCCTCAAAGTAGCGGAACATGACCTGGAAACGTTCCGAGTCCGGCGAATTCAGCATCCTGATGGCAAGCGATTGTTATTTGGGCCACTTTTTCGGGTCCGCCGCAAAGTGCGCCCAGCCCACCCACCTCATGTACTCCAGCCTGTAGACGGACAGCAGGTAGGTGGACATGGCAAAATCCAGCTTGTTGACCAGCGCGGCGCCCTCTGGCGGCGGGTCCAGCAGGTTGATGATGGTGCCGCGCAGCTCGTTCAGCTCCGCCTGGGACGGACGGAGATAGCGGGTCAGGCGGCCGCAGGGCGCCGCTCGCTCGCGCCTTTGGAGCGTCGCCGCGGCGCTACCGGGGTGACCGTGTCGTTCTTGAGCGCCGAGTTGTACTGCAGCTCCGAGCGCAGCGGCTCGCCGCTCGGGAAGGTCAGCAGCGGCGATTTGGTGGCGATCTCGCACACGCCCTCGTACCACTCCTCGGGCCACAGACCTGCGGCGGCGCGGCGGCAAGTCAGACGCCGTCTCCCCGCCCGAGACAAATACGGGCGGACCGAGGCGCACCTGAGCCTTCCACGGCGAAGCCCATCACCACCGAGTAGAGCCAGAAGTCCCTGAAGAGCTTCTGCAGCCGCGGTTTGGCCTCCTTGATGGGTGCCAGCCTTTTGGTCAACTGTTGGCACAGGCCAGCGTTTCGAGAGGCGGAGGAAGACGTTCCGACAAGACGTTCCGGGCGCTGCTTACCACTGCGATGACGGGGATGAGGACGCCCAGGTTGCCGGCGCTGCTCGACGCCTGCGGCGCAAGAAAAGACGGCGCTCAAAACGCCAACCAGAGGCCCGGTAAATAGCAAAGAGGGCCGGGCGGGGGCGGACCTTGAGGGCCGGGCCTTTGTCGGCCGCCCGCTCGCTGGCCCGCTTGCCCTCCAGGCCCAGCTGCACAAAGAGCTCCAGCAGGTTGACCAGCAGCTCGTCCACCATCTGCTCGGCCTGCAGGTTGGCCGCGATGTTGCCCAGAGCGTTGATGACGGCCAGAGAGCAGTGCCTGCCCACGCCGCAAGCCGTTAAAAAAAAAAAAAAAAGCCGGCTGGGCTCAACGAGGCCAACCTGTAGCCGTGGTCCTTGTAGTCCTTGGTGGAGTAGACCATGGAGCTGGCCTTCACGCTGATTTGCTGGAACAAATTCCACACTTCCTGGTAGATGTATTGCTGCAGGGGCAAAGCGCGAGCGCCCGCGTCAGCATGTCGGCAAAGACGCGGCGAGGGAGGGCGGGCGGGCGGGACACTTGCGTTGCCCGTGATGACCATGCAGCCCAGCTGGTCCACGATCAGCACGTCCAGCTGCGACGGCGGCTGGCAGAACTTCTGCTGCAGGATCTGCAGGATGGGCTCCATCACGCGGGGCGTGTCCCGCAGGGCCACGGCGATGTGGCCCAGAGCCCGGATGGTGTGGTCCGGGATCAGGTGGGCGTCCCTGTGCCACACGGAGACGTGAGCGGGGACCCTCGGAAGGGACAGACGACAGCCATTACTTGTCGTTCTCCTGCGAGATGTACAGACGGTTGGACAGGCTGGCCAGGAAGGCTTCCACGATGACGTTGTCCATGGTCAGCCCCGCCTTCAGACACCTGAGGGCGAGGTCGCACCGGGTCACGGCCGCACATGTGCCCGCCCGCTCTGGCTTTTTTTTCTCCACGTCGGCGCGCCGCGCTCACCTGCAGATGTTGTCGATGGAGATGTCTCTCAGCTGCTCGTACATGGAGGGCTGACTCTTCTTGCTCGCCGAGTTGGCGCCGAGGGTGGACTGGGAGTGCTCGTTGGTCACGTGGATTTTGATCTCGCCGCCTCCTTGAGCAACAGGAGGAGAAGCGTTAGCCGAACGAGTGGCGGGAAGCGGGAGGAGGTGGGCCTTACCCGCGGAGCATTGGCTGTGGTATTTGTAGAGCTTGACCAGGACGGGCGAAGGCACCACCAGGAAGTCCCTCAGCGACGCGGTGACCGAATGGGCCACCACCGGGAAACGCTCGCACAGGCGGCCCGAGCCCTGTGCCCGCACAAACGCGCCAAGATCAGAGGGGAGGGAGGGAGATAGGGAGGGAGGGAGGGAGGGAGGGAGGGAGGGAGGGAGGGAGGGAGGGAGGGAGGGAGGGAGGGAGGGAGGGAGGGAGGGAGGGAGCGAGCGCCACTGGTGACTCGCCTGCAGGCAGCAGATGAGGAGGGGCATGTGGGCGATGATGACTTTGCTGGAAGTCTTGGACTGCAGCTTCTCCGACAGCTTGCTGCAAAGGTTCTCGGCTCCTGCGGCGGCAGTGAAAGAAGATGAGGCGGCGCCAGCCGGGCGGAGCCGGCGACGGAGGCTCCCACCTTGCTCCTCGGTGACGGCCCACACCATGAGGTCCACGCAGGCGGCGTTGGCCTGGCAGCGCAGCTTGAGCGGGCTCAGCTCGCTCTGCAGGTACTCCACGTCGTGCAGGATCCTCTGCAGCTCCGACTGGCTGCTGCTGAACTGCTCCAGCACAAAGTCGTGCACCTCCTTCACAAAGTCCGTCCGGAGGTCTTTTCACGCAGGGCAGGAGGGAGGGTCAAGCGGGGAAGGCCGACGGGACATATCCAAAAAGGGGGGCGGGACTGACCTTTCAGGTTGTACAGGGTGTCTCGGAGCATCTTGAAGATGGCCACGTAGAGCGGGTCACTGAAGCTTTTGTAGTACACGTGAAGACCGGGACTGGACTGCAACGAGAGCAGAGCCCGGCGAGTCAAATAATAGTCTGCGTGTTTTGGGACCAAAGAGTCAAGCCGCCGTCTTACCGCCAAAAACTCGGCCAAGGTTTCGTCCAGCGACTTTAAAAAGGACTCTGAGACGATGTCTTCGACCTGGTGAAGGTGAAAACCAAAATGTGTCAAGATGGCGCGTTCAGGCGTGCGTGCCGTGCCGCGCGCACCATCTGCAGGAGCTGCCGGAGAGTGTCCAGGGGCACGTGAAACTCTCCGCGGCTGCTGCCGGTGAAGAGAGGCGAGACGGAGAAGCTGGAACTGATGGTGGAGAAGTAGTAGTCCGGGTCCACCGAGCTCCCGTCGGGCAGGTACGAGCCTGCACAGAGTTCGGGCGTTCGGGTCCATCGGCTGTGTCGGTGGAAGAGCCGCGCTCACCTTCAAAGTACGGCGCCGAGGGGTCCGCCGGTAAACTCGGGCTCAGCATCGTCCTCTCTGGACTGGCCTGAAAATAAATGAGCGCGAGAACATCCGGCCCACTTGTCAAATCATTTGCTGAAAGTTGACTATCCATCCAGCCAGCCCCTAACCCGCTAGTTCGCTAACTAGCTACATTATCCATTGGTCGACGTCACGTTCTCACACATTTTTAACAAATCAAATCAAATGTTCCTGTCTTCTTGTTCTTGAGTCATACATTTGTCATTTCATGTTGGTTTTTTTTACCTGTTGAGACACGATGGATACAGAGGAACTCTTGCACCTCAGGGTCTCCGGCGGACACACGGCGAGGAAGGAGCTGGGCAGGATGGAGCGGAAGTCATTGAAGGAGCGCCGTCGCGCCGCGTCGCCGTCGTCGGCCGCCGACGGGGCGGTCGCGGCCGGCCGCGGGAACAGCTTGGACAGCAGCGGCTCGCTGGTGTTGCTGTAGCGGCCGAAGGCTCGCGCCACGCCCAGCAAGGTGGGCACCGTGTAGCGACACGTGTACTCCACGTAGGCGGGACCTGAAAGCAAAACACAAAGTCAGCAAAACGGAGGCCGGCTGACGACCCGGGAAGGCGCGTGGCGCACCTTTATCGTGAGACTGCGAGTTCTTGCATAGCTCCTGCAGGACTTGCATGACGTCCATGATGCTCTCCACAATCTGACGCCACAGTGACATCATCACACCACTATGACAAAACACTCACACATAGATACGCACGCTCACACACACACGCACACACACGCGCACCGGCCCACGCAAGGTTTCATCTCGCTGGGCGACGTCCGACAGCAGCGTCACGAAACAAAAGCTGAAGTTCTCGGCCACGGGAAGCGTTCCTACAGGAGCGGAGAAGGAAGCGCACGCGTGGTTGGTTACGTGCGCCGCGGGAAGACAAGCGGCGGGCCCATTTGACCTGGTCCTTTCCGTTGCGAGCCCTCCTCGATCCAATGAACTCGGGGAAGTCCTTTGAGCAGTCCCAGGAGGTAGGGCACGATGGCGTCTTTGTGCTGAGACGACAGACAGCGCCGCTTTGAGAGCCGTCGGTCGGTCGGTCGGTCGGTCGCGAGAGCGCCGTGCTCACCTGCAGGTTGGACTCCACCAGGAAGACGCCCAGGGCCAGCACGGCGTCCCGCCGCCTCTCGTCCAGCTGGAACACGCCTCGCACGTCCACGGGACACATACATTGCAACTTTTGCACCTGCCGGTGTGACAACATTTGGCACATGACGTCAGAGATCTTCTCCTCTTGCCTCTGGACTGTCTTGTTGCAGCATTGATCTGTTTGGGGCTTTTTAGATTCTTCTAGGTTGCCCGGTTCGCCATCTTTTTGAATGCTAGCAGCCTTACGTGATAACATTTGAAAACAACGTCCCATCCTGACTCTTGTTGACTTTGCATTTTGACCTTGGCTGCATTTTTTGGGGTTTGTTTTCTTCACTCAAATGATACTTACAGAACGGAATGGCGGATCTGAAAATGTCAATCAAGTCATCCTTCACATACCATACCGCCAAGCATGTCATGTAGGATTACTATCCATTGGCCGACTTGAGTTTAACACTAAGGCCCCATTCGACCCGGCCGATCGCCAATAAACGTCACCGTGACCTCGTCTTGACGAAAATCAAGTCACATTGCTGACAGTAAGCCAAAAAGAGACACGATGACGTCACACGCGCCCCGCGAACTCGCCTCGTCCGTCCGCTATGCAAGATGAACGCCGCTTAGTTAGCCAGGAGGCTAAGCCAAGTGCTAACCTTGTCGAGCGGCGCCAGCCGGTGAGCCGCCAGCGAGCGAGCCAGCGACAGGACGGTGTTGAAGTAGAAGCCCCGGCTGCCCTCGACGTGGACAGCCATGTTTACACTTTGAGACTTTAAAGCAACACCGAGAGCAGCTGGAGCATCTTTGGGGGCTCAAACAAAATGACGCGACGACATGTACGGCGAGAGCGCAGGTCCAAACCCCGCCAAGGCAGGGGAAAACACGCGCGCGCGCGCGCACAGACACGCACGCAGCCAACATGGAACAAGGTTTTCAAGAAAAGCCAATGTTTATTTCATTTTGTCATTTGTTACAGCATAACCAGTGAGAAAGACTTAAGGCACAGGAATGAACAAGCGGGAAGAGAATCTTCCCAAAAAGTTGAAGAAGCCCTGCGTCATGGAATATACGAGTTAGTCATGATGAAGGCACAAACTGTAGATAGGAGGTCATCAAGTAAACATCTTAAGTAGCACGTGCACCCAACGCACATACAAACTCCAATATGGCACATCATTCAAAAAGGTGCCAATTCATATGATATCGGTCATCTGATAAAAACTCTTAAAAGCACACACATTTGCTGGAATGGCATAGAAGGCACGATGAGTGGAATATTCTTATTTAAAATAATCAGATGACACTGACTGGAATGGTTGAAACAAAGAAATAGCTAATAGGCACTTGACAGCTGAATCGGAGCTAATTGCATACATCGAATCTTCAAGTATCATTTCTTGGTCATTAAATGCGTCACCTGCTTTCTTCCCTCCTTTTAAAAGAAAGAAAGAAAGTTGTCGTTACCGCTGCGTTGCCGTACGTTCAAACGCTTCCAGAGTTACGAGCCTTTTCCTGACAACAGTGCTTCTGCTGCACACTATTATAGCTTCAATCAAATCAAAAATCACTCCGCTCAACAATTCAACCCAGAGGTGTCCGTCTGTGTCAGTCTGTCTTCCAAACTACGTTGAGAACCTTCACCACCTCCTCGTAGATGATGAAGACGATGGCCACGTCCAAGCACACCCGACCCAGGCGAGGTACGGTCCCTTTGTAGAACCTGGGGGGGCAAGCAAAACGTTAGCTAGCACTAGCGCGGCTCGCCGCTCCAAATGCGCCACTTACGCCCGGGGCCCCTCGTGTTTCATGATCTTGACGGCGCAGTCCATGGTGCCTTTGTACTTGTGCGCTTCCAGACCCTGCGGACGCGCACAGAAACAACCGTCGTCGCCCGCGTACGTTCCGCCATCACCCGAGTAATAAGCCCACCTGCATTCGGGTTTTGATCACATCCAGCGGCGTGTTTCCCAACACGCTGGCGGCGCCGGCAAACGCTCCGAACATTCCCGTGATTAAGGGGTTGATGGCTTTGTCGGGGTTGTCACCTTGTCGGCAAAAAAGAACATCAAAACAATATGACATTGCTGTTCCGGCGTGCTCGTCGTGAAAGGAGAAGTCACCTTTGTACCAGTTCCTGAGCGAGGTCATGACGTAGAAGCGGATGGCCTGGTTGGAGCCTTGCTTGAGCACGGTGGCCGTCAGACCTTGGTACGTGCCCCCAAGTCCTGCGCGCCGTCCACAAACAAAAATTGTCTTCACCACTTTGCTCCCTCCCCCCGATATGTTGCATTTTTGTGTGACCTTGCGTTCTGATGATCTCGCGCACGCCATGAAAGAATCCCTTGTACTTGGGATTGGCCGAGGTCTGGTCGTGAATGAATTTGACCTGCGAGGCAAACGGCAAATCAGAGCGCCCGCCCGCCCGCCCGCCGCGCAGACGGATGCCGATGCCTGACCTTGACGGTCTCCATGGGGCAGACCACCAGGACGGCCTCGGCCACGCCGGCGCCCAGGCCGCACAGGAAGCCGCGTTTGCTGTCCAGCTTGCCGCTGTCGTCGCGCATCTTGTTGCTCAGGAACTCAAAGACGCCGAACCTGGCAAAGGGGACGGCCGCTCGGCACGTCACTCGCTCGCTCGCGTGGGACGAGCTTCGGTCAGACGAAGGCGACCGGACTCACCTGACGGCGGCTTTGGGGATGGAGCCGTAGAGCAGCGAGCTGAGCCCGCGATAAAGACCCCGGACGCCGTGGCCGCTGACCGTCTGCTTGACGCAGTCGCCTGAAAGGGCAGGCGTCAGCGTCTGGCCGGGGCGCTGAGGCCGGGGCGCTGAGGCGGCTGCGCTGAGGCGGCTGCGCTGAGGCGCCTGCGCTGAGGCGCCTGCGCTGAGGCGCCTGCGCTGAGGCGCCTGCGCTGCACTGACCGATGCCCTTGAACTTGGGCGGGTTGGCCTTCTCGTCCAGCTGCAGTTGCGTCTTGACGTACTCGGTGGGGAAGGTGATGCAGATCTCGATGCCGCCCGCGATGCCCCCTGCACAAAAATCCCTGAGAAAGTGTGGCCGAAAAGAAACGGAACTGCTTTTTCATAATCTGCATTTTGTACTTTATTTATTTTGGGTGCAAAAAAGAATTCCCCCCTGAAAACATTCAACATTCTGTTAACTTTGTGAGCATTTGGAAACTTGAAGGTTTTGATGAAAAAATGTGGAAGGACCTGATCCCCCCCCCCCCCTTCCCCCTCCCAAAAAGTGCCTGCACTGACTGACGCTTCTGACGTTGAAACTCCCTCAGCCAGTTCAGTTCCAGCATAACTTGCTGCTGCTGCTGCCTGCAGCCGATTGGCTGAGCGGCCGGCGGCCAGAGGACACGCCCCCTGACGCCATTCCACATGAGAGCTGAGCTTTGCTTTTTTTTTTTTTCTGCTCTCTAGCATATCGAATACATGCTGAAATGCCTTCAATCTTCTTGATTGTCCATCTAGAAATCTGGAGACAATTCAATGTGTCAAAGACTAAGCTGTTTTTAGGCCACGACACAACTTGGATTCTTTTCAGGACGCCCGCTTCTACACAAAATGAGGCTGGCCCACTGTGCTCAGGCTATTGTGCTTTGTCATGGCAGTGTGCGTGTTAGGGGGGGCTCTCTCGGCACACGGTGCAAAGGTCATGGAGTCGAAGTTAAGAAGAACTTTTGGACTTTGTGTCAAAGCGATGTCATAGTAATGATTGAACGGAATGAGCTCCATTTGCCACATTTGAACAACCTCCTTTTGTAAAGTAAAACTGTACAATTAAAAGATGATGATGATGATATGAACACAATATCTGCGTTAATATTTGGTGAAATATCAGGGGAAAAGGGGAATATTGCCACCCTTCCAAGCCTATGGCGACGTAGCTCATTGTACTTTATCGCCGCCTGGTGGCATGGAGGATAGACAACATGTTTTCCTCGATTTGGAACGAAATATGATTTGGCTCCACGGCGGCCAGGCATGAAAAAGAAACATTTTCATCAAATAGAACGACACGGTATGGTTTGGTTTGACATCCAGGGCTACCCTGAAGTTCAAGTCATTTCAAGAGGGAACTTTTCTTCACTACTCATTCGATAGACGATCGAGGAAAGAAATTCCAGTAAGGATAGATAGCGTCAAGTATGATCGGACTTGTAACGCAAGCCGAGCGAGCGCCTTCTGTTTTGCTAGTTTGGGCACGCCTTTGACAACTTTGGGGTGACAACCTGTGCACAGAGCAAACTTGCCTTGCACTGAAATTCTTACCTGCCAGGATGGCCTTGCCAGGGTGGGTCAACTTGGCCTTGCCTCCGGGGGCGGCGGCAGCCAGGCTGTGCGTCCTGCTGTGGAAGCGCGGCTGTACAGACATGACTGCGCTCGCTCGCTCGCTCGCTCTCTCTCTCGCTGCTCAGTGCGACGCCGTGGGATGAAAGCGCATGCAGCCCCGCTGCAGCAGCTTTGTGCACCGGGCGCGGTCCAAAGTGCGACGTTCGGCCCTGATCATTGGACTTGGGACTGAGTGCGCTGGCTTCTCGCTTTCGGCCTTGTCGAGGACTTTTGACAGGCAACTTTTCCTCTGCTGTGCGGGTGCCTGCCTCCCTGCTGGTAAACGTCGAGTCAGGCGGGGCGGGGCGGGACGGGGCGGGACCGCGCAACACAGCCCACCCACCTCCTTTTGACAATGTGGCCACTCACATTTGAGGGGGGCCTGCACGGGGACTTGAACGTCAAAAAACAAGAAACCATGTACGTACACTTCACATTTATTCCACTTGAAGCATAAAGATGGATCTTGTTATCACCATTCACCCGCTCGTCTATAAAATACGAGCTATGCAAACATGACATTTCGGCAGCTCATTTGTATTTACAGATCTTCTAAGTAGCTCTTTGGCCATCGTTCCGGTGACGTATTTCCGTAGATGGCGGCGATTTCGCTCTTGGCCTCGCAGTTGCTCTTTGGAAAGGGCATCACCAGGGCGCATGCGCATTGCGTGGCTTGACAGCGCCCCCTGTACGTCCTGGCGACTTGCAAAGAAGAAGCGAGCTGTCAATCCGCTCAGCAGCATCCTCACGCAAACCGCGACCAGCCAGCCAGTTAGCCAGCCAGTTAGCCAGCCAGCCAGTTAGCCAGCCAGCCAGTTAGCCAGCCAGTTAGCCAGCCAGTTAGCCAGGCAGTTAGCCAGCCAGCCAGCCAGCCAGCCAGCCAGCCAGCACACTGACGGCCGGTCGGCACAGGAGCAGCATCAGCATCAGCAGCGGCAGCAGCAGCAGCAGCAGCAGGACTTTGCCGGCTCCCTCCGCTGACGCCCCTTTGGATCGGTGAGCTGAGCATGCGGCCGGCCGCTTTGGCGTCTTGTTGCACCCACGATGGGCATTTTGCCTCGCTTTGATCGCGTTCTGTCCAAGGTTAGCCAGGAGCTAAGGAGCTGGAGCTAACGCTTGCTGGCATTATGTAATGACGGAACGACGGACGGACGGACGGACGGACGGACGGACGGCTCCCCAGCCTGGCATGCGTCGCATCGCTTAATCCCGCTTCTTTTTATTCGCCTCTCGTCGGCTTCACTTGGCATGTTGCGTGCGGGCTGGGATTTGACATCAGCAAATGGAGGGAGGCTCGTTGCTGGGTGGGCCGGACGGTCGGTCACCCCAACACATGCGCGGGCTGGCTGGCGGGCGCGCGCAGGCGCGTCCTTTGTCCCTTTGTGTCCTTTGTCCATCAGTAAAGATGCTGCATCGAGCATTTGTTCAAAGTGCATCAGCGCACATTATCTATCCTCTGTTGTTTGACGGACGTTGGGTCTTGCCTTGCAGCATCATGGCTGTGCCACCTTGCTACGCAGACTTGGGCAAAGCCGCCAAGGACATCTTCAGCAAAGGCTACGGTGAGTTGCGAGCGGCGTGGCCCCCACTCCTTTGACACGTTCTTTGTCCCTTCTTGCAGGCTTTGGACTGGTCAAGCTGGACCTGAAGACCAAATCTCAAAGTGGTGTGGTGAGCGTCTCCTTTTCTTCTTCATTTTCCTTTTCCCTCCAGATGCTTCCCAACAAGGCCACCAACCAACACGCAAGACGGCGATTGTCTGAGGGTCTATGTGCTCTTTGTCCTTCTAACCTTTGACCCGCTCCCTCCCTCCCTCCCCGTCCTCTCCTTGACTCCGCCCTCCTCTGGACCACCACGGACACGCGGCAAAGATGGTAAGACTGTCGTGACACTTTGGTCATCGTCGTCATCGCGGTCACCTCTGTTTGCTTGAGTTCATCTTTTTCCTTCTTTCATGAAATTATAATTGACAAATGGTGAGAACATGATTTCTACTGCTCTCTGAGGAAATATCTGCCTGCCTTTTGCATCTTTGTGTGTTTTTACATTTCCTAACGTGCCTGTCAACGACCTTTTGTGTCATATCAGCATTGCGTAAGGGCATGTTGCGGCGGCAAATGGAGCGCTGGCTGGCTGGCTGGCTGGCTGGCTGCGGAAAAAGTACCATGGCTTGATTTTTGTGGCAGGAGTTCAACACGTCGGGCTCCAGCAACACCGACTCGGGCAAAGCGGCGGGCAGCCTGGAGACCAAATACAAGATGAAGGAGTTGGGCCTGAGCATCAACCAGAAGTGGAACACGGACAACACGCTGGCCACCGAGGTTACGCTGGAGGACCAGGTTTGTGGCCTGCCTGCGTGCCTGCATGCCTGCCTGCCTGCGTGCGCTTGATAAAGGTTTGGCCACACTTGTGTTTGCCCACAGCTGACTCAAGGCCTGAAGGTGGCGTTGGACACGTCTTTTGTCCCAAACACGGGGTGAGAGCGCGTTGGGTTGCGTTGCGAGCCGAGCGCTGGGTGTTGAAAAGCCTCTGTTGCAGCAAGAAGAGCGGCAAGCTGAAGACGGGCTACAAGCGCGACTACGTCAACTTGGGCTGCGACGTGGACTTTGAGGGCCCCGTGGTGCACGCCGCCGCCGTGCTGGGCTACGAGGGCTGGCTGGCCGGCTACCAGATGGCCTTCGACACGGCCAAGTCCAAACTGGCTCAGAACAATTTTGCGCTGGGCTACAAGGCCGGAGACTTCCAGCTGCACACCAACGTGTGAGTCGGCAAAGCCCGCCTGGCCCGGCCCGGCCCGGCCCGGCCCGGCCGCCCGTGTCGCCGCTTGACCTTGCGTGACCTTGCGTGACCTCATGAAATTGCCACACTCTTTTGTCAGTAACGACGGCACAGAGTTCGGCGGCTCCATCTACCAGAAAGTGAACGAGGCGCTGGAGACGGCCGTCACCTTGGCCTGGACCGCCGGGAGCAACAACACTCGCTTCGGTATCGCCGCCAAGTACAAAGTGGACGGCGACACTTGGGTGTCTGTAAGTGGACACGGCGCACGCTCGCGTGCGTTTCTCTTCCTCTAACTTGGATTGCGTCGCGCAGGCCAAAGTCAACAACGCGAGTCTCATCGGGGTCGGATACACTCAGAGCCTCCGACCAGGTCAGCGCATTGACACAAACACGCCTGCTTAGTCAAAGTCTGTGATTTGAAAAAAAGAGCATTAGCCTACTTGGAACAAATTCCCAGGAAGCTGCGCTAGCCTAGCCTAGCTTGCGGCTAACCCGTCGCTCTGCCCGCCCAGGAGTCAAGGTCACGCTGTCGGCGCTCATCGACGGGAAGAACTTCAACGCCGGCGGCCACAAGGTGGGCATGGGCTTTGAGCTGGAGGCGTAGAAGAAGACAAAGAAGAAGAAAAGAGCGCCATTGTGTAGCTCCTCCCCCACACGCCCCGCATCCCACCAATCACACGCAAGCATGTTGACCACGGAGATGCTGACTTTGACTGACCGTGTGTGAGTGAGGTCTTTTCCCGTGGAGGCTGGCCGCGACGAGCGACCCTACGCAGGTTGTCGCTAGGTGAAAACAACGCAGCAGAATCTCCCGCTTGTTAGCATTGCTAGCGAGTAGCGTTTGCTTTTCGACCCGATTGTTTTCATCTACTGTGGCCCCTCAAAGTGTTTCGTTTTTTGCGTCCTCTCGTCAGCGTGACGTCGACCTCACTTTTTTCCATGTCATCAACTAGGGCAATTCTATGATTCAAGAAAATTTCAAAACAGACATGCTGCTTTGTGTTTGCTCATTTGACGCATTCAGCCATGGTCTCCTGTGATATGGGGGGAGGGGGGGAATGCTCCATTCCTTGAAGAATTCCAAAGCCTTTGGGTCTTTGGGAGACGTTTAATGGCACAAAAGGAATTTCTAAGTTGACACTGAGCTGAGCTAGCTGCCAAGGTTACGTAGCCTCCTCCCGTTGAATTTGCTTGCTGGTTGTCTTCACGACAACGGAGAGAAAGCGCGTGTTGTGTGGCGCTCGTGTCCTTCTCTTCTCCTTTCCAATGATTGAGTATATAGGCGAGTATGGAAGCTGACTTGAGACGTTTGCAGATGAAAGGAGCAGCTCCGTCCTGCGCTGGTGTTCTGTCCCGTTTAGTCAGCCAGCTCACAGCAAGTTGACCTTGGCCACCACCTGCTTGCATCCGGTGACGGCATACTCCCTCCCACCCACGGCGGGATAATACTCAATCTCCGCCGCCAGCTGCTGGATGTGGGCGCGGTCCGGATAGAATCCCTCGCGGCTCATCTCGTCCAAAAAACACTCCATCACGTGACTTCTCTCCAGGAGGCCCAGAAGCACCACGTTCACCTGGGCCCACAGAGGGTGGCGGCCTTCCAGATGGCGCCGCAGCTCCGGCGCCAGGACCTCGTGACTGGAGCCGTTGCGCAGCAGGTGCCGGGTGATGCGCTCGTGTCCGAGGTTGCCGAGGATCACGTAGACGGCGTTGAGGAACTGGTTGGCCTGGGACGGAGCCAGCAGGCCCAGCAGGGCGTCCAGGACCCGCCCGTGCACGTGCTCGGCCTCGTCCAGCACAAAGAGCGGGATCTTCTCCTCTTTCTCGCCCAGCTCCACCGCCTCGGAGACCAGCGAGAGCAGTTGCTGGGCGCAGCGCGGGGCGTCGGCCTCCAGGGGGCAGTGGTGCAACGCAAAGTACTGAAGCGTCAGGGCCTCGCCCACCACCGAGCGAAAGTGTCCCGCCAGGAGGCGGCCCAGGTGGCTTTTGCCCACCCCGCTGGGCCCGTGAAGGGACACCACCAGCGGCCTGTTGTGCACGTAGGTGGACAAGAAGTCCTTCAGGTGCCACATAAGCGCCTCCACCGCCCCCTGCTGGCCAAACACCTCTCTGCGCAGCGTCTTCTCCAGACCCTCCAGGTCGTAGCGGATCACGTGGTCGTCCAGGTTCTCGATGGCGTTGTACACCTGACGCACAACGAGTATCCACCACCGCGTTGATCATTCCGGTGATTGTGGTGACTCGGCCGGGCGGGCGGGCGGGCGAGCGAGTCTGCGAGTGTGCGAGCGCTGGCTCACCTGTACAAAGAGTATGGCGCTGAGCAGGTAGAGACAAAACTCGGCCGGGCTGTGCTCTTGTCCGGGGGCTTTCCGCCGCCTCCTGTTGGGGTAGAGCACCCTCCTCTTCCTCTTCTTCTTCCTGGGAGGCGACCAGGACACCGGCGTGGCGCCGTCAAAGGTGAAGATCTTGGGGCTGGTGCGGGTCGGGGCCCCCGGGAGGCCCCCCATGACCAGCGCCATCTCCTGGCGCCGTTTCTTCAGGGCCTGGTACTTGTGCTTAATGCGGAGGACGGCGCGCAGCGTGGACGACACGCCCAAGAGGCTGGCCGCCGGCGCCGCCGTGGGCCGGCTCCCGCCGCCGCCATTGCCGTCCTCCTCCATGGTCTCCTCCTCTTCCTCTTCCATGTGGGAGGATGACGAGCTGCTGTCCTGATCAGTCATCTGCCCAACCAAGAATTGTTCAATTATTCATCCTGCACAACAACTCAACTTTTCCTTCTGCTCAAAAGGGGGCGTGGCGCAGCGCGGCGCTGCAGCCAGCCAAGGTGACGCCCGGCCAGTCTGATTGGCCGTCGGGAGCGATGACCTGCCGCTGACCTCTCGCAACCTGTCAATCGACAACATTTTGGTGGTCTTGTCTGTCCTCTGTGTTTTTACAACACACACTGGACCCAAAGGTTACAAGAAGACACACACACTCACACACACACAGCATTTTGGCCCCTCCCTCCGCCATGATGACATCAGCCACTTCCTGCTGTGGCACGCACGCACGCACACGCAGTCTTGCTGGCAGCTGGCCTCTCGCTGCTTCATTTACACAAATCAAGTGTGACGTTGTTGAAAGCATTTTGTTGAATCCTTTCAGGCAAACAACTTCTCTTCACTTTGCCGCCGATAATACGACAAACAGGTGGGAGTGCTCTTCAAGGCGGGGGGCGGGGCGGGCGCTCGACGGCTTGGCTCCATTGCGTAATCCACAAAAATGTGGTTTGAAAGGAGCCACTTGCCTCTCGTCATTTTTGCGGCCGAGCGAGGACTTGGACGGCATTCTCCTTCCTGCTCGATAACGCTCAGACTGCTACTCCCTCCCACGTTCAAAGATGACACAGCAAGTTGCTTTGAAAAGGAGGTCCCGAGCCCAGCGACAGACAGTGACATGGACCGTCTTGGCCTCCAGAGAAATTCAAGCCACGAGCCGGCCGGCTGGCTGGCGGCCGGCTTGCGTCCCGTTCAGGTTGCCGCAAGCGCAGACCTGACGAGGAGGCCGCATTCCAAACGTCTGGCGGCTGTCTCCGCTTCCTTCCCCATCAACGCACAAAGCGCAAGCGCAAGCAGCGACCTTTCCTCCCCAAGTCTCACGGCACGGCAAGAAAAGGCCTCAAAGGTGCAACCCTTCCCAAAAGCAAACAAAAAGGGACTCACCTCTGATCGCAGTTGAACGTGCTCACACTACTACTTCGCTGCACACCATTGTGCACTGTGCCGTGTGTGCGTGCGTGCGCTGGCAGCTCCGCCTCCTTCATCCTGCTCTCATCTCATATGACAGACAGCACATTACAACACTTCCTTTTTTTGTTCCACCTCGTGGAAAAAGAGACCCAGCAGCAGCAGCTCTGCTGGTCTGCGTTCTAAATGTTGGCTCGGAAAAGCAAAGGCACGTCCGCTCTGCAGAAAGGACATGAAGCAGCTCTTTTATTTGCTGTGGACATGTTTGGACAGAATCCAGTGCTATTTGCAACGCGCAGCAAAAATGCCACCGCGTCGGCTGACGTTTCCAAAGGCCCATAAATAAAAACGGACGTATTTACACGCTCCAAAGCCCGGCCTTTCAAAAGTCTCGGGACGCTTTCTACTTCCTCTTCCTGCCTCGGCCCCTCCTCCCTCTGACGGCGTCGGGGGGGCCGGCGTCGCTCTCGGCGGGTCCCGCCGCGATGTTGATTTGGCCTTCCCGGATTTCATTCCGCGTCTCGTCGGGAAGATGCTGGATGTGCTGCTGCGTCTCCAGATAGAACATGACGTCGCGCAGCTGCTCCTGAAGCTCGGCCACGGCCCGGTCCTTCTGCTCGCCTGGACGCGGCGACGGCAAGGCAACTTGAAGTGATTTGCATCGCAGCAATTTTCTTCAAAGGGTCCTCACCGCTCTCTTTGGCTCTGCGCTCCTCATCAGCCAGTCGGGTCTGAAGCTGCGTCTGGTTGGCTCGCAGATATTTGTTCATCTCCTGCTCCTCTTTCAACTCGTGGCTGAGTTTCAAGACGCGGCCGCTCAGCTGGGCGCACCTGCCGTTACGTGTGAAGCCGTGTTTTTTTTTTTTTTTTGTTTTGCACGAAAGACTGCCGGGTGCCTCGGTGGCGCTCCGAGCTTACTTCTTCTCCGTGCTCTGCTTGTCTTTGCTGATTTCTCCCAGTCGGCGTTCCAGGTTGTCGCAGCGCTCCAGAGTCTCCTTGAACTTTGCCTTCATGTTGTTGATCTGTCACACACACACGCACACACACACACACACACGGAGGTGAGTGACTCCCAATCGCCATGACAACAAGCACATGGCGGTTCACCTCCTGGGCCGTCTCCTTCTCCAGATGAACGATCTTGTTCTCCCAATAGACTCGCTGCGACTCCAGCTGGCTGGTCAGCAGGTACGAGTACTGCGGGAGAAGCGCGGCGCCCGTTAGCATCCCAGGCGGCGAGGGGAGCGGCCTCCCCGCCGTACCTCCAGCTGCAGGGAGTCGATCTTCTCGGCCTGGCAGGTGTCCCCCTCGCACTCGTACTGAACCATCTTGCCGTCCGACTTGCTGGCCACCAGCCGATGGACGTAGTTGTCTGCCGCGAGAGCGACGTGCCAGCATTAGAGGCGTGCGTGCCTGCGTGCGTGCGTGCGCGGCAAGCAGGCGACGGCGGCAAGCAGGCGCCGGCGGTCGCTGGCGGTCGCCGGCGGTCGCTACCTCCGGCGTAGTCCCACACGCGGTGGTTGGTGAGCTGCATGGCGTAGGTGTGCTGCGTCTCCTCAAAGTGCTTGTAGGCGTGGCGGCTGACGTAGCGACCGCAGCCGATGTGGCCGCAGATCAGGCAGATCCACAGGTTCTGTGGGGCGACGAGGTTACCAAAGGCGCGAGGAGGGAGACGCGGGCGGGCGGGCCTTCCTTACCTCCTGCACGCCGCACTCAAAGCATTTGTTTTCTTCCACCGGCTCGGGAGTTTGACAGTAGCGACACACGGGACACCTAAAGGTGAGGCCAAAAAATCAGCTTTTGGCAAGAGGGGCCCTCAACTTATTACTGGCAGATGCCAACGGGTGGGTATGAAACGCCCCTCCCGAGCTAAGCTAGGAGGGGCAACCGGAGACACAGGGTGAAGTATTTGGAGGTTGCGAGCGTGCCGCACGCCCCGGCTTACGATGCGTCCTCCCAGCGCTGCAGACACTGACTGTGGAAGCTGTGGTTGCACAGGGTGGTGAGGATGCCGTTGACCGACTCGTCCATGCGCTCCAGACACACGGTGCATTTGGGAAGCTCCGTCAGCTCCATCACGGGCAAACTGGCGCCCTGGAGGAAGCGCAGCGACGTCGTCAACAGCAGGATGGCGGCACGGCTTGAAACGACGCCACGCACCTCGTCCGACTTGATGACTTCGGCCCGCTCCACGTAGACCAGCTGACACACCGCCTCCTCGATGGAGTTGAACTGGCGGCCGTTGCACGCGGCGTAGAAGCTGTCTGCGTCCGCCTGAACCGGGGTTAGCGTCGGAATAACACTTTGGAACTCCTCTTGACTTTTTTCAAGTATTTTTTGCAGAAGATTGCTCTGTTTGTGTCATCTCCAAATGATATGTAGTGTAGTGTTTACAAGCTTTACAAATTGTTTGAGTCCAAACAAAAAACAAAAAGAGTTCGGACCTGGGTGCTGAACTTGATGAGCACCATGTACTGGTTGGGGGTGGAGTCTCGGATGATCTTCATGTGCTCCATGACGTCATTGAAGGGCGCCATCAGCTTCATCAGGTCGTGACTGGTCATGGTGGCAGGAACGGTCAGAATGCACACCATGGCGCTGCGCCTCACCTCCTCTGTCAGCGATGTCATCTTGCTGCCGGGGAACAAGAGAGGATGATGAGGAACGCGGAAGAAGAAAAACAGTCGGTGAGCGTGATGCCACCAAAATGACGATGCGTGCGTGTGTCCAACTTGGTCTTGTAGAGGTGCAAGATCCCGTGCACCACCTCCACTGACGGGTTCCCGCTGAAGAAGGAGATTTGCTGGGGCAGCTGCTTGGAGGGAGAGTCTGGGGCCGCCGCCGCCTCGGCCCGCTTGCCCTCTGCGCATCCTCCTGGTTCTTCGCTGCCGCCGCCTTTGTCTACACAGTAAAGCACAACTTGGATCAGCCAGGCAAAGAAGATGCAAAACTACTTGCGAGGTTTTCACCTGGGCTGGGTTCAAAGGTCTCGATGACCATGTCTCCCATGGATCTGCTGCCCATGTGTTGGTGCAACACGGCGCTCTTCTCCAGCTCAGATTTGCCGCTCAGGGCCAGCCGGGCCAGGCCCAAAGATTTGTCCTCAAGTTGCTCTTCCGACATGCCGCTCACTGAAAGCAGCAAGAGTGAAGGTTAGCAGGTGCTTGCTGCAGGGCTGGGCTGGGCTGGGCTGTGAGGAACTTGAACGTTTGAAGGCAACCATTGGGTTTTCATATGAACAGATGAGAAAACTTCATATGACAGAATAAGTAACAAATAAGGAGCGATTCCCCTGGCGTGTGAACAGACGAGTGCGGTGTGTGTTGCGACAGTCGTCTGCTCCAGCTCGTTAGCCGGCCGGTCAACGTTCGTCGCGGCTCGGCTCGGCCCGCCCCGGCCCGTCCTGTGTCCTCACCGGCCGAGTAGCAGAAGCCTTGCGGGGCTGGAGACTGGGCGGCGATTTCCAAGCGGATGACCACCAGAGACACGCTCATGTGTTTTTCCACGCAAAATCCCACACAGAGACAAACGCAAACCAAAACAGGGCAAGCGATGACAGCTAGCTTCGCAAGTTAGCTGCCTTCAAAACGCCAGAGAGCGCGAATTAACGTCGTGCTCATAAACGTCCCACTAGTGGACACTCAAGCGCAAATATCTCAAAGTTAACTTTGATTCGTCCCCATATTTCACGGAGCAGCCCGAACCGACAAACTTCAGGAAGCTTCTGAAGCTCTCGAACTACTTCGTTTTCTTCTCCCTGTTGGCTGATTACTCAAGGAAGTAGTTTACACGCTATCGCCACCTAGCGCCTCATACCTGTATGGCAGTGTGCACGGGCCTTATCACTTTCAATAAGAATTTCCAATACGGACCTGGAAATTCTGTCAATTCTGATCACTTGCGACGAGGTCAAACGCAAATAACGCTTGTCGAGGAGAGCAAATACATTTTTCACATTTCGCATTTTATTTAAAAAAAAGCTTTGCCATTCCAGTGTTTCTGTTTTCCCATTTTCTAACAAAAGAAGGTGGTGACACTCCAGATTGTCAATCGTGGGCACGCTTTTATTTTTCTTCCTGCGCATCTTGCGTCCAGTCTAAACGGAAATTTCTCATGATGGTGGTGTGGTTTGCAGCTTGCGTGGTGGATGGAAAAGCGGCCAAAAGTAGACCCCTGACGCCCGCCAGGTCAGACAAACACACACGGCGGCTCGCTCACACATGCATTCAAAACACACTTTGTTTCCCACACATGCAGGCTCACATTGACATCTCCAACAGCCACATAAGCGTTTCTCCCCCCCCAAAGTTCTTTCACCTTCTTCTCTCATCCACACACACAAGCTTTCACATGCACACGGCAGCTTCCTGGGCTATTTACGATTAGGTCCAAAGTGTGTTTTATTTCAATTGCCCCGCATACAGGACAGAACTGCATAAAGCCTCAGTGCCTTTCTTTGGGCCGCTCGCACACTCACACACGGCGTTTGTGGGGCTTAGGGGACAAACAAACAACAAAAAAAACCATTTGCATCCGCCACGTGTGCGTTTTGCCGGTCGGTGTGGAAGTGAGCGAGCCACCCTGGCTGCCGTTTTCAGCAGGAAGTCACGCAAGCTATCTATTCTTTCAATATTTTCGGGGGTAATACTGCGACTACGGAGGTGCTCAACTTCATTCAGACACACATGAACAAAAAATAAAGCGGGGTTTATCCTAAATGAACCTCCGATGGAATCTGGGCCAAATATTGGCGTCTTTGCACGCCGACGCTAAGGCGAAGAGGCCACGCGAGTGATCGAGCAAAGGAAATAGTGGTTTATCGGACTCCAAGCTATTCTGTACAATAATTTACTAGTCGGGCTAAAAACGGGCGTGTGAATGTCACCGCGCGCCTTCGTGATGGCGCGATGAGAGCGTTCCGGAAATGTGCTGACGGCAAACAGACACGGGTGTGACGGCGGCGTTCAGATTTTGAGATTCTTCAGAGAGTCCGCTCGCTTCTTGAGCAGTTCCGCCGCCTCCTGGAGCGAACGCAGGTGACTGCTCTGCAGCTTGTCCATGGCCACCCTGGCAAACGACGACTCTTCCTGAAAGACACAAAGTCAGGAGAAAGATGGACCGAAAGCCTCGGCCGCCAGAGTTCCATGGCTCGCTCGCTAGCACGGAGTTTCCATTTGCTACGTGCTCGCAAACGATTTGAACGAGACAGACCTCTGTGGATCCTTCCAGTGACAAATCGGCCAGTTTGAGCGCGGCGATGCCGACCTCCTGCCCCTTGACGTGCTCCAGGGCCCGGGCGAGCACGTCCTGCAAGCTCGCCGTCAACTCCTGGAAGCCGCACACCACCGCCGGCTGCGGGGGAAACCAAAACAACGGAACCTATAGCGGCGGAAAAAAGAATCAGAGAGCGCAGCGCGTACCTGAGCGGTGCTGGCATCCTTTTTCTTCTTCTTCTTCTTCTGTAGGCTGGACTTGAGCGGCCGCAGAACTTTGGTGCAGTAGCCGGCGACCCACAAGACCACGCACACCGTCTGCAAGCAACGCAGGAGAAGATGAGCCGGACGGCCGGCCGGCCGGCGGCGCCACAGAGGAAGCGCGGGCTGGCGTGCGATGGCCCACCTCCACAAAGAAGATGAGGTTTTCCAACAACCACGGCCGGATTTTTAATTTGCCCTCTTTCGTGTCCAGAAGGTCTCCTTTGCATTTATTCAGCATTTCTGCAACAAAAGTTCAGGGAAGACGACGACGACGATGATGATGATGATGCCGTGGCCGCGGTGGCAGAGCAAGCTGCGTGCGTGCGACGGCGGCGGCGGACACCTTGAAGCTGAACGGCCAGCGACTTGAAGGCGTTGCACATTTGCGTTTGCAGCTCCGACGACTCGTCTGGCGGGGGCAGAGCGGTCCAAAGGGAAAGAAAAAAAAAAAGAAATGTAATCAATCAAAAGAAGGAGGAGGCGGTGGTGGGGGCAGCGGCGGCACTCACCGAGACCGACGGCGTCCAGTTGGTGCACGTGGAGCGACAGCTGCAGCGCTGCCGCTTGACACTGGCAGCTGCCGCTGGAAAGAGCGGCGGCCAGACGGGTTGCGGGCGGTCCCAGGAAGGGGTACTGTTGGGGGTCGCGCGTTAGGCTACGTTAGCGTATTACGCTACATTGAGCTAGCAGACTTTGAGGATACCTGCGTGCGTCTCTCAGCCAGTTGCGCGGCCGTCTGCAGGTTTTGGCCGAGTTGCGTCAGGAGCTGGCGCAGCGGCGCCGTCTTGTCCGTCACGCCGTTCTCGGTGGCCGTGGGCGAGTTCTGCGGCGAGGCTTTGCGGCCCATGGCCGCCACGGCGGCGAGGAGGCGCAGCGTGAGCGAGCGCAAGCGCAACCACACGCGCTCTTCCTCCAGGGAATGCCGTCGATGCTCCTCGTTCAACTTCCTGTCAGGCGGCGGCGAGAGCGCTCATTTACGGCTGGCTAGCCACGCTCATTTACGGCTGGCTAGCCAATTAGCGCTTTGCGTGTTTTGTACCGCTCGTGGGGGTCCCAGCAGGTGAACACCGTGAGGTCTCTGTTGTCCCTCATTTTGTCCCAGGGAATGTCATCTTCCTCTGCGGACAAAGACATGGTCTTCACACTCTCCTCCAGACTTAACACACTGCAACACATTTTAGGGGAAGACAAAAAGGAAAAAAAAAAAAAAAAAGGAACACAAAAAGGTCACAAAGGTGAACGCAGGCGGGCAGGCGCGTCGGGGGCGCTCGCGTCGGGGGCGCGCGCGCGCTCGCTCGCTCACATGTCGGCCTCGAGGAACAAGTCGAGCAGCATCCTCTCGGTGCGGACCTGCGCAAAGTGCAGCGACTGGTTCAGTCGGTTCCTGAGGGCGATGAACTCGGGGATCTTCTCAAAGGCGCCGTACTTGTACGCTTGGATGATGTACTCGGAGGTCTGGGGGCAAGATGGCACGTTTGGATTTAGGGCCGTTGGCTGAGAAGAATCCCGTTTGTGGAGTGAGGGAGGTGGGGGGGGACTCACATCTTTCTGGTTGGAGTGGAAAAACCTGAGCGAGAAGTTGCAGGCCTGCGAGGCGGCGGCAAACTGTCCCAATGACTGAGCGTAGCGCGTCAGGAGGAAGCCAATGGTGTCGTGCTGGACGTGCTTGGCATCCAGGCTGGCGTAGAGGTCCACCACCGGTTCGAAGGCGCCCAGGCGGCAGTAGAGGAGCAGCAGCAGCAGCTTGAACTGAGCGTTGGACGGGCTGTTGGACAAACCTTCCTGGAGCAAGCCCAGACCGAGCCACGCCATCTTCTCGTCCCCTGAGCGCAGCCCGAGAGCATGTCACGCGGGTGGACCGCGTGAAAGCGAGAGAGAAGGGCCACTCACCGGTTTCCGTCCACAAGTCGATGTAGACGTGAGCCGCCATCAGGCAATACATGTCGGAAAACTGCAACTCCGTCTTCAAAGCGTTCTTCCCTGTAGGAGGGAAAACGCAAATAAAAGAGAAAAAGGACCAAACAGAAAGCCTGTCCGCCCGCCCGCCCGCCTCTGCGTGCGCCCGTGCGTGCGTGCATGCGTGCTCCTCACCAAACTTGAGGCCGTGCCGGTAGTGCGCCTTGAGCTCGGCGACCAGCCTCAGTTTAGCGGCGGCATCCAGGGCGTGATGCAGGCCCAGCGCCCGGCTCAGCTGGCACACGCACAGGTGCCTCTGCAGCGCTTCCGTGTCGTCCGGGAGGTCCGAGCCGTCGGGTCCGGGAGGGGCCGCCCGGCGCAGCCGCTCCACCAACTGCAAGGTGCCCAAACCGAGATATGAGACTGCGGGCCGGGCCGGGGCGGGCCGGGGCGGGCCGGGCCGGGCCAGGCCGGGCGGTGGCTCACCTGCTCGTGCTGCTCGGCAGCCAGTAGGTGGAGATAAACGTTGAGGTCTGTGATGCAGCAAGGCTTGTCGCCAAACTTGACAAAAAACTGCACCATCAGCTCCAACGGCTCTCCTGCGACCACAAAAACAAGGAGAGGAGGAGGAGGTCGTGATCACCTTGATCACCTTGGATTTGAAAACTAAAAGGGGTTGTTTTTTTACCGAGCTGTTTTTCTTGGGGAAGGCGGCGTTGGCGCAGCCGCTGCATGAGCTCCAGACGCGCCAGGTAAGGACCCCGCAGCGAGCGAGCGTCTTTGCCGTCCTCGCCGGCGATCCTCTCCTCCACGAAGCTCACCGCCTCCGTCACCGTGTGGTGCACGGCGCCCTCCGAGCAGCTGCGCCGCAAGGCAACTGTCGTCTACTTGGTACTTTTTGCCAGCGACTGGGCGCATTGCACTCACTGTTGTTCATCCTCGGGCGGACTCCACGACTGATCCATGAGATGAAAAAGCGAGTCGAAGTAGGCCAGGTAGAACTGCCAATCGTCGGGACTGCGAGCCCACAATGGAGTCGGGGGTTAGACAAAAGCAGGCAACCCTTTTCGGCAAAAGACGAGGCTCACTTCTTGAGCAGGAGCTTGCGCGCCAGGGCGTTGCACTCGGGCCAGCGTCGGAGTCGCCGGTACAACATCATGCACTTGCTCTCTCGACTCTGAAGCTCGCTGGTCAGCTTCTCTGCGGCAACGACGAGGCGCACTGAGGATCGGGAGGAGGAAGACCGAGGCGCCGCGCGCTTACCTCCGAGGGGACCCTTGATCACTTCCAGCGCCTCCTCGCATTTCCCCAAGCGCTCCAGGATCATGAAGTAGAGCTGCACCTGAAGAGCACTCAGGTTCAATGTCCAAATACTTTTGTCCACAAGATTTGGCTGGGAAGCTTTAAGCGAGCGGGACGTCCAAAGTCTTACCTCTGCTTCAGCTTCGATTTTGTCCTCCTTGACCATCTTCTCCACCATGCGCTCCGCCAGAGGGAGGAACATGGTTTGGGACAGTTTTTCATCCTGCGCCGAGATGGCCTGTGCAGTTTAAAAAAAATAAAATAAAAAAAAATGGTGGATGGCCGCCTCGTCCCGGGCGTCGCGAGGATGCCGACGGCGTGTACCTGCATGACCAGACTCATGACGGACCAGAAGTAATAGGGATTCTTGGGCACGATTTTATACAAAGCCATTCCTGCCTGAAGAGAAGGAAGCAGGAATCCCATGAAAAATGGTGGCGGTCGAAGCTAGCGTGAAGCTAGTCCGCTTTAGCTCTTCCTTACCTGCTGCATTTTCTTGTACTCGCCGACACGCGCGTACGCCATGAAGAGGTGCGAGTGATACTCCTCGCTGAGCGGGACCTTCTTGACCGCCGCCTCGTACAGTTTGGTCACCAACTCGGCTGGAAGCAACGTGCGCCCATCAAGGCACAACACTCGGGCGCCGCGCTGCGGGCGCTGCGGGCGCCGCGTGTACTCACGCCGATGCATCTCCCTGTAGAGGATGGTGAGCGCTTGTAAGGAGTTGTCGTCCGTAGGCTCCAGGGAGGTCACCTCCTGGGCCAGGGAGAAGGCTTCGTCTTGCTTGCCTGTCCGCTGAAGGCCGATGGCCTTCAACACCTGGAGGAGGAAAAGAAAGAAGGCCGATGAAGAGAAAATGGCCGATTGGGGTGAAATGGCCGCCTGGCCCCGAGCATACCTTGGCGCAGTGCAAGTCTTTGTGCTTCTTCAGCAGCTTGTCCGCCTGCTGGATGGCCATCTTGTTGTTGCCGTTGTCAAGGTAGTCTGAGGGGGAACAAACGACAACAACTCAAGTCCCCGTCCGTGGCGGCAAAATCCTCTCAAAGACGCGTGGAAAAACATGTCAACGGACGCGACTTTGTCCAGCGTCTCACTGATGCTTACGCCCGCCCGCCCGCTACTTTGGGCTTTTACGGCGATCCCTTTTGGCGGTTGTGAATGACGTTGCGTGGTGAGTATGCACAAACGCAGTTGGGCCACTCAGGGGACAGCTGCCGGCCAAAATTAACCGCAGCAGACAGCGAGCGAGCGAGCGAGCGAGCGATTGTGTCACGTTGCTCTTCTATGGCTGCCAAACTTTGACTGACACTTGTCAGCATTTCTCCAAGTTGCATTGAGTTCACTCCATTCCCCGGTGTAGGGTGTGCAAACTTGTGCAAGCACGTGATCTTGCTTGGTGTTTTGATATCCGCAAATATGGCATTTCAACTTTAGATATCCAATAGATTTATTTTTATTTCAGTGGAAGTTATTTGTGGAAACCGGCGTATGGTATCAGAATAAAGCAAAACCCAAAGGCAACTCTTGTTTTTGGCCTTTTTTCTAACACACATTATCATCATCCAAGTGGAAACATTGTCGATGTGTCCCACGGTTAAAGTTTGAGAGCTGTGACAAGTCCACGCTAGCCGGCCGGCTTAGCACGAAGCATTGTCCGCGGCGATGCTAAATGAAAGCTAACCACTTAGCCGCTCAACTGCCGACACGAGAGCGACAAAGCCACAAGGCGGGCGCACCCGCGAAGCCAAAACTTGACCGACTGTCAGCAGGCGGCGGATAACCGGCACAGAAAGGCCAAGTTCTGATGGGAAAAACACCGACAGTCAATGAAAGAAGCGGTATGCGGCGGCAGCGGCATGTTAGCCGCTGAAGCTAGCTGTCAAATAGCAACAGAGACAGCGCAAGAAGGAGACGACAACCCGGTTTCAATTGGTTTTCTTGGATTTCACACATGTTAGCACCGGAAAGCTACCGGCAGAGAACCGCAGCACACCCCCTAGTTTGCTCTGGGAGGCAAGACCGGTGAAGGTGCACTGTCATAGGGCGCCGCGCAGCGTCGCGTCGCGTAGCGTCGCGCAGCTCAGCGCAGCGCAGCGCAGCGGGGCGACGGAGCCAGCCAGCCCTTGGTCGCCGATGGAGGGGCCTCGAAAAACTGCCCCTGCGGCTGGAAGCTGCAATTGTTGAAAGACGCCATGCGCCGATGCTCAAGCCAAGCCGACGTGGGTGCGTGTGTGCGTGCGTACGTGTGCCCGCCCGAACGAGCTCACCGTATATGGGTCTGAGTCTCCGGTCGTTGGGGTCTTGCACATGGCCTCGCGCCGCCATGGTGGTTTAGTTTACCTGCTGTTGGGGAAGTGTGCGCGCATGCGCACTAAACCCCAGTAGCATGCCCGCCCAAGCGGCATCCATCCGAAAAGTTCTCCTTTTACTCACTTACATTATTTACGAGACCGATTTACATTCAAAATGTATATCATCATATTTGCTCTCGAGTTCATCTATTGTGTTCATTTGGATGCATTGCTTCCAGTGTGTCTGTGATTTTTTTATTTTTTTTATTTTTGTCCAATCAGATCTTCGCCTCTACTCGTTGCCATGTTACCCTAATCTGCTCAGGTCCTTGTGCGCTTGGTCGAAGCAATATTTGATAACTGGCAACTTCGGCACGAAAAACATATTCAACAACCTGCATCTCTGATGGATAGGATGCATTTTATGAATGGACTTTATACCGCCAAACTTTGTGGTTGTTTTATATCAACGTAATTCTCTGCGTTGTATGTTTAGCTAGACATTACATTCAGCTACATGCGACCAACATCCCCCAAAACTCTTCAAACAGGTCCCTTACATCACCAGGTATCAGTGCGGAAGTTAATGCAACCTTTGTGCTTGGCAAAAAATGAAATACAAAAACTGGAAATTGGATTTTACTTCGACCCGTCATATCAGTCAAGTGTGAGTGTGCAGGTGGAAAAAAAAAAAAAAACACAAGCATTTCAGACTCATTGGTTGGAATTTATTCAATATTCTGTTGTGTTCCGTTGTCGAGACCTTCGGTCACAGCTTGGCAACTGTGAAAAGTAACCAAATAAAAGGAACTCATAATTGTACATTCACTACCGATACCCCTGAATGTAGCCTTTGCGATCAGTCCTTCCATCAATCAGAAAAATACTACATGGCAGAAAAGATTATTTTTTTTTGCCAGTGCTTGAAAAACACGTGGCGGCGGGGGGGGGCTGCCTGTTTCTAGTCCTCGCCTCGCAGTCAAGCCTCATCTGGCAAAGGAGTTTTCCCTTTAACAAATACACAGAAACCAAATCAATCCAAGACAAACAAGAGAGATGTGGGTGAGAAAATGCTAACATGTCATCTGCCGTGATGCCGTGTGAGGTCTCAACAGGTTGGGAAGGGGGGGGGACAAAACACCCTGCAATCTTAATGCAGACATCACATGAAAGCTGTTCAACAGTTTATTCCATTATCCTTCATATCCAGCTTAAAGTTCATTTACTAATAGCATCTTTGTCCAAACTAGTAAAAAAAGAAAAGAAAAAAATCCAAGATGGATATAAATAAAGAAAGGAGACCGCGGCCGCCCCCAACCCGTCAAGCCTCACGTGAACCGTGTTAGCCGTACAGTATAAAATCACACGTGAAAATGCTAGCAGCCCCAAAAGTACACTTAAACAAACAGCGCAAGCTCAAAAGTCTCCCGCTAGTTAGCCGGCGACGCTAGCAAAAACCACATCCGGTTTCGGCGCATTCGCACGAGGCCATTCCGACCGTGTCTGTGGATTATTTCTAGATGCCGGCCGGTTTTTGTTTTGCGTTTTGAGTTTGTTAACCACTGTAATGAACAACAGATGCCTGTAGATGGCGCTGTTGCATGGCTTGGGGTTTGAGATCAGCACAGCTTTTCAACAGAAGCTAAAGATCAATCAATTCATTTGAGTTGAAATGACTTTTTCAAATGTATTTTAAAATAAGGGGGAGGGGTGAAGCTCAATCCAGACTAGCCTCAGTAAGTTCTGAACGCGGTGGCGGCGGTCACGCGAGCGCTCGGCGGCCGTATGGGTTCCCTCCCGCCGACACGCGTTCAAGTACAGACAAAGACGCCGAACGACGACACCGGGGGAGATCATGGTAAAAATGGTCCAAGGGCCGCCCGATTTTGGTGAAAGCACATTCGTCTCCTAATGGTCAATCGAAAAGGTGGAAACGAGCCTGTTTGTCATTTACATTTCAGGCAAATTACGTCTGAGCAAAGAGTTTTCTTTTGGCTTTGTGTTTGTATAGAATATATATATCTCAATGTATATGTGTGTATGCAAAACCAGTTTGTTGTTTTCTTGTTGGAGCGGGGCGGGGAGGGGAGGGGTCTGTACTGTACAGCAGCGGGGAACCAGGGCCACTTCCTCCTGGTGGCGGCAGCGGCGACGGTGGTGGCGGCGGTGGTGGTGGGCGTGTCTCCGATGACGTTCGTCAAGACAGGGTCGGGGTGGTTTGGCTCATTGCTCGTGAGCTGCACTGGTGCCTCGAATCGGACCGGTCTTACGCAGCTGGATGAGGTGAACAGAAAGAGACAAAATGAAAATAGAAAAATACATGACAAGAACGTGGCAACAGGGAGGAGAAAACAATGAGAGAGAAAAGGAAGGAAAGAAAGAATGAATGAATGAATGAAAGACAGATGGCAACCCAAGTTGAGGGGGGAAAACGTGCTGGGCAAAGCGGCCATGTTGGAGGGATCCAGCTTGCACAAAAAGGACGTTTGACTTGAGCTCATCTACGTGTCCAGCGGAAATTGGGTTAGGGCTGACTCAAATGGTGTGGGATCCTTATTATTTCAGGGCTGGTGCCATTGAAGTCAGTCCCCGTTGGACTTTTTCCAATGCAGTGGCTTTGCCCCAACATCAAACATTGGCTGAAAATTTGGAAACAAGCCGTCGGCAAAATGTGACGACGAGGATGAGGGCGATGAAGCAAGTTCCAAGCGCGGTGAAGGACAGACAAGGAGCGCGGCACTCCCCATGCAGGCGGGCGGGCGGCCAGGCGCTCTGCGAGCGGAACTTACTGGGCCTGCCTCTAGACTTTGACTACAGCGACGGACGGCGTCTACTCGTCTGTCGCCGAGGTGCCTCGCACGTCGCCCTTCTGACGCATCTGATGTGACACGACAAGGTTAAGAAGCTCCGCCGGCCGGGCCTTGTGGGGCGCCCGTGTGGGTTACCTCCTCCAGCTCCCGCTGGGTCTCCTCCTCCATGCGCCTGATGTCCTCCATTGTCAGACCCACCCACTTGTCCACCCAGCAGAAGAGCTGGCGGTGGAAGTTGGTGAAGATGCGCTTTTCTTGCTGTGGACACACACACACACACACACACACACACACACTCCCATCAACAACTTAAATGCTTGAAAATTGCCAGTGAGCAGGCGGCGCTTACCCTGTGGATGAAGTTCTCCACTCTGGTTTGAAAGCCCCACCACCGGAACTTGACGGAGACCAGCTTGTACGCGCACATGTACGGACAATCCGTCTTCAGCTCGTTCTGCGAGGGGCAAAGAGATGCTATGCCACCGGCACGTCCTTTTCGTCCTCAGCGCTTACCTTCCACTCGGGGCCGAGGGGGCCTCTTCCGGTTTTGACCGAGCGAAAAAGGGACGGATCTTCTTCTTCTTTGTAGTCCTGCAAGGAAAGAACCAGTGGCGAGTTGCAAAGAGGTCACTTGACATCCTCGGGTGTAGTGGAGACATCTCAGAGACTTTGTCGCGCACTCCGTAAAATAAATTGCAGAAAAAGAAAGTGTTTCTTTTAGTGCAGCAACTACACCTCCAGTTTTCCCAAAAACAAAACAAAACAAAACGAGAAGCGGCAATCGGACAGATTTAATAAGAGTTTCTTGTCTTCTTTGATTTCTTTTTTTGAAATGGTTTGGTTTTGAAACAGGGCTACGTCAACCAGGAAGCTAGCGGGGGTTGTGCTGCTGCTCTCGCACGGTGGCGTTTTAATCCGGCAGGTCAGCGCGAGCCAACGGCAGATGGGCGTGCCGCTTGAGCCGCACCTCAGCGCTGATCCACTTAAGTCATTAGCGCGCTCGGGCTCGTGTTGCGGCGCAAGGGTTATGTCGGCGCCACGCGATCAGGAGGCGGGGCTTACAAGATCCTTTCCTCAAAAGTTGAGCACAACGGAAACCACTCAACCCGTGCGGGGGTCAACACAACTTACCCCCGCCGCCACCTCCTCTTTGTTGGCGATGTCTATGGGAACCACCTCCACGCTTCTCCACGTCTGCTCGTCCAGATCGTGCACCTGAAGCAGGGCGGGACGGGACGACAGTCGGTGACCCAAAAGCAGAGGGGCCCCGTGTTTGTTTTGGCGCCGCCTGGCCCGTACTCACGTTTTCCACCGTTCCCATGTCGGGCTTGTGCCACGTCTCGATCTTAATCTCAAAGTCATCTTTCATGTACTCGTTCTGCGAGGTGGGAGAGCAGCGCACGCGAGTTAGCGGGCCCGTTTTTCCCCCCCCAGAACAATACGTGATCTTCTAAGATGACACCATGAGGCGGCGTTGACAGCTGCGGCTAATCTCAGCCAAGTGAATTAGCCACGCGCTACCAACGGAGGCCAGGACTTATGGCTAAATCCCATCAAGCAATAAGGCGTTTGGCCGGCCCCGGCCGCACCGTTTCCGACGGAAGACAGGGGGCGCCGGCGCAAAGATGTGCGCCCGAGAGGAAGACGACACTCACCGTCACGACTGCAGCGGCCAGCGGGGGAGAGAAAAACAAAAGCTGTCAGTGTCATGAAGTCACTTTCAAGCGCGCGCACGCACGCACGCACGCACGCACGCACGCACAAACATTTCACTTTCAAGCACACCTTTTATCCCATTTTCAAGACAAACTCAAGCTGTGGAATTTGCAAGAACTCTGGCGCCGTGACGCACTTCCAATAAAGTCTTCGCTCTCTGTTAAAACGCTGCACTGCCTGAGGTCACACATTTCTTTGGATTCCAAACAAAGAAATGACAGTCACCCGGAGCGCCACCGAGCGGACAACACGTCGACTCACCGGTGCGGCAGTACGGGTACGCGTTCCAGGCCTTTTCGTGAAAGACGAACGCCGCCTCCGGCGCGAGCATCCTCACGTATCCCGGCACTTTACTGCAGGCGGCAAAAGAAGACCAGAGCGTGAAAAAGCGGCAGGGGGCATTCCGCTCCAAAAGTGCGAGCGGCGCACTGGCCTTTTTAAGTGGTAGATTTTGTGCGTGAACTGTCCCTTCTCGCCATCCTCCTCGTAGGGTTCGTTCTTCAGCACCTCGATACCCTCGCCGCCTCCGGTCTCGTTCTTGCTGGCCTCGGCGACCGAGTAGAGCTGGCCCACTTGATACTGGCGGAGGGAAGCCAAAGCCCCCGGGTGAAAGTCGCCCCCGTAAAATTGCGAGCGACGCGAGCGCGTGACGTGCGAGACTCACCTCTTCGACAGAAATGGGCAGCACCACGCGACTGCCAGGACAAAGCATAAAGAGAGGTGTGCCGTTACGGTGAGAGAATGTCGATTGAAATAAGTAAGGCACAGCAGCCTAGAGACTGCAAAATCCACAGACGTACACAAAGCGTCGTGTGACTTTCACTGAATTACTAAAGAGTTGTCACTGATTAGGGACGATCCATAATATCACGGATACAAATCGTGTCGGCAGCACAATGTCATTGCGATGCCTCGCAACAAACGCCGTGTACAAATTTGACCTCAGCAGACACCGTGTTGTGTACACGCATATGCACATGAATATATTTCCCATTAGAGTGAAGTGTGTCAGGACATTTTGTAGGCTGCAAAAATCACTTCCTCCCCTGGACTCAAAATGAATGTAGGACAGCACAGTCAGCAGCATACAATCCCGCTGCTGAGCGTTTCATGTATTCTTTGTATCTTTTACGGTTACAATGACAGACATTGCAATTTTTTTGAAGCTAGCCGGCCAGTTGAAGTCCCAACCGCCAGCTTGTTGCCGTGCTAACAGTCGGCATTTAATGGCACAATGGGGCCAATTGCCACGCGACAATGTGGCATGGCAGCCCGCTTTCCGCGTCCTCTTTGGAAACCGTTAGCAGGAGTGCCAGCCATTGTTGAGGTGGAACCGAGCTAGGGAAATGTTCTGCTGCTGCTGCTGCTAGCGGTCAGGCTGCCAGCAAAGCTCCTAGCCTAGCCCGCTAGCGTTTGCGGCTAAATCCGACGGAGTCTTAATCTGTCCCTCAAAAGCTTACCATTACGCCACTTTGGGGCTATAACGAGATGCTAGCCGGTTGGCCGAAGCTAGTGGCGTTAGCACGCCTACGCGCCAGTGTTGTTTCAACGATCTGAACGCAAACCATGGTTCTGTGTGTCATTTTATTATTACGTGAATTTAATTGATTGCGAGGCGAAATGGCCAGTCCAGCCTAGCCTAGCCTAGCAGTTAGCGATAGCTTCTCACTAACAACGCCTTAAAAAGACCGGTCCCGGTCCCCCCCCGGTAAAGCACGTCCGTTATCCTGCCCGCCCGCAGCATGTCTTTTGAGGCTTACAGGTTGAGGGAGGAGCCCAGCAAACCAAACCGATCACGACTCGCTAATAAGACCCTAAAATGGATGAAATTCACCCGAAGGATGATAAAGGGGTGTGGGGGGGGGGACAACAAAAACCACGTCAGACTCACTATTCCTTGATGAGCACCATCTTCATCAGCCGGTCTGCGCCTGCGCAGTAGCAGGCGAAAGGAGAAGGCACGGTCAACAAGTTGGCCCCGCCCTCCAGGGGACATCCGATTGGCCGAGCCGATCGATAGCCTATTACCTTGAAAGCAAACGATCAATCAATCATTAGCTCATCTCGCCCTCGACTGCAAAAAGTACAAAGACTCGCACAGTGTTGGAATCATCGACGTATTTATGACAGAAGTGAAATAAGCGTATATCAAATGTGCTACTGAAATCGTTTCCATATGAGACAAATCACAGTGTTCTTTCTTTCTGTCCACTTGACCCACAGCAGCATTTGATTCCTAGCAAGCAATACTTTCTCAGGTTCAATCAATCACCCTGGCAACCGGGAAGGTGCCGATATGAATGTCAACACTTGGAAGAAGGGAAAAAATGCCCAGATAGAAATTTGTAGCCAGAAGGAAATTTTGTGCGTTTGGAGGCGGAAGGCGCTTTGCTGTCCACACTGGGGAGACGGTCGGAAGTCTCACTGGACTTGTGTCGCGACGAGAGCTCCAGCAAACCCAGAACGTCATTCTTCGCTGTGCTCATTTTCTTTGCCGGAAGAAGGCCGGCGGGGGATGCGCCTTCGTGTTGGCGGGCCGCCTTGAAGCTTTTGAAGCGAGGGAGCGTGACGGCGGCGGCGGTGGTGGTGGAGGAGGGTGGCGCCAGGGAGAATTTGGGGTGGGACTCGCTGCTAACAGCTTTTGGATGACACTTGCTCCCAGTTGAAGATATGACCCGGTACTCGGTGTCAGGTGAAGTTTTGTCGTGACAATCTCTGCCAGGTGCTTTGAGGTGAAGTGAAGACGCTTTGCCAGCCAGAGGTTTGGGGGATGAGGGCGGAGCCAGCTTCTGCAGCGAAGAGGAGCGGCACGGCGGTCTGGGAGAGAGAGGACCGAGAGGCGCCCTACTCGGGGGTCTGCTGAAGGCGCTGGTCTCGGACGGCTGGAAGGCGCGTGCGCCCCTGCTCAGGATGGGAGTGACGGGTGTCGAGAGAGAACGCCGCCCGGGGGTCCGCTGCAGGATCTCCACGGCACGCATGTGGACCCGGGTCTCCTCCAGGATCTTGCGAGTCAGCTCCTCGGGGTCCAGCTGTCCCGTGGGTATGCCGCGCGGCTCCTCGCGGCCGCTCATCTTCGCTTTGCTCCTCTGAGGAGACGAGCTGCGCAAATGAAGGATGGGATCGGAACCGGCTACCAATGCTCGAGAGCAGCCGATTGATTGGTGGCGTGGCGCGTTTTGAGGAGAGATAAACATTTGAACTTACAGTTCCTGCGTGTGTCGCGGCTCGGACGGAACGTTTGGCGGCGGCGCTTCGACCGTGGCGCAAGCGGTCCCGGTCCGGCGGTGTCCCGCGGGACCCGCGTCACGGTCCTCTGGCCTCAGAGGCTCGCTGCTGATGATGGCGTAGCCCCGGTGGTCCTCGTCGCCCGCCTCCCCTTTACCCAGATTGGCCAGTCGCCGGGAGAGGCGAGGCGTCGCCGCCCCCTCCTGCGCTTGCGAGCGCCGGCCGACCGCATCGCTTCCCGCGGGCTCGGGACGCGGCCAGAACCCGAGAGAGGAGGTGAGCGAGCTGAGGCTGTAGACGGAGATGGCGTCGCCGCTCGGCGCGTCCGGGTAGAGGGAAGGACGAGGCGGCGAGGCGGGAAAGGACGCGGGCTGAGGCGTCGGCGGAGAGGACGACAGAGACTCCGACGAGGACGACTCGTACGTGCCGACGCGCTCGGGAACGTCTGCCAGGTCTGACCCGGAAGACCGGTGTCACGCGTGACGGCCTACGAGAAGGCTCGCTAAGAGAATGAGGCGCTCTCACTCACCAAAAAGCGCCAGGAGTGAGCGGAGGGCCAAAGCCATGACTCGCCTGCTGGCCCGCTTGCCCGTCTTCAGCAGAACGTCCTCCCGACCCACCTGGCACAGGTCCAACCCTGAAGAGCAAACAGGAGGCGTGGTCGTCAGCGCCCTCCGTCGCCTTTGTTTTTCTCCGTTTCGCCGACCGAGCGACCGACCGAGCGCCGCCAGGAACTCGTGGCATCCCGGAAGCCTCCACGCACGCACGCTGAGAGACACGAAGACGGCGGCCGGCGATTGGTCGCTCTCACCGTCACGTGACTGCAGCTGCAGCAGCACCTGGTGGAGCTGGCGCATGTGGAAGCAAAGGAGAAGAAAGCTAAAGTCTGAAAGCGCAAGGGAAGTCGACGTGAGCCACGCCGTGCCGTTGCGTCGGCCGGCCGGCTCACCTCGGGTACGAGCGGCTCTCCCGCTTGGGGCGCCGACACCAGTTTGCAAAGAGCCTCGAAAGCTGCCGGGCTAAGACCTCCACACACAAACGGGATGCCAGTCATTTGAAGCGCAGAAAGCTGAAAACTCGTCTCGAAACGCTCGTCCTGGCTCGAAAGGCAAATTCCAAACCCGAGCCAATTTGAAACCTTAACGGTACCGAGCAGGGCTTGCACGGTGAGACTGCAGCGCTGCAGCCGTTCTCCGGGGTCCGACGTGGGGAAGAAGACGGCGGCGGGGAGGCCGGAAGCGCCCGCGTCCAGACGGAAACCCACCGCCGCCAACAGAGGGCGCCACCCGGGCACGCCGCCGACCTACAACGACCGAGAGAAGGTCACGACCTCACAGCTCGCTGGGATCCAGAGGAGGCCGCCCGCCCACCTTATCGTCAACGCTCTGCTGCGACGTGTACATGAGCTTGGCGTGGCCACTGTGGATGCGCTGCAAAGATTTCTCCACCTGCGTGCGGCAACGAGACCCGCCGTTTGCTTTTCATTCGGCCGGATGATTCCAAAGGTGCGTCGGCGTCTTGACTTCCAACCAGGTGCAGAAGAACCCTCAAGGCGTCCCTGGCCCGGTCGGCGTGGCAGAGAACCTCCGCCAAGGCCCGTCGCAGCGCCGACTCGGGCCCGTTGAGCCGGACGTCGCCGCCCATCAGAAGGTAACCTGAGCGACGTTTGGTTTCATTTGAAAAGACGACGGGGATTTTGAGTGTGCTCACCTGCCCAGTTGAAGGGGTCCGCAAAGTCCTTGCTGTCGCGGAGCGTACTCATGGCGCCGGCCAGCGCGGCGCTGGCTGCGGCGCCGTCGAGCAGCGCCGAGTAGAAGCTCTGCATGAAGAGTTTGGCGGCGGGCGGCGCCGTGGCCCACAGGGACACGCACACGCACCGGACGCCCGCCGACAGCAAGGCCCCGGTCAGACCCGACAAGCCGTCGCACGTCAGCCGCACGCCGGACTCGGGGTAGGACCTGAGAGAAGATGATTATGGACCTTTGAGGGCGTGAGAACGTGAACCTCCGGCACCAACCTGAGGACCACCAGCTTCACACTCAGGTTGAGCTCCAAGATCTCCTCGGCAGTGAGGAGGAAGTCTCGAAGCGGAGGACGGCTCTCGCGCGCATCCTCGCCGAGGCGAGCTTTCTTTCCTTCCGCGCTGGGTGCCGTCGCGCACCGGCCCCTCTCTTCCTCCTCGCCGCCGGGGTCGAGCACCAGGGCGGCCAGCTTCCAGGAGACGCGAGTGGCAAAGTGAACGCACTGCGCCTGCGCCAGGGCGGCGAGGGCACGCTCCTTGGTGGCGTCGGCGAGCTGGACGCAGCCCAGACGCTCGCCTAGACAGAGAGCCTCGTCCCGGGCCGACGGCGGCGGAGCCCACGAGCGGCCCCGCCACGGGCCAGGCGCCCCCACCACGGCCAGTCCCGAGCCGGCGACCCGGCAGGGCGGAGCAGGTGGCCCGGAAGCTCGCAGGCTGGCTAACGACGGCACGCAAAACAGAGCGAACATCTGGTACAGGAACTCGGCGGACGAGCTTCCTTTGAGCAAGGCGAAGGGCACCAGGTACAAGTCACCCTCCAGGACCAGAACCAGTTGCCGGCGTGGACCCGCCGGACCACCGGCGTGCAGCAGGCCCTGACACAAAAGAGTTGACGCAACTTGAAAGAACTCCACGTATGCGGCTCGTTCCTACGTACCGCTTCCATCGGCGCGATGAGCAAGTCGTAGAGGGCGACGAGAGGAGAGGCGTCCGTGCCGAGGCGGCGGCGAGGAGAAGACGAGCCGTCCTCGGCCGGAGAAACGCCGGCGCTGTGACAAAGCGGATAAGCCCGTTGGGCCGGTCTTTGATCGACGAGCTGGTGCGACGTCGGGCTCGCACCTGTTGGAGAGGTTGTCGGCGGACGCCACGCGCAGGTAGCCGTCCAGCTCGTCGTCAAAGCGTCGCTCGGGGGCCTCTCCGGCTTGGCTCTCTGTCTCGCTGCCCACGTTCATCCTGCGAGGGGAACGGGATGTTTTGCTAATTCTGACCTTTGATCTCCCCATGATCCCGCCTCTCCAGAACTACTGAACAGATGAGTCGCAAACAGTCGGGTGTCGTTGCGCGTTACCTGCTGAGGTTTCCGTCAACTCCCAGAAGCTCTCTGGCGGCGCAGACGTACTGCTCCAGAGAGCGCCGGCCGCCCTCCCGCAAGCCGGAGCCATCTTTGAACGCCGGCGTGTCGTCGGCTCCGAGACGGGCCTGGTTGAACTCGACGACGCCTGACACGGCACGAGCGCGACGCCGGTGACGCTAGCGACGAGGCGCTCGCTCCCAAGGCGAGCGGTCGGGAGATGTTCTCCTACCTGAGCCGGGAACCAGCAGCCAGCTGTGCAGGAAGCCTCTCGCCAGCGAGAAGTACAGCACCGTGGCCTTCTGGCTGTCGACCGTCTCTAGGATGCTCTCCACCGTGACCGGGGCACGCCGGTCCGAGCCCATCGGGAGGTCGGCGAAGGTCCGCGTTCGGGCTCGCTCCGCTACGGCCAGCGCCTCCTCCGCGTGGCCTGCGAACCAAGCGCCGATGAGCGGAAACGACAGAGACGGTCTCGGCGTTGTATTTCAGCTACCCAGGCTGACGAGGACCCTCTGGAGAGCCTGGTACGAGTCCGTCTGCAGGTCTAAGAGGGCGCGCTTGCGGTCGACGCTGCGCTGCGTCTCGCGGCCGACGCTCTCAAAGAGAAGCGAGGCTCTGTGAAGCTGAAGCAGACGTGGCTCGTCACCGCCGTGGCGAGTGGACACGCGGCCGCCCGGCCGGACAAAGCGCAGACCTGCCGCCGGGCCTCCGCCAGGTTCTCGGCAGCCCACAGAGACAAGCCGAGGCGGTGGCGCATCTCGGCCTCGTCTTCTCGGCCGCCGGGTAACCGCTCGGCCAGGCGAAGACCTGAAAGCCGTCCCGGCTTATAGTCAGTCGACAAAGTCTTGACGCTGCCGTGAAGTTGCTCACCTTCCCGGAGGTACACGGCAGCCTGCGTGTCGTTGCCCAGCGCGTGGTGGATCCTCCCCAGGGCGCCGTAGGCCCGGCTTTTGGACAGCAAGTCGCCGCTCTGCGCCGCCATGCTGAGGTGCTGCTCCTGGAGAAGCAGAGCCCGCTGGTAGTCGCCCAGGGCCTCGTAGGTCACTCCCAGGTTGGCGGAGGCTCGCGTTTGGCCCGTGGCGCATCCCGCCCGCTCCGCCACGTCCAGAGATCGTCGGTGCCACTGCAGCGCCGTCTCGTAGTCGCCCATCGATCGGTACACTCGGCCCAGCTCATCGCTGGCCTCCGCTTCCAGGGATTTGTCCTGAGCGGACGGAGAAAAAGAGCCATTTGCCCAATTGCCCGGCCGGCCGGCCGCCAGCCGACCGCCGTCGACGTCAAGCTCACCCCGGCCGAGCGAGCGATGCCGAGTCCGCGCTCCAGGCAGGACAAGGCCGGCTCGTAGTTGCCCATCTGGCCGTGCAGGGCGCCCAGGTCGCCGTACGCCCGCGCCTCGCCACCCTCCGGCCCGCCCAGCTGGTGAGCCGCCACCAGCCTCTTCTCCAAGCACACCAAAGCTTGCTGGAGGTTGCCCGCCGACCTGCATGGGACAGACACGGAGGAGGCCGGTGAAAAACGGAGGCGTATGAACGACGGGGCTCAAAGTTGCCGGAAGAGACCTGTGAGCGTCGGCGAGTCCTCTGTAGGCTTCCTCCTGGTCCTGAACTCGCTCCAGACTCCGAGCCACCGTCAGGGCCTCGTGGTAGCACCGCACGGCCTCGTCAAAGTCTCCCAGGGCGAGGTAGCAGTCGGCCATGTTCCCGTAAGCCTTCCCCCGAGGCGGGACGGCGTCTCCGGAACCAGAGCGCCGCAGGGCGGCCAGCTGCTGCTCCAAGAAGCCGACGGCCTCCTCAAAGCGGCCCGCGTTCCTCTGGGCGATGGCCATGTTTCCGAGGACCTGGGCCTCCTGGCGGGCGTCGCGCAGCCGTCGCGCCAGGCCCAGCTGAGCCTCGTAGCACTGCAGGCCGGTGTCGCCGTCTCCCAGGTCGGCGTGAACGGCGGCCAGGCGAGCCAAGGCGCGGCACTCCCCGCCGGGGTCGCCCAGATCCTTGCGCAGGGTCAGCTCCCGGCTGTGGAAGGACAAGGACGTGTCCAGCTGGCCAAGCAGCCTGACGGAGAGGGTGACCGGGTGAAGGCTTTGCTCAACCATTCGGTTCGGTGGACTTCTCACCTGTGTACTGATCCGAGAGCCGAGTAGGCGTCCGCCTCCATCTTCTGATCGCTGAGCCGGTGAGCTAAAGATAACTGCTGTCGGTAGAAGCCGGCGGCTCCCTGAAGATCGTCCTGACAAATGCTGACATCTCCGAGGTTGCCCAAAGCCCTGAAGATCGCCTACAAACGCAACACGGGCAGCACGGGCGGCGCGGGCAGGATCTCCGACCCCTACCTTTGTGTTGTCCAAAGCTTTTGCGATCTGGAGCAGATGGTTGTGACACTCCTGCGCTCTGCTGAACTCCCCCAAGGCTTTGTGGGCCAGGCCCAGGTTACAGTAGGCTTTGGCCTGGGCCAGCTTGTCTTGAAGGTCCTTGGCCAAGGCCAGATCTTGCTGGTAGTATCTGGTGCGCGGAAGGTTTTTGGTGTGACGACCGGCCGCGATGTCACCGAAGGCGCCCGCTGCGTCCGACTCGGCTTTCGCCGGGTCGTGACCTGACCTGACGGCGTCTTGGTACTGTCCCAGGCAGAAGTGGGCGTAGGCGAGGTTGTGGCAAACCTTTCCCTCGGCCTCCGGATCCCCAAGGCCGGGTGCCAGAAGCAAGTACTGGCCGTAGTACGGCAAGGCCTCCTCGTAGTGTCCTCGGCAGCAGTGGAAGTTGCCCAAGTTTGCTGAAAAGGGGAGAAGGAGAAAGTCAAAGCGTGGCCTTCTTTCAAGTTGAGCGACGCCCGACTTGCCTAACGCTCTGGCTTGGCTCTGAACGTCGCCCAGCTCCCTTGAGACGCTCAGATGGCGCAGGTAGTGCTGGAGGGCCCGGTCTGGAGCGCCCAGCGCCTGGTAGGCCGCCGCCAGGTTGCCGTGCGTGGAGGCCTGCGACGCCCGGTCGTTCACCTGAATGGAAGACGCCCGAGCGCTCGGTCAGCTGCCTGCCTGGGGGGCCACCCTTCCCTTCCCCACGCTCCGCGGAGCTTCACCTCCAGGGAGATGTTCAGCTCCTGCCGGTGGAAGCCGGCCGCTTGCTCGTAGAGGCCCAGGGCGTGGTAGGCGTTGCCCATGTTGCCGTAGGCCCTCCCCTGGGCGGCGTAGTCCCCCACTTCCTGGGCGCACAGCAGGTCAGCTTTGTGGAACTTCAGGGCAAGGTGGTAGTCGCCGCGCATCTGGTGGACGATGCCTGAGGGGACCAAACGTCCACCGGCTCGAGTGTCAATCGTGGCCGAGAAGTGGTTGAAACGCAAACAGGCGGGCGCAGCAGCCCAGTCACGTGACTGACTGGGAGTCCGGTCGTAGCGACGACGCTCGGTAAATAAAAGATGAGCGCGGTGGCGGCTGGCTGGCTGGCTGGCTGGCTACACGCGTGTCAACTGATCTGGAGCCACCTACCCAGGTTGGAAGAGGCTCTGCCTCGAGCCCCCGGGTCCCCGAGCTCCTCGGCGATTTCCAGTTGACGCCGGTGATAGCGGAGCGCCCCGTCCAGGTCCTGCGTGAGCAGCGCACATACAATTGCGTGCAAATGGCGCATTCAAAGCGCGGGCTGACCTGCACGCATCGGGCGGCGTGTCCCAGGCCGGCCAAGGCCCTCATCTCCAGCGTGCCGTCTCCGAGCTCCCGGGCCAGCTTGAGAACTCGGCTGTGGTACGACACGGCTCTGTCGTAGTCGCGCTGAGCGTGGTAGGCGCCGCCCAGGTTGCTGTAAGCCCGAGCTTCCTCGCGCCGGTTCCCCAGACTCTGAGATTGACATGAGACGATTCTTTGGGAACCTTCTGAAATTCAGATGGCAGAAAATAACGACGACGTCGGCCGGCACCTTGGCGATGTCCAAGTGTTCCCGGTGGCAGCGCAGGGCGCCGGCGACGTCTCCCATGGCGGCGTACGCGGCGCCCGTGTCGCCCAGCTGCCGGGCCTGGGAGAGCCGGCAGCCATTTTGCTTGGCCAGCGCGACGCACTGCTTGTGGCTGGCTAGCGCATTAGGGTAGTCGCCGATGGCCGCGTACACGTGGCCCAACCCTCGGAGAGCTTGGGACGCTGCCTGAGGTTGGTTGGTACACCATAGCCATTGCTCATTGTGCTATCTAGAGTCGACGTCCTTTGCGGGCAAATGAACATTCTCGTCCACAACCATCAAGTAAAGCGGCGACGTCGGAAGCAAAGGCGTCATGGAATGAACTGATCACAAACCTCTTTGTGCTTCAGCTTCATGGCGAGAATCAGTTGCTGCCTGTGATTGGCCAGCGCCTCTCGGTAACAGCTTTTAGAGAAGAGGGCGGAGCCAAGGTTGCCGTGGGCGCGGCATTCGCCCGTTTGGTCACCTGCCGAGGCGTGGCGTCACACTCGTACGGCCATTACAAGCCGAGGGTCGCTTACCTAAGGCGCGGGCCACGTCCAGGTCCCGTCGCATGTAGGCCAGGCTCTTCTCGGCGCGGCCCAGCGACCAGTGAGCCGCGGCGAGCGCAGAGAAGACGGAAGCGCGCATCTTCAGCGAGCACGTGCCGATCTGCAGCGCCGCTTCCAACGCCTCGGCGGCGGCGGCGTGCAGGCCGTGCGTCAGCAGCTCCTGTCCGACCAGCGCCGCCAGCATGAAGGGGCTGCGCTCCAGCTTCATGCTTTGCAGCTGCCGGTAGGCGGGCTCCAGAGAATCTGCGCAAAACGGGGCGCTCAACTCGGGGGTCGGGCGGTCGTGTCGGACACCAACTCACCTCGGAGGGGCGACTTCATGGCGGCCTCCGTCATGCCCGTCAGAAGCTGCGGACTCTTGGGCTCCCGAGCCAGGCCCGAGGCGAAGGCCGCCAAGGCGTCTCCGTGGCGACCCAGGTGCTGCAGCGCCACCGCCTGGCGGAAGTAGGCCTGCAGACGGTGAAAGGAAATGGTCAAGTACTGGTCCAAAACGGAAAAAGCCCACTCACCTTCCTGCGGGGTCGCCACTTCATCATGTTTGCCCCACAATAACCAGTCAGTCCCGTGTTCACCTGCTCGCTCAAGACCGATGCTGAAACCTGATAGGCTGCGCAGAGCCTCTGACCCCGCCCGCTCTCGCACAGGTTTAGAGATCACGTTACAGCAGGGAGGGGCGGGCAGCAGGGGTCAACGTGAGCGGCCGCGAGTGAGCTCTGATTGGCTGAGTTGAGTGGCAAATATAATGGATGAATGAGTGCTATTTGAATGTGCTTGCATGAGTCCAGGATGGTTCTGGGCGAGCCAGACTGCGGTTAAGCCGCCCGGACCGGAGTGGAGCGGACCGGAGCGGCCCGGCCCGGCCTGACGGTGACCCGGCCAAACCTTCTAATCTCATGCCGGCCCACGTCCTGCTTCCGGCAGCCAACGCTAATGACAGGGCGGGCCTCGGGCGGCGCTTTCCACACAAAGGGCACGCCACGCAAGACCAGCTGCGTGCGTGCGTACGTGCGTGCGTGCGTGGGAAAAAGGCAAATGGAAAAATACTTGGCAAAACCGTTTTAGTCGAGTTCTTCTCCTATTTTGACTTCCATTGCCTCCAATCAAAAGGCTGGACTTCACGCACACACACACACACACACACACACGCAAAGCAAGACGGCTTCTGTTATTGTCTTTAAGAGCCAAGGCCGAGCGCCAAAAAACACACGCTTCCGTCCATTCTCTGTGGCAGGAAGTTCATTTTCTTTCGCACAAATTCTTTTTTGGTGTGCTCTGCACTTTGCACTTTGCTTGTGATTTGGTTTCATGATTTGTCGACATGAAGCTCCTTAACTGACTTTTTGGCCCGGACTGTGTACCCTTTTCGAGTTCTTGCAAATGTCACAAAGGATTGGGGCTCCCATAGTCGTACCTGCGTCCATTTTGGGTTGATGTCTCGGGCCTTGTTGGCGTCGTGCAGGGCCTGGCGGTAGCGGCCCAAGCTGAGGTGGGCCGCCGAGCGGGTGCTGTAGAGCACGCAGTTGAGGGGGTCGGCGCCCAGGGCTTCCGTGCACAGGCGCGCCGCCAGGGCAAAGTCGCCCCGCTGGCACGCCCGCTCACAGCCACGGACGCCATCCAACGTGTGGTGGCCTTTGCCTGGAGCTGAGTCATGTGCTGGCCCCGCCCCTTTCTGCATGCTGGCTGAGGAGGAGGACAGCGGTGATCTGAAGAGGAGAGGGAGGCTGCAAGGAGAAGCGACAATTGAAAACTTTAAAATACAATGGAATGATGGATTTATTTATTTTTTTGTATTCAAAACAGCTTTTCAAAAGAACTTTCTGTGTTTTGGGGAATTTGTGTCGATGATTTCTTCTCATTTGAATCAAGTTCAATTGATGGTACAGACTGTTATTAGTTTTGACTTGGAAAATATGCGGATGGGGAGAGCTGCGTGCATTTTTGAACTTTCTACAACAACAAATTGTTGACTGGATTGTGACGTCACCAATCCAGCTTGCAGGCTAGACATACACAGTCGGAAATAATCAGCAACGCGAAAGTAAAGACAGAAAAAGCGAGCAAATCGAGATAAAAATACAGAGCATGAAATCATCCTGAAATAACGCGAGTTGACTTTCTGGAGCCAGCAGAATATTTGGATTTGATTTGATCTGATTTTGACGCGTCCCCCCTCACCTTGTTCTCCTGGGAAGCTGGGCAAGTTTCCATCAAGCCGCCGCCGTCACGCGCAGCCCCTGAGCCCGATAAGAGTGAGTGAGACTGAAGTTCGGGCTGGAGATTCCAATCATCGAGTCCAGTCCAACGGGAACCATGTTTGCCGGAGTTCACCTCCTCTTCTGGACATGCGTGCGTGCGTGCGTGCGCGCGCGCTTGTGTGTGTGTGTTGGTCCGGTCGGCAAACTTTCTCGCGGTGACGCAAGAAACAAAGTGCCTTTGACAAAAAGTTGGCCAACAAAATTCTCGCCAGTATTTTCTCGAGGTAAATGACCACATTGGTCATCATTTTTGAGGACGATGGTAAGAAAGAAAGAATACATATGAATAATCAAATAAACAAATACATCCATAATTAATACACATACACCAATCAATCAATACATTTAAAAAATAAATGTACACAAATCAATCAATGTCTGTCATACACGCATAGCCACTGTCTTATCCAATTCGTTGTAAAACTAAAAGACAAATGATATAAATAGGCTTGTTTCCAATATTAATTGTTTGCATTTGATCATTCGGCGAGTAAAACAAAAACAAAAATACGTCACTTCCGGGATGAAAAGTCGGTCACTGCTGCCTTTACGTTCACAAGGTTTGGTCGACTTTGACCCAATGAAAATACTTCAAGTACAAAAGAAGCTTATGTACACCAAAGTAAGCCTTCCTTCCCTCCTCGCTTCCTTCCTTCCTTCCTTCCTTCCTTCCTTCCTTCCTTCCTTCCTTCCTTCCTTCCTTCCTTCCTTCCTTCCTTCCTTCCTTCCTTCCTTCCTTCCTTCCTTCCTTCGTTCCCTGAACAAATCACGTTGTACATTCGGCGCATTCGCTGAGGAGTTGCGTTTCGTAAAGCGTGCGTCTCGATCCCGACCCTCCGCGAACGCAGCACGGCCTCCAAGCAAACATGGCGGCCCTTCTCTGCAGAGCGAGCCAAGGTGAGCAATTTCACTTCTTTCCCGATGGAAAACCCAATGAGCACGTATGTGGCCGGGGTGCTAAGCCTCCGATGTCCCTTCGCTCGCTCGCTCGCTCGCTCGCACGCTCACAACGGTCGCCCAACTCGTTGGGTCATTGCAGCGATGAAAAAGGCAAGGCAAAGGACAACAACTTTCTTTGCCACTTCCAAAGTGTCCGTCCCGTCCCTTCCCGTCCCTTGTTTAAAGCTTTGGTGCAGCCACCAATCGACGTGGCGTGAATATGTGTGACGTTTCTTGACCCGTCAAGCTAATGGAGACCATTTCAGGTGCACGAGCAAATGAGAGTGGCAAGTTCTCGCTACGTTCCTGTTGACACTCACTCTACGCGTCAAACTGCCCGAGGCCTTCAAATAATGCCAACCTTGTTATCGTCACTGTGTCTTTGAAGGAATTGCTCTTTCTGTTGTAAATGATAACTTTGGATGGATGGATGGATGGATGGGTATGGCCTTCCTCGTAGCCGTCGGCCTGCGCGGATGGCGCCGACTATCTCAGCTCGCGGAGCTTCCGGAAACCCATGACATGCTGCGGCGGACGTGCCGCGACTTTGCCGAGCGGGAGCTGAAGCCCATCGCCGCCCGGCTGGACAAGGAGCAGACGTACCCGGCGCGGCAGGTATGTCGGCCGGCCAAGAGCAGACGTAGAGCTGACCTCGTCCAAGCCGCCTGGTGTGTTCCGCTCGCTCAGATTCTGGAGCTGGGCGCCATAGGCGTGATGGCCATGGAGGTCCCCGAGGAGCTGGGCGGCGCCGGCATGGACTACCTGGCGTACAGCGTGGCCACGGAGGAAATCAGCCGCGGCTGCGCCAGCACCGGCGTGGTCGTCTCCGTCAACAACGTGAGACGCTTCCCGCGTTAGCGCCGGATGCACCCGCCGAGTCTCGCCGCCGCCGAGTTGCCGAGGGACTCGGCGGGACCTTTGTCTCCACCCGTCCTGACTCCCGCGTGTCGTCGTGGCTCGCCCGTCTGTCAGTCTCTCTACTTAGGCCCGATCCTGAAGTTTGGTTCTGAGGAGCAGAAGCAGAAGTGGATCACTCCTTTCACCGATGGCCATCGGGTGGGCTGCTTCGCCCTCAGCGAGCCAGGTAAGCGAGCGGCGGGCCAGCCGACGTCTTGACCTCCTGCGACCGGCCGTCTCTCAGGCAACGGCAGCGACGCGGGCGCCGCGTCCACGCTGGCGCATCAAGACGGCGACCATTGGGTTCTGAACGGCACCAAAGCGTGGATCACCAACAGCTGGGACGCCGCCGCCGCCATCGTCTTCGCCACCACCGACAGAAAGCTGAAGCACAAGGCAAGAGTTTCGGATGTTCGGTTGGGGCGAGCGGCCGGCGCTAACGCCCTGTCTGCGTAGGGCATCAGCGCCTTCCTGGTGCCCGTGCCCCACCCGGGCCTGTCGCTGGGCAAGAAGGAGGACAAGCTGGGCATCAAGGCGTCGTCCACCGCCAACATCATTCTGGAGGACTGCAGGATCCCGTCGGCCAACATGCTGGGACCCCGCGGCGCCGGATTCAAGATAGCCATGGTAACCCGATCGGCAGACATCAAAGTGTTTCCCTCAATGGAGTCCGCTGGCGTCACGCCAGACGGCCGAGGCCATCCGTTCGGTTTTGTCTCGATCCGGTGCGGCGGCAAACGTTCACGACGGCTTCAGCATTTGGATTTAGTTGTCGGCTAACCGCTGCACCACTGGAAACATAGCACCGGGACTGAGCTTTTTTTGTGCTCGATCCGTCTGTGACCGGCTTACTCTAACCCTTTGCAGCAAACTCTGGACAGCGGGCGCATCGGCATCGCCGCTCAGGCGCTGGGCATCGCCCAGGCCTCGCTGGACTGCGCCGCCGATTACGCGCACAAGCGCGTGGCCTTTGGCGCCCCCATCGGGAGGCTGCAGGCTATACAGGTGAGCAAGCAAGCGCCTGGTTCCGGAAAGGGGGGCCGAGCCATCCGTTGATGGGCTGGCTCAGCTCCCTTTGTCTGCCGCCTAGTTCAAGCTGGCCGACATGGCGCTGGCCATCGAGAGCGCTCGCCTGCTGACGTGGAAGGCGGCCCTCCTGCGCGACGCCGGGCGGACTTTCACCAAGGTAGGCGTCGGTCCTCGTCGCAACTTGCTGCCGTGAGGCCTCTCACCGTCGGCGTGCCGTCCGCAGGAAGCCGCCATGGCCAAACTGGCCGCCTCCGAGGCCGCCACCTTCTGCTCCCATCAGGTGAGGCGGCTCGACGCACCCGTGCAACTTTTCTTTTTCTGTTTGGTCAAAAGAAAAAAGCATTCAGCAGCGTTTTTCACGTTGTGTTAGGCCCAATTTTCTTCAAGCCGACCGCTTTTACCTTTCTTGTGTCGGCCATCAGGCCATCCAGGTCCTGGGCGGGATGGGCTATGTGACGGACATGCCCGCCGAGCGCCACTACCGCGACGCTCGTATAACCGAGATCTACGAGGGCACCAGCGAGATCCAGAGACTGGTCATCGCAGGACAGCTACTCAAGGACTATGCCGCCTAGACCTCAACACGCACGCAAAAATCCACAAACGGTGTCAACAAAACATGAGAATGTGTCTCTTTTGTTTTTCTCACACTAAATGTTAACAGTTTGCAAGCTAAGCATTTGGACAAGTCACGTGTGCCTCAAGCATCATCACAATTGGGAATATACGCCTTTTTGTAAACCGGCAGTAGGTACCGAGTGCTACTTTCCTCCAGGCCGTTTTTTGGGCCCCAGTGACGGATGAAGATTCAATCCATATGGTGACGCCTCGCAAATGATGGTCAGCAAAAAAAAAAAAAATAGTGCCTCGCCCGCACCACATAGTGTAGCCTATCGACGATCCGGCAGCGGATGGCTTGAGAAGAAATCTTGAAGAAGCCCCGCAGGAGCCCAAAGACTCCATCCGGTGCGCCAGCCACACCTGCAGACGCAAAAATGTCCAGCAGATGGCAGCAGGACGCAACCAACGGCGTTGAATACGTCATAACGCAAAGGAGCAAAACGGACAAAATTAAAACACGGATAAAAAAAAAAAACATGGAGGGATGTTGAGGTCGAACTATTTATATACGAAAATGGATGGATGGATTGATATTTTACTTTGGTAATTTCAGTTTGTATGAAGCGCATGTTGGGACGCGGACATCGTCAAAAATATACGATGTATATCATGTGAATCTATGTTAATGTATGTACATATATGTAGACATATTTACACACACACACACATATATATATATATATACAGACAAACATTTAAAGCTAACGCTCGTGCTGATTTTTGCTGTCCCCAATATTTTGACCACCAAATTGCTCAGCAAAATCGAAGCGATTTGAGAGCGCGCGCACGCGAAGCTTCACTTCCGGGTTTTTGCACGCGAACGACCAAAGTCGCGTGTGTGTCGAGTGACGTCACAGTGCCCCCGTTCTCTGATAACGCCCAAGCGTTGCAGACGTCCTCCTAGGCGCGCGCGCGCTCGCGCACCCATGCTCAGTGAGGTGGTTTTTGCGCACGGAGTCCTTTAAGACGAGCGTGCCAGCGCGCGCGTGCGCACGCACGCACGCACGCTGCACACGGCAGTATTCGCACGAACCGAGCAAAGCGCGGAGCGAGCATCGGCCGAGCGGGACCCTGAACCCGATGAGCCAGCAGTGACGGCGGCCGAGCTCCGTGCGGGCCACCGGGAGGCGAGGGGCCACTCGGCTCGGTTCGGCTCTTGAATGCGCGGGCGCTCTTCCTCGGGGGACTTGTCGTCATGGTTCTGGGCAAAGTTCGGGCGGTGGCCGTGTGCTTCGACACTCTGAACGAGAGCAACCGGCCGGTGTTCTCCGGCGGGGAGCTGGTGTCCGGCCGCGTACTGGTGGAGGTGACCGGGGACGTGCGCGTCCGCAGCCTAGACGTGACAGCGCGCGGTGTGGCCAAGGTCCGCTGGACTGAGTCCCGCAACGCCGGAGCCAACACGGCCTACACGCAGAACTACAACGAGGAGGTGGAGTACCTGCACCACCGGGACACCCTCATCGGCGAGGAGCGAGGTGAGAGGCGCGCGCGCGCGCGCACGCACCATCATCATCATGATGATTATCGTAACCGTCGTCATCATCATCATCGCGCTTGGCAGCAAACAAACAAACAAAAGCAAAAGCAACAAGTGCCTCGCGTGAGCGAACGCCTCATCGTCACTTGAAAATGTTGGCAACCGAAGCACGTGCACGACACCGCACTAACTTTTTCAGCGAGCGCGCAAACGTCACACGGCAAGTGATGACAGCAGCAGCAGCAGTAGCAGCGGGAGCAGGAGCAGGAACGGGCAACTGCTTTTTGTCTGCTCCAAGCGGTTCAAACCTGATCAATTACGCTACGGCGAGCGGGAGGGAGGGAGGGAGTTAGTGCGCGCTGCCCAAAAACAAGGCATCCCAGATGAGGCTTTTAAACGGGGAATGTGAGGATTGTTGATCGCTTGAATTAGGTTTGGGGCTTCGTTCCTGACTAAGCGAAATGTGTGCTTGTTGAGCTTTGGAGAAGAACGTCCACATTTGAAACGTGGCCAATCAGCAGCACGTTCCCTGCATTGAGTTGGAAACTTGAACTGCGTTCATTGATGTCGTCAATTGGTTTCTTTTCTTTTTTTCACTTGTTTCGCATCATCAGCGGACGTCCTTGTCTGACTCTTGGGCGGCGAGTTAAGAGTTCACGCGAGGGTCTCCCTCTCCGTGCCACATGAGCGGCGGGGAGGTGGGCGGGGCCTGGGACCACTCAGCACCAATCAGGAGTGAGCTCCCCAGCCAGGCACCAATGGTGCTACGGGCGGGGCGGGGCAGGGCCGGCGAGAGAGAGGCTGCTCGGGCTGGTTCAAACTGGTCTGCTGCAGACTGGGCCAGGCCGGGCCGGGCCGCTCTGCTCGCAAGGCCGCTTGACACCACCGAGACTTCTCCCACTTCATCTCGGCGGCGCGTGCACGCTACTGGAAACAAGTGGCTGCAATTGCTTTCCATCGAGGTTAAGATGTGCTTGCCTTGGGGATGGCCCAAAAGTCACATCGAGGGCTTCAAATTCACTCGGTCGGTTCCAGAGTCAAGGCTTTCACGCGTTTATTTGCCAAATTGAATTTCAAACCAGGCAGCCTGCTTTCGGGCTTCGCCTTTCACAATGACCAACCAGGTTGGGCTTTGAGCCGAGTTGCGAGCCCGGCCGCCAAAGCCATTTGGAACCGACACGCTCTCAAACCGGCTTGTTAAGCTTTCAAGTCTAGATCACTGTCCATATGCGGATCGTCCAAGGGCCCACGGGCCAATGCGGTGGGGCGTGCTTGTCTTGGCACATGCACGGATTGCGGCCTCAACCCATTGCACCCGTCGGGAGCCTTTCCACCCCGGAAGGCGCTTTCCCATTTCTGACAATTTGCTCACCGTCCAAAGCAAAGGCTCTAATACCAGCTTGCCGTTTGTCTGGAGGGAGGGAGGGAAGGCAGGCCGGCGTACGTCAAAGTCCCATCCAGACCAACCGCCAGTTGCTTTTCTGCTCGCAGATGACGACGCGGCGGAGCGAGGCGTCACCGTGCTGCGCGGCGGCGGCGTGCACGAGTTTGCCTTCAGCTTCCACCTGCCGCAGATGTGAGTCACGCCGCCTTTTGCACAAGAATGTCAGAGCCTGCTTCAGAACCACAAACGATAGCAAACACAAGTAAAGAATTGATGGAGAACAATGAATTCCAAAAAAGGGAAACATTCGATTGCTTTTAGACCATTGGCGTGAAATGACTTGCCGCATATCTAGTCCCCCCTCTGAAAATCAAGTCTTCAAGTCCGGTTTGCCTTGCTTGATTGCGCTCACGCAGGGCGCTGGCGACCTCGTTTGAGGGCAAACACGGCAGCGTCAGGTACTGGGTGAAGGCGGAGCTGCAGCGACCGTGGATGCTACCCGTCAAGGTCAAGAAGGAGTTTGTGGTCTTTGAGCACATCGACATCAACACGCCCCTGCTGCTGGTAGGCCCCGCCCCCTCCATCAAGTCACGGGCCGGGCCGGGCCAGGTTCAAGTGCGTCTGGCTTGTGTGTCCAGGCTCCTCAGGCCGGCAGCAAGGAGAAGACTTTGTGCTGCTGGTTCTGCACGTCAGGTCCCATCTCACTCAGCGTCAAAGTGGCTCGCAAGGGCTACACGCCAGGTAGCGCTGGACTCCCTCCCTCCCGGCCGTCCCCGCCCCGCCTCACGGCCCGTCCTCCCTTTCCATCGTCACGTCCTCGCCATCCCCTCCGTCCCCCGCTCGGACTCGGCCCGGTCTCCCGACAGCCTCTCTTGCCTGCCTCTCTCCCCAGGCGACTCCATCCAGATCTTTGCCGAGGTGGAGAACTGCTCCGCCCGCGTGGTGGTGCCCAAAGCGGCGCTGTACCAGACGCAGACCTTCTTCGCCAAGGGCAAAGGCAAAGAGATCCAGCAGCTGGTGTCCGACCTGCGAGGGGAAGCCCTGGCGCAGGGCAAGAGTCAAAGCTGGGAGGGAAGGATGCTCAAGATCCCGCCCGTGTCGCCGTCCATCCTGGACTGCCCCATCATACGCGTGGAGTACGCCCTCGTGGTGAGCGCCCCCGGCCGGCCATCAACATTTGTTTGTTGGTTGATTGACCCGCCCGCCCGCCCGCCAGCCCTTTGCAATTTGAGACAGCGTCCCAAAACATGTCAATCGATACACAAACAAACAAACTGCAGCGCTACTAAGCTAGCACGACCGTACCTTTATCCTAAAACGGCTTACTTTAAGTCGAAGGCCCGGCCGGCCGGCCGGCCGGCCCCGCCCCTCCCGGTCCGGTAGGCGATCCCGTTGGATGAGTGCACCCACCCTCGTGGTTGCCAGCTGCGGCTCCTCCTTAGCAAAACATGTGTTTGGATTAGGCAAATGGCAAAAAGGAGTGGACGACCAAAGTCACAGGCATAAAACATTTCAGTCATACGTCTATTTCCCTTTCCTTTCCTTTCCTTTAGGTGTACGTGGACATTCCGGGCGGTCTCAACTTGTCACTCTCGTTACCGTTGGTCATCGGGACCATCCCGTTACACGCCGCTGCCTCCCGCACGTCCAGCATCAGCAGTCACGGTAGCGCCTCCAGCTGGATGGGCGCGGCAGAGCACCCTGAGAGTAAGTTGCCCATGCCATATCTGATGGAAAACAAAAATCCCATCACGTGTTTTCATCTCAAATGATTGGAGTGTTTTTTTAGCCCCCCCCAGCTACGGCGAGTTGGCCATCCCAGAGTCACATCGCCGCCACTTCCTGCACGCCGTCCACGAGCAGGAGCAGGAGCAGGAGCGACACGCCAGCGCCGCGCTGCTTACGTACATCACGGAGTTCCGATACCTCCCGCCTCCGCTCTACGCCGAGGTGAACACGGACGGAGGCGCTTCCTGCGTGCGCCCAAAACCAACTTTTTGCACATGCCGTGCGTGCCTGCGTGTTGCTAACACGAGTGTGTGCCCCCCCCCCCCATGCCCCATCAGGTGGACCCGTATCCTGCCCCTGCGGAGCCCGGCAGCCCCGACACGTGTCTGTCACGCTGAAGAGGTAGACTCCATCCGCCTGATTGGTAGATGGTCCTCCGTGCCGCCCCCCACTTGCCGCTGCCGCCATCTCCCTGCAAGCTCTTTGCACACATCTGCAAAGGCACCACCTGAGAGCGCCAAGACGCCCTCTGCTCTGCTCTGCTCTGCTTTGCTCTGCTCTCTCTTGTCCCCCCCGTCCCTCCCCTCACTTGGATGGGAAATCACGCGTGTGCTGGAAAACAAGAACGTGCGCGTATTTTCTAAAAGCACACAGAGCAAGTTCAAAGAACCACAAGTCGCCTATTTTGACATTTGCTCGAAGCTAAACATGATTATTCTGAGAAGACCTTTATCACGATGAGCGCGTGCGTTCCATGTCCAAAGAAGGCCCAAATGTGCAAAATGTTTACAAAAGAATTTGGTCACACGTCCTTCAAAGTTTGGGAGCTGACTCAAGTGCAATACCTTTTCATATTTTTATAGAATTGTCCTTTTCCATAGCTGTTGTGACTTTTGATAAAGACAAATAAAGTTTTATTTTATAAAAGCCTTTTCTCTTGCACAATGTGACTTGACAAGCCCAAGGGGATCAACGTACTCACTTTTCCTGTTAGCGAGGCTGACCGGACGTTCTCTGTTCCTACTTTTGAGCCCGAAAAAAAAATCGCTTACAATCGCTTGGTCTTGTTGCGTGTTGTTCGGGATGTCCGTTGTTGAGCCAGGACAGCAAATGTGTGGAGTTTCGAGTTGGCAGCAGATGAACTTCTATCTCCAGGTCAGCTTGTTTTATACTGTCCGGATAGGCCGGAACTTGTCACATGACCATTTCGTACCTGAGGCGGGAACTTGTCACATGACCGTTTCGTACTTGAATGTGGGGGGCGGCACCCCCCAGTGTGTGCGTGTGTGTTGTATTCGTGTTCTGATTGAGCAGTTATGTTTGCATGAAATGATAAAAGAATTGTACATATATGAGCATCATATTGTACACAGATTGTCCACCCTAATGGAACATGTCCGCATTGCAGTTGCTCCCTCTTCAGTACCCCTTATCAAGTGCTTAACTGAGACCGCTCATGTCCCTCCTGGTTTTTATTTATTTATTTGACCTGGTTTAGATGACAGGCCACTTCATTAGGGAAAAAGTGAAAGTGCCACACCCGCCCTCACCCCCACTTTCTGATTGGCTGTTGGATCTGTGACGTCACTCGGACAGTACAGCGCCATTTTCACGTCACTGGCCAGTCTACACGGGAGGTAGCAATGCCGAATCCAAATAAATGGCATGTTTTCGCCAGGGTCGCGGTCCTTGGGAAGCTGAGTGCTTGTCATGCAAGGCAGCCACATACATACATATGAGAAAGGACGACTTTTTTCCTTTTTCTTCAAAAGGCCCTTCCAAAAAAAAAAGTGTCCTCGTTTTCACAAACCCAAATGTGGTCATCTTACGGTTAGCATTTCAGTTGTGCTGCTAGCATTTTTCCCTAAAGTGGTTTTGAGACTAGGTCATGTGGAGGAACAGTCTTTATTTGGCAAAATAGTGTCAACCTTCAGATTGAACAAGATGAGGGGACAAGCAGAAGCTCGAGTCAGAGCCTCTTGCGGTCTTGACACTTTAATGATTCCATGAAGACCTCCACCAAAGTCGTGACATTCACACCAGATAAAAAGAAACGAGGCCTCGTTGGCTCTGCCAATGGCATTTTTTTCCCCCTGCTTTCCGTCCACTTGCATTTCCTCACACTTGCCGTCACCTCAGCCATTTTTGCTCACTTCCTGTCATCGTTGCCTTTTCTGCATACATGGCATTTGTCACATATTGACCGCAAACATGTACAAAAAAGAAACGTACCAACCACTTTTAGGAGCACACTGAAAGGGGGTGGGGGGGGGGGGTGGGGGGGGGAAGAACATCTCTTTTTCACAACAAAAAGTTGCAGTATGATGTTTTTTTGTTTTTGTTTTTTTTTTTAATTATGATTTGGACGGCTGGGGTTCCCTTGTGGATCCACTGGAGTTTTGCTTTCATTAGCACGTACGCATTAACGGACAGAAAAAAATGCAACTGTAGTGATCAGGAATGGGCTCTCTCATCGGGAGATTTGCCTTTGGGCTGACCTACCGGGGATAGCGCCGCTAAAAGTCCCCCTGTAGTGACGGCTTCCCAACGCGGCCGACAGGTGACCAGGCTAGGCCCGGCCCGGCCGTTCCCGTCGCTATCATGCGGCCCAGCCCTCCGTCAGTCGCATGCGCTTGACGGACGGGCTGGACCGCTCGTCCAGATTGGCCGCCGGCCGTAGGAGAAAGTCGCCGTCAACGGTTAGGCCGCCGCCGTCGTCGTCATACGAGCTCCCGCAGCTGGACGCGCTGCCGGCGGGCGAGCGCCCCGGGCGGGCAACCACGCGCTCTCCGGAGGGAGAGGCCGGCTCCGACTTGATGCCCGACGGGAAGTTGCCGTTGGGACACGAGTGCCTGCGAGACACAGAATAGCGCGCGAGCTGAACAAATAACATTGTCGTCCGTCCGAGCATTTGGACTTCTTCTCGCCCAGCTTCACACACTGCCGCCTTTCCATTTCAGCGCCTAAACGAAAAAACTGGGAGGAACACACTCCAGTGTCTTTTTGCTTTGGCTCACCCCATGTGAGCGAGCGGCACGCCGTGCAGCTCGCGGACCAGACGCTGCGGCCAGCCGTCGACGAGCCCGGCCGACCCGAAAGCGGTGAGGGAGGTCAGCTCGCCCGGCGTGGACAATTCTGAGAAGCGTGGAAAGGTTGCACTTCAGCTCGGGCTCGAGATGGCGCCGCCCCGCCCCGCCCCGGACCAGCCGACCCCACTCACCCGCGCCAAAGGAGCTCAGTGAGGACGGCGGGTAGCCTCCCACGGCGGCACCGGGAAGAGACGCAGACGGACTAGACAGCGTCTGCGCCGTCTGCGAGCGATTGATCCGGGCGTTCTGCGGAGACACGAAAAAAAGAATGGCGACCGTCGCTCGCGCTGTACTCTTGGCCCGTGCTGGAATCAAAACACATCAAACCAAGGAAGGGGAGGCGGACCTAAGTCGCATCTGAGCTCAAAGTTGGGCGGGCGTCGACTCTCCGTCAATTTGACTTTCGTGGCGAGAACCAAAAACGGACATGACACCGAGTGCTCGCTCACGCCGGAACGCAGCTTGGCCTCAGGCAGCAAAAAAGGAATGGAACCTTTCGCTTTGACTGAGGTGGCAGGCAGGCAGCCAAGGTAAGGATGCATTTAGAGGAAAAACACTCACCACGCTCATTTGGTCGTAGAGGCTTTGAGACACGCCCCCTGGTGACATCATGGCAGGGGCGGGGCACTGGTCGCTGTAGACGCCCTTTCCTGCGGAAAGTGGCAAAAATGGCTCGTCATCGCTTGTCGCTAAGTGGCGACGGCGGCTGACGCTGCGAGCGTTTGTCAGCTCAGAAGGGCGGGCCTCATTTTTTATTTCACTCTGAGTGACAATAGAAAGTTCAAACCGCTGACCTGCGTCTTCGCCGCCGGGGGGCCGCTGGGGGCACGTGGCCTTCCTCTGCTGGATAGGCAGCAGGTTGCGGTGGGCTGCGGCGCCCCCTATGCCGGCTTGCGGGTACAGCAGCGAGTAGGGGCCCATCTCGTAGCCGGAAGCGGGCAGACCCTGCGGTCGGTGGGTCGGGCGCATCAGACGGCAGGGCTCGTCAAAGTTGAAAGGCTTTTTTTCCACGTGGTGGCCACGACAACTCACGCAGATTGGCTGCGCGTTGAGCATCAGGTCGACGTCAGCGCCCATTTGGAGGTACTTGTCGTCCGTCTCGGGGCTCTGACCGGCAGAGTCGTCCGCCTCCACGTCGGGACTTTGGCTGCCGCTCAGGCCTTTCTTGCGCAAAGTCTGCGCACGCACGCGCACACAAAATATTCCATTTTCAAGATGCCAATACTAACTCCTTCGGAAATAGGCAACTCTTATGATCATTTTTTAACTCTTTCGATCCAATGTGATATCGATAGCTTCTAGAAAACACAACATTTTGAAAGTATTTTGGAGCTCCAAAAGAATTTCTTCTTGAAAAGACCAACAGTAGAAATGTAGCTTGAAAATGTCCCATTTCTATCCCCAAAATGTTCACGTCTTTTTCACGCACAAATTGACGCCACAGCCGCCCTTGCTATTCTTAGCCCTTGTGTTCTATTTTTAGCAAGCAACGGCGGGGAAGGAGCGCTCCCGCCCACACTTGCCATGTGTGTGCGCGCCTGCGCAACGGCAAAGACGCCACAGTCGCACCAAGCGGCGCGAGAGGCGCACAAAATGTTTCAACAAAATACTCAAGACCACGCCACGCCACGCAACCATCATCAAAGCGCAAAAGAGCACAACATGCGACAATACTACACGGCGCAAAATGACAATGTACACACACAAATGATGACAAGAGGCCCCGCCCCACATTAGACGGCATGAGGCTCACACGTATGATGTCGGCGTTGGTCCTGTTCTCGTGGGGCTCGTTGTACTCGGTGTACTTGAGCAGCACTTTGTCCATGTCTGTGCTGGCGTACTGGAAGAGTCTGTTGGCGCTGTTGAAGATGATGAGCGCGATCTCGCAGTCGCACAGCACGCTCAGCTCGTACGCCTTCTTCATCAGGCCGAACTTGCGCTTGGTGAAGGTCACCTGAGGGGGAACGGGCCGTCAGAGACGCTCAAGTCGCAACCGTTGCCCTTCAAGGGGTGCGGCCCACCGACCGAGTGAGGGAGGGAGGGAGGGGCGAGCTCCCACTGAGACATTGAGATGTGCAGACACACATGTATTTGTGCTGCCCCGCCATCAGGAAGCACATGTGCCTGCATTTCCTGTCATTACAGGAAGAGACAAACCGTTCGTTCACACTGCCAAGTTACTGTGTGTGTGTTCCATAACCCCCCCCAGACAGACACTCATGGCGTGATAGGAGCTGATGCAAAAGTCAGTGCTTTGACGTGACGGCGCTTACGTGTCGGTTGCGTTCATCCACAATGCGGGCGATCTGAATCTTCTTCCGGCCCATCTTGGATCTTTGACTCTTTTGTTTTTTTTTCTTCTCTCCCGCTCAGCTCAGCGTTCAGTGTGCCACCTCACCCGTCTGAAAGACAACAAGCGCAACAAGTTACCTCCAGAGTTGCGACGTTTACGTTGACTTCCCGAAAGGCATCCTCGCGCTTGGGGGGGAAAAGTTCACTTTTTATTTTGGGAGGCGTCTCAAAATAGCTCACAAGAGGCTTTGCTCGGCTGTCACGAATGACGATCGAGCGGCGCTGGAGGGAAACGCGCAAGCTACTCAGGCTAGCATTGATCAGATAACGACATGGAAAGAATGTCCAATGAAAACCAAACTATGACTAACGCAACACGGGGTGGATGCCAGTGCAATTGGATGATGTGAAGTTTGGAGATGGCTTAAAGGCCAACAAAGAAGCGCAAGGGGTTGTGTGATGTGATCAGCATCCTCACAGTGAAGCAACAAATTCTATTCTTCTTGCAATATTCGATCGGAAAGTGTCAAAGGTGTGCCCCCCCCCCCCCCCAAATGACGTGCGACGTCACTGCACTGGAAATGTCTCACTACTAAAAGCTTCTTTTTTGAGCGGGCAAAACGTTCCAAATTGATCGATGACAAACGCGTCTCTTTACTAACTCGCTGACGGACTAACTAAGAGTCAGTCCTCTTTGCGAGTCCAATTTGTTCCGCTCGCCACGTCCGAGTCGTGCTCCGGAGCGGCGCAAAACCAAGCCGTCTGGAAAGCTCGCAGATCAGTGCAAAACCTCCGGGATGCGAGCGACAACGGCTTATCCCTGAAGACGTGCGGGCGGGCGGGAGTCTCACCTCTGACGAGTCTTTTAGTGCAACATGACTTTCCCGTCCGTCCGTCCCGCGGCGATCCAGAGCGAGGAAGCGCGCACAAGCACCTGCACAACATACGCACGCATACACATTCTGGAAAGAGGCTAGGCCACGCACACGATTATCACGTGACTGGTGGTACGGGACAAGACAATTTCAACAGGTGAAACTGATCAACACTTTGCATTGGCGCACTCGCGCCACTCAGTGGCCACATTGTGCATAAACGCGGGCGCGCGGTACATACACTGCTGGAGGCCGCTTCATTAGGTACAGGCCGGGCCTGGCCGGGCCTAGCGATCTATTCTCGTGCACTGATTGTACTGCGTCCTAGCTAGCGAGTACTCTCCACGTTTCGACGTCATCACGAGATCAGATTGCAGCCTCCATGTGTCAAAGTCATCCGGGACGTTTTCCTCAACCAATCCGATTTGAAATTGGTATATAAGATTTGTATTGATTTATGTCCTGTGTTTGATTGGTTCTGAGCAAAATAAGTTTTGAAAGACAAGACACGAGTCAATAATTGCTAGCACTGAGCTAATTGGATCAAGCGCCCGGCGTTGAGAGGTGAAAACACAAATAGCGTTTATTTTGCTAAGTGTCAGAAAGGGACAAATAACTTGCAGTTGGCTGCTTAGGTTGCAATAGGCTCTCTTCACAATTTGCACCCACAAAATGAGGGAAAAGCACACAGAAACGTCAGCCTGCCTGGCAAACATTGTGGCCATATATGGTCTCTCTGTACCAATGAGGGAGGCGCTTTGTGCGTGCATGAATCAAAATGGCCGACTAGCTGACAGTAGGAACATTTTTAGCTAGTTTGAAAAGACCCTTTTTTTTTTTTGGAGGAGTGTGGACTCACCGCTGCGTGGTCTTCACCAGGAAGACGAGCCGCCGGGTCCAGCCGTGGGTTCCCTGTTGGATTCCTCGTCTCAAATAGATTGGCAAGCCAGACCAGCTGGCTTGAGAAGGCAAGACGCGCAAGTGGTCAGCGTTCCGAGCCCACTCGGCAGATGTAGTCCATAGTGAGTGGATAGCAACTGGCCCCTCCCTGAACGACACACCCAGTCGCACGCACGCACACACAACCCCTCCACCTCCCTGATGAGCTCACCTGTCAATGTCACTCCCGCTAAATTTAGCTGAGGTGTCACTGATGCTGTGCGTGCGTGCTTGCATTCATGCCGGTGTGTTTGTGCGTGAGCCTAAATGTGTGCGCATTATGTGAGTAAGTCTGGGTTTGTGTGTTGCACGTGCGTTGCTTTTGAATGGCGTTACAAAGTTAGCGCCGCCTTGTATGGTTACGGCGCTTTGTTTGTTGGCGCTTTGTTTGGAAAAGCCCCAGGCAGGACAGAAGAGTCGCTATCAACTTTTGTCACGCAAACGTCTGGGAGGGCTACCCGCACGCGCTTGACAAAGATTAGCGAGCAGAGCGAGCAACACTCAAAGGCCCATTTGCTCTGGGCGTTACTTTTGAGTCACGAGCGAAGGAGAACTGCGTATTTGGAACCAATCGTGCGGCCTGTGGTTTCGAGTTACGCTGACCGCCGCGCGTCTGGCGTAAACCAATCCGGACGGCGTTGACGAGGGTCGTCCGTAGCCAGCGGTCCGGAAAGACCACTCAAAGTTGCCGGAGAAGACCAAGGTCAACCGGACCTCTTTTGGGTCCCACGTGGAGTCTTTGCTTTTGCTGACAACCACATGGGAGACGTGGTACACAAACTGCTTCATTCATGAAGCTACTCCTCTGCTTTCATTACCAACCATTTTCTACCAGACGGTGCCATTTTCAAGACACTGAAAGCAGATGGAAAAGGAAGATGGGTGCCTCGACAGCTTTGCGCAGCGGCAAGCGTGTGGAAAGTTTTGGGGGGGGGGGGGCTCGCCAGTGGGTTGGTTCTCAGGGGTCGTAGCCAGGGAGCAAGCGCAAGCTGGCTTTATTTCTTGCCTCGCCTCCAACAGCTGAGCATGTGCGAGGGCGGGCCCGCGAGGGCGGGCGGGCGACACTACATGGCCGGCGACCTTCAGTGCCGCAAGTCCCGGTTGCCGGGCTGCGCCATCCGGTTTTAAATTTCTCTTTTGCCACATTGATCCGCCACTAAAGAGCAATACAGTGATGATGTGTCACAGTTAGCGTCCCGGCCATATCTCAGATTGTTTAAGCGACGACATTTCCTGTCATGGGGCTCGACAACGTGCAGTACGTAGTTGGGTGACTTGATGTTGCGTCACAACACGCCCAAGCAGTGTGCTGAGCTTGCGTTTTGCATGCCGTCCTAAAATGGCTCTGTGATCTAAGAGCGCCCGGGTTAAAAGTTACAAAGCAAGATCATTTATTTGTTTTTTCTTTCAATAAATAAAACAGTCGTGTGCACAAGCAAGCTCCCACTCCCGTTTGCTCCCGCACACATGACAGTGTGGCACCCATGACATCATCACTTACAAATTCGTCAGGGTGCGAGGACCTCGTGGGAGGAGCGACCCGATGATGTTCATAACGTGCCGCTCATGATGGACAGGAACTCCTCTTGGTTGACTGTCGAACAAAGGCGCGCCGTCATTTCCTGTTTCTACTCCTACGTACGTCAGAGAGCCACATTTGCTAGCTCTAAAGCATTGAAGCGCTCACTAGCCACGTAAGAACTCGTATTTTCATGATTGAATTTGGACAAATGAAAGTAGATGCCAGTGACCCATGTCGTACGGCAAATGGTGACGTGGGAGGACATCGCTAAAGGGCAGTAAAACGTTGCGGGCGAACACGACGGCGTGACTTACTTTCGCCGTCACCGTCGGTGTCAAAGGCGTCGATCATACTGCGCAGTTCCTCGTCGCTGGTGTTCTCACCGAGCTCCCTGGCCACGCGCTTCAGGTTCCTCAGGCTGATGGTTCCCGACTCGTCGTCGTCAAAGAGCCGGAAGGCCTTCAGGATCTCCTCCTTGGGGTCGCGATCCTGGATCAGTCCGCTCACTGCGCGCACACCGACGCAAGTCAGCGAGGGCTCTGCCTATGCAGGGGGGGGGCGGGCTACACTCACCCACTTCATTGAAGTCCTCAAAGGATATTTTGCCCGTTTTGCGCCTGTCATAGTCCTTCAGGATCTGCATGACATCCACCTTCTTCACCTCAAATCCCAGCGCTCGCATCGCCACCTGATGGCCAAACAAAGAACAGTTCACCAGAGAGAAAATGTTCACACATGATCAATTATTGGTCCGGAAAAAAAAAAGATAAGGAATTTTTTGGTGTCAAGTCACCTTCAACTCGTGGTAATCAACTTCATTGTCTTTGTCCGTGTCAAAGAGCTCAAAGGCTTCCCGAATTTCGCGTTTCTGCTCATTGCTCAGCTCCTTCCTCTTCTTCCGTTTGTTCTTGTCTTCAAACACGTCACTGGTGCTGCAACACAACACCATAAAAACACAGCAGACATGTTATTTCAGGGTCGAACTTTGCAGGAGCCCAAAAAAAAAAACCCAGCACCAGCACTTTTTGTCATTTTGGTTTAAACAGTGCAATGTAATTCAAGTGACCTTTTAACATTCATCAAATTGGGACAAAAAAAACCAAGAAAAAAGGTGTAGCTCCAATCACGATTTTAGAGTTTATCCATGAGCGTTTGCGGACAGTTTGTGGTTCTACAAATCCGCCCCAAATGGACCCCAAAACATCGCACGCGTGCAACATGAAGCGTGAATGAAGCCATTCATGTCTCACTTTTGCGTGACGTCTGCGTCCTCGCGGTCTTCACTCATCGTTCTCCCAGCAAGTCAACTTGAAGTTTCGCCTAATTTGTGTTGTGGCGCAGGTTGACTACAAATGGCCCAACGTGACGTGACGTGACGGACGACATTGTGACATGAACACATTTGTTCTCATCCGGCAACGTTTGCTTGATGTCAGCCACGCGTAGCAAGCTAGCAGGCTAGGCTAAGGTTAGCTTCCGTCAGCGGCGTCAGAGAGGCGCTCAGCTTAGCTTCGCTTGACGTCACCATACTGCATATAGCGTCACCTTGACCTACCCGGACTCGCTCATGCTGGCGGGCGGCTTCGGTGACGCTCACGAGACCACGTCGCGTTTAAAGTTGAAACATTGTCACAAACAAAAAGCCACACAAACGCCGCCATTGAGCGCCCAGCCAGAAAATCATTTGTCCGCGCTCGATTGGAGCTTTCTTATTAGTCGACAAGTCATTCCCGATTGGTCCGTGGCGGCGGGGGGGGGGGGGGGGGGGTGCAGTCCGCCCGCGCAGTGTTATGTTTCGTCGCCAGCATATGACGTCATCATATACGTATTCTCTTTGAATAGGGATGAAAATCCATTTAAAACCGAAATAAAAATAACAGATCAGTCGGTTACGTTTCCAGCATGACGTCATCATATACATATTATCATCGAGTAGGGATGGAAATACATTGAAAAAGAAAATTAAGATAACACTTCATCATATAAAGTTTAGACACACTATTCATTTTTTGTGATGACGTTCCCACGGGCGCTTTACACCTGCCTGGACCGGATAGGAACCCGCATCCCGGGAAAGTCGAGCCGTTCGCTTCCTTTTTCCACTAATTTGGTGGGGGTTGATCATGAAGACGTCCATCGGCTCACCGAACCCCGCCCTGAGCCAAATCCAAAGTGTGGAAAGATGATCTTTGTGCTCCATGGCGAGTCTGTTGGGACTGCTCCCATTCTGCTCTCTTGCATGTTGCCATTCTCTTCTCTTCATTTTTCGTCACGCCTCATTGGTGCTATTCCTTTTTTGTTTTTTTACTTCACTCCGTGGTCATTCTGTGGCGTTTGAGTTGACGCCGTGCCATCTAAACGGCCCGCCGCCGGCTGACCTTTATCCAAACTGCTGCCTCGACCTTCCGCAGTAAAGGTCACTGAGCCTGTAAGACCTCGTCTGTCTGCTCGCGGCATTTGCTCTGTTGAAGCGCGACGACTTGAGCTCTTTCTCTTTTTCACCTAGGCTCTGGTGGTTTTTCTGCCCGATTCGGATGTGGAAAAGGTCCTTTGGCGTCAAGAATGCGGGCGGGACATGTCAGCAAAGTTTCAGGGGCCCGGGATTTCGGAACACGCGGCCCACGTAGAGGAGACCCAGAATGGAAAAGTCGGCCTGGTTGGGTCGCGAGCTCGTTTCAGTCGTGTTGCAAAGACCAAAGTCCAAACGTCGGTCCTTTTGGTTCCCATTTTGGAGGTGGACAAAGACAAACGTTTGGTCTGAGTGCAAGCAAAGTGACAAGAAATTGGATTTGGTGACAGAGTAGTAACGTGATCAACACACCTTGGCTGTGTTTGGATTTGTAGCTCCGCCCCCCCGCACTTCTCCCTCCTCCCCCTTGCCATCTGCGCGTCACTGACCGGTTCGTCCGTCCGTCCGTTCGTTCGTTCGTTCGTTCGTTCGTCCCCTTACCGTTTGTCCTCAATCGCATCTTAGCCACCGGAGAGGACGCCGCATGCGCTTTCTTCATCCACACAGCAGGTAAAGTAAGACATTGCTTTTGACGTCTGGAGCTCAGAAGCGCAGCTTGAAGCTCTTGCTTTGTCCCAGTGAGATGACAAATGAACTCGGTCATATCGCTTCAGGGAGAAGAGAGTGCATGGCAGCTTTGATACCTACCTTCCAAAGTTGAAAAGGTGCAAGCCTTCCTCCCGTTTTGCCTAGCTCTTTTTTCTTTTTCTTCACTTTTTCTTCTCTGCGTCGAGGTCGTGTTGACTCTTTTCAATATGAATCGCAATCCGTTGAAAAATGATTGACTTTGTATTCTCTCTAACTATAATATCAACAATGTCACACTTTCCGATGGAGGAGAAGCTTTGTCAAGTGAAGTCAAGTGACAAGCAAGTCCTTGTTGGTCTCCGAGACCTGTGGTGGCTCCACCCATTTCCCCCTCCGTTCACGTGCGCGCACACACACACACACACACACACACACACACACCATTGAGTCCAATTGATTTCGTGTAATTGACCCCCATAGAAACTTTGCGCTGAATCGGCGCAGTCCCGCGCGCGCGGCGTGTAATTCGGAACATGTGTGTTTTGCGTCAAGCCTCACACGTCCGTCCGTTCGTTCGTTCACAAGGTTGCGCTCCACAGCAACAGCCGTTTTTGGAAATTCCCTCGGGGCGACCAATACTCTCAGACCGGCCCTGGCTCCAACTCGATGAAACAAACTTTGAGCGTTTTATTTTGCAGTGAACCGAATCTGCGAGTGGCGACGATGAGCGGCGGCGCCATTCGTGCGCTGACGATGGCCTTGCTGTGGCTGAGCGCGGCCGATGGCTTCCGATCGTTTTCTCCCGAGCCGGAGTTTTCCCCGAACGTCCACGAGACAGGTGAGCCATTTTCTCGAGTCGGCATTTTTGCGCCGCGTTTTTCTTTGCGCACTTTAGCGCCATAAGTCCCACCACAAGAAGGATCAGCACAATGACTTGAATTGCGACACGAATTCATAATCCTTGCAATCCAACCTTTGGCAGACTTTTCTACAAATTCAACTTGTATCGCAAGCCACCGCGGCAAAAAAAAAAATAATAATAATAATTTGTCCGATTTGTGTATTGGCGCGCGGCAGACAACGAGCAGCCGGCGCTGTCCGTGACGTCACAGCCTTCCCGAGTGTTGTCACGGCGCGGCGGCAACGCCACCTTACCTTGCACCGTCCGTCGGGACGGGTGGCCAGCGCCCGATGGAAAGATGAGGATCAAGTGGACCAAGCTGACGTCCGGCTTGCTGACGGAGGTCGACGCGTTTGCCTTCTTTGTGCGTGCTCGGTCACGTGAGTGAATCCGTATCTGACCGCAGGTGGATGTTTTGGCTGCCGCCGAGCAGCACAAGAGAAGCTACGGAAGTTTCCACGGCCGCGTGCGCCTGCGGAGCTCTTCCCCTTGGGACGCCTCGCTGGTCATCGATGACATCACTTTGGACGATTACGGAAGCTACAAATGTGAGGTCATCGACGGGCTGGAGGACGCCGCGGCGGTCGTGTCGCTCGACCTGGAAGGTGAATCGTCGACCCTGCAATTGAGTGCGATTGGCCGGTCGATCAGCGGGTCGGTCGGTCGGCCGACCGACCCGCCGATCGACCGGCCGACCGGCCGGTGTTGCTCTCTGGGGCTGAAAATGGGGAAAGGCCTGATCTGGTGGGACCTCTTTTTGGGCTGGTCACGTCCACTCAATTTCCTGTGGCTAAGTGAAGCTTTAGGGGCCACTGAACATCCCAGGTGTCCAGCAGCCTTGGCCTTTTGAAGGGGCCCAATCGCAGACCGCATTGCAGGGGTGGTGTTCCCGTACTCCCCCCGGCTGGGCCGCTACAACCTGAAGTTCCGTGACGCCGAGCGGGCCTGCCGGGAGCAGGACGGCGTGGTGGCGTCCCCGGAGCAGCTGCGCGAGGCTTGGCGAAGGGGCCTGGACTGGTGCAACGCCGGCTGGCTGAGCGACGGCTCGGTGCGCTACCCCGTCACCTCCCCCAGGGAGCCCTGCGGCGGCCAGAACACACCGGCGGGCGTGCGCAGCTACGGCCCCAGAGACAAAGACTCCAGCCGCTTTGACGTCTTCTGCTTCACGTCGCACTACAAAGGTGAGCTGCTGATTTGTCCGACACGAAAACAGCGCCCCGTGTGGTCAAGCTGCCGCCCCTCCCCGCAGGTGATTTCTACTTCCTAGCGCGGGCGGGCAAGCTGACGTACGGCGAGGCGGCGGCGGCGTGCCGGCGGGACGGCGCCCGGCTGGCCACCGTGGGCCACATGTACGCCGCCTGGAAGCTGGCCGGCTACGAGCGCTGCGACGGCGGCTGGCTGGCCGACGGCAGCGTCCGCTACCCCGTGGCCAGGCCCCGCCCGCGCTGCAGTCCCGCCCGTCCGGCCGTCGGCTTCCTGGGATTCCCCGACAAGAAGCACAAGCTGTACGGCGTCTACTGTTTTGCGCCCGGACGCTGAGCGGCACGCCGGCCGGCAGACGCTCTCGCTAAAAAGTGTTTTGCGTTCTTTTGCTCCGACGTCATTCACGGTGTTTCCCTTTTTCAAGCCCCACCTCGACACGTTCCGAGCCACCGGCAGAATTGGTTTTAGGGCCGTGCACTTTGTTGGGAATAAACAAACGCTCCATCCAGCCCCCTTTGGCATGTCACCGTATTCTTCCAGATTCATCCATCCATCCATCCATCCATCCATCCAATGCACAGTAAAATTGGAAGGCATGAATAAACGGAACAATATAGCAAGAGAGGATTGTATTAATTCGCCACTCGGCGTGTCAAATGTCACCATCCCGGCGCCGACAGCGACTTCAGCAAGCGCCGCTGTCCGTCGTCCTTCTGCCGTCGCTCACCATCGGTCGCCGCGCGGTGGAGGTGGGCGACGAGCGCGTCGCCCGTGGTCTGTGCGGGAAGTTGCGCGTGATAGGTCGCCGCTGAGAGGAAAGGAAATACAAGACAGAGTGAGAAATCAGACCCAGCGAGTTTACGACAACGTCACGGCCCTCGACGTTGTTGCTTTGACAATTTCAGCTTCTCCAATTGGGGTGGGTCATCATCTTCAAAGCTTTGAAAACCAACAATGGACATGGCTCCAGTTTTGTGTTTCGTTCGGGGCTGCCTTTCAATGAGCTTGCATGGGAAAGACGGGCGCTCTGAAATGACTTCCAGCGGGAAGCGCCCCGATCTCCGCCTCCATCCTACTCACGGCTGACACAGGCCACTTTGGGGACTTCCCATCGGCCGTCGGAGCGGCAGCGGACGGCGGGGGCGCCCCTCTGGACCAAGCCCGGCTTGCAGCGGTAGCGCGTCAGGGCCTTGACCTCGTAGCGGAAGCGGCGAGGGCCAAACACGCTGGCGTCCTTCACGGCGGGCGGCGGCCCGCACCACACTGCGGGTAGGAAGGGGGGGGGTGAGGCAGGGTGAGGCCAGGGCGTGGCCGCGCGGGGGCGTGGCGGCGCGGCACCTGCGGCCTTCTTGCAGGTGAAGCCCAGACGGTAGTTGCACGGGACGTCGTTCCAGCGGCCGCCGTCGTGCCAGATGAGGACGGCGCAGTCCTCGCCGGAGCGGAAGAAACTGTCGGGCTGGTTGGGCCGCCAGTACTCAAATTGCTGCGCAGGCAAACAAACGTCAACATCATCAATATTTGCCCCCGAACTCGTAATCTTTGTATGTGACCCATAACTCACCAGGGGATTGCCGTCGATCCAGCGGAAGTCTTTTTCAAACATCTTGTCGCTGAGGCCGATCCACTGGTAGTCGCCGGCCAGACCTGCGTGCGCACAGCAAGTCGGAATTGGCGCCGGGCCGGGACAAAGCGGCGGCGGCGGCGGAGGCGCCGCTCACCATTGACAAAGTGTTGCTCTCGCAGCGACAGGATGCTGGCCAGGTGAGCGGAGTGGACGCGGCACTCTTGCTCGGCCGCGTCCCAGCTGCGAGGCTGCTGGAAATGTTTGTAGCAGTGAGACTGGAACTTGTGCCAGTCGGGGCCGCACGGCGCCGGGGGGACTTGTTGGAGGCCGGCCGACGGCGAGGTGAACTCCTTTTGGCGGAGAGTGGCGGGCCGAGGGTCCGGGTCAGCGGGGTCTTCCGTCGCAGCGTCTCCAAAGTCCGGCGTCAGATGAACCGGGGCGCCTGGTAAAAACTGTCCCGCGACGGGAGCTCCGTGCTCCCCCGAAGCCTCCCCGTCCCCCGGCGTCTGGGCGTCATCTGGGTCAAAGGTGGACGCCCGCACAGCCTCGGCGAGGACCCCGGCGTCCCGCCTCGAGGGACCCCCGAGTTGCGCGTCGTCCGTGGTGGAGTCCCAGGATGAGGCGGAGGGACTGGCCCTCCTCGTCGGTGACGCTCCGGCTGGGAAGTCAGACAGAAAGCCCAGATGGTAGGCGTCCGTCACGCTGGGCTTCTCAGACGGCGTCGGGCTCTGCTCCTCCGCTGACACCCCAACGGGGGCGGCGCTCTCCCCTCGCGCCTCCTCCGGCGCTGGCGGGTCAAGCATCACCTGATTGGATGAGGAGCGGGACATTTCATAACACCGCCGCGTCAAGTCAAACCACATACATTTGCAGTCGGGCGATTGCAGCTTTGACCTACTTTCTCCGGAGCGTTTTTTTTTTTTTTTTGCTCTCTTTTGTTTTATTTGTCATGAAAGCCCTACGTTCGTACGATGCGTTTGGTGCCGTCGACGAAGCCGACGGTCGGCAGCGGCGCTTCTGCGGCATCGGAGTCTCCGCTGCCGAGGACCGGCGCGTCCATCCGCAGCGAGCGGTCGGTGATTTGCGCGGTAGCGACAGCGCTTCCCGCGGGTGAGTTGAGGAACTGCAGGATGCGATCAACTGAAAGGAAAGGTGGAAACACTGATTGCAGACTTCCAAAGTCAGACTTTACTGGAAATCAATTTTTGATGACTACAAAAATAAAGTGACAAACAAATGCTGATGAAACTTCCAGTTGCTATAACGTGATCATGTCAACAACATCAAATATGCATGGGGTTCCTCAGGGGACTCTTCTAGGTCCAGGCCATTTTGGCGACAAGAACACTTCATGAGTTAGTTTAACCACTGGAAGTCGCATTCAATTCAAATCAATCAAAGGCTCATTGATCGGCAAAAGTCGTCCTGGCCTACCCGATTGATTTTTGTCGTGCACGTTGACGATGATGACGTGGAGCGGTGGCTCGACCGTGGACTCGCCCTCGCCGGCTAGAGGTACCGATCGGTCCGCGCTGAAGGTCGGAGCTTCCTTTTTGAAGACCGAGGCTGGGAGAAGCGGCGCTCGAGTCACGCCCTCGACTTGCGGGTCGGCGCCGCCCGAGGCACTCCAGCGGAGCGGCCGCGTTGTGGCTGGAAAAGGCGGCTCCGCCTGTGTCGGCCTGTTCTCCGTAATGACGTCATCACGCCACACCGGACGAGTGAGGGGATTTGTTTGACGTTCAGAGAAGTCAGAAGTGCCGCCGGGTTCTGGTCCCACCCCGGTACTCTTTGGACCCGTTAACTTGGCTTCTGCAGAAGAGGAAGAGAGAATTTCAACTTCAAGAGGGACCAAATACCTTTCTTTTTTTGTTTCATGTTCAAAGTAAACAATTGCAAAATGACAGGAGGGAGGGAGGGAGGGAGGTGTTTAAAAGCTGGCGAGTTGCTCGCCAGAACCAGAACCTCCGACGGCCAAAGTCAACAGCGGCGTTTATGTTCCTCCTGCGTCAGCTCACATTCACCTCAATAGCGCATGTTTGTGCTGGAAAAAAATAACGTGGCGGGCGGGTGGGTTCCAGAGGGTATCGAGGCGGGCGTCGCTATTCCTCCGACGACGGCGCTAACCGTAAAAGGACAAAAGGCAGCAGTGCATTGCTTCCAGACGCCCGTCGGTTCTGTTTTTGCCCCCGGTCGGTCAATGGGCCTCAAAGATGCAAACGAGACGCGCATTTGCCCATCAAATTTCCACGCGAGTGCCAAAAGTTGCGCAAAGGTCACCTTTGAAGCAGTAGGCTCCGTGCCTGTCCTGCGGGTCCGGGTACCCCGTCTGGTCGTGGTACTTGTAGAGCGTGTGGACGCCCAGCTGGCCGCCGCCGCACTGCGGGCGGGGAACGGTGACGGGGTAGCGGACGCTGCCGTCCGACAGCCAGCCGTAGTCGCATCGGTTCAGGCCCGCCGCCCAGGCGGCCAACAGTTGCCCGGGCGACGCTAACGTCGCTCGGTGCTTCCGGCACTCGGCCGCCGCCTCCTGCAGGGTCAGCTTGCCGCCGGCGGGCCGGTAGAAGACCTCCCCTGAATGGAGCGCAAACATCAACAGTGACATTGGCTGAACTGGAGCTCCGGCGTTGTACACAATGGGCACCACATTTCATTTCACTTTTCAGCTGTGGGCCTTGGGATGGGTTGGCACATTTTTTGCCACTCCAAAGAGTAGCGGCGTTTACCGTCTAGTTTGTCAACGTAGCAAAAGACGTCGTATTTCTCGCTAGCCATCCGGACGCCGTACGTCCGCACGCCGGGCCGACTCTTCAGGTCGCCTTGGCAGCCCGGTCGGGGTTCCCTGATGGGATATCTGGAAGAGAAAGGCGCAAGGAGCATTTGAGCGGGCCCGGCGCTCGGCCCCGGCCGCCCACCTGACGGAGCGGTCGGCGAGCCAGCCGGCGTCGCAACGGTCCAGCCCGTCGTGGAAGGCGGCCGTCAATTGCTCCGGCGTGGCGATGGCGGCGTCCGCCGACCGACAGGCCTCCACCGCGGCCTGGAAGTCCAGGGAATAGCGGCCCGTGCTGGCCCGGTAGTGGAAGACGGCACCTGCCGCCAGCGCACACCTTGCTCAGCGTTTGCCGCTCAAGGGCCACATCGCCGGGCGAGGCCACACAGACTCACCCCTGACGCCGAGGGTTACGCCGCCGCGTCGCTCCTCCATCCCTCGGGCCACCTCGCATCGATAGCGGCCGGCGTCGCTCGCCCGCAGCCCGACGATGGCCAGGGTGGCCTCGCCGTCGGCCAAGGACACGCGGCCCGCAAATTCCTGGGCCACCTTCACGGCGCCGCCCCGGGCCACCACGACCACCTTTTCAACGCCAGACTCCACCCGGGTCCATTTGACCCTGGGCTGCTCGGCAGCGGAGGCGGGCGCCGGCGTGGTCGATTGGCAGGGGAGCAGGACTGTGCCCGCCAACGAGGCCTCCGCGTGCCAGCCGTGCTCCGTTTGGTCCGCCGCTGCGACGGCAATTTTGACTAGAACCTGATCATAAAAGCTTTTTTTTTTTTTCTTCCAAAGAAACTTTCAAGTCACCTGCATGGGGCCGGGCAGAGGACGCGCACAGCAGAGGCAGCAGGATGGCCAGGACGTGACCGCGCAGAAGCATCACACCAAGGTCAGACGCGCGAGACGGGCCCGTCTTGGAGGACTTTGATGGATTCGGGCCGCAGTCTTTTCGGGTGTGATGTAAAAGAAGCGCTCTGGCGCTCTCTTGTGGCACTGATGAGCACTTACGCACTCGGTTGCACCAAATCACCAGCTTTGTCGAAATCCGACTCAGTCCACCCACGTGAAGCTGCTCCATTGAATCCCTGCCAAATGGTGGCAAAGGAGAAAGCGTTTGCGTCAAACCGGGCCCTGGATGACACAAGGCGCTACTTTACGGACCAAAGAAAACTCTTGCAAATGTGCACAGGAAAAGGAGAGAGTTTATGACCCAACGAGAACTGTGCGAATGCGAGAACCCCAGGCTAAAGCAGTTGAGGTCATTTTGCAAAATATGCAGGGCCCTCGTGTTGCGTCACCGACCATTTGTTTGCTTCAGCTGGGACGCATCTTTGGGGAGTCGCCGCATGCGAGCTGGGAAATTGTCATCCGGCCAAAACAGACACGTGAAGCGCAGCGGGAAAATCTCTTCAAAAAAGACGGCCCAAGGAGCCCGCCGGCCAAGAATCCCACTCACCTTTGGGAGGCGGACCAGGCGTGCGCTCCGCTCCACGGGCTGTCGCGCGGCTCCTTCCTCGTCGACTCCAGCCAGGCAAGTGAGCGCATGCGGCGCGCGGCCCAGTCCACCGAGGCGGGCGGGACCGACAAGAGAGGGCGGGCAAAACAAGGAGCCCAACAGGCCTGGCCACTTTTTATTGTAGTAACAATCATTACGCTGCTGCGCACCGTCCCAACGTCCGAGGCTAAAGCCCGGGAAAGACAGACGTCTACAAAAGCCGCTTCTTCTTCTTCTCATCCATCTTGCGGGTGTCACAAGTCCTCAAAGAGGTCCTCGACTTCTTCTGCCGCCGCCGGCTGCTGACTGGCTGCCGCTGGGGAGTTGCTCCTGCTAAGGAAGGAAGGAAGGATGGAAGGAAGGAAGGAAGGAAGGAAGGACAGAAGGAAGGAAGGAAGAAAGAAAGAAAGAAAGAAAGAAAGAAAGAAAGAAAGAAAGAAAGAAAGAAAGAAAGAAAGAAAGAAAGGAAGGAAGGAAGGAAGGAAGGAAGGAAGGAAGGAAGGAAGGGGAGCAGGTCAATGGGACGATGGGACTCGTTCCTTGTGAGAGAGGAAGTGGAGCGTATGGTTTGCAAGGCGCAAAACTGCAAAGACCTCTGAGCTACCTTGCGTGCGCTGGCTTAACGGCCGCGTCCAAGGCTCCCGGGCGGCGGAGGCGCCGCTTGCGACTGGGCGCCACGTCGGCGATGTCGCTCAGGCTGTGGTCGTACGGGCCGGGGGAGAGGGCCCCTAAAAACACAAAGGCGCACGTTGAGAGCGACAGACAAGTCCCAAACGGCTCCCACGCTCTGGGTGAGATGTCCGGACTGAAATCCAGCGCAGCCCCTGCCTTAACTGCATTCCAAAGTATCGGATGGCTCGGCCGTAGCGCCGGGAGATGCGACGGCCTCCGGCGCCGCGTCCTCGTCTCCCTCCGCCTCCTCAGCCGCCCGCTCTCGTTTCTCGCACGCCTGGCCGCTCCTGCCGAGGACACCAAGTATCGGACGTGGGCGCTCCGAAGCGTGGGCGAACGACGTACCCGGCTTCCCGGAGCTGCTCGAGCGTCTGTCGCAGGCCGCGCATCTTGGCTTTCTTCTCGTTGAGGACGTGAAGAAAGCGAGCGTAAAGCTCCGCCTCCAGGGCCTCCTTACCGCTGGCGTAGCGCTCCAGCCTGGAAAAGAAAACCGCAGTTAACAAACTGCAGGCGGCGCAGCCAGGACAGCGGCGCCTGGAGGACCGGTCGCCGCTGGCCATACGCGGCAGAGACGGACGGCAAATATTTACTCGGCGCCGATGCGGACGTGTTCTCGTCGCAGCCGTAGGTTGTGCTCCCGAAGCTCCCGGTTGTGGCGCTCCAGACAAGTGGCTCTCTCCAGACTGCGGGTCAGCAGAGCCCGGACGGTCCGCCGGGGCTCGGCGACGGGCCCGAGCCGCGCCGAGCCCAGCCTGAACTGCAGCGGGACAACGAAGAGACGGTGAAACGGCCGGCCCCGCGACACGCCTTCCAGTCGCGGCGCCCACACACTGATCGGGGCGACCGGTCCAGGGCACGCCTCACCGAGATGTCCTTGTGCACTTTGTCGTAGGTCAGTGTGAGGGCGCCGTCGGGTGTGGCCGGCGCCAGGGCGAAGCGATAAGAGTGGACGCCCGCCTCCCCCGTCAGCGCCTCCCGCAGGTCCTGGACGTACTTCTCCGTGGACATCTCCAGTTCGGCCGCCTCCTGGCGCACGGACGCCTCGCTCGCTGGGAAATTAGAAGAGCCAATAGTGAGTGGTTCACTGAGGAAATGATCGACTCCCAAAAATATTGGATGGCGACGACTTCATGAAAGTTGGAGACAGAGGACCGGAGGTCCGACCTTCTCCACTCCAAGCGTGCCGTCCGTCGCTGAGCAGCAGCTGGAAGCCATGGGCCAAGCCCCGCCCACTCTCGTCCACACGCAGGAAGTAGGAGGAGTCGGGCTCGGACGAGAGCGGGATTTCCCTCACGTACGAATGCATCTCTGCGGACAGCTTCCGGACAGAAGAGACCAAACTCACGCCAATGACAACAGCCAGCAGAGCGTCAACTGTGCGGATGACAACACGGGCGAGCGACGACATTCGCCGCCAAGTCAAACCACACACATATGTTGAATGCTAAGCTGCTAGCTCGCACGGCGCTGGTCAACACGGCAAGTTTGAACGGCCGACGCGACGAGCCGAATGCTTAAAACGGAATAAAACACACCATTAACCTGGCGTTACACGCAATAACTTACCCACTTGTGTTTTCCTTTTGCCTACCAATTGGTTCGGATAAAAAATGGTCGCACTAGCATCTTTTCTGTTCGCTAACTGCGGCCGGCAGGCTTCTCAAGTTCCGCCTACGTCATCATCGGGCGACAAACACCGCATCGCCTCATTAACATAAGAATTTAACAATGAATATACGATTTTGATGATTATGATTAGGTACTTATATATATGTGTGTGTGTGGTGGGGGGTCTTTGTTAATCTTTGATGATTCAAATAAAAGACATGATCACAAACAATGCAGCAGCTCCTTGTGTCTCCCCCTGTATGAAATATGTTGTGTGATTCAGAGGTACCATTTGAACAAAGTGTTGTTTTGCCGCCCCGAGAGGCAAAGGCAACAAAGCTGCGTGCCGCGTGTCGTGGAGAAGGGAAATGAAGGGATTAGGACCAGCTCAGCTCTGGACCAACTCGGTACTGGACTTCAGATAACATGCATCTCCTCCAGCAATAATTGCACATGTTTTAGTGCTCTCCATAAATGAAAGACACGTGTGCGCCCGCCCGGCGGGATTGCAGCGCATTTTCAGGGAGGAGTCGTTTACACAAAGATGGACAAGAGTTGGAAGTAAAAGGCTTCTGCTCAAGTGCAACCAGGTGGCATCGCTGAATGAAGCCTCTGTGCTGCATTTGGAAACAGAAGGCTCGGAGGGGGTCTGAAGTTTCGCTCCCAGGGCGGACTTGACAAGGTTCTTCTTGTTCTTGCTTGTGTTCACGAGCTGTAAACATCTGTACTTGATTAGGTTTGGAAAAGTCTTGTAAAGAGCTCATCAATGATGTCGCAACTAACCTTTCTAAATGGTTCTCAGCAGCCTGACAGAGCAAGTGGGTAAAAATAAAAAGCACTACAAAACGACTTCTTTCAATTGATTTACTAGCATGACAAAAGGTAACAAAATGATTTTGGAAAGAGGCAAAAGTGGCAACAAGTTCAAAACACCACCACTTTGTCTCGCTTGGGTTCGCTCTTGACCACGGGAACGTGGACGTCCTCGTGGTCGGCGCTCATGTTGTTGGACAACCAGTTCAACGTCACGTTATGACCTGCAAGTACACGGAAAAAATAAATAAATAAATCTGTAAATAAAATCAATACAAGATGGAATGCCCAAACTGAGTTAATTGGAGAAAAATAAGCCACTCTTTCTTCTCTGGAAACTTGCATTTTCCCTACTTTGCCCCCTTTGTCTTTGAACAACGCCCTGTTTCTTTCCCTCCTTATTTGGTTTTCCCCCAGGAAAAAAAAAAAAAGCATCAGCCCCAGCTTTAACAACAACACAGACTCACTGGAGGCTTGATGTTCGGGACAGTCCTTCTGGAAATGTTCCACAGATCCGCAGACTCGACAGCTCCCTCCTGGGAAGCAAACCAGAGGGTCAAAATGGATGAGTTGCAATGCTTGATATCAATCTAGAATTCAAGGTCATTTGACCAAATGTAAGACCTTTTGCAGTTATCACCCCCCCCCACACACACACACAAAAACAAAAAAGGGTAAAAAAAAACGCTGACGGAATACTGTGTCTCCATCTAGCGGCCGAAATGAGAATAACATCAACGGTACGTCAACTCACGGACCTTGAGCGTAGAGGCCTTTGGGGTTGTCCGGGCAGGAGCGTGACAAATGTCCCGTCTGACCACAGATGAAGCACTTGGCGTACGGGTAGTCACCTGCAATTGCAAAAGTCCACTCGCTGTTATTAACAGAGGGAGGACAAGGAAACGTCCTCGTCCTCACCGACGGCGGGGTCCACTTTGGCCCGGCAGCGCTGGATCTCGTGCTCGGTGGAGCCGCATCGGTAGCAGATGTTGCTACCCATCTCTCGGTCGCCCTGTGCCTCTGGACAGTCGGCCAGGCCGTGGCCGGGCTTCCTGCAGTTGAAGCACAGCTGCAGAGAAGATCCAAACAAACAACAATGAGTAGCGCCCCAAGTGGCATTTGCAAACAATGTCCTTTCTCTTGAGAGGGGCAAAAACAGCTCTATGGCTCACCATTCTGTTCTTCTTGTCTGTCTGCCTCTTGAGTCTCCTGTCTTCTCTCCTCTGGTCCTTCTTCAAGGCCACCTCCACCTCTTGCCGCAGCTCCTGCTGCCCGTGCGTCGTCGTTTGTCCGCTCTGCTGCAGAAAGGCCAGGAAGCCATTGACATCCTGGTCCGTGTATTCCTTCTTCTTCTTGTTGTTGGCCTTTTTCACCGCAGAGCCGCGCGGTTGCATTCCTCCGGCGTGACTCCTCTGAGGTTGTTCTCCTCTTGCTCCCGCCCGCAGCCGACTCCAGGGCGTGGCCTCGGCGGCCTTGTGCTTGTGGACGTTGTTGGCCCGTGCCCACCTGGTCATGATGACGTCGTCAAACTGCAAGGGTCTGGGCAAAACGCAAGAAATGTCAGTTGTCCTACCACAACTTATCTAATAGAAGAGTGCATCAATTGGGGACTTTTTAGGAAACCTCGGTCAATTGCTATATTCTGGGGCTTTAAATTGCAATATCCCCGAAACATTCAATCGTAATGTCGAATTCGTTTTGTGTGCGCTTGGCATTTTGATCAAAATTGACGAAACGTTTGCCCAGCTAATGTGCAGTTTAGGCAAACTAGCGCCAGTACGTTAGCACGTTAGCTCGACGCTTAGCACACATGTTGTCGTGCATTCCTTAACGTTAAACGAGCCCGCAATCGACTGAGACCAAGTTGCTAAGACTAAACAATTATGAGGTGATATGTTGAATCCAACATTTGATTCCAAAAACCAACACAAGACTACCTTGAAAAGTTGAACCGTCATCCATGTGTTGCTGTTTACCCCGAAAGCTGGCAGTGCTGCTTCTTTTAAGACCAAATTGCACTCTAGCGCCACCGTCTGCTTCGGAGTACATGATGCGCATGGGTTACATTACAATCAATGGAAGATTCTCGGCAAATAACTGTTCAGAATGAATCCGAAGGCTTTTCCCAAATAAGTCCTATTGTTATTTTTGTGACTCGTAAACACATGAACTGCGATCGACGGGAGGCGAGCGTGACGTGACGTAGTAACTGTGCGACGCACGTGTGCGTGCCGTGGAACTGCTGCAATGGCGACTGGGAGGCTTCAATTCCACGAAATGGGACTTGACGACCGTCTTTTGAAGGTAACACAGCTCCGCTCCGTGTTTGCATGCGAATTTAACCCCAAATGGAACAATGATCATGAAGTTGAGCCGCTCAAAATGACGTCATTCGTCAACACGCTACGAAAATAAGCCGAAGTACGACAGAGTGGACACAGACACAATATCGAAGAAAAAGGTCAATGAGTCAAGCAAAGCGGGATAAGAATTTAGGGCACACAATGCTAAAGCTCCCTTCAATTCATTTGTTTTTGTCATGAAGCGTCAGAAGAAAAAAAAAATGGATCTGAGGTTGGCTCGAGTGTAACACAAGGGATGTCCTCTTTTAGGCGGTGGCAGATTTGGGTTGGTCCCAGCCCACCTTGATCCAGGAAAAGGCCATCCCTCTGGCTCTGGAGGGAAAAGACCTCCTGGCTCGGGCCCGGACCGGCTCTGGGAAAACCGCCGCTTACGCCGTGCCCATCATCCAGCGCATCCTGGCCTCCAAGCAGGTGACAAACGACCAGCCTCGGAACAAACAATAGTGCCGGCCAGCTGCGAGCGCTCGTGTCTCGTTGGTCCTCCCCAGGGTGTTCGCGAGCAGGACGTGAGGGCCCTTATCTTGGTGCCAACCAAGGAACTGGGCCAGCAGGTTCAGACGATGATGAGGCAGCTGACCGCGTACTGCTCCAGGGACGTCCGCGTGGCTGACATTTCCGGGAAAGGCGACGTGTCTGCTCAAAGGTTCCCCCCAAAAAAAAAAAAAAAAACACAAACAATAGCATTCTATTTATATTTCCCCTCATTTTTGGACCGCTGCCCATTTCTGCCGCTTTTGAGTGACCAAAGCGGCGCTTTGCTTGTCGGCCGGCAGGCCCGTCCTGATGGAGAAGCCCGACGTGGTGGTGGGCACGCCGTCCCGCGTTCTGGCCCACCTCAACGCGCGCAATCTCACCCTGCGAGCCTCGCTGGAGATGCTGGTGGCGGATGAGGCCGACCTGCTCTTCTCTTTCGGCTTCGAGGACGACCTGAAGAGTCTGCTGTGGTGAGGGAGGCCACGCGAGCTTTGCCTCGGGGCTGCTTATTTGACCAATGGCAGGGTGGCGCGCTAATGCTAATATTGTGTGCTCTACAGCCACTTGCCAAAGATCTACCAGTCCGTCCTCATGTCCGCCACCCTCAGTGATGACGTTCAGGCCCTGAAGGAGCTTCTGCTGCACAATCCCGTAAAGGCGCCCAATGTTGCGGCGGTTACCCTCGCGAAGCACATGACATGATGAAGAAAACAATGTCTGTCGTCCCCCCCCCCAGGTGACCCTGAAGCTGCAAGGCTCCCAGCTGCCGGACTGCAGCCAGCTGCAGCAGTTCAGCATCCGCTGCGAGGAGGAGGACAAGTTCCTGCTCATCTACACGCTGCTCAAGCTGCGGCTGGTGCGGGGCAAGACGCTGGTCTTTGTGGGAGCCGTGGAGCGATGCTACCGCCTCAAGCTCTTCCTGGAGCAGTTCAGCATTCCCGCCTGCGTGCTCAACTCGGAGCTGCCCGTCCGATCCAGGTCAGACCTTTCTCCGTGAATTGGACTCCATGAAACAAAAGGGGGGGGGGGAGCTTGCATCCGCTTAGCCGTAAAACGAGTCGTCGTTCCTCGCGCAGGTCTCACATCATCACACAGTTCAATCAGGGGTTCTACGACTACATCATCGCCACGGACGAACGCAGTCTGGCCGACTCTGGCGCCGCTCCAAAGCCTGCCGGAAAAGGCAAGAAGAAGAGCAAGAAGGCGGGCCAGTGAGTCCTCCCTCGTTCAAAGTGCGAGACAAGTCTTGAGGACTGAGCGGACTCAAGAGTGTGCGTGCTGTTCTGCGCTGCCTCGCTAGGGTTAAAGCGAAGGAATACAGCGTCTCCAGGGGGGTGGATTTCCAAAACGTGGCCAACGTCATCAACTTTGATTTCCCCGCCACCGTGGAGTCGTATATCCATCGAGTGGGAAGGTACGTCGGCCGGCGCCGTGGTCAGCGCGAGGCCAAAAGCTGACGCTTCGCTTTCCTCTAGGACGGCGAGAGCCGACAACCCGGGCACGGCCTTGTCCTTCGTCACTCACACGGAAACGGATTTGCTCTCCGAGGTGGAGGAGACGCTGACGGGAGGTGAGGAGACTAAGAGAGCAGCGGCACGGGCAACTTTTCACATTGGATTGCTCGCGTAACGGTCTCGCCGTTGTCTCCAGACAATGCAGAATCGCCCTTGAAACCGTACCAGTTCAAGATGGAGACCATTGAAGGTTTGAGGTACAGGTGCAGGGTGAGTCTGAGTTGTTGTTGTTGTTTTTCCCACCATCACCCAAAATACAATCAGATGGGATGAGAACAGAGCCCTGAGGAAGCTCACGCATGAATGTCTGGTTTGCCCCCCCACCAAAGGACGCCATGCGATCGGTCACCAAGCAGGCGGTGAGAGAAGCTCGGCTGAAAGAGATCAAGCAGGAACTGCTCAACTCGGAGAAGCTGAAGGTGAGCCTCTCGCGAGCGCTCCGTATTTGTCAAAGGTCACGAGCGGGCGGCCTCTGCTTGTCGATCAGACGTACTTTGAGGACAATCCCAGAGACCTGCAGCTGCTCCGACACGACCGAGACCTTCACCCCGCCGTCATCAAACCTCACCTGAAGAACATCCCGGAATACCTTAGTCAGTCACCTCACGTTAGCTGCCTAGCGTGCTTTCATCTGCTCGCTGACTCAAAGTTGACTTTGTGACCTTTGCGCAGTCCCCGAAGCTCTGAAGGATGTGGTGGACCCTTTGTCCAATAAGAGGAGGCGGAGAGGGCCAAAGCAAAAGGCCAAACTGCACAGAGTGGCCAAAAGCAGCTTCAAGGTGAGCCACGAACCCGCCACTCTTTATGCCCCACACCGACTCATTGGCGCCCGCCCTGCTGTTTTTTCTTGAAGGATAAGAATCCGCTGAGGAGTTTCCGCTACACGAAAAGGGAGCGCAACAAAAAGCCCAGCCATTCGCTGTAATCATCCTCCTCACAAAAACATTGGCCAATTTTCATATGTAACAAAATGGCAGCGGCGACGGTCCGAGAACATCCGCCCGCCCGCCCGCCCGCCCGCCTGCGCGCTGCAGCACATTTGATTGCGTTTTCCAGGTAGAACCAAATAAAATCATTTCAATCCTGAGCCAGTTCATTTGTCAATTCTTACATTGTTTGGAGGCGTCACGGTTCATTTTCAGAACGGCTCAACGGCGGCAGTCCTTGGTGAAAGCAGGCTGATTATCTTTTTGCTTTTTTAATCTTGAGTAACTGCATCAAAGCGCTTGGTTAATGAACAACAGCCATCTTTGTTTTTCAAGTGACGCGGTGCCCGAGCGTCACGCTTTTAAAAGCCCGTCATTCTGATTGCGCAAAGGAAATGTAGAGTCATTCGAGTGCCGTGCAAGGGCCAGTTCTCTTTGGCGCCTTTCCTTTCAGTCGATGGTGAAGTGAAAGGGGTAGTCCTCGGTGGGCCCCGACTCAAAGACGATGCTGTCAAAGGGATTCTCGGTGGACAAGTTGTCCACGGGGAACCAGGAGTCGTACCAGGAAGTGGTGGTCTGGGGTTTCCGCGTGGTGGCGGTGGTGGGGGCGACGGTGGCAATGGCGCTCGTCGCGGCCGTCGGGGGTGGGGTCCTGAGGCCGGCGCGTTGCTTCTCCAGACGTAGCCGGCGCAGACGCAGGATCCTCAGCCGGCGCAGCCGCTCGGCTCGCTGGGCGGCGGCGTGCCTCTCCTCCGGGGAGAGTGTAGCGGCGGCGGTGGCGCCGGGCGCCGTGGGGGCGGGCTTGGCCACCACGCGGATGGGCCGGTTGCCGTTGAACGCCAGGATCTGCTTGATCCGGTCCCAGTTGGACTTGGCCAAGGTGAAACTGCAGGACGTGGCGCCCGCGTCGTAGCCCACCACGCAAAGGCGGGTCTGCGATGTGTAGCCGTCGGCCTTGGCCGTCACGCGGTACTCGCCGGGGTTCAGCAGACGCCAGTAGTCGCCGCCGGGGGCTGCCGTGAGAGACATAAAACTTTCTTGAATGGCGTACAGAAGAGGGACCCCGAAGGCTCGCTTTGCGGCTTTGGTTTTCGTGTTGTCCGTGGCCTTGTGATGTGATGACAATCAGTATGTTGAGGTGATCTGGGCGACGTTTTGGTCATCACCCGGCAGAGATGATACAAATACGCCTTTTGGATTCCCCCCCCAAAATTCACGCGGGCAACATGAGTGCTGATTTTTTGGAGTGTCTGTTTACCGGCGATGACATCATGGCGAATCCCCTCCACGGAGATGGTGGCGTTTCCCAGCGCGTTGCCCTCCGTGTCTCGGACCACGCCTTTTATGCCGCGATGCACCTGGGACAAAAAAGCAGACCTGAAAGGAAAGGCTCGAGAGCGGTCGCCTCTCAAAAGCTGTTTGAGGTCCTCAACTCATTGACAGTTACAGACGTCAAAGCTATCAACTGGCTTGGCAGCCAATGAGTTCATCGGCGGTGCTCGGGGGGAGCTTTGACATCATTGAGATCCCGGCCCGTGAAATCCTTTTGAAGATGTTTTCGCCGAGGGCAGGTTCCCAGTTAGTCGTGGTTCTGACCTGTTCGATGAAGGATAGCAGAGCCTCGCGATTGTTCTCCCACTCCAGAGGAAGTTCGCTCTCGTGCGGAAACTTGTCGCAGCCGAGGAAAATGGAGATCTCCAGGCAGTTGGTGTGAAGATAGCTGAAGTCGTTCATGCCTGCGGACGAGGCACGCAGGCGTGAACACGACGGGCGCCGTTGCCTGGCCGGCCAGCCAGCCCGAATGTCAAGATGGAGTCTTACTTCCCACCACGGGCTTCCAACCGGCGCCGTTGGCGATGCCCTGGCCCCCGGTGACGTCTTCGGCGTGGCAGGAGCCGCGCTGGACCTCGGTCATGGTCAGGTGGCTGTGGGCGTACGACATAGCCAGCCAGCGGAACATGACATCGTCGGGCGTCTCCCGCAGGGCGCCCTCCTTCTGACGCTGAATGCGGGCCCACGTTTCCTCGTTCATCTCGTCGCTGTCCTTCCAGCGGCGGTCGTCGCTCATCTTGGACACGGACATAGCCGCCGGGTCAGCGAGGTATGCGTAAGTCGCGGTCAAATGAACTTTTGCTCCGTCACAGGGTAGCTTGGCTCACTCAAGACTAAACGGGCAAGTTTGAGTTACAATCCAAAGACAAGCGCGTTATTTGAAGCTCAGCGAGTCCCCATCCCGGCGATCCTCAAAATGCGGAGACACCCGAGTGGCGGTCTTACCGAAATCTGCGGCCGCTGCGTGTCGAAAGGGTACGTGACCAGCTTGTGGCCGCCTTGCAGGTTGGCTCCCAACACAAAGGGCGTGCGCTCCATCCAGGAAATGACGGCTTTGGTCTCCACAGCCATCTGAAAGCCAGCCGCAAGAGTCGCCCGCTGGAGTCGCCCACGAGCAAAGGCAACGGGAAGCAACTCACGGATCCGTTGAGAAAGTTCTCCGGCACGGGAATGTGATGGTTGGGTACAAAGCGAGGGACCCAGCCGCGATCCTCCGCTCCCCACAGGATGCTGTTGAGATCAGGGAAATTCTGGAAAAGGTCATAACCCTCCGCAGTCCAGTGGCCCAGAACCCAGTTGCCCATCTCAGATCCCTGAAGGAGAGGAAGGCCCGATAAGACGAGCGAGCGAGAGAGCGAGCGTCACGGGAAGGCACTCCACTTTACCGCCTCAAAGGCCAGCTCGTACGCGTCGGGGTTGAGGGACGGCACCAGGTGGATCCTCACTCCGTCCACCAGGCGGCGCACTCGAGGGTTTCCCCCCTTGTACTCCTTGCATAGGAACTGCATCAATAGGAGGAGGAGCTCCCGGCCCAGCACCTCATTACCGTGGAGACCCGCGGTGTATCGGAATTCCGGTTCTCCTGGACAGGCCCCGCTCGGTCAACTCGGACCAACCGGCTGGCCGGGCCCGGCGGGGCGCGGCGCTCCCTTACCCATCTCGTGCTCCCCGGGGTTGTCGGAGATCTCCATGGCGTACATCTTCAGACCCTGGGAGCTTTTGCCGATATTGTAGATCCTGGTTATGTTGGGACACTCCTCGTTGATCACCTTCATCATCTGGAGCCGGCCGACAAGAAGAGTGAGCGCACGCCATGGGGCTGAAACGGTGTTCTCGGCACCGGAGACGCACTCGGGAGCTATGATTTAAAAGGACGCCACCTGTCTCATGTCCTTGTAGTTGTGATGTCGGAAGTCGAGCTCGTCGGAAGACTGGACCCGGTCCTCGCTCTGGTGGCTACCTGGAAGGCCAAAGTCGGTCAATTGCGCCCGGACGGATCGGCGAGGATTTAAAGCTGCCGTTTGTCGGCGTACCGACCGGGAAGTTGGCAGGCCAGAATCTCGGCCCGGAGACACAAACTGCCGTTCCAGCTCTGCGGCAGGATTCGGATGTAGCGCGCCACCACCGGCCAAGAAAACTGGTTCAGTACCGGAGTGTCTCTGTCCATGTTCCCGTAGAACAACTGCAAGGGAAGACGGTTTGTTTCTCTCGTCGCCACGCCGCGCCAAAGCGGAGCCGAGCCGCCACTTACCCACTCGGCGTAGCCGTCGTGAAGAATGGTCCAATCGTGGCTGTCGTTGCTGAAGGCCACAAAGTAGGACGACACAAAGTCCTCGCTGTGGAAGGAAGGAAGGAAAGAAAGAAAACCACAAAATGTTGTTTTTTCTCTCTTGGTTTCTGCAAAAGTGCTTGAGAGACTCACAGATGCTCAGAGTTTCTTCCCTGCGTGATGACGCCCGAGAACTCCACCTTTCGTCTAGCGTCCACCGCGAACCAGCTGTTGGTCTCCTCGGGCTCGGCGCACCAGGCGCCCCCGTAAAGATCTTCTTGGTTTGCGGAAGCCTGCGCGGATACAAACGGGCGTTAGTCAAGCGTGGAGTTGGGCGCCCGCTCCGCTGCGGTTCCGCTTCAGTCCAGGGTGGACCGTCACGTGTCACGCCATCGGCTTCCGTTGCGACGCGGGGGACGGTCACTGGATGGTGGGCGACAACCTGCATGTTGAGTCTTCCCCTCTGAGCGGCGAAGCCGTATTGGGACTGCGAGGACGCCAGCAGCTGGTCGTCTTCCACGCGGTGAGACTCCAAACCCAGAGGAGGACATTCTGAAGACGGAAGCACGGGCTTCAGACACTCAAAGGCGTCCCCGTCCACCCGTTGCTGGCCGTGGGTGACCTTACGTTTGGGTTCTGGCAGCTGCGACTCCATTTTCAGTCTCTCCTCCTCTTCCGCCTCCCATAACTTCCTCTGGCGCTCGGCTTGGTCGGAAGAGCAAGAGACGCGAGTGTCAGCGGCGGCGGCGACACGCCGTCTTTTCCCTCTTTCCGAGCTTGAAAAATGCGGGCGATGATCATCCCTGACCTTTTTCCGCCTTTTCCGCCTTTTCTCGACGCGCTTGCTCCTCCTCTTCCTCTTGCTTCTTCTTGGCGACTGGAGAGAAAAGAAAATGCGATGATGATGTCGAAGGACGTCCCAGCTGGCGGCGGCGGACGTACGGTCATCGTAGTCGTACTCCTCGTACCAGGGGATGACGAAGGGGACCTCGGTGGGCTCTTCTGCAACGCCAGCAAAAGGTTCTCCAAAGGCAATCAAGCGCAGAGAGTCAGGTGAATACCTGGGATGGACGCCATCGGCTTGGACGTGCTCAGCTCAGATTTGTCTCCACCTGAAACCAGCAAACGGTCCGTAGCTCAAACCGAGGTGCGTTTCCTAATTTGGCCACAGGGGGTCAGCACAAACATCAAAGAGAGAGAGAGAGAGCGCGACAGAGAGCGAAAGAGAACCGCTTGGACTTGAGCACGTGTGTGACCCGCTCACCTGGGATCCTCCTGATCAGGTCTGGTTCTTCTGGCTCCTCCCACATGGGCCGTACGGTGGGAAAGTGCGGGCTTGCTATGGAGGAAAGGGCAAGTTTGGCGTCAGCTGCCGTGCGGATGGGCCGGGAAAGAGGACGTACTTGCGTCTGTGGCGGCTGCGGTCGGCCCTCTGGTGTATGGCGTCGCCGTTGTTTTGGCTTTTTTGGCCGCTTTGGGCTTCTTGGAGGCTTTGGGCTTCTTACTGGGCTGTTTGGGCTTTTTGGTGGGCTTGGGCATCTTCTGCCTCTTGGCCTTGGCCTCCTTCTCTGCCGCTTTCCTAGCTTTGGCTTAACGGAAGCACAACACATCGGGGTCGGCTTTGGAATCAGGGTTTCGAGCTTTGCGATTGGGGCTCCAAGCCAAGGGTCTGCTTTTCCGGCGTTGGCTTTCAAGCCAGCGCGGGCGGGCGGGCGGGCAGGCAGGCGGGCAGGCGGGCAGGGGCTCCAAACGAGCGAGCGTTTCACACCACAATTGGGGAAGCGGCTCGCCTTGGCTGGCTCCGCACGCCAACGCAATTGACAATGTAAATGAGAAAGCGGAAGGAGAGCACGATTGAAATTTGGCCTGGATTTGATTGCAAACATTGCCGGAATGAAATTGGCCCGCCCGCCGGCCCGCCCGCTGCGTCACGGAACTCGACGGTCCTCACCTGCCTCCACCTCCTGTGGCGTTTTCTTCTTCTTGGCTTTGGGCTGGTCAGCCCCCGCCGGTTCGGCTCCGGGCTCGGGTCGGGCCGTGGCCCGGCTCTCCGGCAGCCCCCGGGCCTCCCTCACCTCGGCCCCCCCTCCCCCGTCGGCCTGTCTGGCCCACAGCAGGACGCCCCACAGCGCCAGGAGCAAGCAGGTCGCCGCCAAAACGCTTCTCATGGCTGCAGGAAGAAAAGTGGAGAAAGAAGCCGAGCGAATGAGCGGCGCTAGCAGGGCCAGATGTGCTCCTAGACAAGGCGGACGTGAGGCCCTCGCAGGGGATGAGAGTTTTCAAGTTTGCGAGCTCCCTCCTCTTCCTCCTTATCCTCTTCAGACCCCCCCCCCCATCCCGGCCAAGGGAGGAGCTTGCGGACGGAGACGTGCGAGACATTCCAGCCGGGGAGAAGAAGAAAAAAAACAAAAAACACTGCAGAGTCATCTGGAAAAGAAGAACGAGCGAGGCCCTCCTCTCAGCAATTTTGCTGCTTTTGGTTTCCAAAGATGCCTTCGGACGTTGCTCGCTCGGGGTTTCAATTGGAAGTCGTGATGCAAATCAGTTTTCCAATCAAGATCGAGGCGCTCTTTCAAATGAGGTCACTCAATTACAGTTTGAGGTCAACGTTGATCTTTCTATGATCGGGGCTTCAAATAAAAGTTTGGAAAATGGCTTAAGTGTGGTTCCAACACTGGTGGTTTTTTTTGAAGGCAGAGATAGCTTTTTAAAATGGCGTCGGGGTTAGGCAGCTTTGAAATGAGGCTTACCTAAATACGGACGGCCGCGTGCTCCAGTGTAGATTGTTTTGTTGGATTTCTTCTGCACAATAAAAAAATCTAAACAAAAAAGGGCTTTTGAGGGAAGAAGTGTAAAGGTAACATTGGACATGTTGCGTGCTGTTTTCTTCATTTTGTCATGTAAGCTAGCAGTCATCCTCTTTGTTTACTTTAGTCTTCATCTGTGTCTCATTGGTGACTTTCTTGTCACGCCAGAGGAAGACAAAAACCTGGACTGCCCGGATATTCAAACCATTTCTCACAACAGACTGAAGAAAAAACTTTTGCTTTTCGTTACGCCATCGCTGGGGGATTTGATTTTTTCCCCCACATTTTCTTACGTGACGCCCCCGCACGCTCCCCCCAAAAAGCGCCGTTCGTCCTCCGCGCCGAGGGTGTCGCTGTGGAGCCGAGCGTGTCCTGCGCGCGTCCCGTCTGGCGCTCGCCTCTTCCTGCTCAACGAATTCAAACATGGCGTCAGCAGGAGAGGCGGGCATCACTGCGGAGAGCCAAGCGGAGGCAGCCACAACGTACGTTTGCTTTTCCACATATTTGAATGGCGAGATCTGAAGCACACCTCGGCGCCGAAGCTAAGCTGGCGAGCAGATGTCGTCGTAGTGCAGAAGATGAGATGAGATGAGAAGATGCCGGCTGGTGGGCGAGCGAAGGGGCCAGCTTTGTTTCAGGGGGGTGCAAATGGCTTCGCGTTTTAACTCACCGTCGGTCGTCTCGTTACCTGTCGCCTCAAATGGCACCGGCAGTTTGAGCGAAATTTCAATCGCGGTCATTTTGCAGTCCTCGTCGACTTGCTTTTGCTCATCCCAAGGTGGAGCGCTTCTGGAAAATCCCTCCCTTTTCCTCCTCGACCAAATAGTCCTTTGCATCTCACGCGACCATGCAAAGTTGACATCTGCCAGGCTTTGATCCTATCTCTTTGCGTCGACAATGGCTTCAGAAGAAAAAGAGGGTGGGCGCTTGCTTTCAACATCTTGATTGATTGGACTCAATGACGGCGCATAAGTCATTGAGGTGATCAATCAGCCTGAGAGAGAAAAAGCCGAATTAAGTGTCAATATTGGAGCCGATTAGTTCTTGAGCCCTACCTTGCATGCAATTGAACCTATGTTTCGAAATGCACAAGGACCCGAGTCCTAAGTTGTTGTCACCACTTGATGAAAAGTGCGCCGCTCGCTCTGCTGCAGCGAGGCGCCGTCGACCGAGCTTGCGGTCGGCATGGACGCGGAGGCTTCCGGCGCCAAGGAGGGCCTGGCAAGTATCCCGCCGGCCGGCGCCGCCGAGCGGCCTGGCGCCCAACGTCACGTGACTAGTGGCCGTGCCGCCGCAGGACGGGGCGAGCGAGGCCGCCGACGCGCTGACCGGCTCCGGGGATGAGGACAGCGGGCGGCAGCTGGGCGAGGTGGAGCTGCAGTGCGCCTTGTGCACCAAGTGGTTCACCGCCGATACCTTCGCCATCAACACCGCGTACGTAGAGCGCACACGTTGCCGTGACGCCGGCCGGGAAGGAGCCAAAATGAGCTCGTCCGTCCGTCCGTCTCCTCCGCAGGACTTGTCTGCCCTTCATGACCAACTACGCGTTCCACTGCAACGTCTGCCACCACAGCGGCAACACCTACTTCCTCAGGAAACAAGCCAGTGCGTCAGCGCTCCTCGCCGCTCGCGCCTCCCGCCTGCTCTGCTCTGCTCACCGGCGTTTTTGTGCCCGCCCGCAGACCTGAAGGAGATGTGCCTGACGGCACTGGCCAACCTGACCTGGAGGTCCAGGAGCCAAGACGAGCATCCCAAGACCATGTTCTCCAAAGACAAGGTAAGTGAGGCACAAGAGAAAAAAAACAGCATTTGGAGTCGAGCAATTACCACCGTGTGCCACCAGAGGGCGACATGCCGGCCCATCTGTCACTTTTGGTTCACAAACGTATGTGCAGTTGGGTTTTTTGAGTGCTGTGGATTTCAAATACGTAAGGTCGAACAGGATGAGCATTTTTGCTTGTTTTCTGACAAAAGTTCATTTCTCGTGTCCAATTTCGGGGACTCGGTTGTTTTTTTGTTGTCCACGCAGGACATCATTCCGTTCATTGACAAGTACTGGGAGTGCATGACCACCCGCCAGAGACCCGGCAAGCTGACGTGGCCCAACAACATTGTGAAAACCATGGTAGCGCCTCGCCGTCCTCGCCGTCCTGGCCGTGCCCTCATGCTGCTGCTTATTTTTCTTCTTCTTTTTTGCTCCTGTTCTAGAGCAAAGAGCGCGACGTTTTTCTGGTGAAGGAACACCCCGACCCTGGCAGCAAAGATTCCGAGGAGGACTACCCCAAGTTTGGCCTGCTGGATCAGGTAATCAGCCTGGTCCGGGCGTACAAGGCTCCTCCCCCGATTGATTGTTGTCGTGGTCGCTCGCGCAGGACCTGGGGACCATCGGCCCCTCCTACGACTCCCAGAGGCAGTCGGCCCCTGCGCCCGGCGCCGCCGCCGGAGGTCTCAACGGTCAGTACAAGTTTCCTTTGGCGGGAAGACGCCCTTGACCGTGATTGTGTCTTCCAGGTGGATCCTCTTACTCAGGTGAAGACTCTTTTCAACGCCGGCGACGTTTGGAAAGGCAAATGTTGTGACCGGCGCCGTTCTGGCTCCAAGGTGCTCTGGCTCCAGTGGCGGGGAAAGGACGAGGAGCCAAGCGCAAGCAGCAGCAACAGCAAGAGGGCGCCACTGCCGGCGCCACCAAGCGCACTCGGAGGTACGCCCGCCCGTCACTGCGAGAAAAGAGCACGCTTTGAAGGTGACGCCGGTTCCTCCGCAGCGACCCGCTCTTCTCGGCGCAACGCCTGCCCCCCCACGGCTACCCTCTGGAGCACCCCTTCAACAAGGACGGTTACCGCTACATCCTGGCCGAGCCGGACCCGCACGCCCCCGACCCCGAGAAGCTGGAGCTGGACTGCTGGGCCGGCAAACCCATTCCCGGCGACCTGTACCGGGCCTGTCTGTACGAGCGCGTTCTGCTGGCTCTGCACGACCGAGGTCCATGAAATGAACGTGGGCTTAGTGCGCCAAAGCATTGCTTTTGTTCAAATGGAGTTCTTTGACTACGTGCTCCCCTTCCTGTCGGAACCTGATTTTGATCCATGACTCCTCCCCAAAAGCGCCCCAGCTGAAGATCTCCGACGACCGTCTGACGGTGACGGGCGAGAAGGGCTACTCCATGGTGCGCGCCTCCCACGGCGTGCGCAAGGGCTCCTGGTACTTTGAGGTGTCCGTAGAAGACATGCCGCCCGACACGGCCGCCCGCCTCGGCTGGTCCCAGCCTCTGGGTGAGTTGCCGCCGGGAGCTTGCCGGTCGGCGTCTGCGGGATGGCCGGGCCGTGCTCTGAGGAGCTGAAACGGCTAGGCTAGGCTAGGTCAGGCTAGACCCTCACGCTGAGCCAACGTAGCGCCCGGCTGTGGCCGTGGAAGGAAATGTCTGCCGGCGGCGCCTCACCTGTAAGTTGCTGTGTTGGCGTGCGTGCGTAGGTAACCTGCAGGCGCCGCTGGGCTACGACAAGTTCAGCTACTCGTGGCGCAGCAAGAAGGGCACCCGCTTCCACCAGTCCCTGGGCAAGCGCTACTCGGCCGGCTACGGCCAAGGAGACACTCTGGGCTTCCTCATCGTTCTGCCCGAGCGCACCGAGACGGCTCGAGCGCTGCCCGACACCTACAAAGACAAGGTCAAGCCCGGCCGCCCGCCCTCGGAGCAACTCCGCCCACCTGACGGCTTGCTCTCTTATTTACAGGCACTCATCAAGTTCAAGAGCTACTTGTATTTTGAGGAGAAGGACTACGTGGACAAAGCCGAGAAGAGCCTGAAGACCACGAGTCCCAGCAGGGTGAGAAGGAGCCAGCCCGCTGCTCAGCAAGCAATTTTGTGGCCGCTCGTTCACTGACCCGCCTACCGCCAGATGGTGTTCTACAAGAACGGCGCCAGCCAAGGCGTGGCCTTCGAGAACCTGTTTGAAGGAATCTACTTCCCGGCCATCTCCCTCTACAAGAGCTGCACGGTGGGTCAAAATGTTAACAAAACCAAAATATTTCCCCATTGTATTTGTTTTTCTTTGTACTGAATGATGCGAATGTACCAATCATCCTAAGCAAACGCTTCCTTGTGAACTCTTTTCAATGGCGCCTTCAGGTGTCTGTCAACTTTGGGCCGCACTTCAAGCACGCCCCTGAGGACGTGGCCTTCCAGCCGGTAAGCGCCTGCCCGGCCTGGCCCGGCCCGGCCCACCCACCTTGGCCGCACCTCCTTCCCCTCACTCTGTGCTTTGCAGATGAGCGACATGGGCTGGGGCGCCGTCATCGAGCACACGCTGGCCGACGCCTTGTACCACGTGGAGACGGAGGTGGACGGACGCCGCAGCCCGCCCTGGGAGGGATGAGCCGGCCCTGGGAGGGATGAGCCGGCCGGGTGGCTCGCCGGTCAGTGCGGAAATGTTTGACGACAGCTTTCCAACGTTGCGTCGTGAATAAATACTTCTCTTGGAGCAACAAAGTCAAATGGGATCATTTTGAGCTGCTTGAAAAATGAGTAGAGCCATCTCTGGCGTGAGAGCCGTGGCTCAAGTGGCTCACGTTTGACATCGGAGCGAGAGCAAAATGATGCCGGCCGGCACACTTTGAAATCAAGTTGTTTATTGGCCAGGCTAGCTAAATGCGGGAGGGGGATGAACTTGAAATGAAGTTTACAACCATTAATAGAAGCAATTTGTGACAAAGAACCGCAGAAGGAAACAAAATCCCTCGGCCTTCGCTGTCTAGTCCATGTACAAAGCAGTGCGGCGGCAAACGCACGCACGCACGAGCGTCCGTTCGAAAGGCTTCAGTTAGGAGCAGACACCATTCCTGACGGGATGAAGTTGTTGGGTGTGGGGCTGCGGCGCGCCTCCTCTGTCACCTCTGGGGGGTGCTGTGGGAATAGACACACATAACGGCCAGAGCAATTTGAAGATGATTGGTCATCCTGACAAGACCGGCACTTTAAGACACTTCAACCTGTGAATGAAAACAAGATGGGTTCTGCCACTCATCTGAGGTCAGATCGCAGAGGAACTCCGAGATTTGGAGGAAAGCTCCGCCTGGATCCCACACTCTTATTTCTCGGAGGTATAAAAAAAAAAACCACACCCAAGCCCAACTCACTAATTTGCGGAAGATCTTGTTGAACAGGCCATTCTTTGGACTTTCAGGCGCTTGCGTCCACTGCAAGTCTTGAGGTCGGGAACCGTCGGGTCCAAAAACGTTTAGCTCGTCGAAACAGCCCGTCTCGATGAGCTACGCAAGAAAAGCCGCAGCGAGTCAACTTCAGACCGGGGCGGGCGAAGGGTGACTGACCTCGTTCTGCCAGGTGATGGGAACGCTTCCCGTGCAGAATCTGGCGTAGAAGTTGTTGTCGTCTTGGTTGATGGTCACGCCCCTCACCGTGGCGAACTCCTCGATGTCCTGCACGTCGCTGCAGTAAACCAGCCGGGGCTGCGCGGCATGGCAAAAGGGCCACACTCACGACTAGGGCAAAAGCACAAAATGGGAGGCGGCGCCGGCGGTGTAGCTTACGTCGGGCTTAAAGGAAGCCTCCACTAGCCCCGCCTCCAGCATGCGGAAGTTGATTTCCCGGAAGAAAGGATGCATCTGAACGTCTCGGCCTCCTGACGCCTGGCAGCCCACCCTCCTGTTGGGGTCTTTGACCAGCAGCTTTAGAGAAGACGGCAAAGTGGAGCGTGGCTCATTCGAGTCCTGCCAGCCAGCCCGCCAGCCAGCCAGCCCGCCAGCCCGCCAGCCAGCCAGCCAGCCAGCCAGCCAGCCAGCCCACCAGCTTCCCACCACCACCACGGCAGTGACTGCGTCCAACCTGCGAGCAAAGGTCTCTGGCGTGCGGTCCAAAGCGCTCGCCGTACTCCTCCCGCTCGGTCTCAATCTTTTTCTCCATCTCGTCCTTTTTGGGGTGCTCGCCCTTCATCCTGAAGACGGGCCGGCCCGCCGTCATCTCGTAGATGAGGCAGCCCAGACCCCACCAGTCGACACTGGCGCCGTAATACTCGTGGCGGATCACCTCCGGGGCTGGACGGAAGGAAGGAAGGAAGATTGGAGTGGGAAAACAAAGCAGGCTTCAGCTTTCCGCAAAGCCGAGCCACTCACTGACCCATGTACCCCAGCGTGCCCACGCGGCCCTGCACCGCTCCGCTTTCCGACACTCGAACGGCCAGGCCCAGGTCGGAGATCCTGATGTGCCCTGTGCCGACAAACCACACGCAGAAAAGAGTGAGTTGCCTCGTAATTAAGCGGGAATGTGAGCTTCGGGTGTTTTCAAGGTCACCACCACGCCCAATTAAGCCTTGCTTCCTGCTCAGGAGAAGGAAGGAAGGAAAGAAAGTAAGACAAATAAACAGCCTTGCGGTGTCGTAGCTAAAAATAGTTGCGGGTTTGCGCACCTAGTTCGTCCAACAAGATGTTTTCGGGCTTCAGGTCCCTGAAAGACAAGATGGCGTTTGTTGTCAGAAGGCGGTGGAATGCACCTATAGGTGCTGTGCAGGCATAGATGACGGGTGTCCCCCCCCCCCAAAAAGTCTGACAACGATTGGAAAGGATTCTCACGGGGATCCGTCCGTCTGTCCGTCGGCGAGGCTCACCTGTAAATGATGGACTTGCGGTGGAGGTGCATGAGCCCGCAACAAACCTCGGCGGCGTACAATTGCACTCGCTCGGCGTCCAGTCCGGCCGGGCCCATGTTGTAGATATGAAAGTTGAGGTCGCCGCCGCTCATCATGGTGACCACCAAGCACAGGTCGTGCTTGGTCTCGTAGGCGTACGCCAGGTTCACCTGAAGCGGAGGCCGCGCGGGTCAGAGTCTCCGGTTAACGGCCGGAACGCCACCCGAGCCCTCTCACCACAAAGCGACTGTTGACGCTCTCCAGGATCTCCTTCTCGTTGAGCGCCATGGTCTCGCCATGCCGCTTCTTCACGTGCGTCTTCTCCAGCTTCTTGCAGGCGTACATCATCCCCGTGGCCCGCACCTTACACGCCCACACCTAAACCAAGGCCATATCAAGATTTGGGGGTGCGAGCTGGTCCTTTGCTTCAATGGACTACCATATGGACTTGAGGACACTGGAGCCACTAAAGACTCAGCCGGCCGCATCTTTGTTTGGGGTTGACAAATGCGATGTATACTCTGGTACGACTTATGAGGTTTTTTTTTTTTTCTCCTCTATTATGCGTTTTGTGGCTTGCGTGACTTATACTCCGAAGTGACTTATGGTCTGAAAAATACGGTAGTTGGTCGGATGCGACTTGGCCTCTCAAAGTATTAGTATTGCGACTTGGGACTCTGCAGGGGGTTATGTCCCTGGTTTAAAAGCCAAAAAGCAAAGTCCAATGTGACACTCTGGATCTGTGTTGGCGCCCTAAACCCCCCGAGCTAACGAGCAGAGCAGAAATGAGGAAGTCACCTCCCCGAAGCCTCCTTTGCCCAACACTCTGTATTGCCGGAAGTCGTTCTTGGTGACCGGACGCCTGGGAGACAAATACGGACGGATCATTTGATGAGGGGCGGTCGCTCGCTCGGTCAATCGATGGATCGGTCAATGGCTCGCTCACCTTTCCAGCATTTTCCACTGGACGAAGCGGTCAAAGTACATGCTGTGCTGAAATTGCTCAAAAGGTTCTTGGCTGAGGAAGGCGTGAAGATCTCTAAACACACGAAGGCGGCCGTCAACGGCAGCCCGTAAAGCCCGACGGCGGCGGCAATGGCGGCGGACGCCGGAACGTACTCGGTGCAGCCCGCAAAGACGTCGCTCCAGGGTTCGTGATCCAGATTCCACATGCAGCCTCGCTTGTGTTTGGACACCTCGGCGACAAAGCGGGGCGTCTGAACAAACGTGCGCAAAAAGGTGAAGACATGCAGACACGGGAGGACGTGCTTGCATGAAATACACACACATGAATGGTGAAGAACTCTTGAATGATGGCAAGTCCAAATGCTCGTCTCGTTTCATCCCTCTGCAACTTGAATTGATCCTGCAGACAAAGAGGAAGGATGCAAAAGAACAGCAAACTCCAAAAAGCTAACACCACAACTGTCATTTGAAATCCTGACTTCCAGGCCTTGTTTGCAGAGCGTCGGGCGTGGCTGCGTGCTGCGTGTGTGTGTGTGTTTGTGCGTGCGTGTGCGTGCAGCTATGTTTCTGTACCAGAGCCTGACGCAGCTCCGCGTACTTTTGTAGTTCATCTCGGCTGTGACAGAACTGGTCAAAGAGTTTTCGGCCGATGGGCTGCACCACACATATGTCCCAGAAGTCCCGCACTGAACGACGCACGCACACACACACACACACACAAAGTGAAATCACGCGCGCACAGCGCCAGCCATTAAGCGCGCGCGCACGCGCACGCACCTATGCTGGCGGTCAGGTTGCTGCATCGACTGATGTGCGGGAAGCGAAGCATCTCCTGCCATTTCCAGCTTCGGCCTTTGGTCCCGCCTCCTGCACACGTGCGCACACACACACACACATCGTACCGTACCGCACGAGATCCAACGAGAAAGTGTGGCTGTGCCCGTTCTATTTTTAGCCTCTCAGGTCGAGCCTGCGTGACCACATTTTCGTGACATGTGACGTCATCGCCTGCCGTGCCGACGTCTAAAGCCAAATGTAAGGCTTTTAACACGCATGGAAGGAAGTAAGGAAGAAATAAAGGACAGAAGGAAGGAAGGTCACCGAAGTATTTGGAGGCACAAGGTCAAGGCGGCAAACGCTGGCCGTTTGTGCGCCCCAGCAATGGTAACGCGGCGGAACTGCGGCCAGCCCCGTCTCGGCGCCCGCCGCTAAGCATTAGCAATCAGAAGAAAGCGATCGGACAGATGGGTTGCGTCGTCGTACCTTCTCTGGCCCTGACGAGAGCCCTGTTGGCCACCAGACTGTCAATCTCCATCAAGGTGTATGCGTGCGTGAGAACGTGTGCGTGTGTGGCACTTTCAAATACCTGCGCCAGGGAGTGGGAGGGGCCTTGCAGATGGACCACGCCCCCACACCTGGCTATGAAAGGCTTGCTTGCGGCTGCCTTTTTTTGTTCTTCTCGCGGCAGGCAGGCACGACGCCTCTACATGGCCTGCCGCATTAGCCTGCCGCATTAGCGCCACCTACTGTTTCACAGTCGAGGGTGGCATTCTAAGGTTCGGACCATGGGCGATCACACACATCCCTGTCTATTGTATGACGTAACCCTCGGTGCTAAGCGCCCCTTCCTTTTTTTGCTCTCGTACGATGTGCGCTCCTTCGGCCGGCCTGTCCGCTTTGCCTTTGGTGACATCACAGCCGGCCAGTGTGGACAGGGCTGAAAAGAACTCCGAATGGCTTTGTGCCCCTTGAAGCTCTACTCTTCCTTAGTCTTGGTCCTACTTCTTAGTTCTTTATGTACGTACGTACGTACTTTATGTCCAGCAGGTGGCGCCGTCACTCCAAAGAAGTATTGACAGCACCAAAGCGCGAACATTTTATGGGTGCAGTGCTGTCATACTTCGTTAGAAATTTCTTCGTGAAGGCGAGAGATTGAACATTTTGGACCTTATGGCTTTGGTATGCTTCAAACTATAATTCATCTCATTTTAGGGTGCATGATGGTTGTTTATTCATCACAAGACAACGTGCATCCATCTATCCGTCCGTCCGTCCGTCCCGTCCATCCCGTCCATCCCGTCCATCCCGTCCATCCATCCATCCATCCATCCATCCATCCATCCATCCATCCATCCATCCATCCATCCATCCATCCATCCATCCATCCATCCATCCATCCATCCATCCATCCATCAGACCAAGGCGTCTTGTGACGCAGAAGAGGTCGGTCCAATAAAGTCAGTCGTCAAAACGTCCTCCGCTGTTGTCATCGAGCAGAAGATGCCAGCGTTCAATCTTCTTGTCTTTGTTCTTCAGACATTCGTACCAATGCTTCAGGCACTCGCCTTGAGCCTGGATGCCCAGCTGGCAGCCGCCTGCAGGCACGTTACCCCGTTAGCTAGGCTCAGTTTAGACACACGTACGCTAACGCACGAGCTCACCGATGAAGTCGTTGGATTTGCCCATGTCGTAATCCCACACGGAAATATCCAAAGTTTTCTTGGCCAGATCGCCGTGCTTGATTTCATAACTGAACTCCTGTAAACATCATCGCGATGATGTCGTTCGCCCCACGCTTACGTTGGCTAACTCATTCATCGGTTCACTCGTGACTGACCTCGTGGAACTCTGGGTTGAGCGTTTTCTTTTTGATCTGCGTCTTGTTCTTGCCTTTCTTCCCCATGTCCGGCTTCAGACACCTGAATGAATGGATGGATGCACAAAGTGAGAGTGTGAAGGAACTGCTCCAACAAAATAGGTGCGTGCGTGCGTGCGTGCTCGTCGTACACTTTGACAAAGGGGTCCGAGTAGCCGTTGGCGTCCATAGCGGCGAGGTGGGCGCATCGGACCACGCCCACAACCAGGCGGCACTGCTTGCTGTCGTACCTCAGCGACACAAGGACGCGACCTCGCTCCTCGTGCTCCTCGCCCTCGTCCACCTGCACACACGCAAGCACACGCACCCGTCCGTCCGTCCGTCCGTCCTCTGTTGTGTGTCTTGACACATTTTTACAATCGGCTTTCTTACGTCATCCTCGTAGAGCGCCATTCCTCGCGACTGACCTCCAACCACTTTTTTCACCTGCCGCTCAAAATGAGATGGACGACTTTTGAAAGAAACAGCACCCTCTGCTGGTTGCGACGGGACACTGCGCCTTTTGCCGTCGTCTTACCGGAACGACTCTCTCCAAGCACACGTTGAATTTCTTCTTCTGGTCGAACGCGAGTTTCTTGAGCGCCACTCGCGTCTCCCCGATGAACTCGTTGTGTCCGAACTTGTCCTCGTCGTTCACCGACAGCCTGAAGGACCGACGGCGACGCGACTGTAAGCGCAGCCGTGCCAATATGCCGCCTGCCTTCAAAATGAAATTAAAAAACAGCACCGTAAGGTTTTTCGAGACATCTCGCCGTCGGTGATGCCGTGGTAGACCAGAGTCTCGTTCCACGCCGGATTCAGAGTGTTCTTGAGCGTCTTGGTGCGGAGCTTGTTGGACTGGAACGGTGCAGTCCGTATAAGACACGGCAAAAGTTAGCATAGCAGCTAGCATCCATATATGCACGCGAGGGGCGCGTAGGTACCTTACTGGCGCCCGGCAGCAGGTGCAGCTTGACGTAAGGGTCCGACAGGCCGTTGGAGTCCATGGGCTTTAAGCCCTGACGCGAGGAAGAAAAGCATTGGCTGAATTCAATCCACACAAATTCCAAAAAGTCAAAGCAGTCGAATGTGGAGACTAGCACCTACTTTGGCCTTGATGATGCAACATTGCAGTTGGTGGCGCTCTTGCTCGTAGAGCAGACTGAATTGCAAACATCCCAGCGTAGCTTTCACAAGAAAAAGCGCATGAGAGCCGCAAGCCCAAAGCAGAGCTGCAAAACGCCCCAACTCACTCGCATCGTCCGAGTCGTCCGAGTCGTCGTCTTGGTCCTCCTGCGACGTCGCGTGGGCGGGGGGGCGGCCGCAAAGCGGGGGCTCCTCTCCGCTCGTGACTCCCTTTTCCTCCTGAGTGGCGGTCGGCGGCGGCGGCGGCGGGCCCGTGCTGATTTGGCCTTGGCCCGACACGGTGGCCGCACCACGCAGATCGTCTGTACGCGCAAAACGGGGATGCACATTGCAATAAGGCAAGTGCAACTAAACTCAGTTTGCCATCTAGTGGTGAATGGTGATATTACAACTCTTTTTTTTCTTTTTTTCCTGAATACCACCATTTCCACCCGTTAACAGCCTAACGGGCCAAAGAGGCGTCGGCGGCGGCGTTGACTCTGTGTCCGGGTTGGCGGGCGGCGGGCGTGCAAGCGGCAGCGGGCCAGGAAGAACCAGGGGGGCTCGGCCCTGAAAGAACCAGGCTCCGGAACGCTTCTGCACCTGCGGGCAGCAAAGGAGCGTTGAGGCGTACGGAGATGGGGTTCTGCCATTTTGCGCTGGCTGGCTCACTTCTTGATGTTGTTTGCAGATGGAACACAAGCACGATGAGGTGGAGCCAGTCGGTGGCGCGCAATCGCCGCACACTCGCTGCAAACAAGAAGGGCGTCACCGGAATGGCAACGGCGCCCATGGATCGTATTTGGCGCAACCGACGTCGTTTCTCATTTTCGGGATGTCGCTCGCTCGTACTTTCCTGCAGCGGATGCAAAGGGCGGCCGTGACGCTGCCGCCGCCCGCCCCGAAAGCGGCGCCGCAAAGCAGACAGGCCGAGTGTCCGTCTCCGCACGCTGTCCTCCGAGCGTCCTCCAGACGGACAGATAGGAGACTGTGGCGTGGACGCGCGCACACACACACACACACATACGGTTGATGAGTGGGTGATGCATTGAATGAATGAATGAACAAATGAAGACCTGAATGAATGTTGGATGAATGAATGCATACTGATGAATGTTGGATGGATGAATGAATGAACCAAGCAACGAACCAACGCACGCCAGATGGCCGAATGACTGAATGATGGCTGGACGGCGTACGTTTGCTGCTGATGTTGCTGCTGATGGTCTCACCGGATGCGTTGCTGCTCCACGGCGTCCATCTTGGCGGCGCGGGCCAGCACGTCGTTGATGATCTGCCTCTCCTCGTCGGTCAGGTCTTCACTGGGCTTGAGGGGAGGGGACGGGGGGGCGCCGCACCCGCTCATCATCTTGCCGGACCTGAGAAAGATCACAGAAAAAGGTCGTCACAACAGACAGACGCTGCTAACGAGATCTGACCGCACACCCTCGTACGTGACGACGCCGGTCATGTCAAAAGTAGTGCTTTGCAATTTTGGAGGGGGCATTTTTAGCAGGGCCAGAGATCCTTGACGATACGGCTTGTGTGGCAATTGTCGCCCCTGCCTGCAGGACTGGAAGGGGAGCTGGATCGTTACTGGCTCGCATTACAGAATGCAAAGAGATGAGACGGACGGACGGACGGACGGACGGACGGATGGATGTCCTTGACACCTCTTGAAAGAGGAGCTCATTTATGTGGTTTTGTTTCTCCTTGGTCCTCCTTCGACATCTGCGCTGGCTGCCGCCGCCGGCGTGCTCGTTATTTCCTGACAGCGGCCTCGTTAAAATCCAGGAGCACCTCGCCACCGCTAATTGGATGTCAGCGATGAATCCACGTTGTTCACCGAGGAGGGCGACCGTGATGATGATGATGCCGATGAGAATGAAGATGACGACACAACAATGACACCACGGACATGATCGCAATCATCATCGACATTGTCGTCTTCATCATCATCATGGTGGGAAAAAAATTCTGCTCCTCGCTTGGTTAACGTTCCGCTGACCTTCATCTTTGTCACGCCTCCTCCTGCTCAACGTGTGTGCAAATGTCAGGGCTTGCGCGGTGCGTAATGTGCCACTGTGACTGCATGGCAAAAGTGCATGTGTGCGCACGCTCCTGGAGGAATTTGAAGAGGAAGGTGCTGAAGCTACTTTTCACTTGTTGATGAGGACCGTGGCAAAGTTGTCGTCGCAACGTCTTCCAGTCGACCCCGTCCCCGAAAGCTCGTCAACGCCAAGGACGTGTCGTCATCACGTCGTGATTTACACCCACACGTCGTAAAGCTCTTCCGCTTGCAATGAAGAAGGCCGAAAGCAGGTGACTTTGCTGTCGGCCACTTTGAAGCTCTTGCTCGGAATGCATCGGCGTCAAGGGCGACATCATTTAACCGGCGTCACCCGTCATAATGGCTCGGCTCGGCTCGGCATCTTCGCTTAAGCGGCGTTGAGCATCATCGCGTTAAGGAAGCTTCACTGTCAAACACGCTCAAAGCGCCTCCGACGGAAGGACGGGCAAACATTAGAGTTTCAAGAGCTGCAGGCCAAAACGGCCAGTGTATGGCGGCATTTCTTTTGCTGTCCTGGCCTACTTCCACGCGGCATGGAAGTTGAATTCATTTCTAATTCTATTCTTCTATGCTTGGGGCTTTCTTTCAAATGAGTGATTAATGCCACATAGTTGCCAGCCACTATAACAAAGAAAAAGTGACATGCTTGCTTTTTTTTTTTCACCTTGTGCTAAGTTGGCATAAAGCTGAAGTTGTGTCCTTGACTCATCGTGCAGACAAAGCAGGCAGCCTCGTTCCTCTCAAATGAGCGCATTTCATTTCAAATCAAAATGTTAGCATATTTTAAGGAACTCATTATTTAATACGAATTGATTCATCCAAAAATGAACGTTTGGAAGTGTTTCTTATTTCACATGACTTTTTAAAATTGCAGTTATATTTCATTCATGGATTGGTTGGTTAAAACCACATCAAAAAGTCCAATTTGATTCATTCGGTGTGTTTAAACGTATTTCTATGACATTATTGCCAATGAAATAAACAATTGAATGGAACATCTTTTGAAATGACCACTTACAGGCACGGTGGACACGAATAAAAGAAAGCAGCGCTCACCTGACAAAGTGTTGCTTTCATTCAGCGCAATGCGAGGCGAGGCGAGGCCGACTGCGAGGCGAGGCGAGGCGAGGCCGACTGCCGCTGCTGCTGCCGCCGCTGCCGTCGCTACACTGCCTCCCCCGTCACCTCTTTGCAGTCTCCTCTTGCTCCTCCTCCGGCGTCCTCTCGCATCTCGTCAACATTGTTGCGATAAAAGACAGGAAAAATCTTGTCAGATGCTTAGGCTCTACGTATGCAACTAGATGAGGGCTTTATTTCAATCCAAATTTGGATCTGCACCTGATTCCTACAGTGTCAAATAAAACAAAACAATATATTAAAAGGCTATAGAAACGTCATGAAATATGAATTCAAACAATGCTTTTGGGGTATCTTTTGCAAATGTGCATGGCGTAAACGACATGCCCTGACAGGAATATCGGCACCGGGAAATACTTTGGAGTGGCGGCCCCGGGCCGGGCCGGGCCGGGCCGGGCCGAGCAGATGCTTGCATTGTGTCAACACAAAGGGCCCGCGCGCGCGCGTGACACGACACGACACAAATCCAATTGGCTGACCACGCTGCCGTGGGCCGTGCGTGACGTGGGCTCGCTATTCTCAGCGGGTCACCTGCAGCCATTTTTGCACTGATGTCACTGGACACACACACACAAAGGATGTCTTGATGGAAAAATAAGGCATATATATTATATAATATATAGTGAAAGGAGTTTGTTCGCTACAATGTCCACCGAGGAGCAAAAAAGTCCCTCTCAGGGAATTGATTTCCAAAAATGTGATGCCTGATGACAAATAAATGCATGGCAACTTCATGACGTGCCCGCCCGCCCCCCCGCATGTGTGTGTGCGGACTGCGGGCATGTCACAAGGCATCACGTCACATCTCGGCCGTGGTAGTTACTGGCCAGTTGCCGGCGTGCTTTGGACCTCTCCTGGAGGTCTGAAATACAAGAAACCAAAAAAACAAAAACAAAAATGGTGTCTGTGATGATTTTCAATATTTTCATCTAATGAATTGCACCTTTCAGGCAAGATTGTTTGTTAGCTGCGGGCGGGCGGGCGGGCGGCCTTGTCACGGTGCTAAGTGGATTAGCCGCAAAATCAGGTTTGGTGCTTCACATCTGCTCTGGCTCTTCTGGTCAATCATCGGGAAACACCATTGATTGGTCGCCCTCCATTTTCCAAATGAAAACTTTTCATTTCATTTTGGTTTGGAGCAACCCACATGGGACAGCTTGTCAACACAAAGACGTGACTCGATGAGTCAACTTTTGTATTTATTAGAGCGTACGACAATATGACTGAGAAAAGTGCAAAAAGACAAATGAAAAGTTCTTTACAAAGTTTTTTTCAAAGAAAACAAAACACTGTTGTTTATTTTATCAAAGGCATTTTGGACTCAGCCAAGGGTTAAGTGTCAATTTAAAGCGGCCTGCATTTGGGGCTGGACAACATTTGGCCTGGAAACTCAAGTGAGACTTCTGAAATCTTAAGCGCATCATTTAGTTTGGTCCACTTATTTGAAAAATAAAATCAATAACTCCAAAACACAGCAGTGAATGAGCTGGCCATTTATTCTTACGTTAGCGTGGTTAACTGCAATTTTTCTTGTCGTCGCTTTCTTAAATATTTAGAATAAACTCTGGTGGGTCATGTGTGTGCGCGCGCGTCAACACTATGTATATGGCAAGTCGATATGTTCTTTTGTTTCGACGTACATTCTGATCATGTACAATATAGACCTTCAAAAATAGACTTTATAGTTTTCTTTTCCCCCCCCCTCCGCCATCAAAGAGTCACAGAAGGCACGTCTGCCAGTCGACGCGCGTTAATCCATCGCGGCGGATGCGGACGGAGCCCGGCCCGGCCCGGCCCGGCGCCGAGGCCTACGTAGTGAGGAAATCTCCAGGCCACGTTTGAAATGAGTGGATGAGGACAGACGAGAAGAGCGATAGCGCCCCGTTAGCCTAGCGTAGCGCCAGCAAAAACTGAAAAGAGTCCAGCGTGTCTGCGAGCTCCAGTTAGTTCCACTAATGTATTGCTTCCTATTCTATTTGGAGGTGGGCTGAGGAGCTCCATTCAGACAAAAGGAGAGCTTTGACGCCAATTGCTGGCATCGTGATAACCGGGAAACTTCTGGTGGCTTTTCGGGAGCTACTGCAAACTTCCTTGCTGGGCTAGAAGGAAGGGAAGCCTTGGGCTGGATTTCAAGCTAAATGAGGCTAAGCTAGGCTACTTTAATGGGCAGCCATAAGGGGCTTCTCGTCACCTTTGGAGGCCACGCAAGGCATTTAGTCACGTGTGGTTGAAACAAAACAGACAACATACGCGGGTCACAAAAAGTTGCTGACGTTGCGCTTTGGGCTGAAAGTTCAGGAGGAGCCTAAAGTGCAGGTGAACGTTATTGGACCTTCTGTAAACTTTGAAATGTTCAAATGTTTCAGTACTTTTTTTTTTGCGCCGCTTGCTGTTCTCTAAGGAGCAGCCCAAAGGCAAAATTCACAACGGGTCTCCTCAACTTTTCTTCCAAAGCTCCAATAGCCACAAAATCTTGTGACCCGGGTACAAGATGCGCTTGAGAAAAGAAGAAAAAAAAAAAAAAGCGTTTGCGCGACATTCCTGACCGGATGAGGACGAGGCTCGCAAAGGCGGCGTGAACGGACATTCGGCGGCGTGAACGTGAGAGGACGCGGGTGGGTTTTGTCTTCAAGGCAGTTGCGGCGAGGTCAAGCATACGATAGATAGTAAGCCAATGGTCAGGACGTCTGACGTGTGGCGCACAACCTTGTCTGCTAACTCTACAAACAGTTCAAAAGAGAGAGAAGAAAATGGGGGGGGGGTTCGCCTTGGATTCCACACTTGGCGGGGATTTGGCGCCGCTCGGTGGCCGGCGTGAGCGTCACAGTGGTTCGGGCTTGAGGCCCAAAAAGCTCTCCCCCCACTCTCTCTCTCTCTCGGTCTCTGTCTGGCTTTGTTTTTGTTGTACTGTGGTGGCGATATCCCGTGGTGGGCGTCAGGGGGTCCTGCGGGAAAAGCGGCTGGGTCACTTTGCGGCCGGCCGGATCACCTCTGGCCAAATAGCGCTGGATGGAACTCACGTGGGCGGGCGGGCGGATCTCATCTGAAGCTTTTCTGCTGCTGCATCAAGCCCACGTTCTCGTACACTCGGGAGTTGTCCTCGCGCATCCTGAGGACACGCCCGTTAACGACGACCCACCGAGCGAGCGCGTGACAGACAAGTCGTGCTTACTCTGTGCAGGTGGGCGTGGGCAGCGGCGTGCACGGAGGAAGCGGACTCTGCTCGCCGCCCGTTAGGTCCGACAGGGAATACTTGATGTTGGTGTATTCGCGACCTTTGATTTTACTTTTCTGGGAAACACAAACAACAAAGGGTGACGAAGGGCACCTGGAGAACAATCTGTTGTTGTTTTTTTTTTCTTTCTACGTAGCGCTGTTAGCATGCGGCTGAAGTGCGGCTTCGCGATGGCGTCACCTGCTCCTCCACGATGCGCTTCTGTAGCGTTTCAATGTAGTGCTGCACGGCCCTGTAGATGAAGCGGTACTGAGCTTCCGTCTGGACCATTCCGGAGCGCTGAGAACGGACCATCTGGATGCTCTTGGGAACGTCAATGTCGCAATCCACCCCTGCAATGTGCGAGCGCACCGACAAACGTAAGCTCACGCCAGCACGTGGGCACGCGCGCGCGCACGCACGCACGCACCTTTTTCTCGGATGATGTCGATGAGGATGTCGATGACGATGAAGGTCCCCGTCCGCCCGATCCCTGCGCTGCCGACACGAGAGTTGCGCAAGTTAGCGAGCTGCCGTGTGCGTGCGTGCCGAGCGGCGTCGCCGAACCCAAACCTGCAGTGCACGGCGATGGGTCCGGCGTCCACCATGCTCTCCTGCTTCAGGTTGACCTCTTCCAAAAAATCCAGAACGCCGCCCGGGTCGGCGGGGACGCCGTGATCGGGCCAGGCCTTGAAGTGGTACTGCCAAACCGTGCGCTCCGTGTTGCCCTGTGGCAAAGGAGAAGAAAAGACACACCCAAAAAATTCTGCCTTTCCGTTTGAAAGGTCGAAAGAGGGGAAATCATTGAAGATGAAGGAAAGTGACCTGTCCCACTTTGGAGAGTTTGAGTTCTCTGAGGATGTAGTCGTGCGCCGACGTCTCTCGGACGTTGCGAACGCGCATGGCGCCGTATTCCTTCAGCGCCGACACGTCGGGCCAGTACTTGACACATTTACTCTGTGGACAAGCAAAACTAATATGACGCAAAAGAAAGAACGGACAGTGGGCCGGCCTGGCCCGGCCCGGCCCGGCTGCGCCTCGTCACCTTGCCCCTCTCCACCTCCTTGGTGGTCATGACGATGACTTGCGAGTTCTCCTGGAACACCATCCTCCAGAAGTCGCTGATGGTGTTCTGCAGGCAGCCCTGCGTGGCGATGTACGACTTCCTCAGCTTGGCGCTGTTGCACTTGCCGTCCTGCACGGGCTGAGCGCCGCACGACCACAAAATTTAGCGGGCGCGCAGAGCCAGAGGCGGCGGCGACAATTACCGGGCTCGGGGATACCACCACGATGATGTTGGCGTTGATGTAGTCGGAGCCCTGCTCCTCGGGGTCCCCGTCGGTCAGGACCACTCGCGTGTGGTCGACTGGGAACAAAAAGCCAGGTGTGAATGCCACGAGACGGACGACGGCGTCCGAGATGCTTACAAGGCAGAATGTTTTTGTATCGGTTCTTGTTCTTGTTCTCGGCCCTCTGGCCCTCCTTGCGGCTGTAGAGCAGCTTGCACTCCTGCTGCTGTAACGTCTGCGCGGGAGCCAATAGCGGGTCAGACGCTGGCAGAATACACGGCAGGCTCACTGAACGCACGCCGCGCCTCGCCACACCGCGCCTCACCTCAAACTCCTCCCAAAAGCCTTGCTTGACTTTGTCCGTGGCCTCCGCCAGCTTGCTCAACTCCCGTACTCGACTTTCGATTTCGGCTGCGTTGATGCGAGTGGTGTTGAGGGGCTGCGGAGGGGGACCGATAACAAAAGCGCTCACAAAAAGGCAGGCCTCCCCATCGAGGACCACCTTCTTTTTTGAAGAAGCAACGCTACCTGCTTGAGCTGCAACACGGTGCCGAGGGTCTCCACCATGGGGTTCTTTTTGTAGTGCTCCACCAGGTCCGTGAGGGAGTCAAACTTCTCGCCACCGCCCACGTCGTACTTCAGATCGTGCTGGAGAAGGGCGCAGCGTTCTACTATTTGTATAAAGAGCCCGAGTTACCGCTCTGGAGGCTGACCTGGCATCGGATCATGACGTGCGTGACTTTGGGCTTGCTGTCGCTGCTGTCCGTCTTGTCGTCGCCCGTGCGCACCGACAGCACAAAGTCCCCGGGGTGGCTCTGGCTCTCTCGCACCAGGAAGCTGCCGTTCTTGCCTTTCTCGGTCAGGAGCTTTTCCGCCTCGCGGCCCGACAGGTGCCCGTGGAACCATCTGCGGGTAGGTACCTGATGAAGCGCCCCGCTTTGCGTAGCGACCGGCAGCGGCGCGTGGGTCTCACCTCTCCGACGTGGGGTCGGCGCAGTTGAGCGGGTATTTGAGCTCGATGACGTCGCCGTTCTTCTCCTTGAGCTGCCCGTGGTGCTCCATGTAGTATTGCACCAGCTCGGCCAGCGTGGCGAACTTCTCGCCGCCGTATAGGTCGTAGTAGTCGCCCGTGTTCTGAATCTTGATGTGGGTGACGGCGCCATTCCGTCTGCGCGTTTGGTTGGGAATGCCATTTTTGCAAATGTGGAAAATGCTTTCCCAATTTCGGACTGGACTCGTCACTCACCGCACTGAGAGGGTGAAGTCTCCGAGGTTACTCTTGCTGGGTCTTGCCAAGAAGCTGCCGTCCACGCCGCGCGTGAGCAGCAGGTTCTCCGCCTCCACGCCCGTGATATTGGGGTGGAACCACCTGTTGAGACAAACACGGTCTGATCAACTTCGATGGCCATCTTCAGGGCTCAGCACTGAGAGCTGGCAGTTTCCGTGATTGGAGAAGATACTTCATGACACGTTCCGCGTTGTTATCCTCACAGTTGGGCTATTATGACACACCAGTGTTCAACCCAGCTGGTTTTGTAGCTCGCGGGCTTGAAGGGCGCTTTTCTTCTTGCACATAAAGGCTCATGGTTGCTCTGTGGTTACTGTTGCCACATAATACTGACATCATGAGCCTCCCTCGGAGTACAGCGTAACGAACGTTAGAACGTCTCGTAGGCAATGAGGAACCCTCGTGCCTTTCGATTGCATCGATATTTACAACATGAAGAGTCAACTTGAAGTCCCCGGTGGAGACGAACGTTTCGCGGAGAGCGAGCAGCTCCCCCGGGCCCCCCACACAAAACGTCGGGGGCCACTTGGAGGTTTTTGGCCGACGCGCTGCCCCCCCAAACTTCTCGGTGAAAATAAATGTCGAAAGCTAGGCTAACGCCAGCGGCGTTTGGGCGGTTGGTGTTTTGCAGGCAAGCGGTTACCTTCGAGATGTCATTTTTTTCCGCTGCTCACTTCCTTCCCTACTTGGCAGCTAGCAGTAGCTTCCCAGCAGCGAGGTGACGAGCCTTCGCAACCGTTTTCCCCCTCCAGTTACCGGGAAAAGACGTTCATCGGCTCGTGCCCGGCCAATGTGTGTGCCGAAATCACGACATCGACGAAAAAGTATGGGGAAGTACTCCGTGAAAAGTGCTTTTAGGCCCGTCTCGGAGACTTGAGAACAAGTCGATTGTTGGACGTCACCGAACCTGCGACGTACTAAAGGGTACGTTGCTTTTATCACACCTGGTATGGCCGCTTAATTGTGTTGCGCCACCCTTTTACGTTAAAACAACGACTCTCGACACATCGGGGCAACGAGAAGTGAAAATGGAAGACTACTTCCAAGTTCCCTTTGTGCGCATGCGTAGGAAAAGTAATTGTATGTTTTCCAAGCGGACCAAAAAATGTGCAAGATGAAAAAAAAAGTATTGCTAATATGAGGATATGAGGTGTATGAGTAAAAATAACATACTTTAATACGAAATAGTTTGACTTTTTTTTTTTTACTTGTTATTTTCCGGAGGGAAAACTGTGTCTTTGAGGTATGGCGTTTATTGGTGTTTATGTGATGGCGGCGGGTGTTGATTTACTCATCATGTATGACACAAATGCGCTTTTCGTACGTACACGGTTTCATAAAACCACTCATCTTAGAATAACGCTTAAATGTTAAGTTAAACGGAGTGCATTTATTCGTGTTGACCTTTTTTCCAAATCAATAGATGGTTTATTATGTCATTGATTGTTTCATTGGTGCGCGCGTCGTAAGGTAAACCCGTGCGTCTTTACGAATCGCGCTTTCTCTGATCTGACCCTCGCCGCTCACCGTTTAAGCCGTACGTGGCAATCACACGGCGGCCGCAGTTTGCCACTTGGGCTTTTCCACTCCGGCTCCAAATCAGCCGCACGAAATTCAACCCCAGCAGGGAAGACAGCGCACCGCGGATCCAATTTAGTTCATCTTAGTTCTTTTGTTTTTTTCTGAAGTCCACGAACAATGTTTACCGCGTCGGAGCTGGTTGTCCTGCTGGCCGTCCTATCCGCTACGGCGTCCGGCTACTTCGTTAGCATCGACGCCCAGGCCGACGAGTGCTTCTATGAGCGAGTCAACTCCGGCACCAAGATGGGTCTCATGTTCGAGGTCGCCGAGGGCGGCTTCTTGGATATCGACGTGGAGGTGAGAGGCCCAAACGAGCGAGCCACTCGGCGGAGCAAGACGTTCGCGTTAAACCATTGCTGATCTGCGACAAAGGAGGCGAAGGCCTGCCTGCCTGCCTGCCTGCCTGCCTGGCTGGCTGGTTGGCTGTCCTGCCATGTCCTGTCAGCCGCAATCTGTTAGCATTAGCGGCACTGCGACTAACTTGACTTCGCTTTCGTAAAACTTGGATCATGATGTTTCGATTCATCGCTCTAGAGGCAGCGTCTACATTTTCAAAGTCATACACTAGAGAAATACACTAGGCCAACGTTTCCACGTGCAAGCGATCGTTTAGCCACTTTACGGTATTGCAGTGGAAATGGCATTCGTTGATTCGTGTTATGTTATCCAAGTGTGCATTATTGTTTTCTTTTAAGTGTACGTGTTTGTTTCCGTATATTTGTTCGGCTCCAACGTGGACGTCATCCCGCCATATGTTTCTGAGCGACACATGCAAAGTAGTATTATTGGAATACCCGGATGTATCTTATTTATTGTTAACTTATAAACATCATTTTACAATAGATGAGTCGAAGATGTTTAGTAATATTCGGAGGTTTCCTAATTTTGGGTGCTTTCTTTTTTTTCTACAATGCTCTAAAATTACGCGGCACACTACAAAAAAAGCCTATCCAAAGAGAATGCCTGTTCCCCCCCCCCCCCCCCCCCCCCCAGTACATGTTAAGTATTGTTTCGGTGCAGCGCCATATAAATGCACCTTGGGTGCCGATTTGTATGTCGACACTTCTCAACCTGTCATGCCTGTTGAGCTAGAGTTGTGCATGACGAGTAGATCATCTTGAGCAGCGTATTACAGCATTACACGTCTGTGTTGCCGCTATTGCCTTCCATTGTTGCATGGCGTATGGAATGAATTGTGAACGGAATCACGGCTTCCAGATTACCGGGCCGGACGGCAAGCAGATTTACAAGGGCGATCGGGAGTCGAGCGGCAAGTACTCGGTGGCGGCGCACATGGACGGCACCTACAAGTTCTGCTTCAGCAACAAAATGTCCACCATGACGCCCAAGATCGTCATGTTCACCATCGACATCGGCGAGGCGCCCAAAGGCCAGGACATGGAGACGGAAGGTAACGGAGCCAGCCCAGTCTTGAGCCCAGTCTTGAGCCCAGTGTTGCGTTTGCAACCCTCAATGCTGCTCTTTTCCTCTCACTCATTGCGTTTGTTTTTGTTTGTCCGTCTTCTGGACGCCGTCTCCCTCCTTTGCTCCAGGCGGCGGCGTCACTTGGGATGGTAGGCGGATCGAACGTAGACTTTCTCTGTACTCGCTCACCCAGTGATTCCTAACCGCTGTGCCGCGCCGCGCGGCAGGCACATTGGGTCATGCTAAATGATCAAGGTTGGGAAAGTAATGCTCTAACCGGAGTTGTTGTTTGGAGTGAAACGCCACTAATAGTGCACGTTGCAGCGTGTGAGCAATTAGAGTGGTTTGACCCGTTGCGCTGCTCGCAGAAACAGCATTAACGGAGCTCCCAATTCCGCAGGTTGTCGCTTGTCTTGTCTCTGGCCGGCCGCTCGTGGAGGAAAACGGTGGCGTGCATGTAGAACGCACCGCTGTGTCGGTGAGCGATGTTGTGACGTGTCATTGTGTGTGTGTTTGGTAGCGCACCAAAACAAGCTGGAGGAGATGATCAACGAGCTGGCCGTGGCCATGACGGCTGTCAAGCACGAGCAGGAGTACATGGAGGTCCGCGAGAGGATACACAGAGCCAGTGAGTGCGGATAAAATACAGAAAACACCTTCAATATTGTCGTCTGAAGAAAAATGGAGCAAACACCATGTACGTCACTCACAAATTTGTCTTTCTGCTTTCACCCCCGTCTAGTCAACGACAACACAAACAGCCGAGTGGTCCTGTGGTCCTTCTTTGAGGCTCTCGTCCTGGTGGCCATGACGCTGGGACAGATTTACTACCTGAAGAGATTTTTCGAAGTGCGGCGGGTGGTGTAGTGGCGTGGCGGCACAACGCGGAGCGAACCCTCGTCCTCCTTGAGACAATTGTTTGCAAAGCAGACTGGCAGTTTTCACCACTTCTGATTTCTCAATTAGGTTGTAAAAAAAATGGCCGCAGGATTCTGTAAGGTTTTTTTGTTTTGTTTATCAGGTTGTCTTCCCCCCGTATGTGGTTTCTTTAGTTTGCCAGTACTGTTTTGTGACATCAACTGCGCATTTTAAATCAGACGGAAGGCGCTGGAAGTATCCAAGGCGAGTTTTGTCATTTTTGGGGTTGCCGTGTGGTGGTTTGATCTGATTGGCGCTTGCGTTACCGAGGTTATAAAGAGTCAAACGGGCCATTTGAATTGGCAATATTTCTAGCAAATAGTTTCATCTGAGGGGGAAAAAAATTACACGTTGGTGGGGTGGGGGTGCTGATCTACTGACTGCTGTGTTTTTTCTGTGGCTGCTTACTATGTTGGGGGATTTTAAATGAATGCGATTGTACAACAGTTGGGACTTCTTTTGTCATTGTTTTGGAGCACTTTCACTAAGACGCAGCGGTCGGATGTCATTTTTGTTGCGCTCGATTCGACATCCTTTTTTATGTGTTGTTATTTTGGCTCCTTTTCTAAACGTCCAAAGCCGCCTTTGGTGGCTGCGTCCTGTGCGTTGCATCTCAACTGGAAGTGCTCCTAAGCTTTTGTATTTCTAAAAAAAATAAAAATAAACACCCAAACAAACAACCCTTGGTGTTTGCTCAGGCAGGAAAACTCCCATTTTCAGACTCCGACACCGATGCATCCCTCTGTACAAATGTAGAATGGTTGTTGAAAACAAGCCCCAGGTTTCATAATAAAGACATTCTAAACCACATCTGCCTACAAATGTTTTAATCCTGGAAAAGAAAACATTCTTGACTAATGATTTTGAAGTGTTGTTCCATACACAATATCCACTAATATGAAGTCGTATGTAAATTAATATATTGAATTTGAAGAAATATTCTAGAATAGTTAACCCGTAGTTATTCCTTAATTGTACTGTCTATTAGTCAGTTTAATGTTGAATATCCTGACACGGTACATACACCTAATTTTGTAATGTCATTTATTTCCAAGCCCTTTATCTATCGTGGGTATTAATTTCGAAAATGAAATTGGGTTAAATTCCCACATTAGCTAAAAACGTAAACATTGACGCAACCCGGAAGTGTTCTCATCGGTAAGCCAACGACTTCTCTTGAACGAATTTTTGCTTCAACGCGGGCAAATTTATTTTGCAGATATTTTAGAAGTACGATCATTATGTTCATAGTTTTAAGTTAGTTTTAAAAAGCTACCGCTTTTGTCGAAGCCTTTTCTTTCTCCCAACCCGGAAGTGTAATCCTCTCGTGGCGTCGACGGCACGTAGCTTCACGCGGTGCCTGGCACTTTCTGCTAATATGGAAAACACAACCGACGGGACGTGGGAGAGTTTACCTGTTCAATTAAACAACAATATCTTAGAGACGCTCCGCGAGCTCAAATTCACGCACATGACTCCTGTCCAGGTATGTTTCATTGACGCACGAGTTGAAGAGTTGACGAAGTACAGGAGTTGTTTTGTGCGTGCAGGCTGCCTGTATCCCACTTTTTATGAGAAACAAGGACGTGGCTGCCGAGGCAGTGAGTGACCCATTTTTTTCTCAAAATCAACACATTAAAATGGAGGATGTTGATTGTCCATGATCTATCTCCGCATCCATCTTTCGAGATGTCTGTCAGGAAAGTTGCATTTGTGTGTGTGTGTGAAGGTAACTGGGAGTGGGAAGACACTGGCGTTCGTCATTCCCGTCCTGGAGTTCCTGCTCAAGAGAGAGGAGAAGCTGAAGAAGATGCAGGTGTGTTTTGCCACCTGGCCTGAAGATATTTAACAACATGTTTTGCAGTTTTTAATCTGAAATTCACATCTTCAATTTCCACGGAAACGGTCCCAGCAACGTGTTCATTGCTCTGCTCACGGATGCTTTCCATGTATGTTCTCGGACACGTAGGTGGGTGCGCTGGTGGTCACGCCCACGCGCGAGTTGGCCGCGCAGATCAGCCAAGTGATCGGACACTTTCTTCAAAGGTTTCCGCAGTTCACGTAAGTCGACCCGTTACCCAGGTGAAAGGAAGCGGTCGTAGCCCACGAGTTTCCGTCTTGTTTGTTTCCAGGCAGATGTTGATGATCGGAGGCAACAACCCCATGGAGGATGTCCAAAAGTTCAAAGAAAACGGGTAAAGGCAGACGCCCATGTGCTTAGGGCGGAAGAATTTTCAACAAATCAACGGAGGCAACGGTTTTGGCGTTGCAGGGCCAACATCGTGGTGGCCACGCCGGGCCGCCTGGAGGACATGTTCCGCAGGAAGGGGGACGGCGTGGACCTGGCCGCCTCGGTCAAGAGTCTGGACGTGCTGGTCCTGGACGAGGCCGACAGACTTCTGGACATGGGCTTTGAGAACAGGTAAAGGCTACGTTCACCGAAACTCTTTGGCTTCACTAACAGCGGCGTTTTCCCGATAGTCTCAACGCCATCTTGAGCTTCCTGCCGAAGCAGCGGCGCACGGGCCTGTTCTCGGCCACGCAGACGCAGGAGCTGGAGAAACTGGTCCGGGCCGGACTCAGGAACCCGGTCCGTATCGTGGTCAAGGAGAAGGGCGCGGCCGCCGACGCCCGCAGGACACCCTCCAGACTGTGCAACTATTATACGGTTGGTCATCACACGGGCCCACAAGCGTCTGGCGCGTGCCCTCCGCTCACGTCGGCTGCGCTTCAGGTCTGTCGCGCCGAGGACAAGTTCAACCAGCTGGTGGCGTTTCTACGGCAACACAAACACCAGAAGCAGCTCGTCTTCTTCAGGTGCCATCTTTCTCCTCCGCCTTGTGTACCTCCCGCTTAATGTTCCCAATCTTCAATCTTCTTCCTCGCCCCTGCTCTTAATCTTCGTCCTCAGCACGTGCGCCTGCGTGGAGTACTTTGGCCGCGCTCTGGAGACTCTGGTGAAGAAGGTCCCCGTCTACTGCATCCACGGCAAGATGAAAGACAAGCGCAACAAAATCTTCGCCGACTTCCGAGCTGTCAAAAGGTGAGCGAGCGAGCGTCCACTCGGCCGTCCGTAAATAGAAGCCTCACGCCGGCGCCCTCGCAGTGGCATCCTGGTGTGCACGGACGTGATGGCGCGGGGCATCGACATCCCCGACGTCAACTGGGTGCTGCAGTACGACCCTCCCAGCAGCGCCAGGTCAGTGGCCGTCCCGCGCGACCTCTTTGCGGCCGCCAGCGAGTCGGCCTAACGTCGGCGCCTTCTTCCCAGCGCTTTTGTGCACCGCTGCGGTCGGACGGCGCGCATCGGTAACCGTGGCAACGCCTTGGTCTTCCTGCTGCCCATGGAGGAGTCCTACGTCAACTTTCTGTCCATCAACCAGAAGGTGAGCTCTAGTTGTTTTTTTCCCTTCAGAAGAAATATAAATGGTACCCTGGTTTCCTCTCGCAGTGCCCGCTGCAAAAAATGTCCGCCGTGAGCGACGTGGTGGACGTGATGCCCAAAGTGAAAGCGCTGGCGCAGGCGGACCGCGCCGTCTTCGAAAAGGGCATGAAGGCCTTCGTGTCGTACGTGCAGGCCTACGCCAAGCACGAGTGCAGCCTCATCTTCAGGGTTAAAGGTCAAATCAAAACAGTCAATCTGAAAAAAAAAAAAAAAGCCTTTTTATTTTCTCATCACGTTCTTTGCCCCCTCGTAGATTTGGACTTTTCCTCGTTGGCCCGCGGCTTCGCGCTCCTTCGCCTGCCCAAGATGCCGGAACTGCGCGGGAAGAGCTTCCCCGACTTCCAGCCGGCAGCGTTGGACACGGACACCATTCGCTTCAAGGACAAACAACGCGAGAAGCTGCGACAGAAGACGCTGGCGGAGCTCAAGTTGAGGCGGTTGGACGGCGACGAGACGAAGGCCAAGAAAAGTAGCAGCAACCGGGCCTGGTCCAAACAGAAGGCCAAGAAGGACAGACGCAAGACGAAGACCGCCAAGAGGAAACGAGCACAGGTGAGAGCCAGATCGACACGGAGAAAGAATCCTTTTGCACACCTACCGACGCATCGCTGTCCTTAGGGCGCAGACGACGAGCGAGACATGGAGGAGCTCCTGAAGGACACTCGTCTGCTCAAGAAACTGAAGAAGGGGCAAATCCGCGAGGACGACTTTGAACGACAGCTCACCGGCGGGGCGGAACATTAAAGACATTTCTTTTTATTGACGTTTCATAAATAGAGCTTGATGAGCTCGTCGCTGACGGCCGAAGGCGTGAGCACGCCCAGGTCGGTGAAGAGCAGCGTGATGAGGGAGGGTGGCGTGTAGTCCACCAGGGGGTGCTCCTCCGATAGGTTGGAGCTACTTTTCAACGTGTCCGCCTTGTACTGACAAAACACACACATGCAGGCGGGGGCATGGGCGCATATTTTTCGCGCCACAATAAAAAGAGTCATTGTCCAAAGCGGTCCCGGGTCATCTCACCTTGAACTGGTCAGGCACGTCCTGCTGGTTGAGCGGGTAAAGGCGCACAAACTTGAAGCTCTCGGCCACCACGTAGAAGGCTTTGTTGTGGGCTTTGGCGCACGCCGCCATCTGGTAGGTGCCGATCTGCAGTTGGGGGGGGGGGGGGGGGGGGTCACGTCAAAAAAAGGTGATGGAAGGACGTCAAGACGCAAGGTGGGTGGCAAACCTTGTTGATGATGCCGCCGCTCTCCACCACGCCTTCAGCACCTACAATGACTTGATCCACCTTCTCCAAGATGTACCTAACACGAGACAGAAAAGTAGAAAGGCTTTCCTGACAAAATAACACAAACGCTTTCTCACCCCACGGCGGCGTCCAGGATGATGGTGACGGGAACGTTGAGTTTTCTCAGGTGCTCGGCCATCAGTCGCCTTTTTTTACAACAGCGAGGATGAGAAGAACAAGTGCCGAGATGGCCGGCGGCGGCGGCGGCAACTCACCCGGCGCCGTCGGGCTGCGACTCTGTGACAAAGACGGAGAAACGTTTCTTCTCGGCCGCCGCCTTCTCCAGCACCTTGAAGACTACCCGCGAGTATGAGTGCGTCAGGATTTTCTGTCCCGCAATAGACAGGTGGGTCACAGGAATGTTTGCTTTTTTGGCTGGTTGTTGCTTTTGCCTTTGCGGTGCGCGTGCGAGCGACACTTACGGCTCCGTCCTTGATGAAGGTGTGACACAGCTTGGCCACTTTGCCCCTAGACATGGAGATCTTATCCACAAACAGCTGCCCGCGCTCCTCCATCACTTTCTTGCAGCGCGACAATTCCTGCCACAGCAAAACAACGCCGTTCGGCTGTGCGTGTTGAAGGTTGCTTGGCTGTCCGTCCCACCTGGTGCTCCAGCGACGTGAGACTGATGAAGCGCAGGAAGAGCTCGCCGCCGGACGACACGGCCACCGACGAATCTACGCTGGTCAGGCGGTCGGTGGCCCACGTCAAGTTCTCCCTCAGGCCCAGAAGGGTCTCGCCTGAAGGTCACAAGGTCGTCAGTGATAACGGCAGAGAGAGAGCACAAGCACCCGGCCGGGTGAGCTCGCCTCGCCTTCATCTCGCTTGAGAAACTCCAGCAACGTGCGGATGGCGGCCACCGCCGAAGCCACGTCGGGGTCCTGCCTCAGCTGGCTGCGAAAGTACTCCAACAGCTCTGCGCAACAAATGCACACCATGACATAGGAACAAAAAGCAAAATGGAGGCAAATGGCTTGTATTCAAAAGGATTTCCTTTCTACCAAGTACTTACTGTTGTATGGTATGAATGAACATTTCTCTAGCTTGTAAAAAGAAGAGCATCACATGCAGTAAATAACATCTGAAGGTCTCAATTTGGAGGAGGGTGCGTGGAGATTTTTTACGAGCGCTCACATTCCACCCAAACTCAAACCCATACTGACCCGTGCAAAACAACAGCAGCAAATGAGAAAACAAACACCATATGAAAACGAGACGCCATAAACACGTCGTATCTATCCACCAGCCACACAAGACTCGAGCGTCCCTCTCCGTTTTTCGCTTACCTTGTTCATTCATGCTGCCACGGTTTCCTTCTCGGGATGCCGACAGTTTTATGGTGGTTTGGATTGGAACGCCGGCTTTAGCGCAAAGTCCTTGCAACTCCCTCGAGTCAACTCAGCAAAGCGGCGACCGAATATTTTTGGCGTCCGCTCAGAAACGTGATGTGCTTTGCGTGAGCAACTTTTGGCTGTCACTTCAGCGATTCAGCGCTTCGCCGCGAGTTGACGTGGCGCACAAAGATGACGTCAGATGAGGTCTTCTCTTCCTCGAACGGCGGTTGATTCAGATGGTTTATGTGAGGGAATCGCTATCGCCACCTTTTGGACTGGGGCTGCTTCGTAATTTGAAAAGGACAAACGTGTTTTTTTAGGAAAGGCATATCTGCGGCATGAGCGAAATTGGAATTTTAAGTTTTTTTTTTTTTTTAAATAGATAGATGGATAGACATTCAGTCACCAAAGTCATTGCTGTGTCAACTTAAACATTTCACAATAAGTGCATTTGTGAGTAAGCTGAGACAAAATGTTGATGATTTCCATTTGGTGACCATTTTTAATGTGAAATATGTCTTGGCTCAACGACAGAAATGAATAATAATGCAAGGAAACAACGGTAGCACACAATCCCTTGACAGCAACACGTTTAATCATTTACAATATGGGAGGATGACAATAATGGCAGCACAAATGACAGGAGTGGGGAGAATAAAGTGGCAGGGGTCCACTGCTTTATCTTGGCGGTGATCTGCTCAAACTTTGGGCCCAATTTGAAGCACATCGGTCCGTGTTTGTTATTTAGTTCGCCAGTGGATAAGTGAGTGAAGTCCAAGCAGGCAGGATGATGTCCACTTCAGCCTCTGCAAAGCGGTGTCCCCATTATTCCTCCTTGCTCTCGTAGTTGTGTTTGATGTGTTTCCATAGTTTCTAAGATAAAACACAAAATGTGACGAAATATTAGGTTCAATTTGACAGCACAGGCGATGCTAGCTTAGCTAACGCCTAGCAGCTCTTCGCCCTCTGACTGCAAGGTCAGGATAAAAGCACAAATTCCGCACGGGTAGAGCGTCTTACCCCGCGATTCATTTGCTCAAAGATGGTGTCTCCGCCTTGGTCAAATATTCGCTCGAAGAAGACAGCGCCGACCATGATGGTTACGGCGAAAGTGGACGTTCTCCTGAAGAGCAGATTGTACACGGACTTTGCAAGCGCCATGTTGACAGTGGAGTTGATGCCTCTGCGCTTGCGCGGTGACTCGTTTCCGCTAGGACAATTTCAGTTGACAGCAGGGGGGCCCCAATGCAGAACCGAATTTGGGCACCCCTGATCGAAAGGGATGGATTCATCTGCTTCATTTTTATTCTACAAACTCGGTAATAATCACAATGCCGTGTTTAACTCGTGGGGCATATACATACAGTATATTCTTGGAAGGAAAATACCAAGTTTAGAGATCCAGTACTTCAATTGTTCGAACTTTTTGTGTTCGAAAAAAGGCTGCAATAAATCATAAAACGGTTCTTAATTCTAAGAAGAAGAAGAAAAAAAAGTCTTCCCGAGCGAAGATGTCACATGCAGTCTTCTGACCCGGTCCAGCACGCGGAGCATAGAAATAGAATAAGAGAGCGCCTCCCGCGCCATAAGCCAATGGGAGATGACCTGTGGTTGCCACAGATCTACGTTCTGCACTCGCTAAACCTGTCATATGACGCTCACTGCTTACTTCCGCTACTGAATCTGAAAAAAGAAGTTGGAGGAAAATCTCGAGAAGTTTGTTCGCCGCTTCCCTTTAAAGATCCGCAACAGACGCCACGCCGACGTACTGACGATACTGCGTGGAAAGTTTTTTTGTGTGTGTGTGGGGGAACAAAGCTTGGAAGATGTCGACGACAGCTTTGTACAACGACCAAGGTGGAGGAGCGGAGGCTGCGGTGGAGGCTGGCCAGGAGAGCAGCGTCCCCGGGGCCGCCTTCGGGCTTTTCAGCGCTGACTTTAAAAAGTAAGGCAACTTTATTCGTTTAGTTTCATCCCTACTTTGAGTAGAGCCGAGATATTTGATGCCACGTCGACGTGCTTTCGGCGGAGGCTAACTGTTGCAGCTAACTCCAACTCAAGTGATGCCCAATGTCAGCTGCCAAAGTTGGGGCCAAATGTCCCATTTCGCCTGCCTGCCTGCCTGCCTGCCTGCCTGCCTGCCTACCTACCTACCTACCTGCCTAGCTACCTCCCTCCCCCCGTTTACCGCGGGAAGCACGGTTCACCCACACTTTCTGTTCAAAGCCGCGATACGCAGAGACCATATCAGAATGTTAAGCTTTTTTTTTTTAAACGTACTTTTTGAAATACTACTTCGGGGTTCCAGTGGATCATAAAAAAGTAAAAAGGTATGCAAATCTAAAAACAAAGCCTTAATTGACATTGACATGTCATTAAAACTGTTTATTAAAGTTTGTTTTTGTTTGATTTCTCTTGGGGGATTAGTCATCGGTTATTGGAATTGGATTCCGCCAAATATCAGAATCGGCATCGGTCTTAAAAAAAACTCCATAGGCACTAATTTCTTTCCCCCCTCACGTAAAGTCTAGCCTTGGCTCAATCAAGTTTGCAAAAGTGGACCTTGGAGAACGTTGGATATTTAAAGAGGCACACTTTGAGGCGTCGTGTCAGGCAATGTCCGCCAGAGGGCAGTGTTCCTCAGCGGAGCTCCGACTGCAGTTGCGTGGCAGCGTGGAATGTCACACGATGCTGCAAACAACTCACGAGAACACGCGTTGACATTTTTGCAAACACTAAGACCAACGACGTGTGTTAGCCAGAGTTGAAACTCCAACGTCAATAAATTCGGACCTTAAGAAAAGGATCTTTGTTGTTTTTAGGATCCCTGAAATTGTAAAATAGCACTTGAAATGCTAAGACAATTTTTGGACCCTGATTTTTAGGATGTTCTCCACCAATGCGGAATGATGGAGATGAAATCATTTTGATTGTTGACAAGAGTGAGCCCAGTGAGATGTCTATGGAGACACAATGGATCGATTCAGGAGGCAAAGTCGAGGAGGTCACGTGGCCGTTGGCGATACGTTCTTCTCGTTATTCGGGTTTGCCAAACAGACCGTGAGGTGTCTGGGCAAAGAAGTAGCGGAGCCTACAGAGGAGATAAGACATAGCTAGAGGCGGCCGATTTTTAGAGGGACACGGTGCCAGCGGCTCTTGTGATTTGTTTTGCCGAGCTTCTCGCCATGGACGCGCGCTTGTTGAGCTTCCGCTCGGAGGCGGCCGTGGCCGTCAGGTCGGCCGCCGTGTCGGCCGAGCACCTGCAGCTCTCCTTGAAGGCCGATCTGAGCCAGGAAGAACGCACCCTGACGCTCTCCGCCAACAAGTCGCCCGCTGACAGGTACCACGGGCCCCCGAGGACGTCCCGAGGTGTCCACTCTGGACTTCTCAGGCATTTACGCTTGTTTCATTGATTTCTGGCCACTTGCGCTTTGTGTGTGCCCATTGCAAATGTGCCGTCGCTGCAAAGGGTGCATTGGGCAAATCAGGTTGAGCACAACACGCCTCTGTGTTCTGGCTCACAATGATGCCCCGGTCTTAGCGTTAGCTCTGGAATGAGTGACTGAGAAATGAATGCCACCTTCTTTTGTTTTTTTCTTTCCCACGTCATCTTGCGTCGTCATGTTTTCAGGAACGAAGACCTCAAAGAAATGCTGGAGAGCAACAAGGAGTCGCTGAAACTGGAGGCCATGAAGCGGGTGGTCGGGGTGAGTTGCGACGTGGATGACGTGCGCGGCTGGGAAATGCCGTCGCCCACCTAGCAAGGTTGAGCTTCCCGGGAAGCTCAGCAAACGCTCCCTTTTCTCCGCAGCTGATCGCCAAAGGAAAAAACGCCTCGGAGCTGTTTCCCGCCGTGGTGAAGAACGTGGCCAGCAAGAACATCGAGGTACGGCCTTTCCGACCTCGTCGGCTCGGGACACGGGAAGAGCTTCGGTTTACGAGTCGTTTCTTCTTTTCGTTCCCCAGCTGAAGAAGCTGGTGTACGTGTACTTGGTGAGATACGCCGAGGAGCAGCAGGACCTGGCCTTGCTCTCCATCAGCACCTTCCAGCGGGCCCTCAAGGTCTTTAGTCTCTTTACTCGTCAGCACGTTGCATGTTTTTCCACTCAGTAAATGTCAAATGGTGCAACAGGACCATAACCAGCTGATCCGAGCCAGCGCGCTGAGGGTCCTGTCCAGCATCCGCGTCTCCATCATCGTCCCCATCATGATGCTGGCCATCAAGGAGGCGGCGGCCGACCTGTCGCCTTACGTCAGGAAGACTTCTGCCCACGCCATCCAGAAGCTTTACAGGTGCCCGCCGCCGCCGCCGGCAAGATATTCTCGTCTTTTCCTTTCTCACCTTTTCCGCTCCTCAGCCTCGATCCCGAGCAGAAGGAGCACCTGATCGAAGTGATCGAGAAGCTCCTGAAGGACAAGAGCACGGTGAGTTCGGGCCACCGGAGGGCGCCACAGTCAAACGTTCTGCCCCCCCCCCCTCCTTTTTTGTCTTTGTTGGCGGGCGCTTAAGTCAACACGTCGTCTGTCCTCTTGTCCTTTTGTCAAATTTCAAAAATCCAAATGTTTCTCGTCGGACGTCTGATTGAAGGACGGCCCGGCCTGGCCCACGCGTGGCGCGGCGCCATTACGTATTCCCTGCTTACCATACCGACAAATAAAGCGGCTTAGGCCAAGCGCTGGTGTGGCACGGCCAGCCGAAGAGCAGATGCGAAACATATTTAGCTGCGGCCCGCTAACAAAGACAGATGACTTCTCTGCGCAAACATGAGGCGCGGGGGGGGGGGCACTGCTGATTGATGGCCAAACCCCCGATGAATATTTAATAAACGTCACAAGTGCCTTTGTCGAGCGGCTTTGTCGCTTTTTGTCAAGATGCAACATGAGAGGTGAAAGTTGTCGTCGGACTTTCCAAGGGACCTTGGCAAACTCGGCGGAACACGCTTTCAGAGTGGCTGTTGCCGCCTGACATTTGCCTGCTTGTTGAAATGGCGGGGAGGGGAGGGGCCAGGCCAGGCGAGGCAGGGAGGGGTCGTTCCCCAGACAAAATGGGACGGCGTGATGACGGCGGAGTTTGTGCAGCTGTTTTAAGGTGATGGATCTATTATGTCGCCATTACAAGATAAATGATGGGTCCGTCCTACGCCGCCAAATTGAAAGCAAAGGATGGGAGGGGGGAGTGATTAGGAGCTACTGTAGGTGGGACAAACATTCATTTAAGAAGGGAGGGAAGGATCGTCCCACCCCGCCACGCAACATCCATCAAAAAAAAAACAACAAAGTCTGCAGTGTTGTTTGACGTGATGACCCAGCCCTGCCCGCCTTCCCGTCGGTCCAATTAGAATTCTTTGCAAAACACACTCAAGAAAACAATCATTAAAAAAATGAATTAAATATCATCCGCTGTAGCTAATGTTTTTAGAATTTTATTTCCCACCCAAATTGGTCCCCCTTAAAAATCAAACCAAGTAAAAAACCCACAAAAGACATGTTTTGCTTCTCGGGGAATTGCACTCGAAATTGCTTTGATTTGTGGCAAAGCCGGAATTGATGCTTTTCTTCTCGCACTAGTGAAAATGACTCCATTGGAACTTTTAAGGACTGAGCTTTTTTTCCCCCTCCCATAATGATCCGCTGGTTGCAATCAAAGTGATTTTTTTTTTATTTATTTTCGTCGCAGCTGGTGGCGGGCAGCGTGGTGATGGCCTTCGAGGAGGTGTGCCCGGATCGCATCGACCTGATCCACAAGAACTACCGCAAGCTGTGCAACCTGCTGGTGGACGTGGAGGAGTGGGGCCAGGTGGTCATCATCTCCATGCTGACGCGCTACGCCCGCACGCAGTTCGCCAGCCCTTGGCGGGAGGTGGGCGAGCGAGCGCCGTTCGGACCTGCCACGTCGCCGCCGCACGCGCGTTGCTTTAAATGACTCGCCGTCGCCCCCAGGGGGCCGTGTTTGTGGAAAACGACGACAAGACCTTCTACGACTCGGACCCGGAGGAGAAACAAGAAGAAGCGGAGGCGAAAACTTACGTCATGGACCCGGACCACCGGCTGCTGCTCCGCAACACCAAGCCGCTGTTGCAGAGTCGGAACACGGCGGTGAGTTGGCGCAGAGATGGTTTTGTTTCCAATGGAAGTTTGCTAGCTTCAAAATGGCGCTGCCTCCGAGTCCCCGCCGCTTGTCAGCACTGATGTATTTCAAAAGGCGTAGTCGCTGTCACAAGATGGCCGCATCCGCCCGCCGAGCGCTTCTCCATCACGCGGCGCAACCTCAAGGTCCCCTCGCCGCTTCCCAATCATTAAAAATGGGACACGCGCGGCATTTATTTTCTTTTCTCCCCCTTCCCCGCAGCGGCGTTCTCCATCTTCATTGACGCCTTTCCACCACGCGCACGTGTCCCGTCTGGAAAAACGAGTCATTTGCTCAACATCGCGTCTTCAAACATTGCAAACTTGCGCTTGTAGGGAAAGTGCGGCATCGATCTTTTTTTTTTTAAATTTTCGGTTAGGAAGCTGCACCTCTATTTTTTTTTTATGGAACAAACAAACATGAGTCCCGCAAATGTGCTTGAAGGTGGTGATGGCGGTGGCGCAGCTTTACTGGCACCTGGCGCCCAAACAGGAAGTCAGCGTGGTGACCAAGTCGCTGGTGCGCCTGCTGAGGAGCCACAGGTAAGACTTTGAGCCTCCCCCCCCCCCCCCCCCCCCTCCCACGGCCAACCGCCGTCTTTCGTGTGCCGCAGGGAGGTCCAGTATGTGGTTCTCCAGAACATCGCCACCATGTCCATTCAGAGGAAGGCGAGTGCCGCTCAGACGCCATCCAGCCAGTCGCCTCGCTGCTCTTTATTTGATATTTTTGTTTTCAACCCACGCAGGGGATGTTTGAGCCCTTCATGAAGAGCTTCTACGTCCGCTCCACCGACAACACGCACATCAAAACACTCAAGGTGTGAGCAACATCGCCAACGCTAAATGGCTTTATTAAAAAAAAAAACATCACGTCCTTCTTGTTTTGTTTGCAGTTGGAGATCCTGACCAACCTGGCGAACGAGGCTAACATCTCCACCATCCTGAGAGAGTTTCAGGTTTGCTTTCTTTTCCGCCCGCGGGAGCGAGCGACCGGCCGGCCTTGACTTTGCTCGTCCGGCCTTGACTTTGCTCGTCCGGCAGACGTACGTGAAGAGTCAGGACAAAGCCTTTGCGGCGGCCACCATCCAGGCCATCGGGAGGTGCGCCACCAACATCAGCGAGGTGACCGACACCTGCCTCAACGGGCTGGTGCTGCTGCTGTCCAACAGGGATGGTAGGGTGGACGGCCACCTGATCAGAAGAATAAAAGGCCACCTCCAAATGTGTCACCTTGCGTGTGCAGAGGGCGTGGTGGCCGAGAGCGTGGTGGTCATCCGGAAGTTGCTGCTGACCCAGCCCACCCAGCACAACGAGATCATCAAGCACATGGCCAAGCTCTTTGATCAAATCACCGTAAGATCCCCGGCGATATTATCCGAGGCGTCGAGCCGACCCACCGACCGACCGAGCCAGCTTACCGTCGGGCTCCCGCAGGTGCCCATGGCTCGCGCCAGCATCCTGTGGCTCATGGGCGAGTACTGCGACCGCGTGCCCAAGATCGCGCCCGACGTGCTGCGCAAGATCGCCAAGAGCTTCACGGCGGAGGAGGACATCGTCAAGCTGCAGGCCGTCAACCTGGCGGCCAAGCTCTACCTCACCAACTCCAAGCAGGTGCGAGGACTCCCCCGATCCCATGGCGAGTTTGTTTCTTCACTGTTTTCCTACCGTCTGATCCAGACCAAGCTGCTGACCCAGTACATCCTCAACCTGGGCAAGTACGACCAGAACTACGACATCCGGGATCGTACTCGCTTTATACGGCAGCTGATCGTGCCCGGCGACAAGAGCGGCGCCCTCAACAAGTACGCCCGTCGCATCCTTCTGGCCCCCAAGCCCGCCCCCGTGCTTCAGTCGGCCTTCAAAGGTACTCGGCGCCGACGGATCTGCGCCGGCCGAGAGTGCAAATGGCGACAATCTCCTTCAATCCGTCGCCGCCGCCGCCGCCTTGCAGATCGAGATCGTTTCCAACTGGGCACGCTGTCGCACAGTCTCAACAGCAAAGCCGCCGGATACCAGGAGCTGTCGGACTGGCCGGCGGTGGCGCCCGACCAGTCCGTCAGAAACGTGGAGGTCCTTGAGCCGGTAAGTCACGCAAACAAAACTGACCGGCCGGGAGTCGCGCCTTCACGCGTCACCGGGCTCCGACCTTCAGGTGAACGAGTGGGCGCCGCCCGTCGGGAAGGCCAAGCCTCCCAAATCCGACGACAAGTTCTACTCGGACGAGGACGAACAGGACCGAGCGTCGGAGAGCAGCGACGACAGCGGCAGCAGCGGCGGCGGCGGCGGTGAGGGTTGGCAACTCGTGGAGGAGCAAATATTGGCGTCCAGCACAGATTGAGGCAATCTTCCGCTCCGCGCGCGCAGCGTCCGAGTCGGCGAGCGACGAAGAGGACGAGAGCAGCGACCGGTCCGATAAGAGTTCCGCCGACTCTGGGAAAAGTTCCGGCGAATCGGAAAAGAGCTCTGACGGCTCGGAGCGGAGGAAGAAGACCGCCGTCGCCAAAAAGAAGACGGCCAAAGCTCAGGCGGAGAAACGCCACACGGCTGACAGGTACTTCAAAAGCCCAAACGGCAGCCGACGCCCTGCCGTAATTAGCGCCGCTGGCCCAGCTCCTCCATAACGCCCTCATTATGGGCTCAGTCGGGCCCGCCGTGATTAATGGGACTTTTTCACCAATGAAACGCGTAGGCCAAATGAATAGTGGCTTCTATGGCCAGCGTCACAATTCCCCTCATTAATTTAACGGCCCAAAGTCGCGGGCGGAGTAAACACTCATTATGGGGACAAATTGAAGAGACGCCCAGCCAGCCAGCCAGCCAGCCAGCCAGCCAGCCAGCCAGCCTGCAGACAAGCCGCGAGAAATGTAACGTTCCATTAGCTTAGCAATCTCTCTGCTCTGGGCCGGGAATTCCCCCGAAAGCCGTCGCCGCTTTGACGCTCTTCTCTCTCTCACATCTTTCAGCGACTCCGAGCAAACCAGCGGCTCATCCACCCGAAGCTCCTCCTCGGAGTCCGGCTCGGACTCTGACGAGGTGTCTTCCGCGGTGGAGTCCAAAGCCAAGGTAATGTGGGAATTTCCAATCTGTCTTTTTTTTTGTTTGAAAACACGTCGTCTTGGTGTTGCAGGTGCAAAAGACAGCCGAGAAGGAGGAAGTGTCCTTGCTGGATCTCGACGACTGTGAGTTTGTCACGTCAACCAACTTCTTTCACGGCGTTCCTGTTCCGTACTGGGATGTGAAAAGTGAACTCGTACGCTAGCAAAGGAGCCTAAAATGTGTCGTCTTGGTGTGCTCTGCTCTCGCTTGTCAGTTTTCCCGGCGCCCGCAAACGCCAGCGAGTCTTCGGGGCTCTCCTCCAATTTGCTGGCCGACCTGGAAGGACTTTCGCTCTCTGCCGTCTCCTCTTCCTCCACCACGCCGGTGAGCAAGTGTGTGTGTGTGTGTGTGTGTGTTGTTTGCACATGATAAGAAGTGTCAGGCAACAGCCCCTCCATCAAGGCGTGCATTGTTGACCTTTTGCGGCGGCTTCTATTTATGTGTCTGTCCCGCCCCCTTGAACTCTATTTGGCTGGGCGGGCCTTGCGTCTCTCCGTCGGCGTTCAAAGACAAAGTTTATATCCACTGGTTTTATTTCCACAGGCGCCGCTAGAAATGCAAATGAGCCATTCATTCCATGCATACGGAAGCACACCATGTGCGCGGCGGCGAGATGAGCTCACCTTTTTGTCCCCCGTGTCATTTCTATTTTACCCACCGACAACGGAGCTGAGCTGAGCGCACGCTCGCTCGCTCGCTCTCAGAATGAGCGCATTTCGATGAACCCCGCTCCCCTCTTATAACATTTTGACGTAGGCACCGCCGAGCCATTCTGATCAGAGGGGGGTTGAACCGTCAGTGGCATTTGACCTCATCACACCCAGAAGAGCGCCATCGGAATTTGTTCATTTGCAAACCTCTCGGCACCAGATTGGGGGAAAAAAAAGCTGGCCGGCTTTGAGGAACATTTGCGTCTTCCGTCATAAGTTTTGTTTTCGGACTCGACGAAGCGCGGCGCTTCGTCCTGTAAGCGTCGCTAACGTGCGTCTCGCCAATTAAAGGTGAAAATTGACATCGAGGAAGTTTGCCGGCCGGCATGGAGACTCCAACTCGCACAAGTGAGCGGGCGGGAGGGCGGGCCACACTCGGCTGTGACAAACTTGAATTCAATTTGCCACCAAGGTCTTTGCGCCTTCTCCCCCATTAATTGTCATCTCCACACACCGGAGGGGACAATTAGGCCCCAAAGTTGCCGCCGGAAGGCACCGCGACAAGCAATTTTTTTTTTCCCTCTCTCTCTCTCGCCCGCCCTGAAAGCAGAAATGGATTTTCAATCTAAATCTCCTCCCCTGCATCCCTTTCTTGTAAATGGGCCGTCACACGCGCGCGCGCGCACGAGCGAGGCTCCGCCCGGCTCCCGTTAGCCCCTTTCGGATATGTCAGCGGGATTTTCAGGTCATTTACCACCGAGGCATCGGAAGCGCATCGGAAGCGCATCCTCGCCGGCGGGCCGGCCGGCCGGCCGTCCCTCTGAAGGTGACTGGCGGCGTTGTCATCCATCACGCCGCCTTCCTTTAAGTTGACGCATAATAGAGCCTCTCAATCAACGTGTTCCCTCCTTGTCACCTGGCTGTCCGCCGAGTGAGCTGTGTGTGGGGGGGGGAGGCGAGGGGGGGCTGACAAGGGAGTCAAGGTTACATCCCTCTTGTTGCCTTTATTTACACTTGAGGTGTTATGGCCTGTGGAAGAGGACAAGCGCTCACGTCGTCGCACGTTAACTGTCCGCTGTGTCAAACGGGCGATGACGAGCACTCGCAAAGCCGCCGAGGGGGGGGACCTTGAGCCCGACGGCTAAATCTCCAGCCCGCTTTACAGCCGCCTTTATTGACACCGACGTGTCCGAAAGCGGCCCGATAAATTTGCCGGCAAACGTTTGTTTAGGCTTTCTTTACGACGTGTTGAGGAGATTGTTATTGGAACGGCGTCAAGGACGTGAAGTTTCCCCGTTGTCCTTTTAAAATAAGACCAGGCGGCGGCCCGTCAAAATGGGAGCTGCCGTTTTGTTTTGGTGTGGCGATTAGTAGATAAATGAGGCAACAATCGGCATAAAAGGAGGTGGACTTTTCTGTCGTCAAAATGCCGAGCCCAGTGCTGGCTGGATAAGAGGGGGAGGGAGGGAGGGAATATTCTGGTACCTGCCAATAAAAGTGCTCTTAAAGTAATCAAGAGGCCAAGCGGAGAGCGTCGCACAAAGCATCACATCTCGCTCTTTTAATGCAATTTCCTGCCACTGAAAGGGTGAAAGCTTTTTTTTTTTGTTTTCAAAGAAAAAGAAAGCCTCTCCGCCTTTGCGGGCCCTCATCTTTCTATTCATGACGTCAACATCCATCCAGTCCACTGAGGACATTTGTTAATTGGGAGCTTTTTCAGGCTGGAATCTGCTGCAGTGCTTTATTTTTTTTTTGGCGTGTGTTTGTTTTGTTGACATTTTGCTCCTTTCCAGGTGACGAGTCCGTCTTTCGCGCCGGTGCAAAGCTACGACTTGCTTCACCACATGAGCGGCAAGGGCCTGTCCGCAAAGTACCACTTCCCCCGCCGGCCTTGCTTGTACGGCTCCGGCATGGTGGCCGTGCAGGTCACGCTGAGCAACTGCTGCGAGCGCCCCCTGGAGGAGATCCACGTGGGAGAGCGCGGCCCCGCCGGCCTCCCCATTCACTCTTTCAACACCGTCGGTGAGCGAGCGCCTCGTAGGCAAAATCCATTTGTGGTATTTCAAAAATGGATTTTGGTCACGGAACAAATACGACTCGTAAGCCAAGGTACCGCCGCCGTTGTTTCTAAAGTCGTCCGAGTCGGTCAATGAGCAGATCCCTGCCAGTTGGCATGGATTACGCCCCGAATTTCCAGATTGCAGCCGGCGCACGGATCGATGGAAGCGGGTGATCGGGATCGATGGCTTGACGCCGGCGGAAAGAAAAGGCACCGTTCACGCAGACCAATCTTTACTTGCCGCATGCGTGCTAATGGAGGAGGAAGGATTTTTAGCTTTTCATCATATACAGCATTGTTTGGATTGTATCCACGGTTGCGTCGCACCTCATCTCCTTCGGTGCATCACCAGCTTGGTGTGGTGGAAACGTGAAGGACAGCCTTCACGCACGCACCCCCGTGGCCTTGCCAGTATGGGCCGGACACGTCGGTTCCACTCCGCCGCCAGGCCCCCCCCTCCCACCTGCTCCTCCTCTTCCTCGCCACCCTTGTCACTCACTGCTCCCCCCCTCCCCCCTCTTTTGTCTTTCTTCCCCACAGAGCGCTTGGATCCGGAGGCTTCCGTGACGGTCTCCATGGGCATCGACTTCAATGACTCCACGCAAGCCGCCAACTTCCAACTGTGGTAGGAAAAAAAAAACAATCCTTTTAAGGAACCACATATCAGACAAAAAGCCAATGTTCTCCTTACTTCTTCTCAGCACCAAAGAGGAGCGCTTCGCTGTTTTCATCCAGCCTGCCGTGGGCGAACTTCTGACACCCTGCGGCCTCTCTGAGACGGACTTCTGCAAAGAGCAAAGTGAGTCTCAAACTGGAACCAAAAACTCGACAGTCCTTCTAAACGTTTGCGCTCTCAGGTCAACTCCGGGGCATGAACGAGACCTCGGCGACCGTCGCCGTGCCGACGGGCGATATGTCCGGCCAAGCCGTCGCCAGGCGCGTCCTGTCGGTGGCCAACGTGGGCGCCGTGGCCTCCTCCGAGAGTCATCTCCACAGGTGGGCCAAAATAGGAGACATGGCTGCGCTCAAATCGGGCACTTAAGAACCCGGTCAAAGTGTGTTTGCGGGCTTCATTTGGACGAAAGACGTGCTTTGCCGCCATCTCGCGGCACCGTTCCCTCGGACATAAGCGGTGCTTTGCCGCCCCGCGTCGAGAGATAATTGGACAGAGCGCCGCTTCCTCCCTCCCTCCCTCCCTTTGTCTGCCTCTCGTTGACTTCCTGCCTGTCGGTCGCCCTGGCACGTCACGTGTGAGCGAGCGAGCGCGAGCGCGCTTCTTAAAGATTGCACCGGCGGGTGACAAACACACAAGGAAGGTAGAAAATCAATGTCAAGGCCGGATAGCCGGCGCGGCGCGGCACGGCGCGGCCCCGTGACCGACGCTCCCTTTCGTCCGTCCGTCCGTCCGTCCGTCATGGATCAATCACCTGCAAAGAGTCCCAGAAGCAGTTCTGGTGTTGATCAGCAGGGCGCAGCACTGCTCCTGCCTAATTGATTGCTGCTTGGATGGCAATAAATCAAGCAGGAAAGCAAATGTACAAAAGGCTCTTCTTGTTTGTGCCTAAACAAGCGGAATAGAATAAATGCCTTCCATTTTTCAGTCCGTTTGAAGGCAAATGTGATGGAGCGCGAGCCGCCCCCCCCCCCAAATCCGCCGGCGCTTTGCTTTGTTTAGAAAAACACAATTCAATTAGCGGCTCAGCCGCTCGTTCGTTCGTTCGCTCGCTCTGCTCTGCTCTGACACGCTTCTTGCATTTCAAATTGGACAAAATGAAAAGACAAACGCAATCGCAGAAACCTTTCAGCCATCGGCCTGCGCGGCCGCCAAAATAAAACAAAACGGCCACGTTTGGAAGGCCGACACTTGGCCGTCCGCTTCCTGAGTTGCGACGGGTTAAGTCCCTCCCGTAAGGTTGCCCCACCGCTGAGCGGGCCGGCGTAAAGGTGAGGCCGGCTTTATCCCGGCCGGCCGGCCGGCTCGAGGGGAGGCAGATGGCAACGAGCGAGGAGAAGGAGCAGCGGGTAATTGGAGAGCCCCGCCGATCGATGGCCATCCGCCCGCTTTGCAATTAAGGCGCCGTTTAAGGCCCGAGCTGCGGCGAGTGCACGGGAATACCAATGACCCGTTTAGCGCTTGAAAAGGATGCCGGGTCGGGCCGCCCTAACACGGCTACGCCCCGCGGGGGTGGCCCCGTTTTAGGAGCAAACGCAATTTGGACTGCTGCCATTCAAGTTGCGGCGTCTTTCATTCACTTGGAGAAAAGAACAGCCTCCCTCCGTTTGGTGATTAGCATCAAGCTAACAAACTTCCCTGCCTGCCTGCCTGCCTCCGTCTGCAGTTGAGTAAATAAAGTGGCCGCTATATCCGCTTGAAGCTCCAGAGGGCCGCAATCAAAGCGGCCTCGGGCTGCTGCCGCCGCCGCTGTCGCTGTTAACAGGCCCCGGCAAATGGAAGATTTATTTCCCAAATCCATTAGCGGGAGGGGGTTCCGTGGAAGGAGCAAGTGCTTCTCAGGCCTGAAGAGGCGTCGAGACAAGTGGCTAATATTTTAATTAAGGCTGAGGCGGATGATAAACTCCCTCTGCTCTGTTTAGACGCTCCCCGGAGAGCGCCCGCCCGCCCGCCCGTCCGTCGCCGCAGACACTTTGGGAGCCGGCCACGCTTGCCCCCCTCTCTCCTGCTAATTGGCGGACGCCTACTGCTTTGTTGGGCTTGTCGCGCTAAATGGAGGCAGATGGCAAGGACGGGCGGGGGGGGGGTTCACAGCGGGTCGCAGCCTTCTTGTTAGAACCCTCAATGGCGGGGAGCATGTGCGCCGGGAACATTTCCATGGAAATTGGGAATTCCCCCAGTGGGACGGGCCCCCCCACCCACTCAATAGACGGCCACAGTCCATAAAATGAGTTTTTAACTTGTCTTTGAGTGGCGGCTGGGGGCCGGGCCTGGCCATCAGCTGTCTGTCACTCCACTCCACAGCAGAATAGATGCTCCTTATGCATTTAAAAAAAAAAAAAAACGGGGGGGGGGGGGGGGGGGCAAGCGGGGTGCTACCAAATCCATCCACTTTTTCAGGACTGGAAAATCCATTCCCAGCCAATTTCTGTTATATTTCCGAAGCAAGCAGCCGATCTTGCCTCACCTGTTCTGACGTGGTCCCCTTGTCGCCCGGCCGGCGCAGGTTTGCGGCTCGCACGGTGAGCAGCGGGGTCCTGGTTCTGGTGCTTCTGGATCTGAAGGAGGAGACGGGCGCCAAGTTGACCGTCAACACCGAGAAGAGCGTCATGGCGTCCATGTTGCTGCGAGACCTCAAACGGGCCCTCGTCCAGGCATAGAGCTCGGCTACGATTGATTTTTTTTTTTTTCTTCTTCTTTTCCCCAAACATTTGCTAATGTTTAGTACGACACGTTTCTTCCAATACAGAAAGCCATTTCAGATGCTCAAATGATGAGCACATTTGAGTTTGGTCACGTTTGCCTCATTTCTTCTTTTCATATTCCAATGAAGCGCTTGACTCGGCGACAGGCGGCGGCTAACACCTGTTAGCTCGTCCGTCACGCCGTCTCCGCCCGCATCCATCACCTGCGCTGCCGCAGCTGTTTTTCTCACGAGCACATTTGGATGAAGGTTGAAAACATGTTCCCGGAGCGTTGCCAACCAAGGCTTTTAAAGTAACGCAAGTATCCAGTTGAGCACCAACATTGTCGGTGGAAACCGCAGACGGTATTTGGATGCACTTGTGTGCGTCTGAATGCTAATTGGCCTTTTCTAAATCCTCACTTGCGGGCCCACACGGTGACCTTCAATTAACCTACGCTCAGGTTTTTTTTTTTTTCTCAGGTCGGTGTCCCGGTTGGGGAGTTAAACGCTCCTTTTGTCCCTGAGACAGGCTAAATGGAGAGTGAGGGGGAGGGATTTTGTGGATGGACTCCCCGTCGGGACAATTATCCGGCTAGTTAGCATGTGAAAAGGCCGCGCACATGTGGCCAAACACACGCAGGGGATTACGCCCTGGGATCGTATCATCTCACGCTAATCCAGTGATAATCCTGTTAACAAACTGGCCCAGTCCATTAAGAGCTCCCCCGTCCTCCGTCCATGCTTGAACGCACCCACGCTAGCAAATCAATACCCGGCCCGGCGTTGCTTTGAGTCCCAAAAGTCGACCGGTTGGGCAAGAATAAAATTGCGTTTTAGAATAAAAAATTGAATCCTACCAAAGTACGATTCAGTTTTTTTTTTCCGAAGATGCTTTTCAAGAGCAACAAAGAATCGGTCCAGAGCATTTTTTCCAAAACGTCCGTGGTGGTGGTCTTGTGGCCAGGATGCAATCAACGTGCGTCCTATTAGGTCCGCTAATTGCTAATGCATACTAATTAGGCTGGCAGGAGGACGTGATGGAAGGCGCTGGCTAGAAATTGATTGACGCCACATATGGGATCAGCCACACGCTTTCAATGCAGGCGACATACATTTGATTTTTCTTCCTTTGAAGCATTTCAAGTGAAACAAAAGAGAATACTGACTATTTTGTGCTCAAAGCTCTTTGATTGGTCGCCGCCCTCCATTCGGCAGATAAATAGCGCAGCGCTAACTGTGGGGCTAAACTTGGAGGCTAATAAATGATTCTAAATTCATACGGATGCCATCTTCTCCAGAGAATTTTGGCCCCGGAGGAAATACACTTTTTCATGTGTGGTGCCGGTCCGCACACGTGTGCGTGCGTGCGTGCGTGCGTGCGGTCCGCCTGGACCTTGCGATGTCGTTTTTGATCAGCAGCCATGCCGTCAAGAGTGTGAAGAGGAAGGAGGGGGGCTGTCATGAGAAGGCAGCGGAATGCATTATTCATACGCTCACCTGGGGTGGGGGGGGGGGGAGACGCAAGACAGACAGACAGCCCCACAACACGCACACACAATTACATACAGTATAGCCACAATTCATCTACACAAATACAGATCCTAAAGCTAAGGGGGAAAATCGAAGTCAAAAAACCAATCGAGAAGTCATTCTTTTTCAATTCCAAAAAAGACAAATACAGAAGCGAAGTGCGGAGAGCCTCTGACTCGGGCCCTTAAGAACACACAAATTTGTAAGCGTCTGACCCGTCAGCACATGCGGATGTCCCCATTGGCCGGTGATTTGTCCAATCCGCGGAAAACAAGCCGAGCGGCCAATGAAGCGTGGCGGTGCATCGACAATTTATCAGCGAGCCTTCATAAAGCGGAGCGGCGGCTGTGATGACTTGATTGCGCACCGCGGGACTCAACATTGACAAAAAGACGGCCGTCAAGCCAATTGGCGCTAACCACAACGCCGTTTCACCCTCCGTTACGCCAACACCTCGACAGCGCCGCCATCTTTACCTGCCGGCGCCAATTGACGGGGCGAAGGCAAGGAACAACGCCTGCGATTTATGGCTCAAGGCTGAGAGACGTGCGTCTGATTGCGAGTTAGCCGCTAGTCCTAGCTTCAGCTTTCAAATGGACAATCGATCGGCAACAAACCGATTATCCGATGAATGGCTTGGTAGCACATCATCGAGACATTCGAGGCACTCGAGCGAGATCAGATTTGATTTGACCTCACGGGATCGGCGGGGCGGCGGCCCTCGATATGTCACCATTTTTCCGTCGTCCGATTGGTTTGTCAGAGCAAAACCATTGGCTAGCAAAAGACATCTCCGGTGACTCTGGCGTATTTTATTGATACTTGTGATGTCTTCTTAGATTATTATTGATTATGAAGCTCTCCACACGTGTGCGTTGTATTCCGTTTTTTATCGACTTGACGGTTTGTGTAATTGGGTCGGCGCGACAGCGGTGTTCCCTGAGAGGCGGCGTGCCGAGTGGCCGTGGCGAGTCAGAAAAAGAAAAAACTAAACACGTTTCCCAAAAACAAACGTGGCGGCGGCGGCGGGGGGAAAAAACAACAAGCGTATTTTACGGCCGTAGTTAATGGGAATAAAGCAGGCGCCCGGGCGGATGAGTGCAGATGTGTTTGATCCAAATGGTCATTTTCCTATTTGTTGCCTCATTGAGCATGATGAACGACGGGCGTCAGCCGAGCGGCGTGATGAATGGCGCCACCTCGGCGCCACGCCACGGCACGCCCTATTGATTCGCCTTCTTTATGACTCCCGTAAGGAGGCCTTCCCCGCCCGCTCACGCCGGGGCCTTCGGGGTCGCGAGCGAGGCCAGCAATTCGGACCGCTGGACAAAATTGAAATTTGGAAAATCAAACGAGCGGACAAAATAATACTGCAGTACAATAACTTCAACAGGGGGGAAGGCAAAAGTAATGATTTGTGATTGAACTTATTTTGTGCATGACTTCAATTGTGATTTGGATTCAAATGATGTCACTAATGCGTTTGTGTTTATCCATAAATATATTGAAATTTGGCATTAGGCTTCATTTGCAATTTTTTTTCTCTGACATTTTTGCATTTGAACATGATTCATATTTTGTAAGTTTTTTTTGAATTGATCAATTATGTTACAAAATAAATACCAGATGAAAAAAGACTCATCTAAAAATATTAGAAATGTATTTTGTCAAAACAGAAATTCCGGTCACGAGCGTCGGCCGGCGCTCAAGGTGGACGGACTCTGTTTGACTTCCTTTTTCCCAAGTTTGCCGAGTGCTGTCATGGTGACAAAGTATGTGTGAGCGTGTCGACTCCGAGTGGACCTCAGGGAGCCAAACGGGCGTGTTGAGCGCCTCCGGTGAAACCTCTGGATCATCACAACATTCATCTTGTCAGGGACACACGGGGCCTCCGCGGACCCCCACCCCGCCCGTCAAAACAAACGTTTATCCAGCCAGCCACGAGACAGCACGGGCCGAGTGAGCGAGCGAGCAGGCGGCCATTTCCGTTAGGCTTCGCTTTGATTTCAAGCCGTCGATTATTAGTGATGCCTGCAAAGTCAGAAAGAGGTCAGCAGAAGGCTAAAACAGGAAGTCTCATATTTTGCTTTCAAGCGGCCATATTGGCTCAGTCATGGCTGGAAGTTCCGATTTTCCTTCTTGTCATCACTCCTTTCTACTCTGCTCTGCTCGGACGTGTCAGCCATTTGCTGCTCGCTGACCTGAAGTCTTGCGGCTTACGCTGAAGGCTTCAGCTGCGCGTGCGAGCTGTTTACATCCCGACACGCTCGACGACCACGCATGCACGCTTGCTTCCCCGTCTGCAATTACAAAGGTTGCGTGCATGCGTGCATGCGTGCGTGCGTGCGTGCGGACATAATGAAGCGGTGCGCCGCAGCGCGCCGCGCCGAGAGGTAATTACCCGCTGGCCCCCGGCGAGCGAGCGAGCGAGCGAGCGAGGCGGAGGAAGATGAATAGCCCGCCCACCCGCAAAAGCAGTGACCCCCTCCAAAGTTTCATTTAGCCACCCGTCACCCCCATCGCCTTCCCTCGCACGCACTGCCGGGAAGCTCGGAAGAGGTAATCATGGACGGACACTTCTGCTGACGTGATGAATGCACGCATGTGTGTGCGCTCGCGCACATTTTGGCTATCTGTTCACGTCGACGAGTGCGCCACCAACACACTTATTGAGACACTCAGACGAAGGAAGAGAGGGAGGGAGGGAGGATGGAAGGAAGGAAGGAAAGGATGGATGTGTGTGTGTGTGAGAGAGAGAAAGTTCTGCTTCCGTGCTAAGCGCTAATTGAGCCAGGGCCTTCCCGGACACATTTCGAGCTAATTTCACATTTGCTATTCAGGCGGTGGGCCGGCCGAGGAGGCGCGTGCCGTGGCCGCTCCGAGCCTCGCTCGCTCCCACATCAAGACAGCTGTTGTCTTTGAAAATCCAAAACGATCGCAGTGTGGGGTGGGACGGGGTGCTAGGTGTCTCTCATTGTCTCATTCCAACATCCCAAAGTCATCCATCCCGTTGCCTCTAATGGCGACAATTAGCAGTGAATTATCACTGGACTCCGACAGACGTTCCTTGTAATTCTCTTTTATTTCCAACCTGCGCTAATCAGCGTCTCATTACAAACGCTGATTAAACCGCAAATTAGCCAGTGGCGGCACCCCCTCCCTGCTCAATATCAATTAAGTCCAGCAGCTCGCGTGCACTTGGCAAAAGCTTGATCGCACCATTTAGGAGTTTGGAAAAGTCGGAAAAGAACAATCATCGACAGCCAGCGCCTTGAGTGTTTCCATCGCGTGACTGCAAGTCGATAAGTTTCCATGCATGCGATCTCGTGCCAAAGAAATCAGACGATGGGGATGAGCCACTTTAAAACGAGTGGAACGTTAAAAAAAACGACATACCGTGTCATTTTAATTGGTGGCCAAAAGAGACGCGTTTGCGTTGACGAGCGGTGACGTCATTGCTAACCCAAGCAAATCATGAGTGAAAATGACCCCAACTAGTATTTGGAAGACTTTCATGGCGCATATCTTACTAAGAACAATGCAAAGTCTTTTCTATTAGTGTCTTGTGCGGCTTTCGCGTTGGTGATCGAGTCTTTCCTGTGATCGATTGCGCTGCCATCATCTTGTCACGCCTGCCTGCCTGCCTGCCGCTGCTCTGCCGCTGCGCTGCCGCTAACTTGCCTCCCTCCCTCCCTCCGTCTCTCCACTCCAGCACGCCGCGAACGAACGACAGTTTCTCCTTCTACCTACCGTCAGCACCCGCGGCCATGACCGACCCAAGAATACGACAGATCAAGATCAAAACCGGCGTTTTGAAGCGGTAAGTTTGCTCTCCCTCCCATCAGGGAACGCGACGATGACGCGGCTAGCAGGGTAGTTAGCTTAGCCGCGATGACAGGCGGACTCTACGGCAGAGCAGGCGGTAACTGCGACCGACGGCTTTTCGCCTCCCCCTCCGGTGCTTTGGTCAGGCCCGTTGGACGCAGCAATATGTATTTACTATTGCTCAGCGCTGTTTGCCTTTTGTCATTGTATTTGTCTTCTCGTCGCTTGTGGCTTCTTGTACGCACGCATGTGCTATTTGTTTACGAGTTAGCTCCCGCGTGGCTAACATCAAGCTACACCGACGCTCTGCATCCATTGTGACTCGTACTTGACAACGTCCACAATGTGTTGAGGAACGCTCATTCTGGGCCGCAGACGTGTCCCATGAATCATGGATCACTGCCACCGGAGTCGTCGATTCCTTCAGACTAAGAAGTGTCCCCTTTCCCTTCCCAATGAAATGATGTCACATTTGCACAAGCACAGAGAGATTAAAGTGAGAGCGTCAGCTTTTCTACTTGTCCGCCCTTTACAAATGTCTGCTCTGTCTCGTCTCCTATTCTAACTTGATTTTCTCCACAGTTTTTGTGAGGGGGATGCCCTTAATAACACGACAAGAGTAATTTGCCTTTGTCATTGCGCTCTTTGGCCACACACCGCCTCTAAAATACAATGGGCCGAGTTTAATTCCCTTTTTTTTTTTTGGGTGATCCTATTTTCCAGCGAGCTGCCTTTTCCATTAGGCAGGAGGTGGCAGGTCTATTTAAAAGCCGCCGCGACCGCCGGCGCTCTGACTCGGTGAGGAATAAGAAATTAACATTGGAAGGCGGCGACATTTTGTTATTAGACTGTCTTTGGCTTTTATTCAAACGATGCACCCTTTTTTTTGTTTTGGTGTCTGTTCCAAACATGCGCGCACTGCACACACATCCCGTGTTTTTGTGGATGAGGCGTAATTGACGTCACTTCCTTCACTTCCTTGTGTTGCTCCCTGCGGTGTGCACACCTCGGCCACCGGGGGGCAGTGTTATGCAGACATGCATACACTGACACGTGGCAAATGAATTGTGTGCGCAGGCTGGCCAAAGAGGAGGCGTCCTACAAGGCGGAGGCCAAGGAGCAGGAGGAGAAGATCGAGCAGCTGAAAGCGGCGGAGGCCGACGTTTTCCTCATCAAGCAACACGTATGTTACACGTCTGGTGCTGTCTCTCACCAACAATGCACCTGAGAACACATTCAAGATTAGTATTATTTTTTTTAATGCAGTCAACCCCTTCGATGGGTCGTATCGCTACCAACGTGAAACACGGCCTAGCGGAAGTTAGCGTAAACATTACGCTAACGCAAAGCGGCTTACGGCAATCACTTCAGGTCCAATTCCCTCGACTTTTATTCCTCAGGCGGCGGCAACGATGTTTACCGTTGGTGTTAAAATTCCAAGCGTGTTTTGTTTGTTCATTCAGAGCGCGGCGGTCGGGTGGCGGGCGGGCGGGCGCGCGAGCGGCGGCGGCGGCACGCTTGACTGGCCTTAATGGCGAGGCCAGATGGATGATAGCTGGAGATGATGCGTCTCAGGCAGGATGGATTAGAGCTTCTTTGTTTTCATGGAATCGATAGCCGGTCGAGCGTCATCTTTTATCCCGCCGCCGATGGGATCATTCCACACCGCAGCCAGGGGGCGCCGTGTCTTTTCTTCGCACTTAGCTTTGCGCGCCATAGTCGCGCTAACGGGACCAAAACTCCAAAATGTTCACGCAGACCGTACATATCTGTTGCAAAGAAACTCGCCTAGCTTAATGCTAGCATTGAACGCGCGGCGCTATATTCGGGCTAAAGGCGGCTGCTGTTTTCCAGATGGCCAGCTTGCAGGAGACCATCATGATGATCCCGGACAGCCGACGTCGGATGACCATCGCCCACGGCGACCTGCAGCAGTTGCTGGTCAGTCGTCCAACGTTGTCCGATTTCTCGTTAGCGTACGTCAACATTGTTGCTAAAAGAAGCCAACCGTTTGTCGTCCTTTCAGGAAGCGGAGGAGGAGTTGGCAGAGTCAGAAGAATACCAAGAAGCCAAAAACATGTTGGACTCCATTAAGCTGGAGGTGTGAGGTCTTGCGTCAAATATTCATTCCCCCTTCTTCTTCTTTTTTTTTTTGCCGTCTTGTTGTTCTGATGATGTTGCCACATAAATACACTGCAGTGACTGCAATATACATGTCTTGTCTTGTCTTTTTTCTGCACCGCATCCCGTCCTGAACTAATGTCCTCTAATAGTCTTTTTTTAGGAGATTTACATCTCTCACTTCCAAACAACTTGACACGCTCTTGCATATGACAGAAATCAATGGAACCTGTACAGTTGCACTGTTCTGTCACATTTTGAATGGACATTGAATTGCTCGTTCTGGCCACTTGGGGGCAGTGTAAAGCTGAACTGGTCAAAACAAAAAGAAATAGGAGCTGATCTTCACAGAGGAGAAAGACTATGCCTTTTGAGTATATACATATCTGATTTATGTATCAATTTTGATGAAATATTGACTTGAAAGATGCTTGGATTAAGACTACTGTTGATAGGAACATTTTTGTTTCTTAGCCCAGCTATTTCTCACCTCAATTTAACTGAAGATGATGACAATGCCTCAATCACGGATTCAAATAAATGCAAGAAATTCCATTAAAATATACACAGTAAGAATACATATATGTTTTCAAATGTAGAAACAAAACATTTAGATATCTCGATTCAAGCCTTATAAGTGCATTTTTTTGTTTTACTTTATTCTCAATAAACTTATCCTCGATGTAAAAACGTGAATAGCAAAGGCTTTTTTTATTTAGTTCTTTATCCATCTCATTATCTTTGAGGATATCTTTTTTTTGGTGGGGAATTGTGCGTCAAACATGACATTTTTATAACGAAATAAACCTAATAAAATTGATTGACTTTACTCATGCTAATGTTCACTTTCTACCTGGTTATTATGCAATGATGCACACTTTTTTTATTGTATGATTATTCTAGTCATATATTTTGGATGGCTAATTTATTCCATATGTATTTGGTAGATGGAAATGGCCACGTTAGCATAGCGGAGCTCAGCTTACGTTTCGCTTGGTGCATCACTTGAAGACCTTGTTGGACTTTAATTTGGGGTACAAATCAAAGCCAATTAAGGGGAACCAAGTGCTGCTGCATGGCCGGGTGGATTGAAGGGAAGGTGCTTTACGGTGGGGTGGGGGGGACGGAGGTTCCCTCGCCTCTGATTGGAGCCTCGGCTTGCCTCGCTTCGCCTCGGCTGCGCTCCGCTCGATCGTTAGGCGCCTCCCCGTCCGTCCAAGGTGCATTATAATGCAAGGCGGGCGTCTTTTTAAGCGCAAAACGAATTTGCTTTCATTTAAGAACCACAAAATGTTCTAAATAGACGTAGAGTTTTTTTTTCTCGCCCGCCCCCCCTTACACACACATTTGTTTTTCCCCTTGCGGCGCGTAATGCTTTCTCACGCCGACCTCCTGGATGCTCGCCTGGGTGAGTTGTCCTCGCCCAACTCGGCGCTTCAACTCTGCTGTAAGCTCCACTCACTCACTCACTCACTCACACACACACACTCGCACGATCGTCACTGTCAGTGCACGCTGTCTTCATGTGATTCACCGCGCTTTAATTCATTGGAAAAGCAATTCTTCTTATTATTCTTATTATTATTATTATTATATTTGGTGCGTAATTTGATTTCACAATGGTGGAATGGAGAACGCAAGGCGAGTCTTTCCACGGCAGATATTAAGTCCTGACTTATATTTCTACTAACTTTTATATATGTGTTTGACTTTTTTTTCTTTTTTTCTATTTTATTATTTCATAATTTTCTCCCAGTTTAATGGGGACAACTGAGAGTACGAAAATAATATTTGCTCATTGGGGTTAGAAGTTTTCCTATTACAAACCTTGCTCGACAAATGAAATGTTGACACTTTGGGGACAAATATGTTTTTTTACGTTTGATTCAATCCTTCTACTGCAATAGGTTAGCTGTATTTTAATTTGATTAAAAACATGGAATCGATCAAAATTCGGTCAATTTATAGCACATAAATTAAATCAATGCAAGTTTGACACGCATTTGTTTTGTTTTTTCCCATAGCTTTTTGTTTCAAAGTCATTTCGGGTGTTGGCAAGCACAGGAAATCGCCTGAGCTCAAATTGACACAAAGTACTAGAACATTTCAAGGTGCGGCTAAATGAAGATGTTTGGTTTTTTGCACGTGCACAGGGATGAAAGATGCAGCCGAGCTCCTGGGCCACCGCGAGGCTTTAAAGTGCAGGTTGTCCGGAGGCGGAGAGGACCCGGGACACTCCACTGAGCTCGGTCTGGGCCCGGGCTCGGGGCCGGGCCCGGGCCCGGACGGCGTGAACGGCGCCACCATACTCCCCGCCGACGACATCACCTCCTCCGGGCCGGCAGGAGGAGCCGGGGGAGGCCCAAACTCGGTGCAGGTGATCAAGGAGCAGGATAAGCAGCAGAATGGCGGCAACGGAGGTCAGCAGCAGCAACCGAATCAGAACCAGCAGCAGCAGGCCCAGAAACAGAAGCGGCACCGGACCCGCTTCACGCCGGCGCAGCTGAACGAGCTGGAGAGGAGTTTCGCCAAGACGCACTACCCGGACATCTTCATGCGGGAAGAGCTTGCCCTTAGGATCGGCCTGACCGAGTCCAGAGTGCAGGTATTGCAACGCCGGCCGACGGTCGTCATCATCGACAATGAACTCCATTCCGTTTTGTGTTGGGAAAATGCAAATGCATTTCGTGTCATTCTGCTGTTTGAGGAAAAGGAACATTTTTGTTGACAAAATGCAATCGTCATTTATGATCAACATTTGCAGAGCAAAAACAAAACAGTATTTTATTTTTGTGTCGTCATTTTATTTTTATTTTTTTACAAAGCCAAATAAATCTTTAAATTTAAGAAAAGACACACTTCACTAACGTGCCAAAACAAAATAGTGATGGAATGGAAAAATGTGGTCTCCATTTGAAAATATTGCGTCTTCTGTCAAATCGGTATCAAATCATTTGAAACGAAACAAGATGAGTTAGTCCATTTTCGTCAACAACATTTGAAATGATTCAGATCGTTGCAAAAGGTGTTTAATATCATAAACAGAACTATGATGATGTCACGATCATATTTTAGAGCCTATATATGCGCGTATATTTGGTTCAAATAAAAAAGAAACACCACGTGACGCAGGATTGCTGATTCAAATCGATTATTATTGCGATTACTGTTGTTTAACAATTATATGGCTGTGTAAAAATATCGAGCGCACGTCAATGCACGAACAATAGAATGGATAAGAATATCCTGAAAGCCAAGCCAAGGGGGCCTCAACAACACCCCGATAATAACCATGAGCATCACTATCATCATCATGAATGCAATTGTTCTTATGTGGGCAATTGGACTGCAATTTGCATACAATTAGAAAGAGTCAAATGATGACGAGACGAGCTTCATTTTTATATTGCAGTGACTTTTTTTTTTTGACATTCTTGGGAATATATACAATAGCAAACGATATCTGTTGTTTGATTGTTATGCTTTTGGCGCTCCGCTTTCCACGCAAATGTCGCTCGCCTTCCTCCATCCATCTTGTGACGACGAGTCGGGAAATAAGCTCATCACCATTTGTCACCGGTGCTTTTCCTCCGCATTAACGCGACACAATATGCCTCACTTTCATTTCGGAAGTCATTATCGCGGCTAGACAGGCAGGCATTTTTCCTCTTGCGCTATAGTGACCTAGCTGTGCCAAGCCCCTTTTTGCCTTATTGCAAATCCAATTATTTCTTCTCGATTGTGTGCGCAAACCGGAAAGAAAGACAAATGAAAATGTATTCAATTGAACATGTGGGTGCAATTGCCTGCTTCTTCTTTTTTCAAATAAAATAGTGCTCATAAATAATGAAGAATTCGTTCAAATAACAGACAAGGTAAAAGAAAATATCAGTTAAAACACTAACGAAAGTGCTTTGTAAAGACGAGTGCGCTTGCTTCGTGTGACGCAAATTATAAACGTCATCCCTCACAAATAACTTATTTCCAGATCATTTTAGATTGATATCCAAATCTAGTGTGTCGAGTGAATATCTATCCAGACTTTAATTGACACAACATATATAAGTTTTATGACAGTGCAACTATGTTGGGGTGGAGCCTTTTGTATGTAGCAATTACCAAAGTTCAAGACTAGCCGTCACGCCGAGCTAACGCGCTAGCATTTGCATCATTTTGATGTGGCGCAAAGTGTTTCTGAAAACCAACACTGATTTGAATTAGAAAGAAAAAAGCATTCATGCTAATCCTAAAGGCCTTGCAACGTTGACTGTGACATGCTCTCATTGAATGCAGGTGTGGTTCCAGAACCGCCGAGCCAAGTGGAAAAAGCGCAAGAAGAGCACCAACGTGTTCCGGGCCCCGGGCACGCTGCTGCCCACTCATCACGGCCTGCAGCAGTTCACCTCGGCGGCGGCGGCGGCAGCGGCGGCGGCCATGGGCGACGGCCTGTGCTCCTTCCACGCCAACGACGGGCGCTGGGGCCCCGGTAATATGTCCCAGCTGCAGCTGCCTCCGGCCTTGGGTGGCCGCCAGCCACCTATGGCTCAATCCCTGGGCCACTCTCATTGCGGGCTCCAGCCGCCACCGGCCACCTCCATGGGGCTGTCCAACATGTCGGGCGGCGGCGGCGGGCTGCAGTCTCACCTGTACCAGTCCCCCTTCCCCGGCAACGTGAGCGGCTCGCCGCAGCCGGAAAGTGACATGTGGCGGGGCACGAGCATCGCCTCGCTGCGCAGGAAGGCTCTGGAGCACACAGTGTCCATGAGCTTCACCTGATCCCACCCACCACTCCGATGTTTTGCCAATTCCTGTGTCAATGATGAAAGAAAGAAAAAAAAAGAAATGTGGTATTTTTTTCTTATCCCACCCAATGTGCAGTTGTCCTCCTTCCACGTTTTGGCACCACTTGAAAGTTGCTGATGGTCACAAAAGTTGGTCTAAAATTGCCACTTCTGCTTCAAGGGGAAGTCAAGTCAAACAGTTTGTTGACGCAAATGTGTTCCGCTCCACTGAAATGGAGATCACCCTGCGGGCAACGGTGATGTCATTTGACAAAATGGCCGCCGCCCGAGATGGGGCCAAACGGCGGCTGCATTTGGCTGCTGAATTCCGATTCTCTGTCCGCGTGAATGTTTTGGTGCCGCTTCAACTCGTCAACATCCACATTCCAGAATGTCTTAAGTATTTATTCTAGCTTTGATTTTCACAGCGCAATCATTTTGCCCTTGTGCTTATTTATTATCTTGAGCTCATTCTAACTTATTGACTTCAAAGTGGACTTTTGGCACTATGGATGAAAAAGAAAGGGACTGTCAGTCAGGTGTGCTGCTGCTGCTGATGACGACGGTGGTCTCATGGACATGTTTCTATCAATTCCATGTATAAAGTATTCCAATAAAATGGAAATCATTTCAGAATTATAAAGGACACATCACGTGATTCAGTTATTGTTTCATTCTTTTGTACCTGTGCATTTTTATTGTGTTTATTTTGACACAAACAATAGAAAAGCCATCTGAACTGCTTCTTCTCACATCGTCTATTAAAAAGAGTTTTCAATCTTTTTTGATGCTCATATTTTACAAACAAGATTAATCATGAATCCAACTAGCTCCGTATAAATCAATAATATTTGCATTCTGGTTAGTAATAATAGTCATAATTTTTGGTGCACCAACTTGAGCCGATGAAAAAGAAATAAAACAACAATCAATTCAAGTATGTGGTTAAAATCATGCGATACGAGATTTCTTCTTCTCGTCACTCATTTTCAAATGCTCTCGTCGTCCAAGCACGCCCTTGAGCTTTTCTATTAGCGCGTGGAAGGCAACCTCACGAGCCCTGACAAGCGCGGTGGATCCACACTAAATCACCAATCAGCATGTGAGCCTCCATCAAGGTCACGCACAGGGCCCACGATACCAGTCAAATTTGGAATCACATGTTGGCCAGATCAAGTGATCATTTCTCTTTTCAGCATTTGTTAGTGTCATTGAAGGTTGTGTCACCTGCAAGTTAAGAACAAATGTGACGTCTTAGTCAAATGAAGTGCGTCAATGATAGATACTTTTGGAAATTTGTAATCATAATAATCTTTTCGATTTGTAAGATTGGCACATACTGCCACCTACTGCCTACTAGCAGAATGACTAGCGGTGCGTTCGACGGAAATTGGAAATGAATCAACACACCGCAAAAGAAATTGTTTTCAAATATTTTCCCTATCTAAAGCATAAAATAAATACAATAAAACAATTATTTATAGCGTTATCTCAAAGTGACGTGTTAAAATGCTTTCCTCTGCGGCATTTGTACCAGTGTCACGGTCAAGTATTGTCCACCACAGGCTTCCGTCGTTAAGTCATATGGCTGATTTGTTGTGGTCGTATCTGGAGCTCAAGTTCTCCTTTTAAAATCTTTCTGCCCGTCATACTAACGAGCCCAATCGTTTCTCTGGGTGGGATTTTTCCAAATAAGCGAGTCACATTGAAAGCGGACACGTTACACCGATGACCGGTAAGCCAAAAGGCCCTGAAACGCGGCACAAGAAGATAGCGTGAGATGTTTTGCTTTGGCTAAACGTTTAAGGTCCGTGATTTCATTGATGCCATAAATGCGAGTCGAGCTCATTCCATCTTCATCTCTGCAGGTAACGACATCCGCTAAAAACACAGCAGTCATGCTTCGGTGGATTTTTGGCGGTCGTGAAGCTCAAAGCTCCGTGGAGGTGAGATGTTACTGAACGTCACACACGCTCACCCAGCACACACGTTCAAAATGATATATGAAGATAATGACAAGGTAAACATGAACAAAAATGGACCACTTCAAGTGGTGGAGCTCAAAGTGTACATTTGAACATTTTTTCGTGAGGATAAGCGGTTCAAATCATGGATGGATGGATTTAAAAAAAAAAACCTTACATCTGCAGAAAAGCGGAGTGCTGTGCATCGGCGAGGAACAGCCCAAAAACTGCTTCACTGAGCTGCAGGTGCTGAAAGGACATTTTGACATTGTTCGATTTCTGGTGCAGATTGATGACTTCAGGTAAGCGAGTCACCCCCACTCACTCACACACACCCTCAACCACTCCATCCCTTACATTGATTGACAGGAGAGAGGTAGTAGAGCGTGACAAGATCACCAGCAGCAGCACCATCAGCAGCAGCGGCATCATCCTTGTTATTGCTTTTCATGTATTGTCCTGATGTCTGTCCTATGGCATTTGTGCGAAGCGCTGGCCGGGACCGAGGGCCTGTCTGGGCCGCTGTCAAAGTGTCACATGGTCACACACCTATTGCGATGACCTCTCGGGTGAAAATGACCCGACGAAAAATAACCTTGACTTTTTGCCTTTTGCTAGATGTGCGTCGGCCGGGGACGATGGCCTGGTGCTGGTCTGGAACGTGGAGGTAAGCCATTGAATGGAAAGTGAAGGGGGAGGAGGACGGAGCCCTGCGGGTAAACTCGGCCGCTCGCTCATTGTCACCCGGTTCCTTTGCACGGCCAAATAAAATTGCCGCGGGTCCATTTTCAGACGGGCGAGCGTGTGCAAGAGCTTCGGGGTCACTCCCGGCAGATCACCGCCATGGCCGTCTTGCGCCGCGGCGACGTCCGCCTCATCACCGCCTCCTCGGACCGCAGCGTCAGCGTATCCTCCTGCTCCTCGCTAGGGGATGCCAAAGAGTTTGTTTCAAAGTGTCCTTAACTCCGACAGTTGTGGGACCCCGACAGCGGCAACAGACTGCAGACCGTTCTGGACCTGCAGTCCTCTGTCAAGGTCAGCGTGGCGCAAGCATGGTTAATCAGCCCTCATCATTTTGCCATGAGAAAATGTCCCAATTTGTGTGTCAGTGCATCCTGGTGCTGGATGGCACGAGCGCCTGGATCTCCGGCGGCCAACAATTGTGCGTGTGGAGCCACGACTTCCGTCTGCGGTGTCTGAAAGAGCGCCGCAGCGACACAGGCCAGCCCCCGAAGCACCTTTGCGGCCGTAGCCGTTTTTGCGGTGGCCGGCGCTCATCTTGGCCGTCCGTCTCTTCTGCCTTTGGACAGGAATCAGCTTGCTCATCCAGCTGCCCGAGAACCGCGTGGCCGCCGCCGTGGACAAAACCATCGGTAGGCCTATTTCTGCTCAAAATGTGTGCTTTGAGCTACATTTGCACAATTTGATGTCGTTTTGCCATATGCAAAAGCAATTTTTACATCTTATGCTGTCAGTCATCTACAAACTTATGGCGAGCGGCGACGCCCTCACTCTGATGGAGGTTCGCTGCCTGGCGGACCATCAGGACCAAATCCGCGCCCTGGTCAACGTTGACGGTCAGTAGCGAACCGCCCCCCCATCAGCTGAGCCTCCCCCCCCCCCCCAACAGCGTTTCTCCTTAGACGCCGCCTTTGCCAGCGGCTCGCACGCGGGAGAGCTGATCGTGTGGGACGCGCTGGACTGCAGCATGCTGGCCTATCAGCACATTCTGTGGGAGGAGCCTCAGAACCACGCCGAGCAGTCCCGCATCCCAACGGGCGGGCCCAAAACCAGCGAGATGTCCATTCAGCACCTGGCCTCCAACGGAAACGTCAGTTACATGTCCGTACACAGAATGAAAAAGCTATTCTTCAAAATGATCTCATCAGCTAGTGGCGGCGGCGGTGGGCAGCGGCGTGTACGTGTTCAACGTGGCCAGCAAGACGGCGGCGGCGTACCGGAAGCGCGCCCACGACTCGGACGTGCTGCACATCTCGCTGCTGTCTGACAGGTCGGCCGGGCGCGGGCAGAAAAGCGTCTTTTTTTGCGACTCGGCTGTCCTTTTGATTTCAGCGAGCTGATGTCGTGCTCGGAGGACGGCAGCGTGAGGATGTGGGAGATACGAGAGCTGCCTTTAGCCGGAGAACCCGCTTCTCCAGGTCCCATTTTCTCTCTTCATCAGTGCATGAAATGTGGACTTTATTCGTGCAATATTCCGCCTTTGATCCTTTCAGGCTTCTTTGGGATGTGGACCTTGGGGCGCTCCAGCCGGCAGGCCTGCCCACCTCCGTCAAAGAAGACCTCGGACGTGGCGCCCAGCAAGACGCTGGAGTTGACGGGCGACCTGATCGGACACTCGGGTGCAGTCCAGGTGCGTCTTTTCGGCACGCGGGCAAGGTTCACGAAAACTGCCTAACAAGCCCGACCATTCACCGTCGTGGTCGTTCAGATGTTCGTGGCCTTGCCGGAGAACGGCCTGCTGACGTGCTCGGCCGACCACCAGCTTATCCTTTGGAAGAACGGCGAGAAGCAGTCGCGCCTCCGCAGCCTGGAGCTCTTCCGGAAACTGGAGGAGAAGGGCGGACTGTGAAAGACGCTTTGACATTTGTACAAGGAACAATCATTTATTTATAGATCACTTTTCAAATAAAAAAGTAGATCAAGGTGCTCTACATAAAAACCATTTTCTGACTAAAACACACAGAGCTCGACCTCCCATTTTCCACACGCACACACAATTTATAGAATTCTAAAGAGACGTTTATTTTCTACTTGTTGTTATGATATATATATATTTTTTTTACTATGTATATTAATGTAGGCGCTGGTGAGTGTTTTCTGTCAAAAACGTGGATTTTTGTTTTTTGTTCAAAAGCCCGGTCGTGCCTACGGTAAACGACAAAGCTCAATTCAAGCGAAGCCAAGGGCGCGCGCGTTCTTGCCAAGGTTCCTTGTTTTGACTTGGAACGCGCATCGCTACTTCCGGGATGGTGTAAACGCGCTCGATCGATTGGCCGAATGAAGATGAGCACTACATCCGTTGGCTGAGCGGAGTCACGTGACACTAAAAGTGTCTTACCACGGAAATAAATATGTAATTTTTTAAAGACCGTGGCTCTGACAGAAAACGCTAATACGTCTTTCTTCACAGTTTCCTTAAACTATTGATGACCCCAAACTATAAATGAAAAAACAAAAAACGTAACGTCGTCGTTGTTCGCAAAGACTTGTGGGTAACGTCGAGCCAGAGCGCAGCAGCACGAGACAGTTGACGGTAAAGGCACTTCTGAGCCAATGTCGATGTTGGGCCCACTTCATGCGAGGATGCTCATCCATAAGTGTTGTTCGGAAGAGTAACGAGCCGGCGGCGCTGTGTCCTTCATGCACAACATGAGCATCAGCGAGCATTCCTTGCAAGCTCTGTCGTGGAGGAAGCTCTACCTGAGCCGGGCCAAACTCAAAGCTTCCAGCCGGACCTCCGCTCTGCTCTCCGGCTTCGCTATGGTGACGCATTCATTCCATGCCTTCCAAATCACAGCGCACGCAGTGTTCTGACAATGCTAAGGAATAGCTGAGCTTCTTCTGCCCGTTTGTTGCTAGGCAGAGTTCGGAGGGCTCGGTCGTCAAACTCACAATCATCTAACGGCTCCGTATTCAGGTGGCCATGGTGGAAGTGCAGCTGGACAACAGCTACCCGTACCCTCCCGCCCTGCTGATCGCCTTCAGCGCGTGCACCACCGTGCTGGTGGCCGTGCACCTTTTCGCCCTGATGGTCAGCACCTGCATCCTGCCCAACATCGAGGCGGTCAGCAACGTGCACAACATCAACTCGGTGAGCGAGTCGCCGCACGAGCGCATGCACCGCCACATTGAGCTGGCCTGGGCCTTCTCCACCGTCATCGGGACGCTCCTCTTCCTGGCCGAGGTGGTGCTCCTCTGCTGGGTCAAGTTCCTGCCCGTCAAGCCCGGCAAGGCCGGCAACGACACGGTGTCGGCGGGCGTGGCCGCCGCCATCACCTCCACGTCCATCATGGTCCCCTTCGGCTTGGTGTTCATCGTCTTCGCCGTGCATTTCTACCGCTCGCTGGTCAGCCACAAGACGGACCGGCAGTTCCAGGAGCTGGAGGAGCTCTCCAACCTCACCAGGCTGCAGAACCAGCTGGACAATAGAGGCGAGTCCATTTTGCGTTCGCCGAGCTCGCACTTCCCGTAAGGTGTACCTGAGTGAGTGAACTGCCTGCCAGCTAAATATGACACGGATTTGTGATTTCAAGGCTGTTTCCCGAGCTGATCCAAAGATTTGTGTGCGTACCTGCGTCATTTGTAAGATTGTCCAATCGTGATGGATCTCATTTGAACAATTTCAAATAGGCAGGTTACCCCAAACTTGAAATTGCAAGTCTTCACTGTGAATTTTTTTGTCCCAAGTTCACTGGAACAAACTCTTGTTTGTCTTGCCTGCTGCTTTTCAATTACGCGTGATAATGATTCGGATTTTAATTGTACTTGTACTTTCTTGTTATTTTAATGACTGTGTTTTATGTGTACATCTCATCTGGCTCAATGGGCCCAAAAAAAAGGGACCTAAACCACTTGAGGTCAGCCGTACTTTTTACACTGGACTTTTTGTTTTGTTTTTGTTTTTTTTTCCCCCTCCAAATGTGTATGTGTCCAAGCGACTGGAAATGTCTTCCGGCTGATTTTAAGCAGCGGGAAAAATAAAGCAGCCGCTCCAGTCAGTGCCTCTTAGGAAAATCATACAAATGAGTTGAATTTATTTTGGAACCAAAGTTGTTTTCAGACATCAACAATCAAAGTGGGCCCGCTGGGCTTCTTGCAGAACCATCTGCACATCCACCAGTTTCACCTAAGAGGGAGATCAATCACAGCTTGAACTCGTGATTTCATTCATTGTAGCCACTTTTGGTGTGTACGACAAAAGTCACTCGTGAGCTTTTTGTCTTCATGGTACCTGTGGAATGGGACAATTTCCGGTGCGCAAGTCCTCCACGGTCCCGCATCTGGGTTCCCCTCGCACCCAGAGGCCCCGGTACAGCTGCCCTTTGTCACAGTAGAACAATTTCCCCATGCCGCTTTTCTTGCCGTCCCTCCAGGAACCTTCGTACCAGTTGCCGTTAGCTGGAGACACACGGCCGAGAGTCAAAATTTAAAAAAAAAATCAAAAATGTGCCGACGCTCACCTGGAAACGCAACCCGCATCGACATTGCCCCCTCGTGGTGCTTTATGGTTATTGCGGGAATCGAAATGTGTCGTGTTGTTACCATAGCGACGGATGCCGAGTCCATGCTCCTTATCCTTCATCCATTCTCCCTCGTAGACATCCCCGTCGCCAAAGAACATTCTCCCCCAACCGCTACGCTGGCCCTCGCTCCACTGGCCCTCGTACGTCGCGCAATTGTCGTAAAAGTAAATCCCGTGGCCCTAAGGAAAGAAGCAGCAGCATACGGAACGAGCGAACAAAGATCCAATACTATTGTGAAGAGCTGCATGACGCACATGCTTCATCCCGTTTTTCCATTCACCGCAGTACTTTTGGGCGTTCGCTCCAAGTCCACTGCAAATGCCGTATCCGTGGCGTTTGCCCATCTTCCACTCGCCATTGTAAAGGGTCCCGGACTTCTTCCACACTTGAACTCCCCTGCCTGGAATGGTTGCAAGCAACCTCGGTCAGTCATCCTCGAGTTGATCCCTGACTCTTTTCAGACGCACCGCACCGCACCGTGCTTGTTGTTGTCGAGCCACTCGCCGGTGTATTCGTCTCCGTTGACGGAGAAAACCGTCGCGCGCCTTCCGCATTTGCTTGACTTGTTTTGCAGCGCGGCTGAACGGGACGAATTGCTTCGAGCTGCTTTCAGGAATGGCATGCTGGTTGGTGAAAAGGCAAAGTTTGATGAAGAAATAACATGATTGAGCGGAGGATAACGGGACTATTCGGAAATCAGCATTCTTTCGTCCAAGAAGATGAATGGATCTCACCTTTTTCAAAAAGTATGCGAAGATTCCAACACGCAACTTTAGTACTGTGATTTTGACCTCGCACCTTCCAGAGCCTTTTCCTCCCTGGCAAATCTCTGCAAGCTTGTTTGGAGCCGAGAGGACATTCCTTGTATCCCGGCAACAGAATTGCGTGAAGAGTTTGCAATAATTGTGTGCTTTTAAACCAGTATTTGTATCTCTTTTTCTAAACAATTCACCTTTTGTGTTTTTCGTGCCAATTTCATTTTCAAGTGAGTTCATTTGAGCCGAGAGGACATTCCTTGTATCCCAGCAACAAAATTGCGTGAAGAGTTTGCAATAATTATGTGCTTTTAAACCAGTATTTGTATTTCTTTTTCAAAACAATTCACCTTTTGTGTTTTCATTTTCAAGTGAGTTCATTTGACGACTGCGACACAAGTTTGGAGTGGTACGATGTTGTGCGCATGCACAGAAACGTCCCGGTCGGTCCACGGCAATCTGCGCATGCGCAGGTTGGCCCAATGAAAGCGCGCCTGAGTAGACAGTCATCCATCCAACCTATGTGTGCAGCAGCTTTTGTCCTCTTTACTGTACATTGGCACCATGTCCATAGCCAAGTTCCAGGCCGAGTGGCAAGAAATCGACGAGGAATATCAACAATTGCAGGTCACTTGTCTTTTTCTTTTACATCGCATCGTGCATCGGCGAGGAGGTCGAAGTCGCTACGTCATGCGGTGGTTGACACTGACAGCTAGCTCCTGCTGCACTAGAGCTGGAGCTGGAGCTGGTGCTGGAGCTGGAGCTGGTGCTGGAGCTGGTGCTGGAGCTGGTGCTGGAGCTAGTGCTAGAGCTAGTGCTAGAGCTAGAGCTGGAGGCTCCGAGCCGGTGCTTGCCATCAGTCGTCATTAAAAGCCACAATAGAGCAAGTTCTATTAGCCTTAAATCATCAGCCGGTGTTTGTCTACTTCACGGCCGACATTTGCAGCCCGAAATGAAGCGCCAGCGTAGCGTTTTTCTTTGCTGCAAAATGAACCACATGATCATTGCGCTTTATTAGCTGCAGTTTTGCACGGGGTTTTGTGTTTTAAGTTTAGGATGTGCGTTCGTCTACCTGTTTCCTTCACGAGTGTGAAGTCTTCCACAGTCCCTGAATGCATCATTAGCACGCGCAAGCTAGCTCACGTTAGCTGGCTAATTGGAGCAAGTGTACTTTGTGCGCTAACTCTTGAACACCCACAAAGACAATGCAAGTGATATTGACACATATTCGACAATGTTCGACAATATTCGACGCATTCCACAATGGTTTCGTCCAACAACATGTCGCGCTAGTGGTTGCATCGCAGCCGAGCTGCTTTGGGTTCGAATCCGGGTCACCCAACTTCCTGGCATTCTCTAAAACAATGCATGGTACTTTTACCAAGACTCTAAATCATCTGTGAATGCAAATGGTATTTTTTTGTGTGTGTGCTTTGTGTACAATTCCAGGAAACTCACAAACTGTACAGGCAAAAATTGGAGGAGCTGACCAATCTCCAAACCACATGCAGCAGCGCCATTGGAAAACAAAGGAAACGTCTGAATGAGCTCCACTGCAGCTTAACCAAGTCAGAAATTGCTTGAGCAGTTTGAATGACAGCCCATGGAAGCACTCACCATCTCTGCTGTGTGTTGCAGATGCATGCAAGGCTGCGACGACAAACAGATGCAAGTGATCGCGGACATCCAAAGCCAAATCAAAGAGAAAGAAAACGTCTTCTTTGACATGGAAGCCTATTTACCAAAGAAAAATGGGTCAGTGTCAGTGCCCCCCTCTCCCTGCCCTCGATTTGTCCACATTGCTGACTTGGTCAAGGGTAGCAAATGCGCACCTGATACCCAAAGTCTTTTTGTCTGTCAGACTGTACCTGAACTTGGTCCTTGGCAACGTGAACGTGACGCTCCTCAGCAACCAGGCCAAGTAGGAGCCTCGCTCGCCTGCGCCTCAGCACGTTCGGCCGCCGGACGTGATGGTCTGCTCTGGTATCTCGCGCAGGTTCGCCTACAAGGACGAGTACGAAAAGTTCAAGCTGTACATGACTATCATCCTCATGTTCGGGGCCATCACGTGCCTCTTCCTCCTCAACTATCGGTGAGCGAGCACAATTATCGATGCGCTTCTGGACTTGATGAAAAGTATCAATATTAGCTCTTCTCGACTCGACCAATTTATTGCAGATTTGGAATTTTTTTCTCGACGCATTTGTGCCCCCAAAATGAATGAATGAATTGTTGTAACTATTGTGTCAGCGTCACAGATGAAATTTTCAACTTTTTGCTGGTGTGGTACTATTGCACGTTGACAATACGAGAAAGCATCCTCATGAGCAACGGGTCCAGGTCAGTCCGGTCCGGCAGCTCTTCTCTTCTCGCAGCGCAGCGCCGTGAGCGACCGTCTGACCGCTGTGCTTTTTGTGTGTCAGGATTAAAGGCTGGTGGGTGTCTCATCATTACGTGTCCACCTTCCTGTCCGGCGTGATGCTCACCTGGTGAGTCGAAAGGGCGACGAGTGCATCGTGTTCGCTAAATCTTGCGCAAACGCCAACTGGTTTGCTCGCAGGCCGGAGGGGCCCACGTATCAGAGGTTCCGAAGTCAGTTCCTGGCTTTCTCCATCTATCAGAGTAAGTGCTTTTTCTCATTGAACAAGTGCCACCATTTGCGATTCATTGGCCAGCCGCTAGAGGGAGCCCGAGTATCACCGCTCGAGAATCCCTCCACATGTATTCCTTTCCAATATTTTTCCAAATGATGACCTTTCACCTGGTAGCTGATTTGACGTTTTTCATGGCTTGAAAAATGCCACTTGGTTTCTTGTCTGCAGGTTTTGTGCAGTTCCTGCAGTACTACTACCAAAGTGGCTGCTTGTACAGACTGCGGGCTTTGGGGGAGAGGAATCAGCTGGACCTCACCGTGGGTGAGTGCCGGCTGAAACGGAGCAAAGCTTGCTGGAGGCAGCTGGCGACACCCAAATCCTTTGTGTGTCTGCAGAGGGATTTCAGTCGTGGATGTGGAGAGGCCTCACTTTCCTTTTGCCCTTCCTTTTTTTCGGACACGTGAGTCGGACTTTTTGACCATATTCACCGGGGCGAAAGGACGCGCCCGTCACGCTTTATGTTTTTCTTTTTTCCTCGTTCAGTTTTGGCAGCTGTACAATTGCGTGACCTTGTTTCGCTTGGCGGGACACGACGATTGCAAGGAGTGGCAGGTGAGGCCGGTCTCCGACCCGAGCGCCGTCGCGCGCTTCCGTTGGGGCTTGACAATATTTGCTAAAGTCCTAAGATGTGGGAATTTGCTTCACACCAAAATGGCCCACTTCACTTGTCGCCATTTGTCTTTCAGGCGTTCATGTTGGCTCTTACGTTCCTGGTCCTGTTCCTGGGTAACTTCCTGACCACGTTAAAGGTGGTCCAGCAAAAAGTGCACAACAAGCAGGACAGTGTGAAAAAAAGCGACTGAGACATTGCGCACAATTGGAATGTTTTTTTGTTTTGTTTGTTTTTTTGCTCTTTTGGGGAAGTCGACTCAAAGCCGGCCGGATTTAGCACGCGGGCGTCCTGTGGATTTTCTCGCTCTTTCTCTCAGGTGTGCGCGGCAGCAGCCCCAGCCCCAGCGTCGCGTCGCGCCGCGAGGGTTGGAGTCCCGGCCCCTCGCCGACATCCTCCTCGCTGCTCCATGGCGTGCATACGAAGCACACACTTGACTGTTTGTTGTGCACAAATGGACGCATATGCAACTAGCAGACGGATCCACGTTTGCGGGCCCCAACTTTGTCACGTCCACTCTTTGTGCTTCTTTCTTGTCGCCTCCACACCCAGACCGAGGTCCTTCCAGGGCATCCGGTGAACCCCCACCACATTTTTTTTGTTGTTTTTTTTGTGAAGGTCCCAATCCTACAGAAAATTCAATATCACTTTATCACTTTACCTTCCTAACTTAAGTTTGATGTCATAATGTGATCATGTTCTTGTCTTTTTTAACCTGTCCGGATCAGCAGAAATGAATGAAGGTAGCTAGCTTCATTACTGTTGAAGTAGTGCTCTGCTGCCACCTTGTGGCACTGATTATTCTTTTTTTTCCCCCCGGGATTTTGTTTTGGGGGTTTGCTGTACTCCACTTGTTCCTAAACGTTTCTCTCGCTCAAAGTCATTTCAACAAACTGCACAGCGTTTCTGTTGTCGGCACGATGGATGTGTTTGTTTTAATTGTGTCACCACTTGAACGCATCATTGTGATGATGTCATATTGCACATGTGATTTTCTTTCGGTATCGGAGGCCGCCCGCCCGCCCGCCCGCCCGTCGTGATGGCAGTGCTCTGAAACGCCGTCACGTACACACACACACGCACGACAAGGAAGGGACTGGACTATTTCCCCTAATTACGCGCAACAAATTAAATATTTCTAACTTAAGTTCACGCAAAAGTGTCTTTATTGCGCCGGCCGGCCTGCCGGCCTTTCTGCTTGGATTTGGCCTTCCGACCGTATTGTTCTCAGGTATGAGCGCGAGTGCTCATTTGTTTGTGTGTGACTGATTGCCAATCACTCATTTGTGTTTGTGTACCAGACATCGCGAGGAGGAAGTCCGAGTGGAGGTTGCATTTTTGGGTGCTGCATTCAAAGGTAAGTTCAACTTTTTCTTTGTGCACAACTGCAAAAGAACGCAAGGCCAACAAATTCATTCTTTCACATTCAAAGAGTTTTTGCTGTTTGCTTTAAAATTCTGAGAATAGAAAAATATCCAAGACTAGAGAGGGAAAATTACACAACAAGAAATAAGTCATAAAATGGCAGGAACATATTTGCAAGTCAACATGTCATTAGCAAAAACTATGACTAGAAAATAGATCGATGTAATGGTTCAATTAAAATGTTTCCATGTAACAGATAAATACATTCAAGTAGAAAGCTTCAAAATGTATAGGTCTTCAAATGCAATTCAAAGTGAAACACAACTGAAGCGTACCTGGACAGTCATTCATTGGCGCACCACAAGAGGGAGCCCGAGAGTCACACATTGAGAACCACTGGTCTCGCGTCACGCACTCGTCTACAAACAACTCAACTACAAACGCCTTATTGCCGAAAGGGAAGAAGTGAAAAGTTGAACAGTCTCAACATGTGGAACGCAGGCTCCCTCTAGTGGTATGCAAAAGAATGACTGGATTGCAGCTTCAAACCGCTTCAAGTTGACGTGGCTCCGACATCCAGCGCAGTACAATTGACGAAAGGCGCATCTGCGTGCGCTCATAGAATTTGACAATTCCTCTTGCGTCTGAAGTGTCTTTGCTTGCGGCGGAAAGCCAAAGCCTTCTTGGCGGCCTCCCGGAACACGTCGTCCACGTTCTCCTGGCATTTTGCCGAGCACTCCAGGTAGAGCTCGGCGTTCATCTGCTGCTGCGCGGCCAGGCCCTGCGTGCCCAGGCAAAGCGCGCCGGATTAGCAGACGGCAGATGTTTGAATAGAAAGGAGCAGTGGGTCGTCACCTGCGTGTAGGTGACGGGAGCCTGCTTGACGGCCTTGAGCCTCCTGCAGCACTCTTTGTCCTTCCTGAGGTCAGTCTTGCAGCCGATCAGGATGAGCGGGACGTCCGGACAAAAGTGCTTCACCTCCGGGTGCCACTGAGCACATTTGGACATGTTTTGCCGCATTGCACAGCATTTGGAGTCTTCAATGACGCTAAAAAGCAGTTTGGGGTGAACGGAGCCCCACTTAATGTGTTTTAATATCAACTGTGACCCAGTACGTCTGTCTGCCCTGTTTCAGCGCACCTTTTTTCCCCAGAATTCCCAATCTGCTTTTGGTCGGGCTCAAAGTCCGGTCACAGCGAAAGCGCCGAGTTAATCATAAGTCAAAGAATGCGGGCCACTCCCAACTCGCAATTCCCGTTTGAAGACTCGCCACCTTTTACCTTGATGGTCACGTTGTCAAAACTGGTGGGGTTGGTCACGTCGAAGCACGCCAGAATCACGTGGGCCTCTTGGTACGACAGCGGTCGCAGCCTGTCGTAGTCCTCCTGGCCTGCCAGCACAAACGGGACGGCCCATGGCGGTCAGACGGCCCATGGCGGTCAGACGGCCCGCAAACGCCAGGCCCGAGGGCCAGATCCGGCCCGCCGTGTCATTTTACGTTCAGGATCCTAACAAAATTCCGCCTTTGGAATAAATGATGAGATTTTGCATGATGCATATTTTGGGGGGGGAGCAAGTCTGGAACTGCAAAGCGGCCTGCGTTAAAAATGAGTTTGCCACCACAGGCTCGGAAAGCCAAGGGTCGCGCACAGACGTGCGATGACACGCGGGCGACGTTGGCGTCCGCTCGACGTGCGGGCAAACCACATCCTGGCTTCGGCTTCCTCTTGCCGATGATGTCACACTCTCTCTGCACGACAATTTACAATAGACGCCGAAAATGTTCGCTCACATTGTAAAAAAAATGGACATGTTCAAAGTATTTGATTTTGTTTGTTTGCGTTAATTGTAAGAACATTTATTACAGATCACATGGAGGGACTTGAACACTGAAATCAAGCCAAACTCGCCAAGCGGCATTGTCATGCTTGTCAGTGGCAGCCTGCTTTTTCCTTTTTTGTTGTTGTTGTTGACTACTTTTGCCTTACCTGCGGTGTCGTACATGTTGAGCTTCACTTCTTTTCCTCTAAGGACCACCGTGGTGGTGACTTTTTCAAACACCGTCGGGGCGTATTTCTGTTGAAAAGGGGAGGACAATGCAATGTCTACATCTGCTTAGGACACGCGCTGTGATCTTCTCACCTCTGGAAAGTACTCTTTGGCATACACCATGAGAAGCGAGGTTTTCCCACAGCCGCCATCTCCCACAATGACGGTCTTGAGTTCCTCGCCCTCCCCGCCGGTGCCGTTATTTTGGCTCATCCTCCGCTGAGTCTCTCCGTCAAGGCCGTCCGTGCATGGCAAAGAAAGCCTGCGGAAAAAAATCACACGGGCCGCTCTGGGCTTGAGTCTCACGTCGGAGCACTTTTGTCCGCTTGGCGTGGAGCTGCCGACAGATGGGCCCTCACCTTTGGAGCCGGTGGGCGCTCAGCATCCGAGCGCACCGACGTGCGGCACTGGGACGCCGCGCCGCGCCATGCCGCGCCTACTTCCTTTTTTGCAATGTGTCGTTGCATGGGCGGGAACGCCTTTTTTGAGGTTGGCCATCTTCTGTGACGCTCAAGCGTTTGGCTGGATTTGGACATCAAAATGGGGGAGTTTTGCAGTATGGCCACCGGGCCGCATATGGTTCACTCTTGTCTTTAGCCCTAGTCGTGTAATATTTGCTGCATTTCATTAGCTATTGTTTACGGTTAAAACTGCAAAATAATTGTTTTGAATTCATTCCAATAATATATTTTCTTCACAAGGTCAATTTAAAAAGATATCCTTTTAGATAATTGGTCATTTAATAGTCATTAAGGTACAGCAATTGAAATCGTATTAGAATGAGCATGAATGACCATTTTAAAACAGACCCATATACTGTAGTCCCATTTAAAAATGAAACATGACCCGGCTATATATAGTAAGTAGTTGGTCGTACTCCCACAAGTTTATTTCCAAATAAATCAATTACATTTGTACATGCAAGCATTTAGACATTGAATATCAAATAGCAATCTCCATTCGATTCTTCCAAAGCGATTGTAAGACAAAAGAACAAATTGATGTGACAAACGGTAACAAAAGCTTAACAGAAAAGGGAGGGGGGGGGGGGGGGGGGCTGATGATTCGAATGATAACGCTCTCAAATTACTTATCGATTAAAAAGGAGCGATTCCGTCAACATATCAAAGCATCCCATCCACGGGTGTTTGGTGAAAATCCTCAACAAAGATTGCCTTGTGTTGGCCACGCATTCAGCCAGCCGTCCAAGCGCACCCCCGCCCGCCCGCCCGCCCGCGCTAGAGCCTTCCACTTGTGTTCAATGGCGCGGCACGAATGGGTTGGGCGCTTCAGACAATAGGCGACAAACTGCTCGCTCGATCGCTCGCTCGCTCGCTCGTGTTGTTCACCTTCTTCTTTGCTGCATGTGTCAGAAGGAGGAGGATGACTGAGGGCGGGGAGAGCAGGCATGCAGGCAGGCAGGGCAGACCAGGGCAGGCCAGGGCAGAGCAGGGCAGGGGGGATGGTGGACGTCGACAACCCCGTTCGTGCTTAATGTCGGAACGCCCAAAATAAACACGCTGAACCGGAAAAACAGGCCGCTCGGAAAGCCGCCGCACAAACCAACGGACCTGCGAGTCACACCCAGCCAGACACGCTAAACTAGCGCATGGCATTTAGTCGTGATGAAAGTTTTCGTTGTGTTTTGCGTTGACGTATTTTCCAGGTTGCAGACTTTATATGAGCGACCTCATTTGGCAAGGTTGCTAAGCCCGCGCGGCGTGTTGCCCCGGCAACCTCCCTCCACAACGGCTTCCGGTTTCGGTGTGACACAGCCAAGCGTCGCCATCTTTTATAAGCCTCTTTCGTCGATTGGTCGTCAATTCCCCCATTCTAGTTCAAATGAGACAGACACGTCGAGAAAAAAACGCCTCCCCCCTCCGTTTGAGAGTGGAAATGTGGAGAATTTCCCCTCCCCCCATCGTCCCTGACGTGCTGGAGGACCTCACCCACCCAGTGTGAAGAACAAGACAGCAGAGCTGCGCTGCTGCGTTGTGTGTGTGTGTGTGTGTGTGTGTGTGTGTGTGTGTGTGCGCGCGCGCGTTGAGAAGCCATTTTGAGAGCGAGCAGAGCTGAGAAACTGCTCGTCACTTTGAAAGCTACAAGCCACCTAAATGACTATTGGACAAAGGGAAAGCAGTGAAAAGTCCCAAGATTTCACCCCATTAAGATTGCTTTGCGTTTCACAGGCTTGGATGACATATTTTGAATACCAGCTGTAAGTCTACAATATTCACAACTACAAAAGTACTCTTACATCAATTGTATATGGAAAACTGTTGGCAAGTGTTCACTGTCCTCTCATGAATGTAGATTTCCAAAAAAGAAAAACTGGCAAAACAGTGAAAAGTATTGGAGAAAAAAAAGAATAAATCAATTACCTTTTCAAATAACATTTCCTTGTACTTTGAATGCGGTGATGCTTAGCGAGTGCTCGACGTGGAAGACGGTTTAAAGGTTGATCTTATCCCGTCTTGAAGGAGAGAGAGAGAGAGATGGTTTGCATATTGCCCAAACAGATGATGGTTGAAGATGCGTTATTCGCAGGCTTCAATGGCGAGACACACTCATTTTTTGGTTTGGAAAGAGCGCTACCTTTTGCCCTAATGGATTCCTTCCTTGTTTTTCAGGAGACGTTTGCCCATCCCTTACTAATGACATTGTGGAAGGATCCGAAGATGGAGCTGAAATCCTTCCTCCTGCTTTTGTGTCATGTAGGCCTGCTGGCTCCATTTGAGGTAAATATCTTCAAGCGTGCTCCCTTCTTCTGTGTAGACCTGGAAATTCAATGTGCCCTTGAAGCAAGGTCATTTGCTTGTTTTAAAGCACAAACCAATCCTGCCCCGAGCAAATCTCCAAAATCCCACCAGATTCTGTTGTGGGAGAAAATGTTCAGAGCCATTAATCAAGGCAGTCGTCTTCCGAGTTAAATGGGGAAATCGGAACCGAGGCCACCGACGACCAACACCTCGAGGCTAGCGTATTGAATAATGATGCTACCCCCCAAAAAGAAAAAAAAAAAAAAATCTGACTTGGTTTTAGGACAAGAATAGTTTAATGAGCAATACCTCGCATGCCTTATTCACATTACAAACATGGTAGATGATCAGAAAACTGGACTTACTCATTGCCACTCATACAAGGCCTCAACTACACATTCAGATACTTAAACTGTGTTTTTCTTGCTCCTCCTCCTCCTCCTCTCAAAGTCATGAAGCAGTTTATTTACATGTATTTTAAGAAGAGAAAACTATTTGGGAGTGCCACGTGGCCTGGCTTAAGACAAAGATGGATGATTCCGAGCAGAGGAAAAAAGGTTGAAAATGTTCACAGGGTAATTACATCCAGTACATTCTCTTCCTTCTTCTCAGTCCCTTTCAAAGGAAGCAATCTTAGGATCTTATCATAGTCCATGAGAGGTGAGGAAATCGAGTGTAAGATCCCTTTTTGGAACAAAGGAAACCCACGTAGGCCATTAAGTCCCTGTGTTTTTCAGGAAAATGGCTGCTGAGAGAGAGCTTTCAGGCCCTTTCTCTCTCTCTCTCTCTCTCTGCTGTGCGTTGAAGGACTTCTTGTGCCTCCCTCTAATAGCAGACGGCGCCTCGTGGTGCTGCACGCTGATTGGCTGGCCAGGCTGCCCGCTGTTAACCAGCCAATTGCCCGAGAGAACAAAACAGCAGGCAATGTCAAATAAAACGATTTGCCTGCCTTAGACAAAACAAAACTTCAATCAATTCGGAAAAAAAGACCGTCAAACTAAATGCAAACTATCGCGAGTCGTGCGTCCAGCGGCATCGGCCGCGGAAGGACGTTCATCAGAGTCAGACGGAAAAAAGGACATTATTGTCGTTCTGTCAAACGCTTTTTGTTCACCTTTTTAATCGTTTGGCCGAGCGCTGCAAAAGCAGACAGACATCAGCAGGCAGTGGAAAACCAAACTCCAAAGCAAAAGCAAAAGCAACTCACCTAAGACGACAAGGCAAATGAATATGCAAATATGATCAGGGAGGCGGCCAAAAGGGAAACGTGCTGCAGAATTTCTGCAAATGCTGGCTGGCTCTTTCATATGTGGGGCAAAGAAGAAGAAAAAACATAAAAGTGGAGAAAATGGGTCAGATGTTGAACTTTGGCCATCATTCCAAAAGGTCTGTTTTTATGCAAATGCAAACTCATGAGAACATCTGAATTATATTTGGAGTTCAAGTGTGACAGCTTAAATGGTGGCAGATGTTTGTTGACTCCCATTTGACATGAGTTTGAATGCAATTGGTCAAATCTGAAAACAAACACAGCGATAAGAAAGACGTGCACTTGCGCAACCACGTGATATCACTTATTACTTCCCCCCTCAAAGAGAAATAAGAAGGAAAGAAATCAGTCAATTGAGTTTTAAAATGAACATTGAAGTATCAACATCAAGGGATAGCGTACGCATTCCTATTTCATTGGCGATTCTGATCAGGTTTGGCAGCCAGTCAAAACAAAACTCTGGTTGCCTTAAAAATAAACTTATGCGTATACACGTCATGTTCAAATTGAACGTAAACACGGCGTCAGGTGACGTTCGACGTTCGCTATGGGAAGAGACACTCCAGTATTTGTTTGGGGTGATGCAGTTACCAGCTCCAAACGGCCTTTTATATTTCAAATGTATTCTCAGATTTAGATGTTTGCTGGAAATTGCCGTTCACGATTCGAACCAGTTCATATCGAACGTTTGGTCAATGCGAGTAGAAGCAGATTCGTCAAAAGCGTGTCGAGACGGTCAACCTGACACGGAAAAATACACAAACATATTCCCCAAAAAGTCACACCCGCGCTATATATGTATATATACATAGATATATGTGTGTGTGTTTGTATGTTTTTTAACGGAGAGTTCTTAGCGTATCACGGCGCCTTTGTCTTTATTCCACGAGCGGATTGCAGTTGTCGTGGCGAAAGTGCGCCCGCCGTTTCGACGTGGGGCCAAAGCCTAAACTAAGCTAAGCTAAGCAAAGCTAAGCTAAGCTAAGCGGTGTATTGTGGGAGAGACAGAAAGAAGCTACCGTAGCCTGCTGAAGCTCCGAACAGCTCAGCACAGCACAGCACAGGACAGCTCAGCACAGACTCGAGCAGCAGCCACACAATATGTGCGGGCTCTCGCTCAAAAAGGAGCCACTTCCACCCTTCTTCCAGCCAAATCATGTAATGTGAGCGGGGCGAAAAGCCATTGCCCTTTATCTCACCGATTCAACAAGAAAGGATCCCTCGATCGGGGCGAAACATGTCCAAGCCGGGGGAGAGAAACAAATTGTGCGAGGACCATGGCAGAAAGCAGAGTTCAAGTAAGCCCCCCTTTTTTTTCCTCGCCACCTTGAAGAGCAACACCAAGGCACGCGATTTTAGTGCAAGTGCCGCGGACGAGGAAGGTGCTGGTGCTGGCTAACTGCTGGCGGGCGGTAAAGGGACCGAGCGAGCGGGCGGGCGGGCGAGGGACCGAGCGAGCGGGCGAGCGAGCGGGCGGGCGGGCGAGGGAGCGAGCGAGCGTCCGTGCTTTAGCCCGCCGCTGCCTCACGTTAGCTCGGCTTTGCCTCGCCGTGTGTGTGCTTTCAGCGTTGGCCAACGGCACGGACGGTCACCCCGGCCCGGCGGAGAAGCGGAGTCACAACTGGAGAAGTTTCAAGTTGATCATCGACCCGGCGCTCAAGAAGGGATCGCACAAGCTGTTTCGCTACGATGGACATGCTTTCAACATGCCCGTAAGTGGACCGCCACCGCCGCCACTGCCAAACAGCCGAGCTCGCTGACGGCAGGATCGCTCCCCCCGGACTCAGCCTCCATCGTCGCAAACGCGACTTTACGCTACTTTGTTTACTTGTCGTGGGAGTGAGAAAGTGCTTTGGGTGGGTGACAGTCAGCAACGTGCCTCTTCCTCCTCCCTCGGCAGAACCCGGGGATGCCACCGGTGGACAGCGTCCGAGACCCGAGGATCGGTCGCCTTTGGACCAAATACAAAGAAACGGATCTACCGGTGCCCAAGTTCAAGGTAGTCTTGACTGCGCAGCGAGTTTTTTCCTTGGGGTGAAAGGTGGCTGGGAAAGCAGGGCTTGTCATAAGTTCCAGACACACCCCCTTGCTCATATTTGCCCTTTCTAGTGCAAGAGAGGGGAAGCCGCTCTCTACTTGTCAAATGTTTATTTGTCTCGGACAACTGTCGCACGGGTGCGTCCCCTAATATATTATCCACTCTCCCGCTGAAGATCGACGAATATTACATCGGCCCCGTGCCCCCGAAGGAGGTGACGTTCGCCCGCTTGAACGACAACATCCGCGAGGGCTTCCTGACGGACATGTGCAAGAAGTTTGGCGACATCGAGCAGGTGGAGATCCTTTACAACCCCAAAAACAAGAAGCACTTGGGCATCGCCAAGGTGGTCTTTGAGAGCGTCAAAGCCGCCAAGACGGCCGTGCAGATGCTGCACAACACGTCCGTGATGGGAAACATCATCCACGTGGAACTGGACCCCAAAGGTAAACAACTCCGACGTCAGGCTTACTTTGGGTGACAGCTGTCGTGTGATCACCTGCATTGCTTGGGAACTGAGGGCTAATTGAATTGCATTGAACGTAATCCCTGCTCCCTCAAGCCCCTGGCTGAGGGCGCCGGCGACTCCCCGGAGGGCCTAATTTCAGCCCTGTAAACAAATCCCGCCCCCAGCAAATGTGTGCGTGCTTGTATTTATTGACACTATGGAATCATTTGAATTTCCAAGGGTTCAGCTCATCCGTGGATTTTCCATGAATTTGTCGCAGCCCTCCATGAAAGCAAAAACCTTTGTCATGCCTTCTCCACACTGTACAGCATCTGCACATTTGAACGACCCTTTCAGCTGTTTTGATGACTTTTGATTTGATTTATTCTTTCACTGGGTCATTGTTTGAGCGTTGTTAATTGTCTGTGTTGACCGTTCCTCAGGTGAGAATCGCCATCGGTACTTCCAGCTCCTGATGAATGGAAGCTACACGCCGCGGACGCTGCCTGTCGGCGTGGAGGAAGCCAGAGAGGTTTCTCCTCGTAGCCTGGCTGAAGCTTTACTGGTAAAAGTGGCCTCTGATTGGCTGTTATCGCCTTGATCTTTTTATTTTGTGTGCAATTGCGGGCGGAATCTTGTCCTCATAGCGCCATTTTTCTGCCTCCAAAGTCATGCGAGCCCATCCGCCGCTTGTCGGAGAGCAGCTTGTCGGCCGCGGCGCCGCCTGGCGGCGGCGGCAGCACCTCCACCACGCCTCTGTCCCTGGAGACGGGCTACTCCAGCCTTCGGCAGGACACGCCTCAGTCCCAGGGGACGCCGCGCCAAGCGGGCACCCCCTTCTCTCAAGACTCCAGCTACTCGAGTCGCCAGTCCACACCCGCGTACCAGTCCGGCCGGGCGGAGAGCTCCGGAGGCTACAAGTCGCGGCGACACGAGTGCAAGTTCCAGGACGCGTACAATCGCAGACCCGAGAGGCCTCAGTACCGCAGCAATATGTACCGCGGCGCCACGTCCGAGCACGCGCCCTCCAAGCAGCAGCAGCAGCAGCAGCACCTCACCCCGCCCGAACCTGCACATTCGACCCCCTCTTTTTCCTACACGGCGCCTCCCCCCCCCAACACGCCCAACTTCAAGTCGTCTTTCTCGCCTTACCAAGCTCCCTTACCTCCCGCTTTCCCGCCGTCGGAAGCGACGTTTCATCACCCGTCCCAAAGAGAGGGCGAGTACCAGCGACAGCCTCAGCCGCCTCCGGCCGCACCCGCTGAGCCCTTAAAGGACGGACCCGAAACTCCTCCCGTCCCCGAGCCCCCGCCGGAACCGGAAGCCCACCCCAGCACGCCTCCCCCCAGGACGCCCGAGCGCTGCCCGTCGCCGGGCTCGCCCGCCTCCGCCGCCGCCGCCACCGCTGCTGCCGAGCGCAATAGCCTGGACTCGCGCATCGAGATGCTGCTCAAGGAGAAAAGGACTAAACTGCCTTTCCTGGCCGAGCGAGACTCGGACACTGAGGTGCGAATGGAGGGCAGTCCCATTTCCTCCTCGTCCTCGCAGCTCTCCCCCATCCCGCCGTACACGGGCGGCGGAGCGCCCAACTCCCGACCCTGTAGCACGGGCTTGGAGGACATCAGTCCTACGCCGCTGCCGGACTCGGACGAAGACGACGAGCCCGTCCCCGGAACCGCCTCGCTGGTCAAGAGGAGCGGCTCTCCCCTGGACCGCGACAGCAACGGCCAGGTCAAAGAGGAACATCCCGGAGCGCCCGCGGCCACAGACAAAATGGAGACGGTAAGCGCCATCCGTCGTCATCGCGTTCATTGTCAGGCCAGCGTCGTGGATTTGCGGTGACATCTTTTCCGTCCCCCCCACACACACAGAGTCATCAGTCGTCCGGAGAGGACATGGAGATTTCTGACGACGAGATGCCCGGCACGCCGATCGCCGGCGGCGACTGTAGCAAAGGCATCGTGGTCAACTCGGCCGTGTCCCCCATCCAGACCCTGGCCCTGCCCCCGCCGGGCTTCTCCCACCTGGCCCACCAGGCGGGCTTCGCCATGGCCCACCACCACCTGGGCGCCGTGCCGGGCCATCCGGCTCACCTGGCCGTGCACCCGCACCTGCTGCCCCACATGGCCGCCGCCTATGCGCCCGGCATGATCCCCATGGTCCAAATGGAGCTGATGAACTGTTTGCGGTGGGAGCAGTGGAGCACGGTGCCCATGTCCTTCCAGATGCAGCAGCAGATGCTTAGCCGCATGGCCCAGACGCGCGGCCCTTACCCTTACCCGCACTTCCTGGACGGCGCCGCCTCCGGGCCCTTTGCCCCGTCGTACCAACATCTATCCATGGGCGCCGGCGCGCACGGCGGGGCGCCGCCGCATCAGTGGCAGCATCCCGGCATGCCCAAGTTCAACCCCACGGTTCCTCCCCCCGGATACGAGACCAAAAAGGAGGACCCCCACAAGGCCACCGTGGAAGGGGTGCTGCAGGTCATCGTCAAAGAATTGAAGGCCATCATGAAGAGGGACCTCAATCGCAAAATGGTGGAGGTGGTGGCTTTCAGGGCCTTCGACGAGTGGTGGGAAAAGAAGGAACGCTCGGCAAAAGTAAGTTGCACGCGTTCAAATTTGCTTCCCCTGAATTGGCCTTGAGGGCATTATGGGGGGGGGGGGGGAATGAGTCACCATTATTTTCCAACGCTGTTTATAGCTATCGATAAACTTACTACCCAAACTGGGCTTTCAATATAACTTTAACCAGAGAATGAATTAGCATCACTGCAAAGAAATATAGCTGGTCTTTCTGCTGTGTGCGCTTTGGCCCCAAGGGGGCGCCGTAGTCTTCGCTTGAGAGTACACATTTACCGTATTTATTCAGATCAAAAAGTCAAAGTCAATTTTATTCAAATTAGGAAGACTGTGATGACTGTAATAGTGCAGTTGATTTTTGTTGTTGTCAGTTTGCTGCGTTGTAGTGTTCTATCCCCCCCGATTAATGTTGTTCAAGTCCCAAATGTTCTTGTCCCAGGCATCCTCGACTCCAATCAAAGGTGCGGAAGGGAAGGAAGAAGAGCGACCTAAACCCAAAGAGACCTTGGGCTCAAGTCTGTTGGAGAACTGGAACAAAGGCGGCGAGGGTTTGGGTTACGAGGGCATGGGACTGGGCATCGGCTTGCGAGGAGCCATCCGCTTACCCTCCTTCAAGGTGGCCAAAGCTCCTCTCCTCTCCTTTCCTTTCCTTTCCTGTCCTTTCCTTTCGCCTTTGGTGTTAAGCTTCGGAATGTGGCACGCAGGTGAAAAGGAAGGACCCGCCAGAGGCCGTCGCCGCCGGGGAGAACAAACGAGCGCGGCCCTCCACTCCCGTGGATGACGAGTTGGAGGATGAAGGTAATTTTGGAGTTTTTTTTTTTACCACAGCTCAAATCACTGTTCATTGATTGTAATTTATGATATATTTAACTCATTTAATTTGGCACTCCTCATTTGTCATCGATCTCGGTCAGAGCGCGATCAAGATGCGGCGGAGCTCCCGTTGGACGACTCCAAAATGGACGGCGACGGCGTTCCGACAAAACGGAGACACTCGCGCCCGCTTGACCTGGACAGCGAGGGCGAGGAGGAGGGGGACACGTCGGGCAAGGAGGAGTCGCTGGGCGACCGAGACGAGCCACCTGATGAGACGGCGCCCGGTGACAGGCTGTCGCCAAGTAAAGTAAGTGTGCTCAAGTCTTGATTGTGTAGATCGGGTTGGAACAAAATAACCTTTTGTTGCACTTTCAGTAGAGCGACAGCTTTGTTGATTTCTTTCTTAAATCGTGAAGTCTTTGTTTTGCCAGAGCGTTGACGAGGAAGCCGACAGAGACTCGTCCAGCGACAGCGTATCGTCCGACTCCTCCGATGACGGTACTTTACGGCCACACCTTTGCCGTCGCGCAGCGTGTCATCTGACGCCGTGGTCTCCCGCAGAGTCGGCGAGCTCGGCGGCGTCCCAGAGCAGCTCGGACGCCTCGTCGGCCAGCTCGGACTCCTCCGAGTACGAGCTCAGCTCGGAAGAGGAGGTCTCGGAGGTGGAGTTGGAAGACGACGACGCGGGCAAAGCCACCAAGACCTCGTCGTCCTCCTCTTCGTCCTCGTCCTCGTCGTCATCTTCGTCGGACGAAGAGGGAGAGACGGACTCCAAGGCGGCTAGTCCTCCTGCGGTCCTTATCGGGGACGCCACGGAAGAGCTAAGCAGCAAAGCTAAATTTCGACCTCCAAGTCCTGAAGAGGCGGAGGAAGCGAAGCCGCCGTCGCCCAAAGGTAGGATATCTCTCAACGGCACCATTTGTTTACAAAAAGTTAAAGGGAAGCGCGCCTGTGATTTTCTAGTCAAAGAGGAAGACGTCAGCGGCGATGAAAGTGGCACGGCCAGGTCGGAACCTCGGGAGAACCTCCGTCCGCCCACGCCGACGGGCGCCCTTCCTTCCGACAGCGACCAGGAGAGCAAAGCCAAAGGTAAAGCGGAGGCCGAGGGAGCGGCCGCCACGCCCGCGGGAGTAACCCCGTCCCAGCTTTGTTCCAAAGCCCCCCCGCTGGCCGCTTCCACCTCTTTAATGTACCTCCCTCTCCCGGCTCACCCCGCAGTAGAAGGTCGCTCCCTCCTCCACCCGCCCCCGGAGCTCCCCCAACGCGCTCGTCTGCCCACCACCACGGACGAGGACGTTCCCCGCACGCCCGGCCGAGACCTGATGGAGCGAGCCCGCGGTCTGGGCAAGTCCCAGAGCACGGACACGGTGCCCAACACCCCAGGTAGCGACGCCCCGCTGACGGGGAGCAGCAGCCTAATGCTGGGCTCCCCGCACATTCCCGGTAGTCCTTTCTCCTACCCTGCTCAGTCTCCCGTCCTCAGCGCCGGAGTCCCTCGTACTCCGGGGCGAGACTTAACCTTCACCCCCGTCTTCCCTGACCCGGCCGCACTTAATCGAAAGATCTCCTCCGAGAGCCCGGACGAGCGTCCCGTCTTTAAGGAGCCGCCCGTCGGCGCCTTCGCTAACCGAGCCTCGTCAACAGGTACGCTCGCCCCCTCCGGAGACGCCGGGTCCGAGATAGCGGACGGCGTCCCGTCCAAGCGCAAACCGGGACGACCCAAAGGGAAAAAGACCCCCCTAGCCTCGGAGTCTTCGGAGCTGTCGCCCGACTCGACTCCTTTGCGTGACGACGGCCCCGACTCGGTGCTTCGGACGAGGCTGCCGCCCGAAGACGGCTTCCTGTCCTACGAAGAGGAGGCCCCCGTGGCAACCAAGCCGGCGCGGCGGGCGCGGCGAGGCTGGGAGGAGCTTCTGCTGGACAGCCTGTCCCCCGTCACCACGCCGCCTCACGCCTACTTCTCAAGACGCAGCGACTTTGAGGAGATGACCATCTTGTACGACATCTGGAACGAAGGCATCGACGAAGAGGACATCCGGCTCCTGCAGGTCACCTACGACGAGATGCTGCAGCAGGACAACGGCAACGACTGGCTCAACGACACGCTTTGGGTTAATCATCCGCATATCCTTTCCTGGCCGAGCGGCGAGCATGGCTCTCGCCTCCTCAGACTAGCCAGCCTAAAGTGCACTTTCGAAAAATTGTTGTAAGGTGATTTTTGTTTTAGTATAAAGTCGTCATTTTATAAGAATAGTCTTATTTTTTAGATGAGATAGATGCAAATTGTGTCTGAGTCAGGTTGTGTAGCAGCGCCCTCTGTTGGCAGCAAGGAATTTGTTTCCCTGCACTCCAAAGAGTTCTTTCCTTGACGGCCCCGCACAAACCAACATCCCCCGAGTGAAGAAGAAGAGGCGAGACGACGGCATGAGGGATCACATGACCGGCTGTGCCCGAAGCGAAGGTTACTACAAGATTGACAAGAAGGACAAGATCAAGTATCTGCAGAGCACGCGCTTGCAGTCGGAAGAGCCGCCCGTCGACACTCAGGTGGGGATGCCTGCCGCTCGCTCACGCTTTATTCTTTTCTTTTGTCCAGAAATGTGACTGACTGACTGACTGTGTTCTGTCCCTCTGTGGCTCAGGGTATGAGTATCCCTGCGCAAGTCCACGCCTCCACCAGGGCGGGCTCGGAGCGGCGCTCCGAGCAGCGCCGCTTGTTGTCATCGTTTGCTTGCGACAGCGACCTGCTGAAGTTCAACCAGCTCAAAGTGAGCACCCGCACCCACGCACGCACGCACTGACGCTCGCGTTGGTCTTTTTGCCGGTCACCCACAAATGTCTGCGCTTCCAGTTCCGTAAGAAGAAGATCCGCTTCTGCAAGTCGCACATCCACGACTGGGGTCTGTTTGCCATGGAGCCCATCGCCGCCGACGAGATGGTCATCGAGTACGTGGGGCAAAACATCAGACAGGTGAGAGCCGCAGCCTCAGTCGGGAGGGTTAAAGTTGGTCAAGATAATTTTTTCGAAAAAAAAAAAAAAAAGGTGTTTTGCACTCCAACTCAAGTTGTGCCTTTGGGTGTCTGTGGCGCGTAGGTGATCGCGGACATGCGCGAGAAGCGTTACGAGGAGGAGGGCATCGGCAGCAGCTACATGTTCCGCGTGGACCACGACACCATCATCGACGCCACCAAGTGCGGCAACTTTGCCCGCTTCATCAACCACAGCTGCAACGTAAGAGCCGCGCCTCATCTGGCGTCCTCACCCACAAGCTTCCTTCCTTAACTCCTTCTTTCCTACTTGTTGACTATTTGGATTGCAAAGTGCCAAACACCACACATTGTATGTGCTCATGCGTTTGTTTTTGTTCCAGCCCAACTGTTACGCCAAGGTGATCACGGTGGAGTCGCAGAAGAAGATCGTCATCTACTCGCGGCAGCCCATCAACGTCAACGAGGAGATCACGTACGACTACAAGTTCCCCATCGAAGACGAGAAGATCCCTTGCTTGTGCGGCGCCGAGAACTGCCGGGGGACGCTCAACTGAGCAAAACTGCCAACGTTGACCATTTACGGTGCTGTTCCATCCATTTGACTTGTTCACAAAAAGAGGCCAGAGGATTTCTTCAACGCCGGCCGATCGACCTGATGAACGTAACGGGGATCACAATCTCCGTTCACACTTTTGAAGTCAAAAGAAAGGCCCTCATTTGACCAGGTAGTAGCAAAGAAAAGGCCAACCATTTTGGACGGCCATTGCGCGTCGTGTCGCTGGCAAAAAGTCACTTCACGATTCTGTACATCAACGAAGCAGTCGTTTGACTCCTATCGCTGCATCGGCGAGCTTCTCTTCACGTGTTATTCCGTCAGTGTTCTAACAGTTCTTGCGATTGCAAAAGAAAGGAGAAAAAAAAAAAAAAAAAAGTCAAATGCACTTCCGTCTTGCCGGGCAGACGCGACTTCTCATTGACTCGCTGTCACAATACTGGAGACTTGCTTTCTGTTTGGATTGTAAACTTGTACAGAAAATCTGCAACTTTTTTTTTTTATATGTCGTTGCGGGGTCTCACTTTTAAGATGTTTTCTAGAAAAAAAAGACTGAATATTTAAAAAAAAAAAAAAGGAAGTATTATCAGGGATCTGTAAAAAGACATGCAAAAGAAAAGAAGGTCCACCGTGTACAGGAAGTCATCGCCCCCCCTCTTTGGAAAGATTGTTTCTTGTAGAAACGTCTTTATTCCTGTCGCCTGTCTCAAACGTGTACATAACGCTAACTGTGAATATGATATGAATATATCTATTTTTTTGTTCCCCGAGAATTTGCTACACCATCCGAGCTCCGAGAGCTGTGTAACATATGATGCGAGCGAGCGGTGAGCTTGTAGCACCACATTTCAGCTTGTGTCAAGCTTTGGGTTTCTTTTCTTTCTATTCATTTGTGTGTGTGTAAATTCTATGAAAAGTTGTTTTGCTGTGTGGAGAAAGCGAGGGTGAAAAAAAAAAGTGCTGAATCGGCATATAGGAAGAGGACTGAATAATCAGCCAGCTCCTCATGTCTATTTATTACCTGACAAATGTATGAACATGTTTGCGGGAGGGGGAGGGGGGTTGGAAATAAAGGAATTTTGCATACATCCATAAAATTGTTTGTGCCATTTCAGTTATTAATCCTACAAACATGAGACGGTTAGCAATAATATGTTCAATCTTTTGGATGGCAGCTTGTTGAATCAGAAGAATGCAAGTGAAGCGCCACTCCTTGCCTCTAGGTGGCGCAAAGACAAAACTGACCGAGCCTTGTTTATTGTGCTAGTTTACTTCCGGTTCGCCGAGGGTCGGCGTGCTTTCGTGGTCTTCGTTAGTGTTTATTTCAAAGTTTCATATCAAACACTCATATTTTTTTTTTACTCTTTCATATTTTGGCTCTCTAATACTTTTGTACGACAATTATCATCACAATGACTGAGGTAAGAGGAACATTTGCTACTTCCCGCAGCTCTTTTGTGAGTCGCTCCCGCTCAGACACCCGGGGCTCGACTACTGTCTGGCGAGAATGAGCTGCTTCCAATCCTTCTTTTTTTTTTCCCATGGTTTATTAGATATTTCAATTTGTTTTATGTGTTTACAGGACGTCCAGAAGCACTCAGTCCACACGCTGGTCTTTCGCTCGCTTAAGAGGACTCATGACATGTTTGTGGCCGACCAAGCCAAGTACATTGCGTTGGACGAAAAAAGGTCAAGACAAAAACAAAACACTGTTAAATTACACACACAAAAAATGATTCAAAAAGAGTTCGCATGGCCTAATCGCTTGTCAGATGAATCGATTATTATATTAATAGTCAACTGTTAATGCCTTTTGCAAGCATCCGCATACCTTGTGTTCAAGGTTTCTAACATTTTTCTAATCAAGTTGTATATTTTTTGCTCTGTCGATTTGAAATGTGTTGTTTGTGAGCAAAGAGATAGAAATAACACGACGTCAACAAAAGCTTCAAACTGTCGTGCCGTTTGGTTTGGTACGCAACGTTGCTGTTGTTGTGCAGTCACAAGATGAAGATGGCGGTGAAATTGAAAGCCGACTACGAGGCTGTCCTCCACATGCCCGTCTTGAAGGAATCCAAAGAGCGAGTCTCTCAGCCCGCCAACAGCATGCAGCTTCAGCTCAGCTACACGCACCCAGGTGATCACAGATCAACAAACAAATCGGAAGGATCGTCCGTATTGTATGAAATGAATACATCGTGCCCTTTTTCTAATCTAGTGTCCGATGAGCCGGAATACGCAATCACCGGAACGCACGCTTACCCGACCGGACCTGGTAAGTCCTAAAGGAGCTTTAAATTCAGAGAATCAAAGCCATTTTGTTCTTTTGATAGAATACAGTGAGATTTTTCTGGATTAAGAACACATGAGGGAAATATGTTGCGTTTCGATATCCAAACATCTCTCGACTCTCGCTAACTTGAAATCAATTGCAATCAAATGATCAGGAGTGGCGCTGACCGCCGACACAAAGATCCACAGGAACCCCAGCGAGGCCGGCGTTCACTCCATGGCCTTGGCGCTGCCGGCGTCACAGGCCAGGTGAGTTCAGCGTCCATGCAAAATGACCTCCCTTGTACGATGAATTTGTCATCAAGCGTGCCGCCTCGCAGCCAAGACGCCGGCCGCAGCGCCGCCAGCGTTCCCGAGATCCATCGGCACGCCGGGACGGCCGAGCGATCGCACCCGCCTTCCGTCGTGTCGGTACGTCCCGAGATTGATGGCGATTCCCTTTGGCCAGCCGCCGCCCGTCTCCCTTCCCAAATGTTTTGCCCTTCCTTCTTGCAGACGCTCATGGAAAGTGGCGGCAGCAGGACTTTGGCGCTCATGAGGCGAGCGCCCACCATGCCCAAGCCGCAGTGGCACCCGCCGTGGAAACTCTTCCGGGTGAGCCAGCGAGCGCATGCTACAGGAGCCGCCGTGCCCGTGTTGAGAATTCGTGGCATCATAAGTGTTTTCCGTGCCGCAGGTCATCAGCGGTCACCTGGGTTGGGTGCGCTCCATCGCCGTGGAGCCCGGCAATCAGTGGTTTGTCACCGGCTCGGCCGATAGAACCATAAAGGTGACTTCTGCCGAAATGGATTTGATACAAAACAACACAGATATTTGTTTTTGCTACTAAGAGTGCTGGTTTTGTCTGGCCAGATCTGGGACCTTGCTACCGGGAGGCTGAAGCTGTCTCTAACCGGACACATCAGCACGGTGCGCGGCGTGGCGGTCAGCAGCCGCAGCCCCTACCTCTTCTCCTGTGGCGAGGACAAGCAAGTCAAGTGCTGGGATTTGGAGTACAACAAGGTGGGTCGGACCGGCTCGGCCCGGCCCGGCTGTGAGCGCTTCCGCCTGCTTCGTGTGTTTCCAACGTATCGGCGGCCGCCCCGCAGGTGATCCGCCACTACCACGGCCACCTGAGCGCCGTGTACGGCCTTGACCTGCACCCCACCATCGACGTGCTGGTGACCTGCAGCAGAGACTCCACGGCCAGGGTAAGCCCCTCCCGTCCCCTCCCCTGCCTGGCGGTCAGGCTTCCCACATGGCGCATTTTCCTCTCTTAGGTGTGGGACATTCGCTCCAAAGCCAACGCGCACACGCTGACGGGTCACACCAACACGGTGGCCACGGTCCGGTGCCAAGCCGCAGAGCCGCAAGTCATTACCGGTACCGCAATCTTACCGTCGTAGGAGTAATACGCAAACGTCAGTGCTGATAAAGGCCTCCCTCCCGCAGGGAGCCATGACTCCACCATCAGGTTATGGGATTTGATTGCCGGCAAAACCAGAGCCACGCTAACCAACCACAAGAAGTCTGTTCGCAGCGTGGTCCTGCATCCCCGACAGTAAGTGGCGGAGCTCGCGCTTTTGCCCCAAAGCCTCGGCCACATGACGCCATGATGTCGCTCTCCAGGTACACCTTTGCCTCCGGTTCGGCCGACAACGTCAAACAGTGGATGTTCCCGGAGGGCAAATTCATTCAAAACCTTTCGGGACACAACGCCATCATCAACACCCTGGCCGTCAACTCTGACGGCGTTCTGGTCTCCGGAGGTATCCGTCTCGCTCCGGCGGGCGCCGAGAGAGAGCGCGTCGAATGCGGCGGCGTCACCTCGCGTGCTCCTGTCTGTGTCCAGCTGACAACGGGACCATCCACATGTGGGACTGGAGGACCGGCTACAACTTCCAGAGGATTCACGCCGCCGTGCAGCCCGGCTCTCTGGACAGCGAGTCGGGCATCTTCGCTTGCGTGTTCGACAACTCGGAGAGTCGTCTGATCACAGCCGAAGCGGACAAGACCATCAAAGTGTACAAAGAGGACGACACCGCTGTACGTATAGAAAACGGAACGAAAAAGGGTTAGGTGACCAGCTTACTGAATGAAGCTGTTTCTCTTTGTGTCCTGCAGACGGAAGAGAGCCACCCTGTCAACTGGAAACCGGAAATCCTGAAGAGAAAAAGATTCTAATGATCCCGTGGAAGCCCACCGCATCTTTTGGTTTCCTGCATTCATTGTGTTCCCCCCCCCCCCCCCCCCAAGCATGATTAAAGAGTTTTACACATTGGGGTGAATGCTGTCAAGTCTAGGGTGACCACATTTGGGTTTGTGAAAACGAGGACACTTTGTTTTGGAAGGGCCTTTTGAGGAAAAAGGAAAAAAGTCGTCCTCTTCTCTTGCGTCGGCAATGAATTGGCCTGTGATTAGGTACACCTGAAAATGGCAGCGTACCTAATGGAGTGTCTGAGTGACATCACAGATCCAATAGCCAATCAGAAAGTAGGGGTGAGGGCGGGTGTGGCACTTTGGCCATGATTTTTTTTCCCTAATGAAGTGGCCTGTGATAAGGTACACCTGAAAATGGCAATGTACCTAATGGAGTGTCCGAGTGACGTCACAGATGAACCAGCCAATCAGAAAGTGGGGGTGAAGGCGGGTGTGGCACTTTTCACTTTCTGTTAAGCTTCGACCACAATTTTTCCCTAATGAAGTGATTAGGTACACCTGTGTCTGTATGACGTCACAGATGAACCAGCCAATCAGAAAGTGGGGGGCTGGGCGGGTGTGGCACTTTTCACTTTTTGTTAACTTTTGACCATGATTTTTCCCTAATGAAGTGGCCTGTGATTAGGTACACCTGAAAATGGCGGTGTACCTAATAGAGTGTCCGTGTGACGTCACAGATCAACCAGCCAATCAGAAAGTGGGGGGTTGTTTGGGTGTGGCACTTTTCACTTTCACTTAAACTTTTTCCCTAATGAAGTGATTAGGTACACCTGTGTCAGTATGACGTCACAGCTCAACCAGCCAATCAGAAAGTGGGGGGTTGTTTGGGTGTGGCACTTTTCACTTTCATTTAAATTTTGACCATGATTTTTCCCTAATGAAGTGGCCTGTGATTAGGTACACCTGAAAATGGCGGTGTACCTAATAGAGTGTCCGTGTGACGTCACAGATCAACCAGCCAATCAGAAAGTGGGGGGTTGTTTGGGTGTGGCACTTTTCACTTTCACTTAAACTTTTTCCCTAATGAAGTGATTAGGTACACCTGTGTCAGTATGACGTCACAGCTCAACCAGCCAATCAGAAAGTGGGGGGTTGTTTGGGTGTGGCACTTTTCACTTTCATTTAAATTTTGACCATGATTTTTCCCTAATGAAGTGGCCTGTGATTAGGTACACCTGAAAATGGCGGTGTACCTAATGGAGTGTCCTTGTGACGTCACAGATCAACCAGCCAATCAGAAAGTGGGGGGTTGTTTGGGTGTGGCACTTTTCACTTTCACTTAAACTTTTTCCCTAATGAAGTGATTAGGTACACCTGTGTCCGTGTGACGTCACAGATCAACCAGCCAATCAGAAAGTGGGGGGTTGTTTGGGTGTGGCACTTTTCACTTTCATTTAAATTTTGACCATGATTTTTCCCTAATGAAGTGGCCTGTGATTAGGTACACCTGAAAATGGCGGTGTACCTAATGGAGTGTCCTTGTGACGTCACAGATCAACCAGCCAATCAGAAAGTGGGGGGTTGTTTGGGTGTGGCACTTTTCACTTTCATTTAAATTTTGACCATGATTTTTCCCTAATGAAGTGACCCGTGATTAGGTACACCTGAAAATGGCGGCGTACCTAATGGAGTGTCCTTGTGACGTCACAGATCCAATAGCCAATCAAAAAGTGGGGGTGAGGGCGGGTATGGCACTTTTCACTTTCCGTTAAACTTTGACCATGATTTTTCCCTAATGAAGTGATTAGGTACACCTGTGTCCGTGTGACGTCATAGATCAAACAGCCAATCAAAAAGTGGGGGGCTGGGCGGGTGTGGCACTTTTCTCTTTCATTTAAGATTTGACCATGATTTTTCCCTAATGAAGTGGCCTGTGATTAGGGACACCTGAAAATGGCGGTGTAGCTAAAGGTGTGTCCAAGTGACGTCACAGATCCAACAGCCAATCAGAAAGGGCGGGTGTGGCACTTTCACTCAAGCTTTTTCCCTAATGAATTGGCCTGATTAGGTACAGCTCATGGACACTTCAATAGGTACACTACACAAAGTCAAAAAAATAAATGAATAAATAAATGAGAACGTGTTGTCAAATGTAGCCACAAGATCAGTGGCTTTCTATGTGAGCTGGTTTGCTCCTTCACATTTTCAAAGATGAACGAGAGCCTGAATCATTCTGCACGGCGTCATTTATTTGGCATTTAATTAGACGTACAGTACATCTAGTTGAGAAAAAATACAAACGCCTCCTATACAAACAAGAGCATTGCTTCATTCCAAGGCTAATTAAGAATCAAAACCAAATACATTTAAAAAAAAAACAAATAAACATCAAAGTAAATGGGGGGGGGGGGGGGGGGCTACAACATCACTTTTGCGCAGCCACAAATGAAAGAAATGTACAAATTAAAAGTATTGGTAATGATCATTCTCTTGACATTTGGCCTGGGCTACAAAAGTGCACATCTTCTCCTTTGTAATTGATGCTTACCCAGATGTCCCTCATATCATGTCTGGCCAGGGCTTTGTACAAAAAGAGACTTCAATGAACAAAAACATGCAGCGACATAAAAGAAACACACATGCACTCCACTGAGGGATTGTCACGGCTCAAAACAAAATGGGCGGTGGGGGGGACAAACCAAGCACATCACTGGAAATGGATGTTGGGGAGATGAAAGGAAGGAGAAAATGATGCAAAGATTTCATTTGCAGTGCACAAAAGTCCGAACTTAACATGAAGTTGTCATTGTAAGAAAATAAAGTTGCTTTTATGGGAATAAAGTCAATGTGCTTAGCCCAAAAAAAACTCATGTCATTGTACAGTAATGCAGCTACCTTTCTTCCAGATGAAAAGGTTTTTTCACGACTCCATTTTTTCTCTCGTAAAAGGAAAAAAAAAAAAGCACGTCGCCATAACAGATGACAGGGACGAAGATGATTGTCGAACCAAAAGGGGAACTTTTGGATGGAATTGAATATTTCCATTTCGATGATGTGTTCAGCCTCCATGGACGTCAAGCCATCATCAAAGAAAGGACGTGGTGGAACGTCAACGTACCGACTTGCACAATCCATACAGTACAGGAAGAAAGAATGAAAGCGGCGGCGGCGGCGCGTTGAACTACCCCGGGGCATATTTACATTCTGGAGGGCAATGGAGCAATCAGATCAGTAAAAATGCAGCCTTAAATTAGTGTTCTTTATACACAAACAGTCCTGTCCGTCCGTCTGTCTTAGACAGCTGTGCTGAGGGAGGACGGCGAAGCGCATTCGGGCGGCGTGGCGGCGCCCGGGCCGTCCGCGGTGGGGGTATCGGGTCCCACCAGGAGGGTACTGCTGTCCACCGAGTCCTCCCGGGCCTGGGAGACCGTGGCCGGGCTGGGCGCGGCAGGGGCCTGCTGGAGCCCGTCCACCGCCGCGCTCACGTGGTGGCCCGGCATCGCTGGCATGCTGCCGTGTCCTGCCGAGGGCGGCGACAAATTCATTTTGGTGGAAGTGGCCACATTTCAGCTTAAATGGCTAATTGAAGTGTGTACTTGCTAGCTAGCAACAAATGTTGATTTTATGGGAATAAAGTCAATGTGCTTAATAAGCTAGCTAGCTAGCTAGCTGGCTAACTAACAATGTAAAGCTTCATGAAGCGTGTACAGCGACAAAGTGTGTTTGTGTGAGTGTGCGGCTTATTTGCGTAGGCCTTCCTTACTGAGGTCCACATAGAGGAGGCTGTCGGGGTTGATGGAGGCCTCGTAGGGGGGCGGGGGGTCGTCGGGGTGATGGATGTCGGGGTACTTGTACGCGGCGTAGGGCGGCGGCGGCTCCTGGAAGTGGAAGGCGCCTCCTTCGCCATCATCGGACAGATGCAGCGGAGTCAGGCCCGTGCCAAAGGCGTCCGGGCCGTAGTCGAAGCCCGGCACGCGTCTGCCCAGGTTGAAGTGGTGCACTGAGACAAACGCCACAAAAGTCCACTTAGTACGCCCCGTGCTAACTGCCGGCGTACGCCATCGTCGGCGCTCATCTCACGGTTGCCTCCGATGAGCGTTTCGATGCGCTCCCGCCGCCGCTGTCGAAGGCGGTGCACCATGAAGAGCAGCAGGGACAGGATGAGGAAGGACGAGATGCAACTGACGATCAGGCGCATGCCGCTGGCCATGGAGTCAAACAGGCTGCTTCCGTCTGACACACACAAGATCACTTGTAGCCGCCGCCGGCCGCGTTAGCAGACGGACATCTAGTCTAGCCTTACCCGGATCCAGGCAGGTGAACTTGCAGCACTCTTTGGGGTCCTTGCGGAAGTGCTGGCACCCCTGCGGCCGCTCGCACAGCGCCGCCACGCACATCTCGGGCTCGCCGTCGTGACACGTGCAGCTCAGGCAGGGGTCGTCGCCTTTGGGCGTGAAGTAATAGCCCTCGCCCACCACGTTGTCCTTGATGTCCACGCACGTTTGCTCTGCGCCAAAAGGCGACATTTTCACAAGGGGTTCGTTCCCCGGAAAGTTCTCGGGCGGCCCACGTACTGCGTTTGCAGAGGAAGGGGAACTTCTTGTCGCAGTTCTCGGCGTGCCAGCTGTGCAGGCCGCGCTCGTTCATGCTCTGCAGCTGGAAACGCTGCAGCTGGGCGCAGAAAACGTTGTCCTGGTTGGCCTGGCCCAGGTTGGGGAGCCCGTCCGGCGGTAGGAACACCTGCACCGGGCCTGCGTGGGAGGGAATCGGCTCAAACAAAGAAAAAGACATTGGAGAAAAGCACAGCGAACGTGGATACCGTTATAAACCACCTCCCAGTGGCCCTCGGCCGAGCGGTTCTGGTCGGTGATCACGTACTGGTAGCCCACCCAGAACCTGCGAGAAAAAGAAAGACTTTGGGTCGGACGGACGGACGGACGGAGAGCGCCCGAGCCAGTGCGGCTGGCTGGCACTCACTTGCACTGGTCTCTGAGCTCGCACACTTGGTCGTCAAAGTCCACTTGGATCTTGAGGATGAACTGCAGCTCCTCGTCGGTGACGAAGGTGGCCAGAGAGCCGTCCACCTTCTGGCACGTGTCGGCCGCCTGCCAGTAGTTCTCCCTGCGCAGGTACACCTTGTAGCAGCTGGCCGTCTTCTCGTAGTGGTGCCAGCCGCTCGGGCATTTCTCTGCTCAGGTGAGGAAGGGACTCACTGATTGTGATCCTTTCTTTATTTGGAATTGGACACTCACTGTTGAAGCGCACGGGCTGGGCCACGCCCATCACGTCGTCCGCCTGGTCGTAGCCTTGGCCGAAACGAAAGCGCTCCTCCTTTATGGCTGGGGAAAATACGCAAAGGATTATTGGAAGCGCGTGGCCTACGACGAATGGTGGCTTGAATTTCAAGTACTGACGGGGGCAGTCCATCTCGTCGCTGTGGTCCTCGCACGCCGTCCAGCCGTCACACTGCCAGGACATGGGGATGCACTGCATCTTGCCGCTGCGGCAGGCAAACTGACCGGGGCTGCAGCGCTGCTCTGAAACACCAAAACACCACACCAGTCACTTTTGGAGCCACGTGGCCAACGTGGCCGATGATTGGAACTAGACGCCAAATGCAAGCAGAGTTGACACACCGCCGACATCCTCAGCTGACCCCGACTCTTATTTATAGAGCGCTTGAAAACAAACCAGCTGCTGCGCTATCCGAGTGTATCCGTGATAGAAAGAAAGAAAGAAAATGGAAAAAAAAAACACCTACGCTGTCCGACACGGCCACAAGGGGGCAAAACCCTGTGAAGCTTTGCAAAATCAAATTGAAGAGAACCTGTCATCCAGTGCAAAGACGCCCTGCCCTCTGAACACCAACGATGCTGCTTGCTTACCTGACAATAATCTTGCCAGCGCTAGCCGGGCACCTGAAACAAATAGAAACAGTTGAGTCGGGTAACAAGGGAGCACCTGCGTGCGTCTCCACCGGCGACCTACGGCCTCAATAACACGTCCTTCCATCATTTCAAATCTCCAGCCAGGTCTCGCAGCAGAGCTTTGGCTTCTCGCCTCGCTCGCTAGCACAAGAAATCAGAATTTCTTCAAAAAAGTGCGGCTCTCTCTCTCGCTCGCTCAACAGGCAGGTCCAGTGACAGCTTCCCTCCCGCGCTTCGTACCAAAAGGCGCTTTGGGACAATTGGAAATTCCCCAGGCTTTTTCAACCGCATTCTCCTATCAGAGTCACGAGTTTCCTCAGAGGACGGCTAAGAAGATGGGAGACAGACCAAAAGCGAAGAAGAGTGTGCAATTTCATTTTTGGCCCGCAGGCGTCAGTAGCGATTTGGTAACCCAATATCCTGCGGATTGCATCTTTAGCAACTTGTCGTGGCGCAAACGAATCCAACTACCGAGCGAGCGACGTACGCGTTCGCAAAAGACAGAATCGACTTGCACTGCCGCATGGGATTTGGGGATATTTGACTCATTTTAGCCCAAACCTAGAAGCCCTCTATTACATATTAGTTCACCAAAGCAAAACATCTCCCATAAAGCCGACATTTAGAGCCCTAATCCACTGTCTTGAAAATACATTTGGACACACTTGATGCAATCCTAATCTTTGCGAGTGTGTGCGTGTCGCAGTGTTGTGAAAATGTGGAACGCTCGCTTTGGCGAATGTTATGATTTGAAGGAGCTCGCTTAATAGATGCATTCAAATTGTTTCCCGGGGTATTTTTCTCACTCAAGGTGGTACTGGAGGATGAGAGCAAATAGGCTGCAAGCGTTTTGATGCAGCACCATCAAATCAAGAATTAGCACAAGGCTAGCACAACAGAGGCTAAAAAGGCTTCACGACATTCGAGTCGTACTTGCAGCAAAACGGACACACACAACGCCCCAGTAAAAATGGCTGTGAAAAGACACAAATAGTTACGGTAAGAGAAGATTTGTGAGCAAATGCTTGGAGGGCCGCTCCAAATCCCTCGAGGCCGCGGCTCACTCAGGTAGGCCTCGCCGCCAAACACAAGCCCGGTTAACTTCAAGTGGAAGCCAAGCGAAGCCAAGCGAAGCCGCTTACCTGGCCGCGGCGGGTCCGTCAACGTGAGGACAAAGAGCAGAGAGAAGAGGACGAAACTGCCGCTGTCAGCCTTCGGCAACATTTATCCTCCATTCATAGTCACTTCTTTATCCAGAAATGTAAACCATGTACAGGCAGGGGAAGGGGGGAAAGAGTGGGAGGGAGCGAGAAGCTACTCCTGCTGCTGCTCCTGCGACGGCGGTCGTCGTTCGACCTCGTCCGGGATTTATCCGGTTAATCGTCCGCCTCGACGTTGGCCCATCGTGGTTTTTCCGCGTTCAACTCAAAAGCGAGCTGGCGAGCAAACGTTGGCTGAGCATGGCCCTTTGGACGCTGGCGAAGGTTTGTGTTTGCTTTTGTTGCACATCCAGTCGGCCGCCGTCCTCCTCATCAAGATGGCCGCCTCGCCTCGACCCATCTCAACAATCCCAAACACGCAACACACCAAGCGCCCGATTCAACTCTGAGATTCGACTCCCAAGTACGGCCCCGCCTACTTGATTTTTTTGGTTTGTTTGTTTATTTAATACCGATGGGAATATATAGCTAAGTATTCAGACAATTGCTCAATTTAACCAATATTTTGGCCTGGGAAACAGAGTGATGTTATTTGATAACAGCGCTTGGATAAGTCTTGCACTGGCTATTTTGCTATGTGTGAACAATACCCATAAATACAAATTGGTCACCACCGTGAAAAATAAAAAAGGATCAAGCAAATCAATTTGGGACATCGCATTAGGTCCATCAAAATGTCCTGTTAGAAAAAGTCTGAAGCTTTCCGTCTCTTGGGCAGCTGCAAGAGATTGTCCGTGAGCGACGACACGTCGTGCTCTCCGGGCGTCTTGGCCTTGTCGGGCGTGGGCGTCGTTGAGGGCGTGGCCGGGCCGCCGAAGGGCGACTTGCAGCCGACGGCGCGGTGCGAGGGCGACGGCGTGTAGCTGGCCCGCAGAGCTTTGTCTGTGTACTTGCTGGACGTGCGGTTGACCAGACGCTGCAGGGCCGGCGTCAAGGCCGGGCTCAGGCCTTTCGGGGTCAGGCTGCCACCGCCCAAAAAATTCATCAAATCAAAGTCATGCGGCTAATTCATTGAAATAATGTAAAGAATAAAACATTTTGAGCGTCACGCTAATTCAGTGGCGTGCCTTGTGCTGCACTTTCTGGTGTTAGGGCTTTGGCCACCAGGGGGCAGATGACCAGTGCAACTCAACTGCAAAAAGATAACCTTTTTTTTTTTTTTTTACCTGGCCAAGTTTTCTGTAACTTTCCTCAAGGCCTCCTGTTTCTTGGCCCGATTTTTGGCGGCCGCTTCGTTGGCCATCTTCAAGCCCAGCCGCTCTCGTCTCCCCGGCTCGGGAATCTGTCGCAACAGGGAACGGCGGATAAATAAATATCTGGAATCTAAAACACCAGCGAACTTTCCGGTACCTTAAAAGAGGGGCCGTGGTTCCTCTCGGCGTAGGGCGTGTCGGATCCGTCCAAGCGGAACGGCGTGCTCTCGATTTCTCCCCAAGTCATTAGAGGCGACTCGGCCACACCTGGAAGAAAAGGGAACCCGGGATGAGGAGAGTGACTTGCCCTCCCAAAAAATGCTTGTTGTGTTTGTGTTTCTCACCGGGGGCGGGGGAGGGCGTCCTTTCAAAGCCGTAACCGTTCACCGTGGGAGAATCATGCGCAATCAACTCTTTGCCGTCCGGGCCCACCTTACCCTGCTTGAACTGGAAGGCGGAACATCACGTGAACAAGGTTCCTCGGACCGATTGATCAGAGACAGTGAAAAATGCAGTGGTGCTATGGAGATGCCCGGGTAGCCTTTTTCAATGGGGAAAAGTCTCAATTGGGTGCGCGTCCATGATGGTCACCTGCGCGTTGAGCGCCGCTGCCTGCTGAATCTGGCTCTTGTTGAGCGCCCTGCTGAAGGGGTCGCCGGTAAAGCGCGTGTTCTTGTGAACCACCTCGCGGGGCTTCTTGAAGAGCGCGTCGTCGTCTTTGACACCTGATGAAAGTGGAGTGCAAGTTTGACGTAGAAGTCATAATGATGGATTTTTTTTTTGCGCCTTTTTGAAATCATCGAGTGTACCTTCTGGATAATACATCAAGGCGTTTTTTGCTTTATATTCCCACGTTTCCAGGCCGGCTTTTACACACTCAAGAGCAGCCTTCTCTGCTTGTGGTAAGGCGAGGTTCTGCTCATGACGCTGAGGAGTGGGGAAAAAAAAGAAACGAGTTAGAATAATAAAAGTCAATTTTTTGCGTGACGTGTTTGTGGAAATAAGCTGGGTCGGTTGAACAAGCACATGTTTGAGGACAGTGAGAGTCTTCTTTGCTTTTTCTCAGAGTGAGAATCTACACGGCAATTGAGTTCTTCATAACAGCAAGAGCGAGAGAGAAGATCAGCGTTCACTGTATTGCCTGTTTGAACTCGGCTTCGGCCTCGTACAGCCACGCGTGCTTCATCTTCTCCTTGTCCTCCGCCAGTTCCATGATCTGCTCAAACGAGGCGTTGTCCTCGCTGGTGTTTTTGGCCATGAAGCGATCCAGCGAGGGCAGCTCCTTCTCCTCGCTCTTGTCGCCCGCCACGCTTTCTGCAGCAAGACACCATCCGCAGATGTCAAACGCACGTCTGGTGGAAGAATAACAGACGGGTGTCTGAGCCGCTCACCGGCATCTGCGCCTCTGGTGGAGAAGGATGGCGACCCCGCACGGCCCACTGGTGTCTCAAAGCTCGCCGGCGTCACATCTAACGCGAAAGACTGAGTCATTTAGAAATCAGGATACAAGACAAATAAAAAAAAAGAAAAAACAGTCCTGATTGTTGCACTCACAGGGGGCAGACGATTGGGGTGTGTTTTTGGACTTCCCGTAGCGAATGGAGATTTCTCTCATGCGCTCCAGGTCTCCGCTCTCTTCTGCATCCAAATAGTCCTTCTGAGCCTGCAGTTTGGTCACATCCGGGAAAAAGTCCCTCTGGATGATCTTCTCCAAGCTCTGTTAAAGCCCGTAAAAACAGCAGGTAAAAGTGGGGACAATTTCAACTTTAATAAGGTCTCTCAACGATTCTTTTTTTTTTTAGTTTCTCATCACTCAAATCATTGTACGTTTAATTCAACGCATGAAGCCTCTTTGTTGACTGCACATAAAAAAATACATCAATAGCCATTTAAAAGCTGGACCTGCGCATGCGCAACAGTTCAAACGACGTCGTCCTTGACGTTTGTGCGACTTACCTCGATGTAATCCTCCTCGTTTAGGACCTTTTTGGGCGGCTTCCCGTCGTCCTCGTTTTTGGGCTCCGTCAAGAGAGCGACGGCGTTGAGGGCGGTGGCGGGCACCAGAGTGCCGCACAGGGCTCTCCTCACGCTGACGCTGCCGTCCATGGCGCTGCCACTGGCCCCCGAGCCGGAAAGCGAAATGTAGCTAAGCTAAACGCTAACCTTCTCGCGACAACGTCCAGTCACAGTACACGTGACTGCGTCAATAATTCCTTCAAATATCCCCGTGCACTTTAAAAAATGGCGTCTTTACCCAGACGTTACGATGACGAACGCCTCAGATTTAGACCAGAAACACACAACGGCAATAAACAGACTGAATTGTGACGTCAACGGAAGTAGTCTTCTTCTTTAAGTCTTCTTCTTGAGGACATGCGCGATAGGCACACTTGACTGCCAGCAGGACAATAACAGAACTTCCACGGCCGTTTTGCGTTCAGAGATGCTATTTTGGTTTAAAAAAAAAAAAAAAAAGAACTATAAAATAAAACATTTAAAATAGTCTATAATCGTTGATGTCATTTAAATGGTACAAAGTGTTAATCAAAGAGTTCGTGACATACAGTCAGTCACGGGCAGTTTTCTGTGTTTTCTGCATTAAAAGAGAGTCTTTTCTGGCGCCTCCACTTGGCTCTGCGGTTTTTAAACCAAACCTGAAAATAGACACAAAAAAGTCATTTTATACTTTCATATCCAAAGAAAAAAGTATTTTAATATTAACATGATTATTATATTTATACATTACAAAAACAACTCCAAATTTTGATTGCAAAAACAGATTTTGAAAAAACAATAGTGCTTATTGTTGGACATTTTGTTTGGCTATTCAACATAAAAACTACCAACATTAAAATTGTCTCTCCCTCGCCATTGTAGCTGGCGCTTACCTCCACCCGCTCTTCTCTGAGGCGAGTGCTCTGCGCTAGCTCTTCCCGAGCGTTGACATCTGGGTAGTGGTTCTGCAGAAAGAGTTCCTCCAGCGCGTCGAGTTGCTCCTCAGTGAAGATGGTTCTGTGTCGCCGGGTCCTCCTCGGCGTCCGGGCCTCCGCTTCTTGGTCTTCTTGGACGCCGGCCTCCGACGTCGCTGCCCACGGCTCTTGGGAGGGATGCTCGGCGAGAGGTTGTGGTCCTGAGACCACACGGGAGCAGATCTCAGTCATGTTGCCGTGTTGTCCAAACGGCCTGGTTTGCAAAAACATTTGGACCGTTACCTTGGCGAGGACGGGCGGTCCTCCAGTCTCCGCAACAGCGGCGACTACAACAGCAGCAGCAGCAGCAACAACATAAACACCACAGCTCTGGATTATCCCGGTCCGGGTCTGGATAATTCCTCAGGATGTCTTTGATGGTGAAGGGGAACTTTTGCCTCTCCATGTCGCCAGCCTCCGCAACACTGGGCCCGTCTTGCAGAACACCACCTGAAAAATTTAAAGAAAGAAAGAGAGAGAAAAAAAAAAGGTACAATCCCCCCTTCCAGACATAAACCAGCTAATCTGGCCTTTTTTTTTTGAAAAGGTTAATCTCACCTTCTTCATTTCTTTTCATCAGATTTTGGCTGCATAAAATGAGATGTGGAAAAGCGCCAAAGATCCTCATTGTTGGCGGGTTTACGGAGAAAATCTCGGTATTAGGGAGGCGGATTAAGACGGTGAAAAAAAAAAAAGAGCAAAGTTTTCACTCATCGTTTGTGATTTCTGCCATATGAACCGACGGACGTGGATTACGATCCGATGCGGATGGACGATGAAGCCGTCCCGTCTGTGGCGTGTTCACAATTGGCTTTTTGGCCATGTTATCAGCGCGGCCCGGATTCCATTTCATAGCAGGCTGGCAATGGCATTAATGGATTTTTACAATGCGTCCTAAGCTCCTCACACGTGGCGGCGGCGGCCTTTGGAGAGCAGATAACGACAAACGCCATCTCATCCCTTTGGCGGCCGACGCCTTTAATAGCTTGCCAGATGCTATCTGCGCTCATTGTGCGCCTCGCATTTCATTAGAGGGGATTAGGAGCGGCCAAAGCTGCCGCTCGCCGACACTCACTTTAGTAACATGCACACAAATTTCAAATAGATCATTTTAATGGATTAGAATAGAATTTCATTTTGATCTCAAGAGTTGACCAAATGAGACAAATGGCTACCCTCAGGGCGCATTGGATTTACAAAGCGGCAAAACTGAAGCATGTTGAACATTCTCTTGAACTCTATCCGACACAAAGATGACGGCTCCACTAAAACATTTTAAAATTGCCACAAGATCAACATTCTCCTTATATACTAGTTCCTTCGTGTCAAGCACCATGGAATACCAGAACAAAATCTGCCCAATGGTCAAATCCCCCAAAATGCCAGGAAGGGGTCACGGAACGACTCGGCTCTCTCGATCGACTGTGTTTTGTTTGGCATTATTATTGGGATGAATGCATCGGGGCCATCGCTCGTGTTGTGTTCACTCGGCTCTCATTCGTGGATCTGGCGCGGGTGCCTATGAAAAGGAAGAGAGTCTTATCTTGTCTCTACAAATGAATCCCATCTTGGATTCAGGCGATGAGGAGCCAAAACATGATGACCAGCGCCACGAAGAGGAAGAGTCGGGACAGGAACTGTTCGTCCGTGTGCTGCGGGGTCCCCGGGGCGGCTGACGGAGGGAAAAGATTAGGATTGCGAGAGCATCCATCGACACGTACGCCCAATACCTGGAGGGGGTCGGCCGTCGTTGATGTTAAAGGCGGTGGCAAAAATACCAAAGGGGAAGGCGCCGATTCCAAAGGACATCTGAAAACCTCCGTCCCCAAAGCCGAATCCTTGGAAGCCCTGAAAACGCGGAGAACCTTAAGGCGGGGATCGGCGACACTGCCCCCTGCTGGACAGTTGCTGTGATGCACTCTGGTGGCACTCTGTTCAATTTCACCGTATGGTTTTGTCAATTCTATGACTACAGAGTGCTGGCACAGGTTATTCTAAATGAAGTTATCTTCAGATTGTAATCGGGCATAACAAATGAACATGGAAGGGAAAAAAAAAAACACCCGCTGTACTTACGCCGCGGTTTTCTGGCTCGGGCCTTTGGCCTTGTGGTCGCGGGGGTGTTTTCTCTCTTTAAATAAAACAAGAGCGGCTTTGACTTGAGTCAGGTGTCACTATGACCCCATTGCTTGTTTTGTACTGAGCAGCTTCCTACCTGGGGTCTTGCTGACTGGTGCTTCCGCGCCCATATAAGGGGATGACTTTGTCCCTGCTGATGCCGGCTTTACACACCGGGCACACTTGTCTGCTCGGTCTCGTCTCCAACCACTTGAAAAACAAACAACGTGTTCACCCGGAAAGCTTTTATTATGCAGTTGAGTACAAACAATGTTTCGCGCTTTCGGTTGGAGATGATGACTAGAAAGTGTTTAGAAGAAGGCAGTTGTGCTTACCTGGTGCAAACAGGGCCAGCTGATGGGGAAACATGTTGGCGATGGCGGAAGGTTGGGAAAGAAACACGTCGTATTAGATACACGAGAAACAGCATGGAAAGCAAATTCAACCAGGCTTTAGCTCTCCACTTTTTTGACGTCGAGCACTTTAGGGAGCAGGCAAAAATCTTCGTCCAGCTGACGGCCTCGCCAACGTCACGCCCCTCAACTCTTGATTTGATTTTCAAAACAATAAACCAGAAGTCCTACCAGAAGAGGTGTCCACACAAGCTGATGACGGCATCCTTGGCGGTGTCGAGACAAATGTTGCACTCGAACGTGCTGTCCTGGTTGCCACCGTCGCCCGCGGTCGCGCTGCTGGATCCGGGGCTCGCGTTCTCCGCGGCGGCCGCTCCGGCGACCGGGGAAGGTGAAGAGGGGGCCGCGCTGGCCATTGACGCGAAGCTCCAGTGGGTTAACAACTATGCACAGCCGGCTGGCCAAGCTACGCCGACGTCCAACACGTCAAAAGGCGCACATTGAGACACCGGGAACGGCCACAATTCGACGTCAGCGAGCTAGGCAAGCTACACAGCTGTTAGCTAGCTAGCTTCCTGATGTGAAGCCCTTGTACGGGCGGGCCAGGCCAACGAACCGGCGGTGACGTAACGTGAGCTTCACACGGCAAAGTATTCAAAAGACGCGTAAGCAAAAGTCCAAGTTTGTTGTTCCGAGTTGGGAAAGCTGGCTACGTCACATAGCTGGAGAGCTAGCCTTCTTCTTCACGAAAACCAAAAGGTACACAGCGCCACCTAGCGCTAGGAGGACTATAGTGAGAAAATAAAGGTACACAGCGCTATCTAGCGCCAGGAGGACTTTAGCGACGCTTTATTTCGGAAATTGAGCTGAGAAACATGAAATGCAGAGGTCACATTTTGTGTGTACGTGCACTTGACCTCGAAAAAAAAAGAAGTCAGGTTAGGGTTGGGGAATATGTACTGTCTGTCATAAAGCAAAGGCTTGAAGAGGAAATGACATTTCCAGTGAATCAAATGAAATGCAACAAAAGACAAAGTGAAGTGGTCACACCACTCCGTTTCAAAAAGGTTTTCACAGAGCATCAGATCCACAGCAACAACATCCATCAAACATTTGGCACGTTTTGCACTGACTGAGAAGGTCCAGTCCGGACATCCATCACTGACTCCAACCTTTCCACCAGCGAGCGTCTTAACATTTGATTGAAGTCATTCCCGATGAAAATATAGAGGACGGGTGACAGAAAGCTGTTTGCCGCGGCCAGAGTGGTGCCGACTCGGATCCCGGTATGAAGACTCTCCAGGCTGACTTTCTTCACGTCCAACTCCAGGAGAACAAAAGTGTGGTAGGGAACCCAGCACACAAAGAAGCAGGAGATGAGCGCCGCCATGATTTTGTAAGGCTTGCTGGATCTAAATGAACAAGAAGACGTACGGCACGATTGTCGAGGTTAACGCTCTGATCTTCCCAAGCATTTCATTCAGATATGAGATCAGCATTTGACAGCGTTGCACATTTTCTGCTAAGCCTCAACCCAGCGGGAAGGAAGAAGAGGTCCCACCTGATGCTCATCCCTCGCAGCTTGACTGCCAGCACGGCGCTGCAACACACGATGACCAGGAAAGGCACCAGGAAGCCGCATAGGAAGCGGCTCAACGCCACCACCTTGTGTCTGGACGCCACCTTGTAGCGCACGTAGCATCGGACCACGTCTCCTTGGAGCGCCGTTTGCCTGGCAGCCAGCGAGGGCAGCGTGAGGAGCGCCGAGAGCGCCCACATGAGGGACACGGCCGCCGAGGCCCCGCGGACCGTGCGGCGGTTCCGCGACCACACCGGGAAGCAGGTCAGCACGCATCGGTCGGCGCTGATCACCACTAAAAGGAAGACGCTGCTGAACATGTTGAAGAAGAGCGCCGAGGACACCAGCTTGCACAGCGCCAGTCCGAAAGGCCAGTGCGAGGTGAGCGTGTAGGCCACCTCCAAGGGCAGGAGGGCGCAGAACAACAGGTTGGAGACGGCCAGACTCAGGTACCAAGTGGTGATGACCGTTCTTTTCATCTTCCGGCCGCAGATCCAGATCACCAGAGAGTTCCCGACCAGACCCACCACGCAGACCAACACGTTGACGGCCACCAGGAAAGGAGTCAAAGACGCGTGGTTGCCGCCAACATTCAGCGTGCCGAAGACGCTGACATTTTGCTCGCTTTCGTTGCCTGCGCTGTAATCGCCAACATCGATGTAATCCACAGTCATGCTGGATGCGCTCCTGAAACATTTCATGAGATATTATGGAAAAAATAATCATACAAATATCACACATCCATTCTTAGATCCTAAGCAGTCCTCCAAAGAAAGTTTCCAAATTTGAAAGTCAAGACAACACAACATTGTTAGTACTCACTTTGCGTGCCGGATTGGGTTTGAAGCAATCCACACACAAAGCCTATTTCTGCTGATTCCCATGCAACTTCAGAACTTCCCTTTTTTTTTTGCTTCCTGGCCAGTTCCTGAAAAAGTGACACAATATGAAATGAGACCCCCCCCCCCCCGTTATAATTATTGTCAAGCATTGACTTAATTTTAACGCACCCGAATGGATCAAACGACAGGAGTTCCACAAACCGACGATGGGAAACGGTTGTTCAAGAATGTCGTCAAAGTGATTATTTGAAAATATCACCACTTTGATGATATAAAGTGTTCTATATTGAGATTTGTCTGTTTCCTACTTTTCTTTAAATCGTTGTTATTGTCAGAAATAATGAGAGAAATGAGAAATAATAAGAATAATATAATCATAGTATTGTGAGAAATAATCATGTGTCTTGAACATCATCGTTAATCCTAACCCGTCAAATACACGCAGTCGTGAGTAACCCCGCCCCCTTGTGATGACGTATGTTACGTAAAGCGTTAGCCGTTAGCTTCCGTTAAATAATCGCCGTGTTTCCAAGTGCGTCATTCCAGTTGTTGTTACTGAATTGGAGCAGCATGGCGGCCGCAATGGTGATCAAATGCTTCAGTCCTCTTACTTTACTCAGCAGGAGACTTTCTGTTCCCGAGATCTTTTCCCAGTGTTGTTATCACGAGAAGGTAGGAAGTACCATGTTTCTTTTGATTTGATTTTTTTACTCATGATGGCGTCGTTAGGAAGGTGACATGCATCTATCTATGTGGATAAAAAGTGTCACGTTAGATGACCTCCAAATTATTTTAATAATCGTGTAAAATCTTCATTCATTTTAAAATGTAATGGAAAATACACCCATTTTGTATGGTCAAATGTTCAAGTATACTTTCACAATGAATCATTTGCATCTTAACTTTCATTTACATGGAAAGTCTTGTCATATTTGTTCTTTTAAATAAAATAAAATAATTAATTCTGCTCCACAAGTAAACTAAACTATATTTTATTTGGGGTTTGTGTATTTATTGCAAGTGCAAACATGAAGATTTATTCAAGCAAACAAATGTTTCTTTTTGTAGCTAAATGTGCCTCTTAGACACACATGCTGATTACAACTACAAACTTCGAAAACATTTGAAAGTTGCATGTGCCTTGGTCACTGTGACTTGCAGAAACTTGACGGATCTGGGGGGGGGGCTGGAGTTCAGGGGCAGTTCAGGCTGCAGTCGTTGTCACGGCAAAGAATGATATCCTGTTCATTGTGACTCACCGAATGGAGTCCATGAGGGGGCGGGGTAACTTGATGTCTGGACGTGGAGGCACAACAAGAGCTGACCTGAGTTGTGTCCAAGGTGGTGGATCATTACGAGAACCCGAGGAATGTGGGCACCCTGGACAAATACTCCAAGAAGGTGGGCACCGGCCTGGTTGGGGCGCCGGCGTGCGGAGACGTCATGAGGCTTCAGGTTTGCCGTCACGATCATCGGGTCCTGTCTGGTGAATTGAATTTGAGGCTCGGTGTTTTTTCCCGTTGACAGGTCGAGGTTGACGACCAGGGCAAGATTGTGGACGCCCGCTTCAAGACGTTTGGCTGCGGCTCGGCCATCGCCTCCAGCTCGCTGGCCACCGAGTGGATCAAGGGCAAATCTGTGAGGAGCGGACGAGCGCGCGTCGGCCGAGACTCCGAGCCGTCCCGTTGCTGACGGTGTAGCGTTTTCTCTTTGAGGTGGACGAGGCGCTGACCATCAAGAACGTGGACATCGCCAAAGAACTCTGCTTGCCACCTGTCAAACTGCACTGCTCCAGTACGCGACACAAAACAAGATACTTGACTTCATGCTAAGATAGAATGCAAAACGCTAACTTTAGTTAGCGATGCTATGGTGATTCTGAACACAGTGCAGCAAGGCTTACAAAGAATCCGATTTTTTTTTAGTAGTTTCATTTTTTGGGTTGGAATCTGCATAGGTATCTAATGACGCGTCTCTCTCTCTCTAGTGCTGGCCGAGGACGCCATCAAGGCGGCGCTGGCCGACTATCGGCTCAAGCAGCAGCAAGACCACCAGCAGGTGGCAGCCCAGGCCTCCAATTGAGCGCCGCTTCCTGTTTGGCAGAACCCGCGATACTTCCTGTACCTGATAACCGGACCTCGCGTGTGATGTCACCGAACCCAACGTCGCCGGTCACGCATGCGCACAGCAACTTCATTTTGACCGAGTAACAGTGTGTCATTTATGTTGGGGGGGGGGGGGTTAAAAATAAAACTACTCAAACATGACAAATTGTCTGAGATGTTTTCAAAGAAGCGTGTTATGAGATGAAGTCGTTTGGCAGCATCAACATTAAAACACTGTCAGGTTAAGGGTTTCAAATTTGGGTTTTAAAAGAACAGAGAATATGTATCAAGAACATGAAATTGAGTCGCAATGAACAAAAGCCACCCACTTGACTGAGCGGTTGGCTGGATTCGTCCCTCTCGGCCGGTGGCGCCGGTCGGCTTCCGCTCGGCGCGAGTCTAACCTCGCTCCACGTCAGATCTGTTTGTGTTTAAATATCTCCAACAGCACCATTGCTAAATTTGTTTGCTTGCCTTTAGCATTTAGCTAAAGGAGCATCCTTTAAGCAACACGATGTGCTGATCTTAAAGCCCCCAATATTTCAGGATATATCATCTTATCCAGTCCAAGCCACGTTTACAGAAAATGGACCAGCTGGGATTCAAACCCACAACTTCCAAACTGCTCGGCGGCGGCGCACCCCCAATGTGTCAAATGTTTCAAACTCAATAAGCAAGTGAACGGCACGGCAGGGCAGGGCAGGGCAGGGCAGACACGCTAATCCTGCCGCGCATATCAAAAGGTGCTTTTAGAAGGCTGTTTTCTCCCCGGCCATAAGTTGCAGAGTGGCTGAATCGCTGTGAAGATGCAAAGACGGAGGTCGCAGATTCCGTCCGCTCGCCGGCTCCCGGAACTCCTCTTCGGGCTTCTCTGCCCCATTGCCCTGCGGTGGCGCCTCGCCGGCCTGCTCCGCAACCGGACTCGGCGGCGACTCATCGGGCGTCTCTGTCCTGGAGCCGTCCTCCAAAGTTTTGGTGGGAGTCCTCAGACTCTTGGCCACCCTGGTGATGTCCGCCTGGAGCTGCTTGTTGGAATCTGTCAGTGGGCTTTCCCGACAGGTGGCGGCGGCCGCCGTCTTCTTCTTCTCGGGAATTTCATGAAATCCCCTCGCCCCGCCGCTCTTGTCCTGCTGGTCTACGTACATCTTGGCGGGATACGACGACGGGTAGTAGGCGTGGAATTTACGCCGCCTCGTCAGGAAGACGGCGCCGCACGCGGCCAGGAGCGCAATCGAGACCAGGGAGGCCACCACCAGGACCAAGACCATGTGGTCTCGCAGAAAGTCCACCACCTGGCTCAGGATGTCTGGCGGCGTGAATTGGTGGTCCAAGGCGGCGCCGGAGGTCGTGACATCGTCCGGTTCCTCGAGGTCGGTACTGCCTTCCACCGAGTTGTACAAGAGCAGTTTCATTGCGCTCCAGGATCTGGAGACAACAACACAAGTTACATCTTGGAATTCATTTCACTGTGATGTCTCTGAAGATATGCTCTCCATGATCTGAACGGCTTACCCATCACTGGGCTCAAAGTTGACATCACGCACAGAAAAGCTCTGATGTCCAAATGATTTAGTGACATCACCTCAAAGCGACCATTCCTCGTCCAATTGGATGGCTGGCGAGCCAAACCCACGGGATTGTAGGAACGTAATTGTTACTCTGCGAAGGGGGGGGGGGCATACTCACTTCCTGTTTAGTTTGGGACGCCAGCCCGAGAGACCTTTTTGTAGGTCCTGCTATCAGAGACATGTGCACCTAATTTGGGGGTGATGGGTGAAATTGATGACGGGGCATGAATTTTTTTTTTTCTGACCATCTGGAGACAACTATTGAGTCGCTCCACTTCAAAAGGTGCACCTAAAACGACGACTTCTCGCTCAATTGGCAAAATACTACAAAAGAAAGAAAGGCGTGATGATGAGGCTGCTTTTTTCAAAAAAAGAAATCTGCAGTCTGTGCTCAAGCTAGGCCAAGTGAAACTTTATCTGACTAAGGGGGCTGAGTTGACGTTTTTTTTTTTTTTTCTTACCCACACACACACACACACACACACACACACACACACACACACACACACACACACACACACACACACACACACACACACACACACACACACACACACACACACACACACACACACACACACGGGTAGTGTGACCCATGCACATTCAAATGGAATGATAAAACCAGTCACAATAAGAGAGACAAACAACTTGCAAAGTCAGCAAAAAGCTTCAAGATCCTCACACTGGAAGCATCAGTGGAAAGAGTTTGGAATTTACCACGCACGGATGGAAAATACTCACCAGCCACCACCGAGGGAGGAGAAGCAGAAGATGAGTTCCTGTAGGTAAAGAGCTCAGATGAAGAACGGAAAGGTGGAAGCATAAAGGGCGAGCGTGGCAAACTGCTCCACATGTCCACTTTCCCTGTGCGGAATGGTCGAAACAGACGGCGGCGTTCAAAGGCAAGAGCGGACCTCCCTCCCTTCCTCCCTCCCTCCCTTCCTCCCTCCCCGTCTCCCTCCTTCCTTCTTCATCAGTACTCCTCCCCCCGTTGACTCTACACAGATTGTTCTTGTTAGCCAGATGTTGACATTGTGCTGCTGAGGTGGAGGTAGGGCCGAGTTATGGCCAGATGGATTTGTTTTTATTGCCAGATATTTGGCTCGATCAAATTTCGATCACCGATGAATCGAAAAACCTTTTTCTAAAGCTGTGGTCAGTTGAATGCTCTTATTTGAGTAAAACCCTGAAATTGTCCTTCTCACTCGTCTGAGGCAACTCATGCAGGGAGAGGTGAATGTTTCCCGTCTCCAGAATCCAAAGCGTTTGGAAACAATGCAGACTAACATTTGACACTTTATATGGTCATCGTCAGCGACAGCAGCACTCCAAGGTTGCTTGTGAGCTAAAGTGCAGCGCTGCAGACAATTTATGATGAGTGAAAGCACAAACGACGGAAGCCACTTTGATGGTGACCATATCAAAATAGATTTTCATCACTTGATTTCCTCCTATAGGATATCATAGCTACAAATCGTCCTTTTACCTCAAGGCAGGAAGGAGTGAGCAAATGTATTTGTTTCCTGTTAAACTAATCAAATAGCTGCCAAACAAAAGGCTGCTAGCTTAATACTATCACATAATGAGAAATGCTAAAGATGTGCTAACTAAACTAGCATCTAAACCAAAACAGAATCCACCCATCATGACAAAATGGAAAAAAAAATGTTTTTGTTTCTCAACAAAATATTGACCCAATATTTCCATACAAGTCTTTTTTTTTTTTATTCAGCATTTAGCCATTTAGCATTTACACAAAGAACCCAGGCTACATTCAGTTCCTCCAACATAGTTCCTTGACACCAATCAGGACTTAGCCAGAAGATTGGCTCCAAAGTCAACCAGCAAAGCTGAGAAACTGAAAGGCACACGTGCTAGCAATCGGCGCAACGGAAGACTCACCGTCCATCCGGACAAAGTGGGCCTTTCTAAACACACCTGTCGCCTTCCGGAAGGAAGCTGCTTAGGGTGAGGTTGTCGTCAATGTCATCTTCGCTGTCCCCGCCGGCGCTGTGAAGCACCAAGACTCCGTTGGAAACCGGGCTGCGCTGCCGCCTCATGCCTTCGTAGTAGTTCCTCTCGGGCAGAAGCGACGACATGAAGGTCATCTCCGTCTGGTCCTCGGCCTTCCTGGGCTTGTAATTCCTGGTGGAGAGTTTGGCGCAGAGGACGATGGTGGACACCATGAAGATGGTGGCCAGGGCGGCCAGGCAGGCGATGGCCACCAGGCAGGGCTTCACCACGCCACGGGGGGAGCACGGCTGGTTCTCGGAGACGGGGGGATTCTTCGGGCTGATGCAAGGCGCCCGAGCGGTCGTCGGCTTCGAGGACGTTCCCGCCGGGGTGGAGCTCGGACTTCTCGTAGCAGAAGGAGCGCCAGGCTGATCGGTCCTTACCGTTGTTCTGAAAGCTGGCGGACTTGTTACCGGAGGCCAACTCGGTAGCTCAGGGGCTTCTCGTGTTTGCGTTGTCCCAAAACCTGGAGGAGGACTATGACTTTGGATCGGGATCGGTGTCGACTCAGAGCCAGATCTCGTTGATTGGGGAGGCTCTGCTGTGGAGACCAGCCCGGTAGGAATGGAGTTACTCGTCCAAGATGTCACTGCGGTGGTTTTATCACTTTGGATTGGGTGTAGAGTAGACCAGATAGTGGCCCTCAGTGCTTCCGGTGAGGAAATGGAATCGCTAAGATTGGCATTGCCGGTCAAAGACGTGCTTTGGATCGGGCTTGGAGTAGACTCTGGGACAGAGCTGGAGGTCTCTGGTGAGGAGAGTGGACTTCTTTGAGCAAAAAGATCCTCAGGTTTCAAAGAGCCAGTAGAAGTCTCTGGAGAATGGACTGGAGTTGAATTTCCCTTGGAGCCAGAGATGGAGCTGGTTCTTGCTGCTTCTGGTGTGGTGGTCAGACTGGAAAGATCCCAGCTAGCAGAAGATGTGTATGCAGGTGTCCTTCGACTTTGAATGGCCACTAAAGTGGACTTGATTGTGCTCTTTGAGGCTTCGGGAGGCTCTGCTGGTGTGGAGATTAGACTTCTAGAGGAGGAGTTGAAGATCGGATGGTAAATCTCGGGAGCAGATGTTCTTCCAATTTCAGAACCCGGAGTGTGATTCTGGATTGGCAATGGGTCCGAATCCCTTTCGGTGGCACCTCGACTAACTTTGGAAACATCTTCAAAGGTCAACCTGGTGTGCGTTTCATCAGCGGTGGGCACCGCCGAAGCGGTCGAGACCAAAAGCCAAAGGCAGCCTGACAGCAAAAAGCAGTTGATGCCGAGAGCCGCCATCTGAAGGAGCAACCGACAAACAAAGCGTGGTTTGCCTTCGAATGAGGAAACGCCGCGTTGCAACATCTTTTTCAACTACAAATGGAATATAGAAAGCCTCTTACCTGGAGTCTCCAACACAAGCAAGCGCTCAAGTCATGCCAACGCCGACGATGACTCGTCTGCCGCCGCCGCCGCGTGTCGACTGTGACGCACGGCCCACAGAAACAGGAAGCGATGGCGCTGGAGGAAAAAAAAAGCCCAGGCGCTTGCGGCCGAGGCTTCGCTTTGCGAGGAGGAAGTGGCCTTCAATTGTGACACGTTGCGCAAGGAAGTAGATCACTGACTTCTGCAAATGCCAGATGCTATCTAGAGTACATCATACATACATTTTTTTGGAGGTCAATCAAATATGAACAAAGCAGTCAAATGTCCACCAGGGTTTGATGGGGCTCAGCGGGCGGCCATTTTGCCCACCAATGGCGTCTTCTTCTAAGGTGTGGCGTTTGACAAAAGCTTTGGTGTCACTTTTTGAGTGTAAAATCTTTATTATGTGCACAGAAGTAAGTCATCATCAGCGACGGTGGCGTGAAACACAAAGCCATCGACCGACCGAGGGTGCGAGCCAACGCTTCCTCGTCCCAACACTCCAAATTGGCTTGACTTTTGTTTGGACTCCACAAAGATCCTCCACGCCGACCGACCCACTGAGCGAGCGAGCGAGCGAGCGACAAGAGGCATCACTACAATTTGCACGACATTTTACACTGGATATGCAAGCCCCGCCGCCGCCGCCGCCGCCCACCTGGCCAAAAGCCCCCCAATGTTACACATTTCAAGTTCTTCCACATTCATTGATGGTGGGGGGGAAGGAGGGAGCTTTAAAAAAATGTCTACCTGGAATGTACGTACAACAACAACCAAAAAAGTGCATGAAACTGCACACGAGTAATATTTGGCAACACGGAAGATGAGAGGAAATACTGATGCTACACAAACGTCACATGACTGAAAAAAAAACAAACAAAAAAAAACATTAAGACTGTTTCTTTTCCATCTGTGTGTCTAAGCGTGTGGAGGAGTGGAGAGAAGAAAAAGGGGCGACGTGTGGGAAATGGAAGAAAAAGTTCATCTTGGAATGTTGGCCTGCCTGGCGGCTCCAAAATGGGTCCAGCGAAGGGGGGGGGGGGGCGGTTTGGAGCTGGGGGATGGGGGGACTTACATGGCAACCTTGGCGACCTGCTCTTCCAGTCTGGCGATACGCCGGTCCTGCAGGATGACGCGGTCCCGCAGAGACTTGAACTCTCGGAGAACCTCTTCCAGTTTGTCTTCCATCTTTTGCTGGAAAAAAACCCCAAACGACACAAGCTGTGAAAGCGCCGCCGATGCGCCACTTGTCGCATTTGTTCCGAGCGCATTCGTTCCGCTACTCCGGCAAATGCGAGAAGGCGAAAAACGGGCCGCTCCGATTGGCTCGTGGACTCACCGTCGCCGGCTGCGCGGGAGCGTGAGACGAAAGGTTCTTCTGGACGTTGGCGGCGTTTTCGCTCTTGGCGGTGGCGGCGGCTTTGCCGTCCAGGATGTTGGCTTTGACCACTTTGAGGTCTCGGCTCTTGGTGGGCACGTAGCCGTCTTTGAGCGAGATGAGGACCGGGCCGCCGTTCTTGCCGGCGAACCACTCTTCCGCCTCCAGGGCGGGGTCGGGCCCCGCCGTGTCCGGGTACAGGTCGTCCTGGAACAGGTCCGACTGACAACGAGTTTTACGAGTTGCCGTGTCATTCATCTGCCACAATCAACGAGGGGAAAGAAGAAGAGTGGCCAAGGAATTGCGCCTCACCTTCCGGGGGACGGTCATGATGATTGGTTCGCATTTCCTCTCCTGTAATTTGTAGAACCTGTCAAGAGGACATTTGGCATCAATGGAGGCGAGCCCAATGCGTGTTGAAAACGCCGGCCGTCCGTACCTGGCAATTTCACATTTGTTGACATCCAGCCCGCGCTTGGGCATGTAGCCCATGCCCCTCTGCGGCTCCTTGGTGGTGAAGGTGTTGAGGTAGTGCACGTACGGAGCCTCGTCCGTGATCTCAAAGTAGCGAATGCTGCTGTCGCCCTGCGGAAGGTCCCAGCGTGAGGCGCAACAGCGGCCTCAGGCGCAAGAGCGGCCTCAGACGCGAGAGCGGCCTCACACGCAAGAACGCAGCTCACCTTTCCGCATAGGTACACGATGCTGGTGTCCGGGTCAAAGAAGGGCAGCAGGACTCCGTTGCTGGAATCCATCTCCTGAACGCAAATGGGCTCCTCCATGTTGTCCTGCAACGTCAAGTCAGACATGAATCCCGTTGCGCTCCGACGCCCCCCGGTGGACACGGCCAACACGACCGAGTGACATTCCAGGAAGCATGACATACGGTTTTCCAGAGCGCGAGCTGGCGCTCGCTCATGCGGCTGAATCCGGTGGTGAAGATCTTTCCGTCCGCTAGGAAGATTGCTCGCATTGGCCGAGCTCCCTCGTGGGCTTTGTCCTTCTCCTGAAAACGCAAAGACGCTCTCGCTGGTCACAGGGGAAAGTGCTTTTCGCGTGCCATAACGGCCAGTCCGCTCACCGCCACAATCTTCTTCTTGCGCGGGTCCACCACGCGGACCTTCTTGTCCTTGCAGGCGGTGCACAGGAGGCTGCCGTTGCGGCTCCAGCTGACGCTGAAGATCACGTCGGGGTGCATGTCGTCCAGGATGATCACGGCCTCGCCCGTGCCCACGTTCCAGATGATCACCTGGTTGTCGCAGCCTACGGAGGGGCCGCAAAGAATTGAGCCCCTCGTCTCGCAAAAAAAAATCAAATAGGACTGAAAAGGGTGGGTCGGGGCTGAGAACGGCGCCCCGCGGCGCTACATTACCGGCGCTGAGAAGAACGTTGCGAGCGGTGGGGTGCCAAGACACGATGCCCACCCTCTTGGAGTGGCCCTCCAGAACCACCACGGCCTCAGAGAGGGGGGACTCCAGGCCGTTGTCGGGGATCTGCCAAACCTGGGTCGTATACCACAGCAAAATGTGCCGCTTTCCTTCTCAGAGGTCCAAAGGGGGCTTCTTACCATGACAGTGCAGTCCTCGGAGCCGCTGGCGATGACCAGGTCGTTGTGGGGGCACCAGTCGATGTCCAGCACCGGACCCGTGTGACCGCACACGGTGGGGAAGACCTTGTCGATGCGGCCCGTCTACGGCACACGGCGGCACGCTTTCAGAAAAAGGCCATTTTGTCTTTGATATCAATACACAGCCCATTTGGAATTGATCAAGCGTCGCATGGAACGCCACACTGCCGACATTGATGAAGTGCGGTCCAAAAGCTAGCGAGGCACACCACAGCGTATGATCATACGACCTCTTGGCTTTTTATGGCTGACCTTGTGCAAAGGCAGGACGAGGAAAGCTCCGCCGCCGCTGGCCTCGATGATGATGGCCACAAACTTGGGGTTGACGGCGCAGAAGGAGCTGTCCCATGTGACCCGAGAGACGCGGATGTCGTCGTAGCACTGGTCGTTCCTCACCGCCTGGCCGAAGACGTGGCGGAACTTGCTCTGTCGCACAACCCGCCGCAACATGTCTGCCGAACGGACAGGAAATATGTTGACAGCGAGGTGCCACCGTGCTAAGGAGGAGATGAAGACAACAGCCAGCCAGGCGTAGTGTGCGGTATAGCAATGCTACAAACTTGCCCAAATCTGCCAATTATAAAAACATCTCTTGACACATGGGCTCAATTACACTGGATCACCATTAACTGCTTGGACAAATCCAAATATGAGTCAGGAGGTTTTAATCCCACGCGTTTGACTGTATTCCACTGCAGCTTTCTTTCTTTTTTTTTTCAAAACACAATGTCCTCGCACACAGATGTGAAGTAATGGAGGCAACATCTGCACTGGGCTAACTTAAACAATGGTGGTGGCTAGCTGCTAACGTTAGCCTCCATCGAACCAGGGCTCATCGTCGTCATTTGATTCCATTGAATCAATTTGACGAACGCTAGAGGTGTGCGTGGTCGTTGAAAAGCCACGCACGGTGCATTTGAGTCCATGAAAGCACACGGGACGCGTTTAATAGCGAGCTGGCTAGCCACCCGAGCTAACATTCATTGAAGAGGCTCGGCTCGGCTCGGCACTGCTCGGCTCGATGTTGAGTAATGAGATCCAGATGCTTGCCACTAACATTTTGCTGCTGTTTTCCGCCTTTATGAGTATTTAATTGCATGAAGATGAGATGTGAAAATCGGGTGGCGTGTTTGGTCGTCCAGCGGTGAGCCGCTTGGCGGCGAGCAAGCAGTTGCTTTGACCGAGCGAGAGCACGGAATAGCCATTCCGCGGCCAAATGTTGTCTTGTTTCAACTTCAGTGACAAATGTGTCGGTGGGACGCCGAGCGACGCTTTCTGCTGGACTCCGTCATCCCCTGGCTGGGCTGGGCATCTGGCGGGCTGGGCTGGGCTGGGCTCGCCTAGCGGATTTGAGCCTAGCCGCCTAGCTGCTGGCTGTTGGATGCTAGCTGCCGCCGTTGCCGCCGCGGTGGACCGCCGCCAGCTGACGCAAGTGCAGATCTTTCCACCCAGCCCAGCCTACGAGCTAACGGATGCTGCGGATCCCCCCCCGACCGTCACGTTCAACAGTCCCCCGAAAAAGCACACGCTCGCCTTACCTCGAAAATCGCCGCAGTTGTTTCCCGAGGACAATCAATCACGACACATGAATGAGTGGAGTTTTTCGGCGCGCCCTTCCTTCTCCTGCAGGACGTTCGTTCGTTCGTTCGTTCCTCCAGTATCCCTTGTCTCCACGCACACGGACACGGAACGCCTGCTCTACGTGCTGAAAATCCTCCTCGTTCTATATTTGCGCGTGTGTTAGGATGTCGATTTCCGCACGCCCTTTGCGCTCATCCCCTGCATCAAACGCTCGCTATCTTGCTCGCTCGCTCGCTCGCTTGCTTGTTCTTCTCCTCCGAAAAAGCACCGTTATTACATTCAACGGGGTTTGGCGATGGGCTACTGCACATGCGCACACCGAAGCGCTGAATGCCACGAATGTGTGAATGGAGGGAGACGCGAGGGAAGGGAAGGGAAGGAGGGAAGCCGAAAGGGGCAAGGGGGGGGGAAAGAAGATCGCTGGATGCTGCCTGGGTGGGGGAGAACCACAGCGATGGTGCACCGTTGCGACACATTTCTAAAGCCGAAGTTGACAAAGACATGGAAAAGAAGACTTCTGTCAAGCTGGAAAAATGACGCACATCCATCCCTCCTTTTTTTTCTCAGCCATTTGAGATCCTGGTTTTGAAAACACTGTATGTGAGGAGAGCATCCCAACATACCTTTTTTGGGAGACGGCTGACTTTCTCGCGGCCTCTCCTTGGATTTCTTTGGGACGTCAAAGGCGTTCTTCATCTGGGACACTTTGACGCTGGGGTTGCGCTCCAGCACCTCGGCCCGGCTTTTGGCCCCGTCCGGTCTAACTCGGTCCTCCTGACTTCTCCTGACGGTCTCCTTGACCAGTTCGGACACCGGCTTGTAGGAATCGGCTTTATCGCCGTCCGGTCGGCAGTCGGCGGCCTCGTCTGGTGGGTTCGTCCTTTCGGGCGGGAGCGCTCGTCTCAAAGGTTCTTGTCTTTCCTGGTCTACGAAGGGATTTTGGGGCTTTGACGCAACGGGCGGCGGCGCTGTTGCTTTTTTATACAGATTGCGTCTCTCCAGGAAAACTCTCCTCCGCACCATGTCCAAGTCGACGGGATCCTCGTCCGGAGATAACTGCGCCACTCGGGCGCAGTAGTCAAAGTCCACCAAGCCTCCGTAGTCGTTGTCCGTGCGGTCCCGGGAACCGAACTCTACCGAGCGCCGACGTACGTCGGAGCGCCGGGCGTAGGCGCTCCTCTCGTCCCACAAGGGGCACATGTCCTGATTGGTGGCGCCGCCCGTGAGGAAGCCTTTGTGAAGGTCCACGGTGTGTCTCCTCCTGGCCCTCTCTTCGGAACGGAGGTGATCTTTGCCTCGTCTTTCGGCGGACATCAGCTGAGCCGTTTTGAGCTTGATGAAGGGCTTCGTCGGTTTTTTGGGAACCGGCGGAGGCGGACCTTTGGCTTTCGGCTTCTCCTCCGACATCTGTAATTCTTTCTCCGACGCGAGACGGGTCAAAGGTGGAGGAGTGACCGGCGCAGCCTTCGGCCTTTTTGGGACCGCGCCGGCAAACCCGTCCTGAACGACTTCCCTTCGGCTTTTTTGGACCACGGCGTCTACTTCGACTCCATCCTTAACGGGCGATTGACCGTCTTCTGTTTGAAGCGCAAAGTCCTCCTCGTCCGGAGGTTTGCACGTTTCTCCGCCGTCACATCTGTTCCCGCTGGCCTCCATAGCCCAAGAGCCGTCACGGGCTGGAGGCTTCTCAGAGGATTGTCCGGTCTCGCCGAAGTTCAGAGCACATTTTGAGTCCTCGGCCGTAGCGGCGTCCCGCCGACCCTCCCCGTCTCCACCCACCACAGGTCCGTCCCTCGGAGCGAGATGTCCGATTGGCCGCTCCGTTTGGGGTCGGAACCCGGGGGAATCTCCCCGGGCGGCCGCCACCTCGTCCTCGTCTTGCATCTTGTCCACCTTCTGACCCATGCTAGCGGTTCTGTGTTCCAATCAGAAACGCAGGCGGCAGATGTATTAATAGCAGCGTAACAAGGGTGACATCACAGGTCACACATGCGTGGCTGTCTATCTTTAAACCATTTGGAAGCCCCTCTTCTCTATTTTGGTGCCCCCCCCCCACCTCGCCAACGGCCTTCCTATCTATCTTCTGCGATGCAGGAATGCGTTGGCGGCTAAAATTAGGCGACCTGCATGTGGCTGGCTTGAGTCAGGAGGCCAATAAAGGCAAGCGGATACGTGAGATAAAAGCCGCTTGACAAGGTCACGTCGAAATCTTCGGGAAGTCCCGTTTATTGGAAAAGTGATCGGAGCGCTTTCGATTCTTTCGCTTTATCAAAATAGCCTCGTGGCTTTTTTTTTTTTTTAGCCTCAACGGCGCCACATAAAAGCGATGGTGTCAATCGGCTAACGTCGTATTGACTGATTGTTTGCCACCTTTGAACTCACTCAGTCCCATTGACGGTTATAGACGTCAAAGATATGGACTGGGTTGGTTGGCGGTGAGTCGAGTTAAGAAACCTGAAATATCAGCATTTGACCGGAGTACCTGTCCCGCTTTGTTTGTTGCGATGATTGTTTTGGTTACGGCGTCCCTGCGCAAAGGTCAGCCAGCCAGAATTGGCGGGGCGAATCACAGGTGCCGCCCGGCCCGGCCCGGCCCGGCCCGCCGCTTTGAAGCGCTTGTCTGGCGGATGGCGAAAGGATTATTGCACAACGGCGAGGACAAAGCTCAGCTGACCCAAGTGGCACGCAGAGGAGCGTCATGCTTATTTTTAGGCTCGGGAGAAAACGCAAAACAACGGCTTGGATTTGGAAATAGCAAGCGGCTAAACCATCATTTAGCATCATGTGTCACAAGACTTCAGTTCGTTTGAATTGTTTTTTTCTTCCCGGCTTTCTCCTAGAAAACGTCTTGAAATGAATTGACAACAAAATTCAGTGGGAGCGACACAAGCACGCCATGTAAAAAGACAAAAATCTCAAATGTTGGAAGGAATACTTACCGCGCAAGAAGGACAAAAACAGCAGGACGCTCTTCCCTGACTGTTTTCCTGCAAGAATTCAATAACCCAATTAGAGGAGGAGGGAGGCACAAGAAGAGATGGCGCCGCTTTTTTTTGCTTTGTTTGTTTCTTGCTCACACACCTTTTTCATTGTAAAGCCAAGAGCGGCAACAAAAAAAAGGCAGCAATGTACAGATTGGAAAACACCGGCGCTCAAACAACCAAATCCTTCCTGACATGATCCAAAAAAAGAATCATAAAATCAAAATACAATTGTCATTGACGTCCTTCCCTTCCTTTTGCCAACAACCTAACTAGCTAGCAGCGTGTAATGCTTTGAGCATTTCTTTACACTTGGGTTCAAAATGGTGACAACTTTCTGGGTGGCGTTGAGCAAAACAAGGGGTTAAACGCAGAGTGAAGGCAAAACCAAATTAGTCCAATGCAACTCGTGGAGCACTTTCTGGGAGAAGGAACAAGGAGAAGTCTTGTTGTTTGTCTTCAAAAAAGTAAGCCTCATCTAATTTACACACACACACACACACACACACACACACCAAATCTCCCTCGTGGTGGTGAAATAAGAAGCACGCCAACAACAACATCAACACGTCAGCCAAGCAAAGACGGTCAAGGATATCTTTGGAGAGGTTGCACTTTTACAAAAACAACAAAGCTGTGACGAGGATGCTTTGCACTTTTTGGCTTCTCCCATCCATCCTGGAAATGTACGTGTGAGATATGGTCTGAGTAGTGGGGAGAAGAAGCGCTTTTAGATGTTTGCCATCAAATGGCAACCCCCAAAATCCCACCGCGGCTTTGTCAAAGTCACGCGACGTCGCCCTCCAGAGGAGAACGACCCCATGGTCCCGTTTGTGTTTCCGCTTCCACAAAGTCCAAGCAGCCAATCAGCTCACTGGGATTCCTACCCCAGTTTGAGCTGGAGCTCCGCTGCCCCGCCCGGCTGCCCGCCCGATTGGCCGGCCGGCCGGCGCCGCGTCAAACCACATCAGCCATCCCGGCGTCCGCTCCCCGATTCACTCCAGTTGGGCAATTTCCGACCCGGCCCCGGAAGCGCTCTGTCCTCCGGCCTCCGGTTCGTCCGTGACGTGGTGCACAGCGGGGTCTTCGCAACTCATGGGCGACAGCGGCTTCTGGCGCAAAAGCGGGACCTCGGCCGAACCGCAGCACTGGGCCGAGATGGGATCGGCTAGGGGGTGCGAAATGAAAACCGTCCCGGGTGGATCCACGCAGATGGTGGGGAGGGCGCAGTGTCGGGAGGGGTTGAGGCGGTGGGAGCGCCCCCCCGCCGGCCGCTCGCAGCGCCGCCCTTGTGGTAGACGCAGGCAGCAGTCTTTGCACGACTGGTAGGAGGGTTTGACTTTGAAGGGGTTGCCCGTGGTGGCGCTGTCCTGCGGGGAGAAGAAGAATCGCAGCGTTTGGACACAGCCGTGTCATTTGGACACGGCCCGCGACAACTCACGTCAAAGGCAGCCGGGCAGCTCCGCTTGGCGGCCAGCCGGTTGCTGTTGTTGGTGTTCAAGTTGGCCAGACCCAGCCGGCTTTCCTCGGCGTGCTTCTTGCCCTCCAAGGCGGCCATCTCCGCCTCCTCCTTCTTGGCCTCCTCCTCGTCTTCCTCCTCCAGCGTGCTGAACTCCAGCCTCAGTCTCATGTCCTCCAGGGGGTCCAGGCGTCCGCACGTCTGCGCCCCCGTCCCGCCTCCTCCGCCCGGGCCGCCCCCTCCGCCCGGCAAGGCCAGGTGGGCCACCGGGAAGCCCTCGTCCTCCAGGAGGGCGTCTCGCTCCACGTCCTCGATCTCGATGAAGACCCTCTCCATGCCCAGCAGGGGGGGCCCGCGCACAGGGGTGGAGGGCTCGCTGTCCAGCGCCGAGTCGGACAGGCGGCGAAAGTAGTAGTTGTAGTTGAGCGAGTCCAGGGGCTCCATCTCCAGACCTCGGCAGGGGGACGCCCCGCAGAGGCCCCAGGCCTCCTCCTCGTCGCCGCCGCCGCGCCGCTCGGAGCCGCCGCTGGAGGCCGCCAAGTCGTCCGAGGCTTCCTCGTCCGTGCCGGGTCGCCACAGCTTGTTGTGATGCTGTTTGCTTTGGAAAACAAATGCTCATTTCTCTCAGCCGCCGTTTGGCATTATTCGTTAGCGGTGGGCTGGTGGTCACCATGCTTTGTACCTGGCGTCCAGGATGCTCTGGTAGTCCGCCAGCTGCCTCATGAATCCGGCGTTGGGCTGAGCGATGCCGCGCTTCTGCTTGACAAAGTTGTACGCTTTCTCCAGCGGCCATCCGTACTCCTTCATGGCGTACGCCATCACCGTGGAGGCCGAGCGGCTCACGCCCATCTTGCAGTGCACCAGGCACTTGGAGCTGTTCTTCCTGAAAGGGGGGGGGGGGGGGGGCTAATGGATCAGCGCTTAACCGGAAGTCCCATTCTGAGCACGCTCACCTGGCTTTGACAATGAAGTCGTAGGTGTCATTCCAATGGGCCAGCAGGTCGCTGGCGTCCTCGTCGTACACGCGCACGTTGTGGTAGGAAAAGAGGCCCGGGAAGAAGTTATCAATCTCTCGGGTCACGTTCAGAACGTAGCCCACGCTGAAGAAGAAAATCAAGGAAAAATAGCAGCATTTTCAAGACGTCAACATTGAAAAGACTCCGTCATCCTCTCACCCGCAATCACCAAGTTCCTCCAGGTTGGAAGCGTTCCATTCCGAGCCCTGCGCAATAAGAAATACCGTCATCGGGCTGGAACGACAGCCGACGCGCGTTGCGTTCTTGCGGTTCTGACCAAGTAGACGTGGTCAAAGATGGGCGTGGCCTTGTCCATCTGGCCCAAGATGAGCAGCATCTCGTTGTCGATGAACTCCTTGAACTCTTTCAGGTTGCAGCTGGTGTCTCGCTCCAGCTCATTGCGGATCTGGCGCCGCAAAAAAACAAAGTTGCGACATGACCCGTACGTAGCGCGACGGGCTCGGGGCGCTCACCTCCTTGGAGGTGACGTTCTGCAAGTCTCGGAAGGTCATGATGCCACGGAGCTTGGCTTTAATCACGCTTTCCGTCCGCTCCCTTTCCGTCGGCCTGCGGAGACGGCGCAACGCTGCGCTGTTAAAGAATCCCAGGTTTGACTCGCGTCAAGGACTGCCAGACTCACTGGTCTCCAAAGACGGCGGGGGAGTCCGGGCGGGTGCTCTCCAGGTCCATCATGGCGTTCCACTCGTTGACGCGGCTCTCCTCGGACGACATGCGGCTCTCGTAGAACGCCGTCCAGGCCAGGGACGGGCCGCCGGGCAGGTAGCCCAAGCGGCGAGACACCTCGCACGCCTTGTGCACCACCCGAAGGGCGCACCTGAGCAACGCGTGGGCCACCATAAGCGCAAGGGGGAAATCTTTTGGCCGCTTTTACCACTCACCACATGGCCTGCACCGACACGGGCTTGAAGGCATGCGAGCGCCCCGTCGTCTTTACGCTGAAGCCTCTGCAAGACAGAAAATTTTTTTTTTCTTCGACCGACCGACCGACCGTAATGATAAAGCTCGTCTTACCCGTCTCCGTCCAAGCGGATGTTGGTATCGCTCCACAGCGGCAGCACCATCCCGACGGAGCAGCTCAACCTGTCTTGGGGGGCCAAGTCCACCCCGAGGACGACGTCCTCCTCCGTGTCCTGATGGCCGACGGTGTAGACCAGCAGCATGTAGCGCACGCGCTCCGACCAGCCGCTCTCCAGTCGCACCGCCTGACAAACACAAGGACGTGATTTTCCAATTCACCCAACTATGGATCGTAACGAGCAAATGAAATGTACCATCTTAATGCGGTCTTCCGAGCGGAGTAGGGTCAACATGACCTGCAAGTGTTCAGGCAAGTCGCCTGGAAACAAACACAAAGGTGCACGTTGCTAACGTGGACAATTTTTGCGGGATGACTTTTGAACCTACCTGCGTGTTGGTGTTGGGTAGGTGTGTCGGCTGCCTCTGTGCTGCCGCCCTGCTGGAGGAAGAGGGCGGCTCCCTTTACCACAAAGAAGCTCTCCTTTAGGCTAACAACAACATAAGAGTATTTTGCAACAATAGGCAATCAGAAGAAAGTCCATTTGAAAGTATCAATATAATCTGTGTTTGTTACTGGCAGCATCAGAATGTCAAAAAGAGGACAGACTCACCATTGGTTATTTTTGCGATCCTCGTCGCTCCCAAAATCCTGTGCGACCAAAAATAATCAAAACAAGGAAAAATAAATACCTCAAATCCTGTTTGTCTTAAATAAATGAAGAGGTGGAGAACATATTTCCTTCTCTTTTTTTTTTCTTCTTAATAAACCCCTGAAAATTCTTCAAAAGCAGATGAAATGTGTTTTCCACGAAAATGGGCGAAAAAACAAAAACCCAAACAACAAAACCCGTGTCACGCTCAGAACAAGTCACCACTTGTGTTGGTGGGGCTATGCTGCCCCCTGCTGCTCAAAAGCCTTAACAAACAAAACATTCAATCACTCGCAATCAAATCTACGGACAATTTGTGGAGGCGCGTTTCTACTATTTTGGCCCTTCCCGTGAGCCCAAATATTAGGAACGACTCTCAGCCAATCAAAACACAGCCTCGTCGCCATTATGCAGGCAAGCGTAGCGAACAAAGTGACCAAATGAACACTTTGTTGTTGCGTTGGCTAAAGCCAAAGCGGCGATGCCCTGCCCGGCCCGACCCGGCCCGGCCCGACCCGGCCCGGCCCGGTCCGCCGCACCCTCGCCGCAATTTTTTAACTCCACATTTGATTTGTTGTTGGAGCGCGTCCACGTACCTCCCCCGCGCTGCTGCTCGAGGATGCTGCACTCGGGCTGGGGCAGCGCTGCAGAGTCACCAGGGCCATGGCTGGACGTGGAGGAGGAGGGGGAAGATGCGCTGAGTTGGCCTCCGCTGTCACCGGGGAGAAAATGCCGAGTCAGGCCGGGCGACGCGGCTCCTCCACCGCCGCTTCCCGCATAACCAGGACGAAGAGCACAGGCATGATAGTGACGCCGCCTGGCCTGCGCATGGATGGCGAGAGACAAACACAACGTATGTGCGTGCGCGCGCGCGCTTGCGCTCCAGCGCGTGTGCTCGCGCGCGACATGCAGCTTTGTGGATGCCACCTCTGATTGGCTGGCCTGGTTCGCGTGTGCGCTGTCATTGGGCCAATGTTGTCAAGGTGACTGGACAGACTCAGAGCACAAGCGCCCCATTAAAAGGAAGAATCATGATAAGAATAAACATAAAGGATGATGACACTTTTTCGGGATCTCTGTGGCATCGGACCAGTCATGTAATTCAACTGATGAGAGCCACATCAAACCAGGTGTCAAATGATAAAAAGAAAATATGAGCAATTTAGGAACACTTCTAAACTTTATTTAACGTTATTCAAAGGCACTTTAAATCGTATTTGAGGCCAAAGGTAAAAAAAATCTTGCTTTGGCGCCACCTCGTGGCATCTTATTGAAACGAGGAGAGGAGGTTTATTTGGGCGGGCGGGCAGTCACTTTTGGAAAAAAAAAAAAGGGCTTTGTCGCCGTCTTGTGTCCTATACAGGGACTTACAACATTTTTTTGAGCAGGTGCGTCATCGACTCAAATGTTCACGCTTGGAAACATCGAGGAAGTCTGAGGAAGTTTTGGAGTGTGCCGTCAATGAGGTTCACTTGACATTTGAGAAATAAACGTGGGTGTAAACAGTCGGAGGAGGGAATGGAACTGTGCCAAACCACTTCCACGCATCTTTGGCTGTCTTTTAGCTAAGCTGTCTGTTAGCGGCGCTTAGCGTGGGGGTGCGCTCGGTCTCCTGGAGGGCCCTTCCCGACGTCTCGATGGGCAGCAGCAGGCACAGGACGCCGGCCAGGAAAGAGCAGAGGCAATACACGGCCAGCGTCGAGGACACGGAATGTCGGAGCAGCACCTTGGATCAAAATGTCAGCGGTGGGTGGGCACCTTCTCGTTTGCGTATATTTGAATTCCCCGTCGGCTCACCTGTGCCACAAAGGGTGTGATGAGGGCGCCCACCCTGGCCACGGCGCTACAGGTGCCGAGGGCCAAGGCTCTGGTCTCGGTGGGGAAGACCTGACGAAGCACGGCGAAAACCTTTGGACCTTTCCACATTGGAGCAAAATGCTTTTACCTCTGGCGTGTACAAAAAAGCCACTTGGTATCCACCCGAGATGAAGGCTCTCCCCATGAAAATGAAAACGGTCAGCGCTACCCTGGAAGACCAAAGGCAGGCAGGCAGGCAGGCAGATTTAAAAGGGAAGACGTTTTGCGCACAGCATTTGGGTGGCCGTTACCTGCCGATGCACGCGTACAAGGGCAGAAGGCTCAAGGTGAAGATGAAGAGGGGCAGGGCCATGCTTTTCTTCCTGCCCAGACAGTCCACCGTGCCCAGAACCACAACCAGGCCTGACAGCACAAAGGAAACATCAAGAAATATTCAACAAATAAATGGAGAAAGGAAACATCAATCAATATAAAAGCACATCATAAATAAATAACGTCAACTGGCGACATCCTAATGCAAAAAAAAAAAAAAAAAGCCTTGGTATCCAACACAGTGGAACTCACCTGGAAATTCAGCCAAGGTGGTCCACAGCAGGTCTTTGTAGTCCTCGGACGTGAGCAATTTGCATCCCAGACGACACCCGGCTTTAATTTTGGCCCTCTGGGTGACTGGCACACGTTCACGTGGTGAGCGCCCATGGCCGAAGCTAACCCAAAAGGCCACTTACCCCCGCACGAATCTCCAGATTGGAACATCTCCGTCGTCAGCAGGATGATTCCGTAATAAGCGAAGGCGAAGGAGAACCTCCGGGCGACACAAAGAAAAACTTTGCGTTGCGCAATCGCCCCGACCGTGCGAGCGGGCAAATGTTTGTCAAGCCAACCAGATGAACAAGAGGAGCAGCGTGGTTCTGCGGTAGCGCCGGGTGAAAAGCTCCGAAAGACGCCCGCGGCCGTTGGGCTGCGTTCCAAAAAGACCAGCGGATGAGAAGCATCAAATGACATCCACCCACGGCCGGTCGGCCGACGCCCACCGCCAGGTTGCGGACCATCCTGCCCGGAGGTAAGGCCTTGCCGTTGTCCTTGGCGATGCGTTCCAGCGTGCCCAGCACTTTGCTTACGTTTCCATTCAGCAGGTCGAAGCGAGGACTCTCGGGCAGCCACTGCGCATTCAAAAACGAATACAAAAAAGTGAAGAAAAGAAAAGGTCACACGTCAAACGAGCTGTCCTCACCAAGCAGAAGCAGAGAAAGATGCCCATGGGCACGGCGGACAGGCCCACCAGCCAGCGCCAGCCCAAGCCGGGCATCACCCACACGGCCAGCAGCACCTCCAGCACCACGCCTACAGTCCAGAAGGCCTGAAAATGGACAAGAGCGGTTCCCTCCCTCAGAAGGATCCATCAGACGGATCCTTCAAAAGGTATGGTGATGCGCGTGCGCCCACCGCCATCAGGACCACCGAGAAGCCCCTCGCCTTGGACGGCATGAATTCCGAGTACAGCGTCAGCCTGCGGAAGGTCACGCAAGCTCAAACGTCTCTTTTAGCAGAAATTTGGAAAAAGCCGATCTCACGATTGGTGGGCTCCTCCGATGCCGACGCCCACCGAGCCTCGCAGCAGCAAGAGCCAATAGAAATTGGGCGCCAGGGCGCTCAAGACGCTGTAGTAAAAAGTCCAAGCCATGCAGATGGTCAGCCCCTGCCGTCACACAAAGACGCCGCCGCCGCTCAGTGGCGCCGTGGGGCAAAAGGCCCGGCTCAACTCACCTTTTTCCTGCCGTGCTTGTCCGACAAGTTGCCCCATAAGGACGAGCTGATGCCCATCCCCACAAACACTACCTGGGGGCGGGGCGGGGGGACAAACACGGCTGGCTCACTACTTGTTTGTGTCTTGTCAATTTAAAAAAAAGCCCGTTGGTACCGAGGTAATGAGCGCCACTTTGTAGCCTTCCAAGCTCCAGTCGCAGTGCAACTGCGGGCCCAGGATGCTGAGGATCATCATCTCCATGGCGTCCGCCACCTAAAATCGCACACGCCACGCCTGTTTGCCAAAAGCCAAATAGGGACCAAAAGGCTTTTTAAAAAAAAAATTTCTTACCCAGGAGAAGCCGGTGAGAAATAACAATTTCCACTGGAACATCCCAAAGCCCAGAGCGTCCAGCGCCTCATCCAGAGTGAAGGTTTCTGCAAGAAAGACAAAGGGATCATATTGGGCACATTTAGTCAAAGCTGATTTTGCACAAACCTTGCACGGATGACTTTCTGCGCCCTAGGGTCAAACCTCCAATGGTCACACAGCCCTCATCCTTGATGGAACCTGATGCAGGTTCATCCACATGCTTTCCCTCCATACTAAACAAAAAGACATTATTATTATTATTGTGTGCCTGCCTGGTCGAGCGGAATGGAGTGTTTCGAACCTCTGATCGGGATTTCTCCAGCGCTTGTACGTGACGGAGATGGCGGAATTCCACTTGTCCATTTCGTCGGCGGGCCTTCACTGTGTCCACGGGACGGATGGACGAGACGAAACGAGACGCAACAAGCATTAGCGGTAGGACCTGCTCCTCGAGTTTGGGAGCCACTTTGACGACAGCTCCCGGTGGAACGTGAACGGAAAACAACAAGAGTACCTGTAAAAGAGGGCGGGTTCACACCTACCCGGAAACAAAACGCAAGCAGGTAATTTGCAGAAGGTAAAAAAAAAAAATCGAATTTACACACATTTTATTTAGCCTCGCGGCAATAATTCATTATGTCGTCATACTCGGAGGATTGGGCACAACAAGTTAACGAAATAAATGCAGTAGGAGTGGGCGTCATCCTTTTCGCGGCAATGAGATGATTGACGGTGTCTTTGGCCAATCACATAGCGAGAAATACTTCCTGGTTGAATCCGATCGACGACGTCACCTTAAACAAATGAAAAATTCTTTCAATTACTTAAAAGTTAGTCCTGCTCAACTTTGAACTCACTTGGAACTAAATCACGGAACATCTGGAATTGCATTTATGTGGATGAAATAAAAATGGAAGAAAAGTGTGTGGAATTTTTATGTTCATGAAACATTGCGCATTCCAAAGGTTTGCAGAAGGTCAAACGAGTAAGGTCACCTTGTCGTGCATTTCAGGTACATCGGGAACTTGTGTATCTGTGACCATGACATCTATTTGTCTGCTTGATAAAGTGACCACCTCAACATTGTTAAAGTAGCCACGGTCACACGATGCAACGGCGTCAGCACCATCAGCAATAAAAGGCCAACGAGCTGACTTGCAAATCTGGAGCAGAGTATTTACGGCAATGTAACGTTTGAAAGAAAAAAAGTGTTGGTGGCACGCTCATAAATACAGTTCAGCGCTGTATATCTATATATACGGCGCCCGCCTTCCTTCAGCTTGTTTGGACTCACCAACAGAGCGGAAGGCGGCAAAGCAGAGCATCATCGCTCGCTCCAGCCCAGCATGGACACCAAGGTGAGACAGACGCATCACCATTTTCGCTGCTGTTGATGGACACTTGTCGCCCAAGATGCTCTGCTCGCTTTTCGGCGTGTACTTTGCTATTCATTTCAATCTTTCTTGCGTCACGCTAGCCAATTGTAATTACAGTAGAACTCGGAGAGACGCCCATTCCCGCCTGGTCCATTTATGTCATGCGATAACAGTGGTGGAACAAGTTCTCTCAGCCACGTCGACGACCGGTAACCTTAGAAGCCTCCATCGATGCCCATACGGGAAACCCGGGTGTTAAATATTAAGCAGAGGCCAAAGACATTGTTGTTGCTAAAAATGAAACAAAATGGCCGCTGCCGTCAAAGTATAGCACGGGCGAGTAAATGCTCCTTCTTGAAAATGGGAGATGGATTGTGAAGGATTTTGGAAGGCATATTTTGTTCTCGGGTCTGGATCAATCATCTCCAACGAAGGCGAGCGACGTGGCCTACTGTATAATGCAGTTGGTTGTTCTTTGTGGCGCTGACATGGCGGCTCTCAAGTGCAGCAGTTCATCATTAGCTTGAAATCCATCCATCTAATCAAAGATCAGTAATCAAATACCTGTGTTTTAATTTTATGGAGAGCGCTAAGGACGGACAGATGGACGGGGACCCTGGAAAGATCGCGTTTCTCCATCCTTGTATTACACATAAACACACACACTCCATCAATGTTTAAGTACGGGGGCCGCCGATGCGAGTCGTTAGCGCCTCATTAGGTCGGAAGTGCGCGCTTGCGTCCTCCTCCGGCTCACTCTTGGCGGATGGAGGGAAGACTCACTTGATGACCGGCTGAGGTTCCGCCATGGGTCTACCTCGGGACCCCTAAACTTGTGGACTTTGTTTTTCTGACTGACGCTGACTGAAGTAGAAGAGCTTTAGGTTTGAGCGGATTCAAGCTACGGGAGCGATTGGACCATGACTCACGTGGAAGTGACAGAGGTAACGCAAACTTTTTTATCATCTCGGGTACGGACTTCGCTACCCGAGTGAGGCAGGCCGACATTTTTGGAGAAAGCTCCGAAGCGGGGGACCCCCTGGAGCGTGACCCAGCGTAGCATTGAGTCATGTTTCCTTGGACACGGGGCGGCCGTTCACCGTAGCGCCCTCAATATCTCAATATTCAACTGGAGGATGTTTTCCAGTCATGTTTGTGCCCCCCCCCCCCTCCGCACATCGATGCTTCCCCATCGGAGGAAGTGGAAAAAGTGTAATCTGTGGTTGTTTCCTTTCTGAAGTTAGTCGCAGTCGAAAGCTTCAGCGTACAGTAGGTGACTGACTTGCTTCCAATTTGAGAACGGTTGAGTTTTTTGTTTTATTTCCCCACGAGACTTGATGAATTTTGTTTTGCATGTCAAAGGTGTTTTTAATAGGATCACTTTTTATTGTGGAAGTTTTCTTGAAATGTTTGCCCTCAATTCATTGTGGTGCGTACGAGCAAAATCGCCGCTGTTTATTGACCTAATTGGGCTGGCTCCTCATTCATACATGAACATAACGTCCGTTTTGTGTTCTTCATTTGAAAATTGCATTTTTTGGCATTGTCGATTTTTTTTGTCTATCTTTTAATACTACAAAAATGTGAAGCTCCTTGAAAGAGACATTTGAAAAGACAGCGGGGAAAAAACATTTTGCGTAAGCGGAGAAGATTAGATAGCTTTGTCTGAATATCGATTCATCGCCAGCAGAGAGGACGCCGGCAAGGTCCTGTCCGGGAAGTCACAAAAATAGGGACAGACAGTCAGATAAGAAGCAGCCATGTCATGCATATCCGTCATATGAGATCCAGCTCAAGGCGCACGTACGCACAATCACTCTGTTTGTCCAAATCAATGTCAAATGTAGATCTGGGGGGGGGGGGGGGCAACATTTGACCACATAGTGTTAGCTCATGTCTGCCACCTAGTGTTGAACGTTGATATAACAACAGATGGACTAGCAACAGCTTTTTTTTGGTGAGGGTGCAACAGAAGGGTCCTAGCTGGAGAACATTGTTATTTGTTGTTTGCGCCAGAGCCTGGAGGAGCGCTGCAACCGCATCCTGAGGAACATGGAAGCCTCCCTCACAGCCCGGGACCGCGTGGGGATCCAGGATTTTGTTCTCTTGGACGCCTACACCAGCGAGAGCGCCTTCCTGGAAAACCTGAAGAAACGCTTCCAGGAGAATCTCATTTATGTGAGCGGCTGAAGCGAGCTCATGCTAACGCCTATGCTAACCCGTATGCTAACGTTGAGTTTCCGCTTGGCCAAATTTGGACTCGACTCTTAGGACAGTAATGCTCTGGCGCTAAATTAGGCAAGTGGCCTTGCTGAAACGGCAAGGTCCCAGAAGGTCGCCGCCACAATTTAGCAAAGCGATTGTTCCCGATGGGGACAACGTTAATCACACAGAGGGCACCTTCTCCACGCGACTGGCCTTTAATGAAGGCAAACGTACGAGCTGGTGGCACCAAGTGACCTCCGTGACCTCGCGTCTCTGCAGACCTACATCGGCACGCTGCTGGTCTCGCTCAACCCGTACAAGGAGTTGGACATCTACAGCAGGAAGCAAATGGACATCTACATGGGCGTCAACTTCTTTGAGCTCCCGCCTCACATGTAAGTTGTGGTTTGCAAACGTCACGGCGTTGGCCAGCGACGGACGACACGGTTGCGTGTTCCGCTCAGCTACGCGCTGGCCGACAACGTGTTCCGTACCATGATGTCGGAGTCCAACAACCACTTCATCCTGATCTCGGGCGAGAGCGGCAGCGGCAAGACGGAGGCCTCCAAGAAAATTCTCCATTTCTACGCCGTCAGCTGTCCCAGTAGCAAAATCCTCAACGTCAGAGACCGCCTGCTGTTGTCCAACCCGGTTCTGGAGGTCAGTGAGCGGGCTCGGCGCCTTTCCTCTTTTCCGCTCTCGACGTTTGCCGTCCTCCAGGCTTTCGGGAACGCCAAGACCCTGAAGAACGACAACTCCAGCCGCTTTGGGAAGTACATGGACATCCAGTTTGATCACCAGGTAGACTCCGGGCACCTCCAAATAGCAAACCCCCGTTTACGGCCAAATTCTTTCAGGGCGGAGCAGCCGGCGGCCACATCCTCAGCTACCTGCTGGAGAAGTCCCGCGTAGTCCATCAGAACCGCGGCGAGCGAAACTTTCACATCTTCTACCAGATGCTGGGAAGCGGCGACGAGGAGCTGCTGCGCTGGCTGGGCCTGGAGAACAACTGCCAGCATTACAACTACCTGGTCCAGGTCTGGCCCGAGCGTGCCCGTCGGCCATTTTGGCGGCTCACCGAGCGTGCGTCTCCTTCAGGGCAATTGCTCCAAAGTTGGCTCCATCAACGACAAAAGCGACTGGAAAACGGTGCGCAAAGCTCTCGCCGTCATTGACTTCAGCCAGAACGAGATCGAGGTAGGAATCACAGTTTCTTGTGTATTAGTTTCCACAACTTCTGCCGAGCAACAGGGTAGAAATAATATAAAGTTTTGTGGACCTGAACCAGCACCTGTTTGGAATCATCGGCAGCGTACTCCACTTGGGTAACATCACGTTTGAGGCGGACGCTCGGGGCTACGCCGGCCTCAGCAATGGCCGCCAACTGCACTGGCTGTCCAAGGTCCCGCACAGAACAAAACGTCCTCACTGATGGCCGGACTCAGGGTAAAACTGCGTCTTTGTCCTCCAGTTACTCGGGATTCCCGCTCAGGTGCTCCAACAGGGCTTGACCCATCGCAAGATTGAAACCAAAACAGACGAGGTGACAACATCCGCGCAAGCTAACCCAACTAGCCTGCTAACGCGGTGGCGTCTTTTTCTTGCGGGGGGGGGGCCAAGGTGTTCAGTCCCCTGTCGGTGGAGCACGCCGTGTACGCGAGGGACGCCCTGGCCAAAGCCGTCTACGGACGCACCTTCAACTGGCTGGTCAACAAAATCAACGAGTCCTTAGCTAACACGGTGAGCAACAAACGGCATTGAGCGTAAAGCATCGATGACATCATCGACACAAACATGTTGATAGGATTCCTCCAGGAAGACTGTGATTGGGCTTCTGGACATTTATGGATTTGAGGTTTTCACGCTCAACAGGTGAGATCATTTTACTTCACTTTTTAGATTGAAGAACAAAAGAATTGAGCAAAAAAGCACCTGATTGAGAAAAATGCTCTGACACCTTTGTGGCATTCGGTGTTCTTCTTTGTCTCTTACAATTGTGCTCCTTTTACAGAGCGCCCCTAGTGGTCAGATTGAGACACCGCATCATTGAAACGCTCGCATGTTCCAATATCAGTAGATGACGATCAGAGTTTTTTTTTTCTCCCCCCTTAATGTCAGTTTTGAGCAGTTTTGCATCAACTACTGCAACGAGAAGCTGCAGCAGCTCTTCATCCAGCTCACCCTCAAGTCGGAGCAGGACGAGTACGAGACGGAAGGCATCGAGGTGCGTCCGGCCCGACGGCAACTCTGCCGGTCGACGACCCGAGTGACGTTGGATTTGTCGTTTGGAACGCGCAGTGGGAGCCGGTGCCCTTTTTCAACAATCAGATCATCTGTGACCTGGTGGAGGAGAAACATAGAGGAATCATCTCGTTATTGGTGAGGAGGATGACGCAAAACAAAAGAGAGGCCCGTCTAACGCTGGCCTCCTTGTGCAGGATGAAGAATGTTTACGTCCCGGAGAGGCCAGCGACCTCACGCTGTTGGAAAAGATGGAGGACACAATTGGCGGCCATCCTCATTTTGTCACGTAAGAAACTTCTTTCTGAGACTCGAGAGCAAACGCCGACGAGTTCGCCGTTTTCCGCAGACACAAATTGGCCGACCAGAAAACCAGAAAAACTCTGGCCAGAGGAGACTTCCGCCTCCTGCACTACGCCGGCGAGGTCACGTATCGCGTCGGAGGTGGGGAAAGCCTCCGTGGCGAGTTTGGCGTCCGCTGTGGCCCCGCCCATCATTAACATCTGATCCGTTTGCAGGATTTCTGGACAAAAACAACGATCTTCTGTACAGAAACGGAAAAGAGGTAAGTTAAGGGTGGGAAGTGGTACGTGGTGGCGCTTTTGGTTCAGATCCAGCTTCCTCTCTCCACTCAAGGTCATGCAACAATCCAAAAACGCCATCATCCAACACTGCTTCCCCCTCAGCGAGCCGGACCAAAAGAAAAGACCCGGAACCGTGAGAGAGCCGAGACGCCTTCTCCCATTTTTGGTTTTCCTTCTCCCGAGTGGGCGTTTTTTTTTGGGCGCAGGTGGCGACTCAGTTCAAGAGCAGCCTGGCGGGCTTGACTGAGATCCTGAGGAGCAAAGAGCCTTGGTACGTCCGCTGCGTCAAGCCCAATGAAGCCAAAGAGCCAGGTGAGGTCCGACGGCTAGCCAGGCCAGGCCAGGCGGCATCCATGGGGTTGACCGAACTGCCTCCCTCCCTCCAGGTCGCTTCGATGACGCCCTGGTGAGACACCAGGTCAAGTACTTGGGTCTGATGGAGCACCTGAGGGTGCGGCGGGCGGGCTTCGCCTACCGCCGCAAATACGAGATCTTCCTCCAGAGGTAAGCCGGCAAGGGCAAGTCAAAACTGACAAAATGAAAATCTGCCGACGTCGGCGGCAGGTACAAGCCCCTCTGCCCGGACACCTGGCCCAATTGGAGCGGCACGGCGGCCCAAGGCGTGCGAGTCCTCGTCCAGCACCTGCGATACAAACCCGACGAGTACAAAATGGGCCGGTAGGGAAACCCAGTCGCCTTTCGAGAGCCAGTCGAGCGACATCACGCGGCGCCCGCCTCGCTCCTTTCCAGGACCAAGATCTTCATCCGCCACCCGAGAACTCTGTTTGCCACCGAAGACGCTTTTCAAGTTTGCAAACACAAGCTCGGTGAGAATCGGCACCATTCTGGCTTTTTTTTGGTACCGTTTACCGGACCACTCGCCCGCCCCGCCGTGTGTCGCAGCGACCAGCATCCAGGCCAAGTACAGAGGCTACCACGTCAAAGGCGACTACCAGAAGCAGAAAGAAGCCGGTGGGTATTGTCGTGGCTTTTTTTTCTCCCGACTCTGACAAAGCGCTCGTGCAGCCACCAAGATCGAAAACTGCTGGCGAGGCCTGGCGGCCAGAAAGGAACGACAACAGAGGGAATGGGCCGTCGGGATCATCAAGAGGTACGGCCGCCGTCGAGCCCATAAACGTGGCCAAACGGGAGCCCGTTCTGCCGCGGCAGGTTCATCAAAGGATTCATGACCCGCCACCAACCGGGCGGCGCCGTCAACCGGGACTACCTGGCCTACGTGAGGCACAACTACCTGACCCGGCTGAAGGAGAACCTCCCCGAGACGCTGCTGAGCGCCGACTCGTGGCTCACCCCCCCGCCCGTCATGAAAGAGGTCTGCCGGCGGCCGCATTTGGCCCCGCCCCTCCGTCTCCTACGGTGCTTAGCCCCGCCCCTCCCACTTTGCAGGCGTCGATGTTCCTGAAGCAACTCTTCATTCGCCACATGGTGCGCAAATACGTGCGAGGAATTTCCCAGGAGAGGAAGGCGCAGGTACGTCCCGCTCTGGCATTTGCGCGTCGCCAAACGCCCAGCGTGATCTTTTGGGCTCGTCGTCGTCGGCAGCTGCTGCTGAAAGCGCAGACCAGCTCCATGTTCAAGGGCAGGAAGGAGAACTACCCGCTGAGCGTGCGCTCACCTTTCCTCCACACCAGAATAGGCAGGTCCAATTTGACGAGCCGTCGAATGACTCCCGCCGCCACCGTTAACGCTTCCATTTTGTCCTTCATCCGGGCTTTCCAGACATGAACGTGAAAGTGTTGCAGATGATGGAGCACGAGAACGTGAAGGTAAACTCGGGCGCCGTCTCAATGCTGGTGATTGCGCAACGGGGTTTTGACTCGCCGCCGGCAGTACGGCGTCCCGGTGGTGAAGTACGACCGCAACGGCTTTCGACCTCGTCCTCGCCAGCTGGTCTTCACCCGAGAAGCCGCCTACCTGCTGGACCGGGCCAAGATCAAGCAGAGGATCCGTTACGGCTCGCTGAAAGGTCCGATCGGAGCCGAGGGCCGCTCCTCCGGGAAGTGCTCTGGACGACGTGTTGTTTTGCCTCCAGGAGTTTCCGTGAGCAACCTGAGCGACAACGTCCTGATTCTGCACGTCACCTGCGATGACGTCAAGCAGAAGGTACAAGATGATCCTGTTGAGATTGACAATTTGGGGCTTTTCTGGAGTCTTTTTTTGCGGCAGGGGGATCTCGTTCTGCAGTGCGACTTCCTGTTCGAAGCCCTCACCAAGCTCAACGTCATCGTCGACAAGCGTGACTTCATCCGGGTGGTCCAGGGCAGGTACGTGGCGGAGGGGCGGGGCGGGGCTTTCACTGTCGTCCTAATCGAGTCCAATTTGAAATCCAGCGTGCGAATTGACATCCAGCATGGCAGGGAAGGCTTCGTGGATTTCAGGAGCGGTCACGAGTCGGCCGTCTACCGAGCCAAAAATGGACATTTGACTGTGGTAAAAAAATACAAATAAATTCCTAAATGAAGAAAAAATAAACACTCAGCGTCCTCCTCAGGAATCCACCAGCGCCAAATCCAGATGATTTGGGACGACGTCGCCCCCTGCCGGCAGATTTTGCAAACGGCCACGCTCACTCGAGAAACTTTTTTCCTTTTTTTTACTTGTTGCCACTTCATCTCATCCAACAGCATATTAACTGTTACTGCCAATATTTCACTCGAGGATTGAGTAAAAAAAAATATATTACAGCACACCATGTCAACGTTGTATTGGAAACTTTTGTCACTTGGTTGATGACAATAAAAGCAGACGCTTCTGAGATTTAATCATTGTAGGTTGAGTGCTGCCCTCTAGTGGCGCTCTCCTGGCTCTGCGGGTCCACACTTGACTTTTCCATCAAATAGCAGCAGCCTCACAATTATCAGCAGGTAGAGTAGTAGCCCTAAGCGTTCATGAAAAAGCCAAGACGGCTTTTTTTATGGCCATGGCCTCAGATTGATACGTGCCTATAAAAAGCTCACATAAAACTTGGAGTGGAGTCAAAGGTGCTCACGAGAGCAGTAAAAGACGCCCGTCGGCATGCAGCCGTGACTTTTTTTGTCTTGAGGAGAGTGGAATAAAAGCGGGCCAAAGTCCGGCCACGGCGCGACGCCAACCTCCGCCGAGCCTTCATCCAAAGCGTTATCTAAAGCCACGGACGGCCTTTAGTTGATGATTGAATGTCATCTGGAGCGGGCCGGCAGACTTTCGCTCACACAAAAGCCAAAAGATGCAAAAGTCTGTCGTCTTGGTTCTTCTCCTCTCGTGGATCAGCGGGACACTCGGTAAGCCGATCTTTTGTCACTTTACGTCCATCAGATTGTGATGGAGTTTGATTTTTGATTTTTTTTGCGTAGGCGAGTCGTGCGAGGGCAAATGCGGCCAACCGTCGGGGTCGTGTTGGTGCCGGCCCACGTGCGCGTCTCTGGACGACTGCTGTCCCGATTATCGGCAATTCTGCGTGGAATTCTCCCCGCAGTCGGGATCCATTTTGGGCGGCACCGATTTTCTCCTACTCCATGCGACTTTCAACCAAAGTTCTCAAATCCGCTGCAAGTACGACTTTGATGGCTCAAAAGCGAGGTGACCCCGAATGATCCGGGCGGCCTCCGCTTCTCCTTCAGGTTCGACGACCACATCGAGACGGACGGTTACGTGGACTCCAATGGGCGCGCTCACTGCGTCTCGCCCCTCCTCTACCAAAGCGGCTGGATTCCCGTGCAGGTCTCCTCGAATTTGGGCATCACCTTCAACAGAGCGGGCTCCTGGCTGGCGGGTACGTGAACGTCCCCGGTCCGGCGTCACGCATTGGGACCCCGGTGAATATTTTGCGTCCTGCGCAGTGCATACCGGCAAGTTGGACTCCAAGTTCAAGGCGGTTTTGGTGAACTCCACCAAGTGGCAGTACTACGGCACACCCGGGGTGGGCGGCGCCTTGCAGGTGACCTGGAACACCTCGCTGGTCCAAGCAAAGAGGGTCAACATTGAGCTGTGGGGCTACAGGGAGATTGGTAAGATGCACCATCTAATTGCTGGAACACCGTCCCTTTTTTGGACTTATACCGCATCTCTCCCCCCCCATGCAGGAAAGCCCTACTCAGAGCAATGGCGTGCCGAGTGGAGGTATCTTTACTCCCTGACCACGGATAGCGCCAACAACGGCAGCTTCACTTTTGTGCCTCAACCTTCAGCCAATTTCTCAAGTTGGGAACTCGGAGCGCTCCGGATCAGCTCGAGCGCAAACCCAAACGGTTTGGTGTACGTTCAAGTTTCTTCCGTATGTCATCAATCCATGTTATGCACATATTGATGATCTCGATCTAGCTAGCTTGCTAGCCGTTAGCCTATTGGGAAAATCAACACTTTCAAACTGACATGACGGCGAATAATCTAACGTTAGGAATGTGGAAGCGGCGTGGAGCGAGGACCACGCCCTGGCCTGGCACCTGGACGGCACGTTCCGTAACGACTCCGGGGCTTGGGCGCTGGACAAATGTTTAGCGTGGGACCTGCTGGAAAACGACCTGCCCAACTTCCAGGACGAAATCATCGACTGCCCCTGCACCCTGGCGCAGGCCCGGGCTGACACGGGAAGATTCCACGTAAGGCAAATTTCAAAGAAAATCCAGGCGCCGTTTATTTCTCTCTGGCTTTGCACATTCAGACGGATTACGGCTGCGATATGGAGAAAGGCAGCGTGTGCACGTACCACCCGGGCAGCATTCACTGCGTGAGGGCCGTACAAGCCAGGCAAGTCCGTTCCAAAAAATGCTCAGTTTCGAAAAGAAAACAAAAATCGGCTGACCTCGAACACGGCCTCCGCAGTCCCACGTACAGGGCGGGTCAGCAGTGTTGCTACGACAGCAGCGGCGCTCAGGTCCTGACGGCCGACTCCATCGGAGGGAGCACCCCGGACCGGGCCCACGACTGGGGCTCGCCCCCGTACCGCGCCCCCCCCCGGGTGCCGGGCCAGTCCCACTGGGTGTACGACGTCCTGAGCTTCTACTACTGCTGCCTGTGGTCTGACAACTGCCACTACTACTTCAAGCACAGAGGCTCCAGCGACTGTCGGCGCTACCGGCCTCCCGCCTCAGGTGGGGAAACAAAGCTTGACACCCTTTTTACATGAGCTCACATGATTCATGCGATTGAAACATAAAGATGGTTTGCTCATTCAGGACATTTAGGGGACAACATTGCTGAAAATTCCACCTTTTTAGAATACTGTACAATTTGGGATATTTACCTCCTACTTTCTCATTTGTTCACCAATTCAGAGCAAGATTATTATAGTTTTGATTTTCGTTCCTTTTTATTTTGCTTTGAGTAAATTCTAATTAGTTTTCAGGACAGCTCTGTTAGTTTTTAGATTTAGGTTTTTTTTTTGTTCAGTTTTAGTCAGAGTTTTGCTTCTTTTTTCTTGTACAGTGGAGACATGATGGAAAAGGTAAGCGCTCCTTACCTGGCGATACGTGTCGCAAACTCGTCGCTCAGGAGTGACGTCATCGGATGGCGCTTTTTTGATTGGCTGCTGCTATATGACGTTACTTCCGCCTGACGCAGATTGACGGCACTACAACTCCCAGACTCAAAAAACAAAGGACATCTTTGACATAGATATAGTTTTGGAAACGTCAAATGCAATATGTAAATGTTCCGTTTCTTTAAGCATTTTCATGTTTATCTAATTTCATTGCAAATGTTTTTCAATTTTAGTTTCAGCAGTTTGGTTAGTTTACTTAACCAATCAAACCATTTCCTACTTCAAATTCTTCAGCTTAGCTTAGCTTAGCTTCTATTCGTTAAACAATTACAAAATGATAAATGCAGTCCTATTCAAACGATGACTGCAACTGAAGTGCTTGAAATGAAACATGAAGTGCAGTTTGAACATTTACTGAAATTGAGTGATACTTTCACGTAGCACTAGAGGGCGCCCCCGTAGGACTTTTTGCGCCTCACTCGTCTCCGTTTGCACCCCCAGCGGTTGTGTTTGGAGATCCACATTTCATAACGTTCGACGGCGTCCGCTATTCTTTCAACGGCAAAGGCGAGTACACTTTGCTGACGTCTCCCGAAAAGCATCTGACGATCCAAGGCAGAACCGAGTCGGTCAACGGTAAGCCAAATACGGTGGAAAGCGCACTTCATGGAGATTTCATCACATTGATTTTCGCCACACAGAAAATGCCACCAAGCTGTCGTCCGTGGTCATGAGGGAAGCCACGTCGGACATCATCGAAGTGCGTCTGGTCGCCGCTGATGACAACCTACAAGTGCTGCAAAATCAAAAGCGGCTTCTGTTCAATGAGCAGAGCTGGATGGACCTGGATGGTGAGGAAAAACTACCTGAAGATAGCTGGGCTAAACAAAAGGCCAATGACAAAAAGGGGGGATTTTTGCAAATGCTAAATTGTGTCTTGTCAGGTGTGTTTGTGTTTTCGCCTTCGGGCGCCAACGTGACGGTGATGTTCCCCAGCGGCGCCGGCGTGGAGGTGCGTCTCCGCGGCGCTGCCGTTACGGCAACGGTGCTCCTGCCGGAAGAATTCCACAACGCCACGCGGGGATTGTTGGGCAACTTCAACGGGGCGGCCGACGACGACCTGCTTCCCGCCCGCGGCGGCTCGGCGGCCTACGCCGATAACGCCGAGGAGGTTTTCAACTTTGGGGCTAGCTGTGAGACAATCACTTCATCTTTGAAATGAAATTGACATAGATATTAGAATGATCAATGAAGCCGTTTGGAAAAATGGTGAATTCAAATGTATTGGATGATTGCATTCAATCATTTGTTGTTGAACCTTTGGGCCCATAAAATGGAAATATTTGTCCAATTTTACAAATGAACAAGAACTATTTCTATCGGGTCAAAAATTGGCGAAATATTTGTCAATTTTTTACAAGTACAATCATTTAATTACAAGTGGAGTTGTGAAATGTGAGTGTTGTTGTCTTGCAGGGGCTGTCTCCAACACATCCGCCTTGTTTACGTACGATTCCAAATACCTTTTGGACACCTTTTACAATTCTCCCAGACACGACCCCGATTTTATTCCAGCCTTTTCAGTCCCAGAGAATCCCGACGACCCGCTCTACAATATTGCTTCTGACATTTGCTCCGGAGACGACTCTCACTTCTGCAGGTATGAAGCCGGAAAAAGCATAAAACGGACAAAATTGGATTTGTTTTGTGTTTTCAAATCGAGGTTGAGGTTTCCTGTAAAAATGTTTTCATATCATGACCGGGGAGAAAATCTGCTGACGTCATGCTAACACGTCATGATTTTTTGCAGGTATGATATTTTGGTGGGTCGGAGTTTGGAGCTGGGAAAGGCCACCAAAGCCTCGTTCCGTGGTCACATTTCTCTTGTGGAAGACTTGAAGCCTGGTAAGGTATTTGCCAGAGAACAGTCAGGTCATCAATAAACATCAAAGCTTTAGCATCGGCATTCGTCGATAGTATCAAACACAATTAGCAGAAGGCTAAATCACATGCTAAGCTAAGGTCACTAAGTTTTGCATTCGCATTTTATCGCGTGAGGCTAATTGCTAAGCTAACAGCATTGCTAAGTTTTATATATATATATATATGCATGGCACGTTAGCATTAGCATGGGACAATGCAATCCAAGTGCGTCAGGGTGTTTTTGTTGATTGTCATTTGGACTTCCTGTACGCGCGCAGTGATTTCCTGCGGTTGGCTGGCGCCTCCCATTAACGGCAAGAAGGAGGGCACCACCTACCTGCAAGGGGCCACGGTGCGCCTGCTGTGCGACCACGGCTTCACGCTGCAAGGAGCGGCCCAGCGCACGTGCCAGGCGGACGGCACTTGGTCGGCGGGAGGCCAAACCCTTTGCGTTCCCAACGCTCCTACTAGTGCGTCCACGTGCGTGAAAACAAGGCTCGGCCGTTTGCATCAACTCGGTTTTGTCGACAGGTAACGACGCGGCCGTCATCGCCGGTTCTGTGGTCGGCGTTCTTCTGGGGGTGGCGCTAATAACAACGGGGGTCGTGCTCTGGACCAAGAAACGGTGAGGGTCGAGTGGCATGATTTGTGATGGGATGATCTGTTTGGTGTTTTGGTGTGTTTGCAGGTCGGGAAGGTCAGTGGGAATGAATGTCAATCTTTAACTGAGAGCGGGCCCTTCCTTCGTCATAGTCCAACCTTTGTCTTCACCAGTAGTACGACGGCTGAATTGTATTCTGCTGACATTGCGTAATGACTTCCAAATGTGAAAATAAATTCTTCAGTGCAGTTTTACTTTTGGCCACTCATTGAGCTATCTAGCTGTCCATCGTTAGCTATCTTGCCAGCTATCTGGTTATTGGGTTGAGAAAAGTGAGCGAGAATATTTGTGTGTGTATTTGAAATGACGTGTTTAGATACTTGTATTACTTTGATGAGGTATTTGATGTCTATTTCCACCTCCTACTTCTCCATCTTCACACCTATCCGCCATCACGAGAGTAAATTGAGCGCGTGCGAGTGTTGGTTGCGCGGTGTCTCTTTAAGGGAAGGGGGAGTGGAAGAAAAGCGGGACCAAAAAAAGAAAAAGACAGAGAGAGAGGGTTGAGGAGATGAATAGAAGGCACGAGAAGCACCTACCATGACCAAGTGCGCTGTAAATGTAGGACACACATCCGAGCCTTCGAGCGGCGTCACATCGGGACGCCTGGGCACCATGTCCGGACTCGCCTCCCGCCACCGGCCCGCCGCCGCCGCCGCCGCAAGCGCCTCTGCAAGCGCCACCGCAAGCGCCACCGCCGTCCTCCAGGCGAGCGTGGCAACCGTCACCCGGGGAAAGGCTGCCTCCTCTCCGGTGCCACAAAATTACATCACATCTTTCCGCGATTATCAATGGTAGGCATTGCGTAATTGCCTCCCCCTCCCCCTTGCTCCGTATTATTATTATTATTATTTTATATTTGTCACCCCCGCCCCCCTAACCCACCCCCCCTCTCCGCCCGCCTCTGGAGAATCACGGCGGCCTTTGGTTTTGCATTGATTGGCTGGAGGATGCCCTTTTCCCGGCCAAAAAGGACTCGCAGCCCGCGTTGAGCGGAGCTGCAGGATGCGCGTGAGGCCGGCGGCGGACGTGTGCTGCATTTGCGGACGTCGGACACAAGGAGAGCGGGCCTGCTGCGCCGGCGGGCCGCTCCAGCTCCAGCTCCAGCTCCAGCTCCAGCTCCTCCTCCTCCTCCTCCTCCTGCAGCGGCGGCGGCGGCAGAAGCGCGGTTCCTCTTCGGCTCCTCCTCTGCTCCTCGTCCCCCCTCCGCAGTGCAGGAGCATGCTGCCGGCGTGAAGAAGGGATGAGGCCGCGCACGGGGACTCCAGCGGGCCACAGCTGCGGCCTTCTTCTCACCACAGCCGGCGGCAGCCAAGCCACTGCGAACGCAACACCGCCACCGTCACATCAGCATCTTTGGTACTTGCCACTCACTCTTCGTCCGTCGATTGCATGAACAACAAGAACAAGAACAGGGGGGGGGGGGGGGGGGAGGGGGAGAAGTGTAATGCGCGTGCATGTGCGTGTGTGAAAGGGGAGGAGGAGGGGGGAGGGCGCACGCTCACGCGTTATGCGATGACTACATCCATCCGTAGTCATGGCAACCACATCCTGTTAATGGATGTTATTTTCCCCCTCCTCCTCACTCACCTCCTTAAAAAATCGACTCACGCTGTTCAAATGAATTTGAGATTGAAGAAAAAATGACCTGCAAATGAAAAGGTGGTTGCAAAAGTGTGCACACCTTCCAACAAACTGCCAGCATTTCAAGTCCAAATAAATTTGCAGGTCATCAGGCAGATCCAGGAGCATGAGCAGAACTTTGAGCTGCGGGAGCAGATGTCTGGCTACAAGCGCATGCGGCGGCAGCACCAGAAGCAGCTGATCGCCCTGGAGAACAGGCTCAAGGCCGAGATGGACGAGCACAGGTTGAGGCTGCACAAAGACTTGGAGACGCAGGCCAACGGCACGTACGCCGAGCTGGAGCGGCTGGCCAAGCGCCACGCCTCTCAGACCGACAAAGAGGTACGGCCCGCCGTCCGTCGCCACAACGCCCACCGTAGCCATGGATGCCTCCCGGCAGATGAAGTCGGTGGCGGCGGAGGAGAGGCGCATCCAGCAGCAGATCGCGGCTCAGCAGAAGAAGGAGCTGACGTCCTTCTTGGAGAGCCAGAAGAGAGAGTACCGACTCTGCAAGGACAAAATCAAAGAGGTGAAAGAAGAATTGCTGGACAAAATTCATTTTTTGAAAACTGAAACCATCCGCCGATCTAGCGCCGATCACTAATCGGCCTGAATTCGCAGGAGATGAGCGAAGACCCGTGCACCCCGAAAGAGGAGAAGCAAGAGCGTCTTTCGCGCCACAAGGAGACCATTCAGCGCTCGCAGGCCGAGGAGGAAGCCGACCTGCTGGCGCAGCAGCGGCTCGTCTACGAGCGAAGCTGCCGGGCCCTCAAGCGCCGAAGTCTGCTCAGGAAGCACGACTTTGAGCAGGAGCAACTCCGAGAGGTGAGCGCCTCTGTCCGTGGCACGGCGCAAATCCAAAATGTCCTCGCCTCTCCCCAGGAGCTGAACAAGAAGAGGAGCCAGAAGGAGATGGAGCACGCCCTGATGATCCGCCAGGACGAGGCCACCCAGGACCTGGAGCAGCGGCATCTTCACGTGCTCCACAAGCTGCGCGTGGAGCTGATGCGGCTGCAGCACCAGACCGAGCTGGAGAACCAGGAGGAGTACAACAGCCGAAGGCAGCACGAGCTCCTGCGCAAACACGCCCTGGAGCACAGGCAGCAGCCCAGAGACCTCAAGGTCACCTTTGAAAAAGTGAAAAAAAAAGAGCACGAAAGGATGAATTGAATTTGCGCCTCCGTCCTCAGGCGCTGGAGCTGCAGATCAAGAAGCAGTTCCAGGACACGTGCAAGGTTCAGAACAAGCAGTACAAAGCTCTGCGCAACCACCAGCTGGAGGTCTCGCCCAAAGCGGAGCACAAGAGTCTCCTCAAGGGGCTGAAGGAGGAGCAGACCCGCAAGCTGGCCGTGCTGGCCGAGCAGTACGAGCACTCCATCAACCAGATGACCGCCTCGCAAGCGGTACGCGCCGCGCCGCCGTGCCGTGACCAAACTAGCCTCCGTGCTAACAGCGTGATAAAGCCATATTGCCGTTATGCAGATGAGGCTGGAGGCGGAGCAAGAGGCCGAGTGCGAGGCCTTGAAGCAGCAGCTGAAGCAGGAGATGGAGCTGCTGGACGCCTACCAGAGGAAGACCAAGTCCCAGATGGAGAGCCAACACCAGCGAGAGCTGCAGAAGCTGGAGCAGAAGGTCTCCATCCGCCGGGCCCACCTGGAGCAGAAGATGGAGGAGGAGCTTTCGGCTCTGCAGAAGGATCGCAGCGAGAGGATCAAAACTCTGCTGGAGCGCCAGGAGCGAGAGATTTTGTCCTTTGACAGCGAGACTCGCATCCTGGGCTTCGGGAGTCTGGGATCTTTGGACTTGTTCCTCAAGGACGACAACAGATGAAAGCGGACCAGCCGGCGGCCACCTTTTCCTTCCTTCCTTCCTTCCTTCCTTCCTTCCTTCCTTCCTTCCTTCCTTCCTTCCTTCCTTCCTTCCTTCACGCCGGAAGCCGAGCGGATCCGGCCACTCGCCGTCTGGGGATTAGTCGCCCCCCCCCCTTGGTCTGGATTTTTGGTATCAAGTGAATAATTCAGGAAATTTTTTGCTAAAATGGGCACTTTGATATGTTTTAGTGGAACTCCATGGTGTGTGCGTGTGTGTAGAGAAGGGGTGGGCAAAGCGTGGCCCGGGCGGGGGTCAACGGGGCCAAATCTCTTCTGGAATCGGGCCCGCAGTGGGCCAAATGACTTTTTTTTTGGGGGGGGGGGGATGACGTCATTGTAAAGTGCTGTTTTTCCCAACGGCACAATCCAGATCTTCTTCTGAGGCCAATTGTCATCAAAGAGTCCAAATGTTAGATCCACTTTTGATTTTTGACCTCTTTGCGGTTGAGCACAAATCCTTTGCCCACCCCGACGCCCGGGACATGCTGGAATGTGAGCTGACCACACCCACGACACCTCCCCGTGACGCTCTTCTTTTCCTTCTTCTGGTTCTGGTTCTCCTTCTTCCTGTTTTCTTTGTCTTCTCGTCATCTTCTTGTCTATCTTCTTCTGGTTCTTCATCTGATTTTTCTTCTTCTGCTCGTCCTTCTTTGTCTGAAGCTGCTTTCTTTTTTTTTTCTTCTACTTCTCGTTGTTTTTCCGGAATGTGAACGTCGGCGTGGCGGCGTCGTGGCTTTTCTCATTGCATGCACTTTATTAGGGACACGTGACGCATGGCTCCGTTTGTAAATAAAGTGGCTGTCAGGAGAATTTTTAGGTTGCCCCGCCCCTCGCCCCTCGCCCCCCCCAAGCTATGATGGATTCACATCTGCCTTTGTTTGAGTTGTCGTGCCTTTTCTCCAAATTTGATTTGCTGTTCTTTTGTGTCATCCGACGTGTTGTCCACGACCAATGGTGACAATTGTGCTGTTTTTTTGATATCAAATCAATATTTGTACTTGAGCATAGAGTTAGGACACGCCCACCCCAACCCGTCTATTTACTCACGTGACGGAGCTTACAAGTTTTTTCTTTTTTTTCGGGATCGTGTAGTTGTGAGACTCTATCGTGACGGCGGACGGAACAACACACACACACACACACACACACACACACACACACACGCACACACACGAGCCAGATTTGCAATTAGGATGATGACGGACACTTTTCATGAGAAGGCAAAGTTGAGTGAGAGTTTTGATTTTCAGTCACGGGTGGATTCCTGTGGAAAGCGCAGAATGTTACAACAGTTGTGTCGCAATATTTGCCGTGACTGAGCAGCTTGCACAATTTCCATTTGGTTGGACCAACCGATCGTTTGGTGCTTCATTTCTTACGCCACTTTTAGCCTTGTCCACGCTCTCGCCGTCAACGACACGGACAGATTGAGCCAATGACACTTTTTTTCCAACTCATTCAGTGCCATCGACGGTTATAGACGTCAACGATAGTAACTGGGTGGGCTTCGGCGGGCCAACTCCATTTCTGGTGCTTTTGCAGGCAACAGTTTTTGGTCCTCAACTAAATCTGGGGCCTATAGTGCACATGTGATTTGGACTTGGACCTCCCAGAAGACAGACACTACTTACATGGATTGGCTTGCACTTTGATTCCGTCTTTATCTCCGTCGTCGAGGTTGCCTAAAGACAGAGAAGCAAACCCGAATTAGAAAAAAAATAGTAGTGCAACAGTGGTCCAGGTCCAAATATCCCGTGCACGTTGAACCAATAGCAGGTTTTAGCATCGGGCCAATAGCGATATCGGGTAGTCCGGGACGCTGCCGATACCGGACACCGATACTTAAAGCAAAGTTGAGTTAGTCCTCCTCGGCAGTAGTTGGCGCTATCCTAATTGACACATTGACAGTGAGTGCAATAGAGGACTGCCCCCCTAGAGGCTGAAACTGGAACTCCACCTTGATTTGTCAAAAATGGAGTTGGGTTCTCAGCGCCTCCAATGATTCTTGATTTCATGTGCTGGTCTTGACTTGAATAAGAAGAAAAGAAATTTGAACCACCCCGAAGGCAATAGAAATGAATCAGTCTGAGCCTCGATTGAGCTAAAAAAAAAAAAATCATTTTCACAATACGGTGATGATGATGATGATGATGATGATGATGTTCCTGGTATGCAGTAAGGCCTTTTTTTTTTTTACACGTGCAAGCGAAGCCCTCGCAAGTCCGAAAAGTGCTACGAGGTTCATTCGGTGTCTTCAAATGACAACACACACATACACAAAACACACACACACACACATATATAAAAGTGCAAAAACCAAGAAAAGGCTTGGCCGAGTGCTTCAGAAGCATTCCCGACTTAGCCGATTGCGCTGCGAAATGATTTGAATGATGATTTTCCTGACAAAGATGATTTGGATTTTGATCATGTGTGTTTCTAGAAACGTGTGTTTAGTTAGAACTTAAATATGAGGACGGATAAAGGGGAAGGAGCCCGGGGCGGCCCTTTCCTGTGTGGTTCCAACACAAAATAAAAGACTTTCTGTTCAGCTCTTTGTCATTTTGATATTTGATGACAAAGGCAGAAAATAAAGCCTTTAAAAATACTTTTTGGATGATATGTTTGGCCTAAAATATTATCAGTTACAATTTGTTCAAAATAAATACATTTGATTTCATTGAAATAGTTTGAAGAATTGTAGATTTAAAAAAGGGATTTTTTAAAAATATAAAATAAGATTATTTAAAACTCATCATAATATTGATCATTTAACGTTGAAAAATGTGTTTATTATGTCCAATCAGAAAACTCTCAAAGATAAAGGTTATATTTGATTGATAATAATTCATATCAATGATTAAAATTCATATGAAAACTCATTTATCATTCATTTTAAATGATGTACATTTTGAAAAAGGGACATGAACATTCTGAAGTTAAAATATGTAATAAATACATTTGAATTCAACAAAAGAATACATCATATTTTTGCCATTTGAATGAAAGCCAGCATGGCAAGCGCATCATATTAGTCATTCAACATTTTCCAACTGATATCATCAATTTACGTCACGGGAAGAGCGGAAGTGACCGATGAGGTGTTGACCACCACCATTACACGTTCAAGTCCCCCCCCCCCCTCCTCCTCCTCCCATCAAAAAAAAAATCAAGATTGCATAATATGCCATCTTGCCACGCAGGTCGCTTCCTCATTGGCCGAGTCACGATGAAACGGCGGCGGGCGCTCTAACGTGACCTCAGCCTGACGCTGACGGCCGTGTCCTCATCGTCGCACAAACAAGTTGAAGATTGAGAAAGAAGCATTCCGCCGTTTCCTCTTAACAATGCTCACCCCAAAAAAAAAAAAAAAAAAGAAACGGGGAGGAACACCCGTTTTTCTTTTGTCCTGAAAACACAAATGATCCATCATCATTTGACCAGGCCACGCCTGGACGTGACCCGGCGGGCATGTACGGGCATTGCCCCCACCCCTCCCTCACCCTGTCAATCAAGTTCCATACAAATCACAGGCAAAAGGCCGCATCAGCATCAAGCGAGGAGGAAATTCGGGGAAATTTGGTTGCCTCACAAAAAGCTTTCACGTCACTTCCCGAGATGACAAATATACCCTTTGCGAGCACTTCTTTAAAAAAACACAAGTTGGCCCAGGCGCCACATGAAGACCACGCGCCTGCCGGAGCGCCGCCGACGCTGACCGGCGTGGTGGCAAAAGTGACCCCAGCCACGCTTGTCGTTGCCTGGAGGAGAATGATCGACGGACGCCCGCTTTGGACGGCCACACCGACAAGTAAGACCTTTCGTCCGACAGGTTGAAAAGACACACAGACAGACGGATCCAAAAGATGACACGCGCTCGCTACCTGTCTGTCTCTCCAGCATTGCTCGCCTTCCTGCTGCTCCTGCTGTCCACCCATCAGGCATCCTCGGGCAGAAGTCACCAGTGCTCCGACTCGCTCCAACGGATTTTAAAGGTGACCAGACTGGCGCAGAAGGAATCCGCCGACCTCATCAAAACCTACGTGAGTCCCCCAATCTCTGCTTGAGGTTGGCTGTCCTTTCTTAAGCGCGTTTTTCCTTCCAGAAAGCCTCCCAAGGGGACATGTCGGAGATCCTCTGCCAGGCGTCCTTCCAGGACATCCCCGAGCCCGCCATTTCCGGCCTGGAGCATTCCGAGCGGCTGGAGAGCCTCCTGGAGCGCCTGCGGGCTTTCCTGCCGCACCTGAAACACGTCTACGAGCAGCAAGCCGACCTCCAGGCCCCCGGTAGTCCGGTTCTGGTTCAGCTGGGCCACGTGGGCCAACGCGGCCGGGACTTGGGAGCCCTGGTGGGGACCTTCTACCGGAACACCTTCCCCAACCTGCAGGAGCCGGCCGAGGGGCCCGTGGTCCCGGAGCTGCCGGCCCAGAACGTGTTCCAGCAGAAGGTCTACGGCTGCGTGGTGGTCAAGACCTACAGGGAGTTCTTGGGCAACGCTGCTCGGGAGCTCAGGAGCCTCAGGGGCAAAGTGTGCAGAGGCAGGAGGGCATTCAAGTGACACCAGAAAGACCTCGGAGGAACTCGGGCCTATTTATGATATTTATATTTAATATTTATGACATAAACGCTGGGAAATTGGCGCACTGGGACCAGGAAATGGACTTGGATTGTAGCGCGGATGTTGGAACCTGGCCCAGCAGCTCAATAAAAAGAAGAAAAACCAAATTGACATTTGAAGATGTGTTGGCTAAACGGGTGAGGAAGAAGGCGTCCGTCATGTGTTGTACCCGACGGTGTCCAAAAAGAAAATCAGGAAGCGTCCGGAGACGTCTGACTGCGTGACGTTACCACGTCTGGTCGCCGGCGCCGTTATTTTGGAGCAATCAGGCGACCATTCCTCATGCTTGGCCGTCCCCGATGTAGGTCGCCCGTTGTGGGCGTGACGTAAGAGGTGCAGTGCAGGCAGGCCCTGTCTGGAAACTGGAAGTGGGCCTGCTGAATCAAGTTCCCTTTAATAACAACTGGCTGTTATTTCAAGAAGCGCAAGCTCAACGGGGCAAAAGTCAGTTTCGGGAAATGCAACTTCGTGATTGATGAGCAACATGAAAAGTATGTCGAGAACCATTTTGACGTGAGGAGGTTATGATTTGACCCAAGTGCCACCACGTGCATTTCGTGTTTAATCCAGCAGATGGCAGCAGACGACAAGTCCTCATGGCCACTTCCCATTCGAGTGACAAAAAGCCCACTTTGGCCTGCTTGCAAGTCGATTCCTTTGTCCTTTTTCCTTGTTTCCTTACCTCCATCCTTCCTCCCTTTGTGAAATCATTTCGATCTACTTTGGACCCAGTCGATGAAACAATCTGCACAATCATTATGTGAATCGTTTTATTACATACAACTCAAGTGGATTTGATTGTGGAAAAATATTTATTCCATACAGACGTCTGTGTGATCTTTGTCATATTCTTATCATTGCACTTTATATTTAAGAGTCAATAAAAAACATATATATATATTTTTTTTATACAGCTCGTATTGGATCTCATTAGCGCCGTGTTGATTGTTGGTTGAAGACAAGCGTGTAATCCCAAAGAGACGAACGAACGAATGTGTCAGTGCTTCTTCGATTGTTGCCATTTGTCAAAAATAAAAGAGCTTTTACTCACATGATGTCAGTTGCCCATTGTTCCTAAAGCAAGAGAGCATTTGTCCCATGATGTTGACCATCCTGGTCAGTAGCACACCGTGGACGCATTCATATTCAAAAAGCGAACGTTCATCTTGGCTTCGATCTCAAAGCTGTTCAGCAGCTGATCAAAAGACACAAACAAACATTTACGGCGCTTGACGCTTTGGACGGGTCCATTCCCATCGTCACCACGGCTCACCTTAAGGAAGTGCTCGAACGTGATGCCCTCGTAGAACTCATCGGGCTCCTGCCGGTAACGGACGGAAAATTGACCACCACAGGAGGAGCGTCACCCTCGGCGGGATCGGGCCCAACGTACCATGTGACCCATGGATATGGCCGCCACCTCCAACATGGCGGCGTCGGCGATGCTGTCGGCCGCTTCCTTGCTGATGTGCGCGCTGCGAGAGAGCAGCTCCTCCACCACCTGCGCACGCGAGTCCGCCTTTGAGTCGGGGGTCAAAGTAACACGCCGTAAAACACGCTCGACTCACATGTCGGTACTCTTCCAGGGTTATGGTTCCGTCGTTGTCCGTGTCGTGCATGTTGAATAAAACTGCATGGAAAAAACATTTGAGGAACCGTTGACAAATCCAAAGCAAAGAGTCAGCGCACATCTGAGCTTCTCTGTACGGACGCTATCCCGCTCCTCGTCCGTCATGCTGAGGGGCGGCGGTTTGAAGTGGGACATGACCACCACAAAGTCCTCCAGGTGGATCTCCTCCATCCGGCCCTCGCCGGGCGGGATCAAATTCCTGGAAAAATGAGAAAAGGAGTTCTCGAATTTGTCCGGAAAGTTTGAATGAGTGTAGGAATGTGCAAGGAAAAGAAAAAAAAGTTTGCTGCAGAGCAACATCAAATGCTGAGGCGTCACGGCTTGGCACCTCCTGTCAAAGAAGGCTTCTATGATCTGCACTCGGATGGGATTACAGCCCAGATCGTGGATGGCGTTGAAGTGTTCTCTCCTGGAGCAGACAACACACACACACACACACACACCGGAAGAAAAAAAGAAAAAAAAAAAAAAAGTCAACGGCCAGCAGTCCAGGATTCCCACAAGGCTTCTGTCATGCTGAAAGTTGAGTTGCAGTCTGTTGGGCAGCTTTGGAACTTCCATCACACAAAAAGAATTGAAAGTACCGCAGGGTGTCTTCATTGTGGCTCAGCTGCTTGAATCTTTTGTGGAGAACGCCAATCTGCTCACAAGTGACTGGAAACATACAAGCACAGCATTGACTTGGCAACAAAATTGTCATTTTTGGATTTAATTCGCAATTGACGGAAAAAAAAACACCGACTGAACAATAGCAACAAGGAGAACAAACGAGATGCAAATCAAATCCAGGATGAGGTGAATTCGAGCGTCCCCTAGTGGCCAAGACGCACACAACAGAAGGAGCCGCACAATGAATTCAATAAAGCCTGAAATAAAGGCACAAAGAAGCCTCGGACATAATCTACAAGAACTCTTGCGTCTAACGTTTCATTTGATGCAATAGAGTTCGGTTACACTGCAATTTTTAATTATTTACGAGTCAACCGAGCTAGCCCAGCACACTTTTATTATGCATGACAGAAATTTTGGTGACGAAAATATTAGGCACGCACCTCGATGATGGCTTTTTTATCCTCATTCCATTGAGCGACTGTGCCTAATTAAGTGTCTCAAAAGTTTTTGGGTGTCGCAAGCAATAGAAATACTCACAGCCTGTCTTTTCCGCCAGTTGTCTGTGCTCGGGAGGACCAGATAGTGACTGCCAAATTCCCATCTCGTCCACAGATCAGTTCAAAAATAAAATTCAAAAAAGTTTCCCTGGACGGTGGTAGCTGTATTTGTAGTTGTGGTAGATCGACGCCTCCCTCCCTTCCCAGCTAGCTGTAAGCTCGAGTGAACATGTTTGCGAAGCACCTGAATGCCGTTGGCACAAAAACGACAAGAGCCTTCATCTCGAGGAGCAAGCAGGACTTCCGTGATCAGCATCTGTGACGTCACGCGTGCAGCCTTCCACTACTTTGACAGTTGTTTACATTGTATTCGACACCAGTCACGTGAGTGCAAAACAAATCAATAAATACGTATGCTCTTCGGCTCTTTTTAAAAAACAAATTGTTGATATTTTTGTGCAGTAATGATCTGATTTGTTACAGGTGTGCCCAGCAGGGGCAGAAAGATTGACTGATCACACGGAAGTAGAAAAAGGAGACAACAATGGAAAGAAAGACGGTAAGAGGAATCCAAATCCCAATTGTTTAGTTCTCACATGTTTGAGCTAGTTGGCAGTGGAATTCAAATACAGCAAAAGCCCCAGATAGCATAGAAAAAAACATTTCAAATATGAACAGGTTGCGAAATGGCTGATCATAAACTCAGTGTCAGCATTGCGGTTCAGACAGGTTGTGTGTCATTGCCAATGTGCTTTGCTGCCCTTGGCCCCGTTGTAAAATACCTTCTGCAAACAGGGTGTGGACTTTAACACAGGTTTCAACAATGTCTGTTGACAACAACAACAAAAAAAAGCAACACAAAGGCCTCCAAGCCTTCTCATGTGTCGCCTTGTTGGTGATATAGTTCATATTTCTGACCACATGTATTTGATTATTTTAGCGCTGGTGGAGCAAATAGGTCGTTTGGACTCTGGGCTGGCTGGTAATTCTGCTGCCAAAGCACGTTTGGATCCTTATCAAGTCTTGGGTTGCGCCAAGCAACTTCTTTATTATACCTTTGTCTTTCTGGTCTTGCCGGTTTGTTTTTGTCAACGAACAGATCAGGTCTTAACGGAATGCCAACGGGCAGATAGCCTCACATCTGTTTTGCAGCGCTGCCAAAGGCAGCTGTCACTCCAAAATGGAAAAGTGTGACGACGCTCTCATTAGCATTCGCCAAGTGACATAGCGCTTCTGATTAAAGCTTGATGTCTTACTCGTAGCCGTCGGATTGCCCTCACCCAAATTGAAATTGCTGCGAGCGACACGGCCTCGCAACATGGCGGCCGTAACAGCCAATCAGGAACGTGTTGTTACACCAGACAAATGACTTTCCCGCTCACCCCAGAGCCAGAGCCAGAGCCAGAGCCAGAGCCAGAGCCAGAGCCAGAGCCAGAGCCAGAGCCAGAGCCAGAGCCAGAGCCAGAGCCAGAGCCAGAGCCAGAGCCAGAGCCAGCTCCTTTTCAGTGACGGCTGCTTGGATCACCAATTGGAGTTTTGAAAAACAAAGACCTCCCTTTGTATGCTAATTTCATACTAGCATTATTTGATTGATGCCGTTGGTCCTCCACCATCAATCTATCTTCAAACGGGGAAAACAAAGCGTGTCCTTGATCCGCTCTTCCTCGCGATATCGCTCGCCTTCACCTTTGCGCCTTTGTGTGACGACAAGCCGTGCCGGGAATCGATTTGCAGGAGAAAAACGTGTTTACGCCGGGAAACGACAGAAGGGGACGGTCAAGGAGAAGCGTGCGAGGCGGGGGGGGGGCGAGAAGTCGACGGGGCGCCGCCGCAGAAGACATCTGCTCACGTCGAAGGAAAAAAAAAAAGATGTCCTAAGGGGGTCGCGTCCTTCTCACCTGCTTCGCGCTTCACCGAGTCTGACACCCTGACATTTTTTACACAAGCGCTTCCAACTCCTTTAAAGCTTTGTATTTCTTCAATTGTCAAGTTGCAAGAACACCAATCATATTTCTCTCATGAGAATCGGCAGGTGCGCCTCTGGTCGGGTCGCGCGCGTCATTAAGAATTGCGTCTCGGCGGGAAAGGAAAAACAGTCATAAATCAGCCGCTCTACGCGCTCGTGAAGAAGAATCACGGCCCGTTTAATGGCAATAAAATGCCGCTTCCCGCTTTGTGCGCCGCGATGACACAAAGTCGAGCCAACGTGCAATTATTCCTCCACGCGCGTGACAAGCCGCTATGTATCACTCCTTAAAACTCCACTTGCGGGCTAATTAAGCCGATTGCGCGCGCGTTTATCAATTGGTCATTGGCTGTTTCCCAATGTTCATGACGGTCATCGCTTTGGAGGCCACCCGCTTCTCAAATAAACGCGGCCAATCCAAACGCATGTCGGGAAACGATCTGATGAGAAATGCTTGCGAGCAAGGTTGAAATTGCTAGTCGTCTCACGGCGTGCCACATCTCGTGTGGGAGTTTGCCCTTAAGACGGACAGACAGAGGGACGGAGCGACCTGCGGCGTCGAAGGGCACGCGGACCTTGTTAAACAAATGGATCCGAGCGGAACGTTCTGCTTCGCGCCACACTTTTGCCCCCCCTGTGTCGAGTCCCATTTCTCAATACAATTATCTAAATGCCGAGTCCAAATAAAAGGCCCGCTGTGCGAAAATGGAGACTTTTAAGTTGATTTCACGGTGACTGCTGCAAAGGTCACGTCCGGGAAAGACAAAAAAACCTTTCCGGCCGGGAATATTATTGCAGAAGGCAAAAAAAAAAGATGTAGATGCAGGCTATGTAAGGGACACCTTTGGCCCACCTTTGGCCCACCAGCCTTACTTTTCCCACCCCTACGACCCGCACCCTTTAGATTCTGTAAAATATGCTTTTTTTTTCTCTCCATCTCGAATGAAAATATTCCAGTCGAGGATGAGGCGTGACGCGCATACACATTGAGCGGGAACATCTGCCTGGACCGAGACGGGCGGCGGGGCGCAATTAAGGATGGTGGCCGTTCCCTCGGGGGGCGCGGCGTCCTGGCACCCCAAATTGCTCTCAATTGAGATTGCTGCAACAGTGCAAGGTGACTCATATCAGAAGATGTGCAAAAGCTCACTTTTGGTATTCATAATCCAAATGCGCTTTGCTCCTCTTGAAGATTTCTGTTGTCCTCTTTGTTTTTGTCTCCTGCATCCCATCTGTCCAGAATTAATGTGTGCTGTTGACACAATGGCAGTTTTTTTTTTTTTTTTTTGGTAGCGCCGTGTCATCTTGAGCTACGAGGCGGCGCCGTCCGCCGCCGGCCGTCATCTTTATCGGCAAGGTCAACCAATTGCTGATGGCCCTTTCACGACTGTCAGGTCCGGGTCCTCACGCCGGCGACGGCGAGTGGGATTGATGAGGATTTAGTGGTGGTTGAGGGTGCGGCGTTGACAAATTTGACAGAAAAATGTCCAAACCAAAGGTTAGGCGGAAAGCATCAGCTCGATGAGACTTTATTTATATTCCCTGAGCTCAATAGGTTGGTAGCAGCAATATTAATAAAGATGCGGTGGATAGAAAAAGTCTACGCACCCCTGTTGAAACTTCAAAAAAATAAGAACATGTTTTTTCCCACCATATATGTCCAACTAAATTCAAGAGTAATAAAAATATTCATGTTGCATAAGTGTACACACCCTCACGTTAAATCACGCGCCTGCTCCGATTAAGAACACGTTTTTTCCCACCATTAATGTGACCTATATGTCCAACTAAATTCAAGAGTAATAAAAATATTCATGTGGCATAAGTGTACACACCCTCACGTTAAATCACACGCCAGCTCCGATTGACGTCATTTCAGATGATGCTTTTGCTGACTTTTAGCTTTGCTTGCTTGCAGAAGCCTGAAGATTGCGCACGTCAGCGATGCCCCGCCGTGTCGTCCTGTGCCGTTGCAGGTAGGTCAAAAAGTCTTTGCGTCCCATCTGTGGTTTGACCTCATTAAAACTCCTTGCACGTCGTATCTTCTCGGCTCACTGTATCAGAATCCGATTTCTTTTGTTAACCTTGCGAGAGGTGGCGTTTCCCTTTGAATTGTTTACCGGGGCGGTTATCATTCTGCCCGAGCCGTCGATCCAAAATGGCGTCGAGCCGCAGTCATCCATCACGCATCGTCTCAACTCTTGACAGGCACGTGCGCTTAAAGCTTCGCCGAGCCACTCTGGGGACGAGCAAATCCAAAAGCGCCGGGCTGTTTTTTATTTTATTTTTTATGAAAGGCCGGCCAATTAGATTTGGACGGCAGACTTGTTGTCCAGACAGCGGCACTTGAGCTTTTCCATCCCGCTTAAGTCTATAAACCATCAAATTCTTATTTTAGCTCAATCGTGCAGAAAACGAACATGACTTTTTTTTTTTCTTTTTCTATATTCTTCTTTCATAAGAGTTTGTTTTATTTCTCTCTAACCTTTTCACGGCTTGGGCTGGAGCCTTTCCTTCCCGCAGAGTCTCAATAACTCATCTTTTGTGGCAATTCTGCTCTTTGCATGGCCCATTAAAAAGCTCCACTGGAGGAGTTTATCGTGCAAGGACGAGGACAAATTAGCTGCGGAAGCCGTTTGCGCCGCCTGGCTATTCAAACTTGGGTCGGCGGGCCGGGCGTTGACCAGAATCCCGCTAATCCCGGCTCATTCCCGCGAGCTGGTCTCAGCGGATTTGCTTGAGCGCTTTTTGAGAAAGCTCCAATTTGATAAGGTCAACTTGGAGTTTGTCTGGTACAAGCGTTATCACAAAGCAACCCCCGAGAAGTCATCGTCGACGGCTGAACGGAGATAAACTTTGAGGATTTTTCAAAATTCAAAAAAAAAAGTCCCGCTGTCTCACTGTTTTTGCGATAAGCCGTTTTTATATGCTTACAATTGTGGCTTTGTTTGGACCGGCGGGCGCTTCCCACGTGGTCCCGTTTCTTATCTAAAGGCGGCAGCCGCCGTCTTTGATTCCTCTGACGTTGCGTCACCTTCCAGGCAATAAAACGACGACACCGTTAAAAAAAAAAAAAAAAATGAGCGGCGTGTCTGTTTTGGCGTATTTGCTGTGAATGAGCTATGAATAATTTTTCATTTTCAAGTGAAGCCCAAGCGTGTCTGCCACGGCGAGAGGCCAAAACAAATCCACTTCATCTCAATTGGCAATATGGTGTTGACCGACATGATTGAATTTTTGGGGGAATCGTCACACACGGGGGGAGATTTTTTATTTATTTATTTTTTTCTTGTCAGTGAAGCGTGCGACAGCAATCTGAAGGCTTTCAGGCAGGGCAAGCGGCTCTTAAAAACAGCCGACTCCACTCGCCATCATCTCGGAGAGACATCTTTGATGGCTTGGAATCATCCCTCGGTCGCTCCAATACGTGTCAGGGCAGGATAATTGCCAGAGCTTATCTTTCCGAGCGAGACGAGCAGGTACCTTCGGAAATGCAAATTGGAAATTGATGTCATGGCGGATCGCAAATGCAGTTTTGCATTGTTATTCATTGAAAGGCTCGCTCGCTCGCTCTCAAAAACCCACGGCCATGTGTAGAACGTGTTGGAGCAGACCAAAAATCCACAGTGACAGTCACGGTCCAAAAATGATGAGCTTTTTTTTTTCCTGGTCACATGGCGCTAATCTTCCGCTGGCTGCTCTCCTATCAGGATCCGGTGTCATGTTCTGCAGATAAGGGAGGGCAGAACCAATAAGCCCAAAGCAGAGTGGCTTGAAGCGAGCACGCTGGGCCTCTTGGCCAGTCTTTTATTTGTGTGATTGAGGGCCCTCGCTAGGGAATACTTGTAAACGTCTTTTGTTTAAAGTGCAGGAAGTGAAAAATGGTTCCCGGAACGGCCATAAACAAACCTCGCCCGCTGCTCGCTGCCATTGTAACTTTCCATCACGGTGGCCTTCCAGTGGGTCATTAGCACAAAATGTACTGGCATGTCCGGGAGGCGTCAATCAGGCTATGAGGCGGATGCTTGTCTGCTGTCATTTAGGCCCCTCTGTCTGGCAAAAAGAAAAAAGGGAGGGAGGGAGGGAGCGAGCGAGCGTTTAACGGCACGCCGGCGTCCTGGGCCGCAATCACGTGGCTCCCTGATGGTATTCTCGGCGGGGAAATGGATCAGCCTGTTTGGCGCTAGACGTGCTCGCCATTCCCGAGGAGGGAGATTGCGTTCCCGCTGATAAAATATTAGTGTCCAGGAGAGGCTCTTGTAAGGTCTGGCTTGCGTTCCAAGATGCTCATTAAATGCGAACAAAAAATCCGTTTTCCATGCGCAGCCAAGGTCAAGGAGAATTGTGCATCATTGCAAAGCTGGAACTTGTTTGCATTTTTCAAATTGAGTGGCCAACATGTTGAGTTCGCCGCTTCATGCCCAAAACGGCGACCTTCGCGTCCAAGCGGCCCTTGTCCCGGCTAAAGTGAATTAGCTTGCGCTAATGCATTACGCTAGGCGGCATTCGCGGGACAATCTGTCGTTGTCTTCTCATCCCGTCGAGTCTGGTAGAAATTCCAACGGGCATTTGCGAGTCCGCTCACAAGGGCGGATCGATCTTGTTCCTCCGCTGGCTTTTAGTTTGATCACAGCAGAGGAGCAGAAAAGTGCTTTTGCGGCCACCTCCAACTGACCCACGCTGACATTTCCAAATGGGCGTCCAAGTGGCTTTGATTGCCTTGAAATCCTGATGAAAACGTCTCTCGCCGCTTTCAAAAGGAAACGCGAGAGCAAATCGCTTGTCAACGTGGGTCTCCGTTTAAACGTTCGGGACGTTCCCGACGATCATATCCGCTCGATGCCCAAAAGAGCAAAAACCACACTTTTCACACGATTTTGATAGCGTCGTGCTGAAGATAAGGAGAGGGATGAAAGGCTCCAAAGTTGCCAATGACCTTTGAAAATTGCCATCAGTTTCTGCGCTGCGGCCGCATAATTGCATTCTTTGACGTCCTTTTGTGCAAAGCTGTTTGCCATTGTCTTTCATTTAATTGGAAAATGAGACATTGTTCTGGCTCCTTTGCACAAGGGCGATTTTTGTTTTGGGTGGCCTTATCGCTTCAGTCGCTGCTCGTCATCTTTTGACCCGTCAGCCAAAAACGTCTTCAGTTCGGAAGCAAACATTCTGACGCTGCAAAGATAAAAATGTTCCAATGACACTGTCAGGAAAAAAAACCCAACGGTTAATTTGGGCCTAACTGTTTTTAAGGCTAATGCTAATTTAGCAAATCAAATTCGAATAACTGATGAATTGTCCAATTAACTCCAAAAATGGACTCCTCTTCTTCTTGCTGTTAATTGTGTTGCGTGTTCCCCGGTACAGCTCAGTGCTGCTGCCTGGCATGCGGTGGAGCAATCTGGTACTGCAGCTCTTTATGCCCCTATACAGTCTGCGTTGTGTGTTTCTCAGGACAACCTTGGCTGCCTTTTAGCAAGATTTAAGATGGTGACCTACATTCTGGGTGGTGGTGGGGATACACCCAATTCTGTATTTGAAGAATGAGGTCAAGAAATGTTTGTGTTTTGGCCGAGATAAAGAATACATCAATAAATTTGCGGCTCCAAATCGGGCGTTACATAATGCTGCCAGTGCAACGGAGGTGAGAGAACGGCTCGGTCGGGGCGTGTATTTAGCGCTCTAATGTTGATTAAAACTATTAGGCTGCCCCCTGAGGATGAGTGCGATTCATCACTGTGTAATTGGATTAAGTCTCCGAATCCGGTAAAGATGAATCCTGTCATGTGCACGGCGCCGGTGTTTTGATATTAATATTGGTGACCACAAGTCGCAGCTTTTGACGGCGTCGCGCATATACCCGACCGACAGACGCCCAATTTCATGGAAATTAAAGAGATTGCAGCCTTTTGAAATGGAAATTAGGAGGAGGGGGGGGGGGGGGGGGGTGCTATGCGGTATGGTTTGAGCGAGATAGAAATGGGAGTGGGTTGCCCCGGTTGACGCAGTGAAATAAGATTTGCATCACTCGGTACGTGCGCGGCCACGAGAGGAGTGGGGGAAAAAAAAAAAACAGGAAGCCAGCCGGTGGTTAACATGTATTTGAAGGCAGTTGAAGCGTAAAGGCATTTCTTCCTTCTGGTCCGTCTGGGGACGCTACCACGCCGAAGTGGACCTCGGTCGGCAGTGTCGCTGAGCTGAGCTGAGCTGAGCTGAGCCAGCCTCCCTGCGGAGCGCTCTGCCAAAGCCGTCAATTAATCACTGCTCGCGGTGTCAAAATAAGTCGGGATGTCGTACGGCTCTGGCAGGCCCGCCGGGTTTTCCCAAAATGGGTCAGGTGAAAGAAAGAAAAAAAAAAGAAAGAAAGAAAGAAAGCGCTCGCTCGCTCGCTCCACTAATGAAGTCCCACAGCACCGAGCATCACACCTGCGCACTTTCAATTAGCGCCCCCAAAAGAAAGACGGACAGACGGAGGGAGGGAGGACGGCAATAAGATTTTCCACGGGCTGGCGTGGGCAAGTCTTCTTCCGTCCTTCGCCGGGCCGGCGTGCCAACCCGCGGCCTCATTAGGTTTGCATACATCACTCGGATGTGTCGCTCGTTCGCTCGCGAGGTGTCGACATTCAATAAAAAGACGGCAGGCGGCGATTAGATCGCTATTGCGTCGCACGGATCCGGGATGAATAATTCACGGGGGCGTCACGTCACGTCACCTTAATGACAGACAGACAGACAACGCGTGCCATCTGCCTAAGTCGCAGGTAATGAAGGAGATCCGTCACGACGGACGCCGGCCGGACCAGAATCAAGAAAGTCTTTGGGAAAAAAAAAATCAATAGTGTGGGATGGGCAAAATGAAATTGAATCCATCCATAAAACATCTGGCAGATGCATTTTGAATCTTTTGGCGTTCCGTAATGCAGCGAATGTCAAAGCCTCGTCGCTCAACTATTAGTAATCCGCTCACGACTGTACGTCGCCTCTTGGGCGACCTCATATTTTTCTGGAACCCAAAAGGTCCTTCACTCAATTACCGACACGATCAATAATCACAAATGAATCCTCGAGGCCGCCATGTTTGGATGCAGCGGGCGCTGATGTTTTTTTTTTTTTTTTTCTTTCAGCCTTCAACTTGTTTCTGCGCTGTTAGCTTGAAGGATTCGATTGCGTTTGCCGTTGGTCAGGGCCAGCCAGCCAGGCTGTTGCAAATTGTTTGTTTTCAAAATGACCCACCTGATCCCGGGAGATGGAAAGCGTGCTCCTCCTCCTCCTCCTCCTTGTTTTCGTGAAGGGAATAATGAACATATGCAGCAGTAGATGAATGTCAACGTCTTCCAATGACGCCGCCGACGTCAAGTCACGACGTCCGTCCGCTACACGACCTCGTTAACTCGACCCGTGTGTGTAGAGGACGAAGCCATAAAATCTAAAGTGTCATGGTCTCGTTTTTTTTCAAAATGGCGTCGTTGGTTTGCGCCTAACTAGCAAACTGACTTGAGTAAGAATTTGCTTTGTTCCTGTCGCTCGTGGAAATGTTTGAATAGCAAACGCGATTGGGTTTTTTCCGAACTTCATCTTCTCCATTTTGTTGCTTTTTTTCCCCCCCTCATGCTCTGTCATATTTTTCTCTCATTTCATGCTTTCATTCCATCAGCTTGTTCTAGGTGAGAAAAAATAATTTGGCAGAAAAGTGTGCGTGCGCCACAGTGTGAGATTGTTCTGGGAGGAATGAGAGTCCGTTGCCTCGGCGCTGGCAGGGTTTGATTTTGATTGGCCGTACGATGGATGTGAGTGACATTTTGTGCGGGTGGGCCGGTGTCTGGTCCCCGCGGGGGTTTGGCGGGTCGCGGGTGTTCACCTTTTCCTTAATTAACTTAACAGTAATGACTGCGGAGAGAGTCCGGCTCGGCTATTATGGCCGTTGCTCTGGCAGATATTCAAATGGACATGTGTGGGCAGCAAAACGTGTGTTGCCGCAAGCTGCCATTGTCATTCAGTGCGAAGCTTCCTTTGGCTCCATTTTGTTTAGTTTTTTTTAACCAAATTGGATGTGAAGTTCCACAAAAGAAAAGTTTAACGGGGAGCCACTCAGCAGACGTTTGTTTGTTTTCAAATGAAAATGCAAATTGACTTTTGTGCTTTCATTTGCTGAGGCTACAATGAAACAACACACGGTTGAAATCTAATTTTGTGAGGCAATCAAAGAGCGAAAGACAATGAAATGATACTTGTAATGGACAATTTACGAGCGTCCGTTCATCAAAAGATTGGCCAATTAGGAAGAAGACCAGAATGCTTTGCATAATCCCGTCCTCCTCATCATCATCATCCGTCGACTCGGCTCCGGCGATCATAAAAATAACGAGAAGAATAAAAAGTGATGGGAGGGTAAACAGACATTCATTAAAATGAGATGAGCATAAAAAGCAGACTAGCTGCGCGTGTAGTAGGATTTGTGTGCGTATACGCGGCACGGCGCAGTGGTCAAGCGGTCGTCTCCCGACCCACAGGTGGGTCGAGAGCTCCATCCCCGGCCGGCCTTGCGTTGGACCACCGGTTGCTCGGGATGCTGCGTCATCAGGAACCGCATCCAGGGCCTTGACAGCTGCTACGCAACTCAAAGGCCCTTTGTGTGTGTGTGTGTGTGTGTGTGTGTGTTTATCTATGTGTGGAGTGAGCGAGCGAGTGAGCGAGCGAGAGAGAGAGGGAGGGAGAGAGGAAGGGAGGGAGGGGTGGAGAGAGTGAGTGGGTGAGTGGCACTCAGTCGTGAGAGGGGCAGACGAGAGAAGGGGGTCCCCAGGAATCCCTGGAAACGGCCAGAGATGCTGCTTTCCTCCCGGGAGTGAGCTAGCGTTCCGAGGCGCCTTCATGCCGCACCCACGAGGCGCCAAGTAGTTTGCACGCACGCAAGAAGCCGCGTGCGCCGCAAACAACACAATGTGATTATTTTTTTTTTTCCTTCTTTCTTCTCCCTGGCCGTGGTGTTTTTTTTTTGCAGACATCTGCCGATCGAGGCTGCGGTGGCTGTTGCGCCAGCTGACTCTGTCATCCAATATACTCTGCGGCCGGCGAGAAATCATGCAGCGCTGAAGTCGCGGCGGGAGACCAGGAGGCGATCCAAAGGAGGATTTTTTTTTTTTGCCGCGCCGCATGAGGATCTTGGCCCGGCGGTCGGCTCGCTCTCCTCGACGCAGAGATGCCGGTGCGCGCTGTGACCACCAGGTTCATGTACAAGGGGCTGTGCACCATCCCGGATGTTCTCACCTACCGAACCCCCGTCAGTCTCCCCGAGGATGAGCTGGAGGGTGAGTCGCAACCCGTCGACAGATTTCAATCGGAACTTGGCCACTTCAACTACTTGGAGAAATCCCATCAGATTCAGCCCAAAGTCACTTTCCTCACAAATCAATTTGTGTTTGTCAAGAGCTCGGAACTTCTGAGCTCAGTAGAACTCGAAGCGATTGCGACGAGACGGCTGCGGCTCTCTGCCGTCTTCAGTTCAAAACTTCTGTCATCGGTCTTTTAATCTTTGAGGTGCGTTTGTTGAACCTTCACTCATTTGGAGGCTCCTTAAATGATGTCCTCAAAGTGAGTTTGGGCGAAACGGTGTGCCCCGGACTGGTCGCCGCCCGATCGCGAGCGTCTGCGCATTTGTGTGTGTTGCTGATAGATGCTAATTTCATGAGAGCGTGAAGCTAGGCGCAATTGTTTGTCACGCTTTGCTCTATTGTTGATTGTGATGGTGTACCTAATGGAGTGTCCAAGGTTGCTTTGAGTTAATATGCCGCATATTGATGCGTCCATCCGCATCGAGACTCATCCGTGACGCGAGCCCGCTCCCTCGCTCGCTTTCCCGCCTGCTCGCTGGCATGTCATATGTATGTATGGCGTGTTGCCTCGGGCTGTCAAGTGATGCATGCGCATGCTAATGGGAAAAGCGTATAGAATTGCCGGCGGCGGCGGCGGCAACGAGTGACATTTAGCGCCAAATGTTGATGCGCTGCAACGATAGGTCGCCGCAGCCGCTCGTCTTGCACCTCGAGAAGAAGAAGGAAAAAAAATACAAATTGGAAGATTTCAGGGCCTCGGAAGAAGCGCGGGCGGGATTCATCCGCCGCCGCCGTCCACACTCGTTCGACACCTGATTAGATTCGCTGCTTTGTTTTTTTATACTGTGAGGCATTGTGACTCGGATGGCAAATGAGCAAAAAGCATTTTTGCTTTGTTGAATTGCCCTCCAAAAGCAACGCTCAGGTGACGCATCTCAACGTCCTTGGTTGGTCACGTGGAGAACAGAAATAAAAGCAAACAGGAGCCGCCTTTATATCGTGGCTGCTGGCAAATTGCCCGTTAATATTTGAGATTCTTATGAATGACAAAGTGCTACAGCAGCTGCTGTGGGAAAAAGACAAAAGAAGCCCTCATGGAATTTAACTCTGCATATTTAGCTTTGTACAAACAGAAATTAAATGTAAACAAATGACAAAATGAAAAGTCACCCGAAACGGCATCTATTCTTTATCCTCCGCCAAGAACGGTCCTACCGATTCTTACCATTTTATTTGTGATTGTGTCCCTGTGCCTCCTTCCTAATTAGTCTGAGTGTGTTTGCTGACCTTGTTTTTCAGCCTTTTGTCGTTCACCTCCTCTGTCCAGCTAGCCTAGCGTTAGCATTCAGGACCTCGCCGGCGAGCGAGCGCAATAAAAAGGGAGCGTTATTGTTTGTAGAGTTTTGCGCCTTCAGCTCATCTCGACCTAGGCTCATCTTGCAAGGTGGCGGCTAGCCCGAGAAGCTAACATAGCGGCCTTCTGCGCACAGGTAGCCTACGAAACACAATCAAAACGTCTTTGCGGATGCTCTTTGTCATGGCTTCAAAGAGAATATTGGGGATGCGGTGCGGCCAGCGGGAGGGAGGGATGGAGGGAGGGAGGGAGGGAGTGCTTGCCAAAAGGCACTTAATGAAACGCCGGGCGGCCGGGAACCGCCCCGCCCGCCGGGTCGTCCCTTCTGTCGCAAGCAATTGTGCTTAGAGCGTCTTTGTCTGGCAGCTTTTTGGCTTCTTGGCTGTGATGTGTGCTCCCGCTACAAACATAAGCTTCTCTTTCACACTAGAAGCCCAAAAAAAAAGGGAGGGGGGGCGGGAATCAATCAACTCTTGCTTGATAAAGGCCTCCACGCAGTGCTAAGCCATTTGGGGTCGATGGCTCGCTGTGTGCTAGCACATTTTGGCAAGTGTCGTTTCACGTAGCGACCTCTCACGTGATCTTTCTTCTTCAGAAATCCGAGAAGCGTTCAAAGTGTTTGACCGCGACGGCAACGGCTTCATCTCCAAACAGGAGCTGGGCATGGCCATGCGTTCCCTGGGCTACATGCCCAACGAGGTGGAGCTGGAGGTCATCATCCAGAGACTGGACATGGACGGTGAGGCTCCCTCATCTCCTCCTTTTGCCAAATGTCCTCATGTCACGCGTTGTCATGTGGTCGGTCTCAGGTGACGGTCAGGTGGACTTTGACGAGTTTGTCACCTTGCTGGGTCCCAAACTGTCTGCGGCCGGGATGCCCAATAAGTTCCACGGAGCCGATTTCGATTCTGTCTTTTGGAAGGTAGGTCGCAGGAAAGCTCACACAAAGCTCAAAGGGGCGACAACGTGAGCAAATGTTTTTTGCCAGTGCGACATGCAGAAGCTGACGGTGGACGAGCTCAAGCGTCTTCTGTACGACACCTTCCGGGACCACCTCACCATGAAGGACATCGAGAACATCATCATGACGGAGGAAAACCATCTCAACAGCCCCGAGTCCCACGTGGACATTGACAGTGCGTATACCGCTCCACGCTCGGCGTATACGCAAAGGGCTAACCGCTAACGTTGTTCCCACAGCGAGCCCAACGCAACAGGAGAAGCACACGTGTGTGCGCAAGAGCCTGATCTGTGCCTTCGCCATCGCCTTCATCATCAGCGTCATGCTCATCGCCGCCAACCAGATGCTGCGCCGAGGAATGAAGTAACGCACGCCAAGCAAATCTTGGTATTTTCACCAGCTCGCGCAATCCAACAAACGGAAATATCGGGTCGACCGTTTTGCTTTATTCCAAATTGCCCACTCAGATGTTGTTTACACTTTCAAATGACATGAGAAGGCCATTTTCCATCAAGCGCGCTGACATTGCGCTCGCTAAGCCTTTTTGTCGTTGAAATGATGCTTTGGAATCCAACCCAGACGAAGCGTGCAATTTAGAAAGCATTCAGAACCCCGATTAGAATTCTGCTCTTCTTTCTTATCTCGTTGCCGACATAACTGTGCCGCTTATCGTAAGGTGCCGCCGCCATCTGACGGCCAAACAAACAAAAGGAGGCGGGGCCTCACAAGTCATTTGCAGCAAACTGTGACAAAATTGCTCTTCCTTGCCATCGCTTTGATTTGGACCGCCATGAGGGAAGACTGACAAATATTATGTGTGTGTGTGTGTGTGTGTGTGTGCAAAGTACTACTAAATTCCTGGGGAGGGGGGGTGCAACAAGTGTGCAATATCATCGACGTGGATTGTATGCAACATGCGTGCGTGAAATTATGCAACAACGCGCGAGTCAACTTGGATGTCGGGATCATTTCTCCGTGACGGTCACTTGAAGTGGTCGACAAGAATTTCTTGACATATCATGATGAAAATGAGTTCACATATGCATTCCGCTTATATTTTCTTACTGGAGAAGGTCAGGCGCTAGCTCCGAGGCGGATTCTTTTATAACAAAAAAAAACAAATCAAAAACAGGACCAAAAAAAAAAAGAAACACAATCGTTTCGATGTTAGCAAAAGTGTATTTATGCCGCTAATGGCGAGCAAAATGTTCGTCAAGAGCGGAGCGGTAGCGCGTAAAATTGGACGACGGTGCACTTTGCAGACTTGAATCTGTTTTTATTTTTTGGATGCAATAAAACCAATGTAACGTGTACGCACGATGACCAAGATTGTGAGCGTGGCATGACATTAGCCGTTTACCTCCTCATCGGAACATATCATGTCAAGTAGCAGCTTAGATGCCAATGTACAGACGCAAAAAGAGCAAAGAAGAAGGGGGGGACGTCAATGTTGCCGTGTATTTTGTCCTGAAAAACGATGTATCTATCTATCTATCATTTCTGTCAGGTGCCTTTTGTCACGTATTTAAATGTGAAATGTGTGGAGCACTTTGAAAAATGTAGTTGGAATGCTGGATCTACGGATTGCAAAATTATCAGCAATATACGAACATGTTCAATGTGTGTGTGTGTGTGTGTGTGTGCGCGTGTGTGTGTTTGATCTGACTTCTTTGTGTAAAATTGACCGTATCAGGTGTACACTGATGTATTGTAAAAGCTGTCCAAACGCATGACATCTAATTAAAAAAACAAAAAAAAGGAAATTGCACAATGTCAGGTTTTACTTCCAAAAAAAAAGGTTCATCCCCACTGCGCACTGGCGTCAGCCTTCCAGCCGCCCGGAGGAGGCGGCACCAGTGAGGGCGGCAGGTCCGGGATGGAGAAGATCTGTGGCGGGATGTCACCTTGCGTGCGCTCCTCCTCCTGCTGGTCTTGCACACTGTGGTGCAATTGAAGCCATTAGGCGGGCACGAGGGCATGCATGCGTGATCCCTACCCTTTGCTGGCCCGGCCGCTTCTCCTCTTCTCCCTGGTGGTCAGCCACGCGGCCACGCTGGGCCGGGCCTCGCTCGGGTCCGCCCAGCCTTCCGAGCGCCGTCTCTCATCTGCGAGACAGGCTCATGACTTATTCACCGACGTCTGGACTAGATTCTTAAACATTCCACCTCACTGCTTCATTATGAATGTCCATTTCATTGAAGAGAAATACATCTCTATAGTATGTCACCTTTTTGACGTTTGTATAGCTCAGATAGAAGAAGAGAATTGACAAGTTGGCGCGTCATGATTTGATGGGCCTTTGCACATGTTGGTCGCAAGGGGGCAGTATAATAGACATGCATATTACGCAAGTTGCCATTCACGCCAGTGAATAATGGTGTTGAAATAAGCAGGCTCCAAATTGCCACTGAGTAACGAGCGAGTGCCTTTCAGTCATCATTATTTCAGCATATGTGCCATTTTTGTTCGGTGGGGTTGTGCCGGGACATACGTGCCTTGCTCGGCAAACACTGCATTAGAGGCAAAGAGCCAGCGACATGACTTATTTACAAACGTCTAGACGCTATTTGTCTTTTGATTTAACAAGCAAGCAGCGCGTGGTCTGCGGCTCTCCTCGTATTTTTCCAATCAAGCGACAAATCCTCACACGGCTCCTTTTATGGTTAAAAAATACGTCAGGAGCAAGGCGTCGGGGACGCACTGTCAAATTTACAGCATTGGCGCGCAGACGAGGGAGGGAGGGAAGGAGGGAAGGAGGGAGGGAAGGAGGGAAGGAGGGAGGGAGGCGTCGCTACCTCATGCGCGCTTCTGTCCACGAGCGCTGTCAATTTGAGGACAGACAGGCAGACAGAACATTTTCCCTTTGTCATTTTTTGTGTAAATATGACGTTTTAAAATCGATTGCTTTGTTTATATACTATACACGGTCCAGATAAATGGACAGAAGGACGGACAGGTCCATAGAAGGTCATTAGACTCTGCTGGCTGTTGAAAACGTGAACGCAAAATGATTTGCTCTCTTTTCAATGCCAACGGCGCCCTCGTGCGGCGAAGCGTCTACCTTGCATCTTCCGTTGCAAATTGTACATCTCTGCCTCGGACAGGTGAGAAAACCTGCAGCTCGGGCCAAAATCGCAAATGCCTGAAAGACACACGACATATTCGATCAGTCGTTTCCTCCAACTTTCTGCGGCGTTTTGGTGTTACCTCTTTGGAGGAACTTCCTGCAGGGTTTCTTTGCCTGTTCGTCTTTCAAAATATCTGCGTAGCCTGGCAAAAACAATCATGACATTGATTGAATGAAAGGGAAATCCAATGACAAGCACGGTCCAAATTTGCTTTACTTCTGAAATGGTCAAACCAGGCCTTCTTGGCTCGTTGGTGCTGGACGCCGAACAGATGCTTTTTCCTGTTGTGCATGTTGTCCTGGAACGAGCGCTCACAGTAGTCGCAGTAATATCGTTTGCCCATGATATCGGCACACTTGCCCCTGGATCACATGATCGAAAAATATCAAATAGACATCGTGGTGTGCCAAAGTAAGGAGGCTTCTCAAGTCACCCTATGAACTTTCTTTTTAAGGCAAACCAAAACGAGAAATCGTTCTTTTCATGTCACCGGAACAGCTGTCGCGCGTTGATGACGTCACCGCCGCCTCCAGGCATAACTAGTCGCATCCAGCTCTGTCAGGATTCTTGACTTGTTGTGATGAATACTCGTGCGTTTGTTGGTCGAGCGCTGACATAGTATGTGTTCACATTGATCAATATACATGATCACGCCGATGGAGCGGGCTAAATCATGTGTCTCTTCTCTTTTCTGTACAGTTAACCCGAACACATCGAGCATTATCCGCCTCTCTCATCGGGCAGCGGGCCGTCCGTCCGTCCGTCCGTCCGTCCGGCCGGGCACATGGCTTCCTTTGGCTGGAAGAGGAAAGCGGGCGAGAAGGTATCGAGGTCGGCAGCTCAGCATTTCGAGGCGGCACCGGCGGCACGGCGCGACGGGGAAGTGGACTGGCAGCAAGCCGTCAAACGCCGCCGGGATATCTTGCTGGAGGAGTGCGTAGCCAAGAGCAAGACGCTAAAGGACCAAGGCGTCCAGCTGGCCGAGCAAAACAGGTTAGTTAGTTAGTTAGTTAGTTAGTTAGTTAGTTAGTTAGTTAGTTAGTTAGTTAGTTAGTTAGTTAGTTAGTTAGTTAGTTAGTTAGTTAGTTAGTTAGTTAGTTCAGGGTTGCTCTTGTTGTTGTTGTTGTTGTTTCAACGTGCACTGACGGAAAGCGGCCAACAGATGGCGCCATTGCCAAGAAAAAGCTCCGGTGGTGCCCTGACTTCCGAGTTTCATGTGGGACCACGCTCGTATCTTTTCCCGCTTGAATTTTGATGGGCGACTTGAAATGTGATCAACACGAGCCACCCAAAAGTCTCACACGTCCATGGCTGATAAAACACGGGCCATTTTGGCCATTGTCAAGTGTCGTCAAAGAAACTGGCGGAGATTTTGTCCGGTTGCGCCAGTATCCCAAACGACATTGAGCGGTGATCTGATCTTTCCAGCCGGGTAGCCGACCCTGATAACTTGATTTCGATGAGTGCATCTGCCCTCCAAGACCTGAAACGCTTGCTGTCTGTTGCCACGGGCAACGGCTGCTAATTGCATTTGTACGGAAATGATGCCCGGTGATGGTTTGCGATGACTCGAGCGTTTTGAACCTCAGTGAACTTTCAGCATTTGGCAGATTGCTTTTTAATAGGCCTGAAATTCAAAGGCACGCAAGTCAAATGGAGCCTGCTGGGAAAGCGGCAAAACCACCTCGCTTCCATTCGATACTTTGTTTGTCCTTTCTGTGTACACAGAAACCCGACCTTTCACACCTACCATAGGAAGTGCGCGCACGCACGCACACACACACACACGTATTGCTTCATTTCCTGGTGGTTTGCTGACTCTTTCGACACTTCCATTTGCACCGAACCGGACACCAGAGAGCCGCCAATAACTGTGAGAGGACTGGAAGCCATTTTGCTTTCAAGCATACGATGGATGATATGAGCAATCTGTCAATAAGAAGCCATATCACGCAAGGCTTCACTGTGTAAACACGCAGGCCTTTTGTTAGCTTACGTAACATTAGCTTCCATCAAATTCAAAATCTCGCCTCGCGTTTGGGGTCCTCGAGGCCGATGTCAAAAGAATTTTTTTTCCCCCCGCCCTCCCAGGCACAGGGAAGCCGTTAAGAAGTGGGACGAGGCCATTCAGTTGACCCCCGACGACCCGCTGCTGTACGAGATGAAGGCCCAGGTGACTGATGGCTCCTACCCAAATAGCGCAAATGTCAACTTGAATTGATGCCGTTCTTCGGCTGGCAGGTGCTGACGACACTGCGGGAGGCCTTCCCCGCCGTCAAGGCGGCAGAGACGGCGGTGAAGCTGCGCCGCGTGTGGTGGGAGGCCTGGCAGACGCTGGGCCGCGCCCAGCTGGCCATGGGGGAGGTCCACCTGGTGAGTCTCAGCTTTTTGATAAGCCGTTAAGATCAGTCACTTGCGCCTGTTGACTGCAAACATCAGTGCTGGCGCTCCAGGCGCTCCAGGCGCCCGTTGCCAATGTTGCCGCCACATTAAACATGCCTCCTCTTGAATATGCTGGGCGGGCGGGCGGGCGTGTGCAGAAGTTGCAAAAGTACGCACACTCTTCACACAACTACAGAAACCTGTGTTAAAAAAAAACCAAAGCCACTGGTTTTTTACTCGATCGCTTCTCGCCGATACTTTGAAAGCCGCACCGCATATCGTCGGGGGGGGATAAGCTCCAGTAAGCCCCCCCCTTCTTCTTGCGCAACCTGTCCTACAGCCAATACAATAGGAAGTGGTGAAAGTCAAACACAGACACACAATGCGAGGCAGTCAGTGGAAGGGCTTGTGTGTGTGTGAGTGAGGAGGGGGGCATCTATTTATAACCCAGGCATGTCCAGTCTCGTTTCAGCCTTTTGCAAACTTGGAAACATTTCATCACCAACTGTTCTTCACTTGATGGAACATTGACGCTACTTTCATTAGCCTGCCTATGGAGTTTGCATTGTGTGTTAGCATCAAGCCCAAGGCAACATGAGGCCACGTGTCATTGAGTCTGGATCCTTCTGCGTTTTTTGCGCACAGGCCCTGCGGTCCTTCCAGGTGGCCGTCCACCTGCGCCCGTGGGAGCCCGCCCTGTGGCAGGACGACCTGGCGTGGGCGCAGACGCTGCGCCGGCAGAAGGCGGCCGCCGGGGAGACGCTCGGCCGGCGAGCCGAGACCGAGCCGCGGCGAGCCGACCCCCCGGAGCTCGGCGGGGACTTTGACTTTGAGTCGGACGAGGTGGTGGCGGCGTGCGAGGCCGTCGCCCGGCGCCAGGCGGGCCCGGGCCGTCCGCTCAGCCCGGGCGCCCTGGTGGTGGACGCGACGGGGAACGTCCTGGAATCCGGGGCAGGAGCGGCGGGGGACGCGGCGGAGCCCTCGCGGGAAGACTTTGTCAAAATGAGAAGACTCTGAACAGGAAATCCGCAAATCAGGATTGTCACGAAAGGGAAAAGACGTGATCCAAGATAAGATCTGTAAAGGCCCGCAAAGACGTCATTTCAATTAAGCAGGCTTCATTGTCTCGGAGTGACTTTTAAAAGTCGGCGAGGCTCGCTTCAAAGTCGCTTCCTGACACCAAATAAAAGAAATGCCCTGGAATGAAAATGGAACGTTTCCCTTTTTTCATCTTCTCCTTTTGTACGTGTGATTGTCACGTCCTCCCTCCAAGTTGCGTAATAAGCAGATGAATTGTGGCTGCGTCTACGCTGCAAATCTTCATCTTTAGGAAGTCAAAATACAGGCGGGGAAAAGATGTTTTCCAACTTTATTGTTGCTACCATTTTGTACATGGACGGGAGTTTTCCCGCGCTTTCTTTCAAAGGTTCAAGTGAGCAACATCGGCAGCGGCGCCGATGCCCCGAAAGCTGCCCCAAGGGGGCCTCCAAATCTCTGCACCTTCTCACGGAGAAGACCATCGCGTGCATGTTGCCGTACGCAAAATGCATTAGCTTCTGGCAACGTTCACATTTGACTAGCTTACGGGTCACGTAGCACGTGGCTAACGCTCTCGGAAAAAGAACTTTTGGGAAATGGGATGGCAGAATATTTCTGTCGAGCGAAATCCCTGCTTGATGGCAGATTTTTACATTTTGTTTCCATGTCTTTATTTTTCACAGCACTCGAGCGAGTCCGAATGTAGCGTTGCGTGACTTCCGTGTAGCGCCACCTTGCGCCACAAGACGGGAGCGCTGAGCGCTACTTGAGGTGATGCAGTGGGGTTAGCAAAGAGAAGGTGAGACCAACCTCTAGTAAGACTCACCGAGTCATGTGGCTATGCTAATTTTTGCCACTTGCTATTATGTTAGCATTTTAAGCTGGCAGACTTTTGTTGGGACAAAATGATGAGTATTGTGTTGACTATTTGCTGTTCGATGTCTGATTGTGGTTTTTTTTCTAGAGGCGGCTGAGCGTGACAAACAGCTCGAAGCGAGCACGCTTTGCCTCTCGATGCGAGCGCGCCAAAACAGCCGCTTCGTTGGTGTCAAGCGAAGGTAGGCTTTGTTTTTGATGACAAAATGAATATTAGGCAGTACAAACCTGAAAGATTTGCATGCGAAATGGGCACTCTCAGAAATATTTGGAATTGCCGTAGATGCCACATGATGGTAACTAAGCACCACTTTTGTCCAAATGAAGCTCCTCAACGTAATTCCTTGGCACTAAAAGGCCACAAGATGGCGACAAGTCATGAAGAACAGGTCCCCCCAAAAATCCGCTCGGTGCTTGACCCAGTGCGTTTTGGTTAAATGCGTGATATATTTTTTTCTCTTTTGGTTTTTCGATACGGCGGACTTTCTCCTAGTGCGGATGCGTCCTGAACCCCGCAATAAATGGGGCTTCGCTGTAAGTCCAGTCCAGGCGATAAATCACAACTGGGCACAAAGCTTCATTCAGGCGCGGCCCAAAAAATAAAGTTCGGCTCCGGCCGACGAGATGAAGTGAAAACTCTTTGCTCAGAGAATTCTCTCCTGGACGTTTGCCGTCCCGTCCGGCTTGGGCCTCGGGCTCGGTGGCTGGCGTCCGCCCCCGGGCGCCCCCTCCCGAAAGGAGCCCGACCCGCCCTCGCCCGGCCACAAGAAGGTCTGCGAGGTGCACGCCGTCTCCGGGCACCCTCGCGACACCAGCGACGGCGAGTCCCGCGACATCACGGACGAGGAGGACAGGCGGACGCCGGCGCAGCGGAACTGTCCGCCGCCCCCTCGCCGTCCCCGCCCCATCCTGCAGAAGAGACATTTGATCTTCTCCATGAGCGTGAGGACCACCGTCTTCCGCAGCAGGATGTAGACCCACGGGTCTAGGATGGGGTTGACGGAGGCCATGCGGATGGCCAGCAGGTCTTTGTTGAGCCCCGTCCACTCTTCCTTCTGCTTGCTGTGCAGCTGGTTGACAAAGATCCTCAGCTGGAGAGAGACAATGTTAGAAGAAGAGGGCGTCCCTAATGAAGCGTCCGCCGAGGCAACTCACCAACAAGGGGATGGAGCAGACGAGCACCACGACCGAGGTGGCGATGAGCAGGATGACCATCTGGATCTCGGCCCCGGCCAGCCGGCCCAGGCTCCTGCGGCGGGCGGCCTGCTGGCGGGCCGCCCGGGGTCGCCCGGCCCCCAGCGACGTGCGGCGGACGAAACGGCGGTGCATGAGGATGAGCGCGCCGCACACCATGACGTTGCACGCCACCGTGGCCAGCACCACGGCGGCGTTGACGCCGGCGTAGGCCAGGTTGAAGGCGGCCACCGAGGTGCGGTTGGCGCCGCCGTGCCAGTCGATGAAGCACCAGCTGCCGGGCCGCTGCAGCTTGACCTCCCCCAAGCCCATGCTGGGCAGCGCGCACAGGCCGGCGTTGCTGACGTAGATGGCCAGCAGCGCCAGCGCCGCCAGCCGCTGGTTGACGTAACGGTTGTAGAAGTAGGCGTGGTTGATGGCCAGGTAGCGCTCCACCGACATGGCGCACAGGATGCACAGCTGCGCCAGGAAGAAGAAGAGCAGGACGAAGCCCGAGTACTGGCAGAGCGGGCGGGCGCCGGGCCAGCCGCCGCGCACGTAGGTGGCGATGGTGACGGGGCTGGCCAGCAGCGTGCCCAGCAGGTCGGTGACGGCCAGCCCGCACACCAGCGTGTAGAAGGTGGACTCCTTTTGCTCCTTGCGCGAGATGCGCAGCACCACGATGGCCGTCACGTTGCCCACCACCCCGAAGATGAACATGATGACCGGGATGGTGGGCGGCTGGAAGGTCCCGGGCGGCGCATGGGCGCTGCTGCCGTTCATCTTCCCCACCCCCCCCTCAAGCTTGCTCAGAAGGAAAAATTCACATCCCAGCGCGGAAAAGTTTGTGGTGTCGGCCGTCCCGTGCCGTCGTGCCTGCCGCGCCGCGCTGCCGCCGTGTGTGAGCTCCGCTCAGGCGTTTCTGACGGCAAGTGAGTGCAGGGGAGGTTGTTCCCACTCAGCTCCTCCTCCTGCTCCTCCTAGAATGAAGCAACAGCTCACTATGCCTTGGGGGTTGCACTTTCTACTTCACTTCTGCTTTTTTTTTTGTGTGCGCAAAAAAAAAGAAAAGAAAACGTCCGCATGTGCGATGCAAGTGGCCGTTTTTGGAAAGGGGCATAAAACTCTGAGATGTCACCATTTCTTTCAGGCGTCATTTCTTGAGCTTCTTTTTGTGAGTCTGCGCACAAATGTCATGTTCACAAGTCCAAGTGGCTTCAGGCTTGGATTTTCAAAACATTTTGGAAGCTCTTTGTTTGAACCCTTGGAATTGCAGCCCCAAGATGAGCCATCTGAAACAAAATGGCCGACCACATTTTCTGTCATTGCGGCTGACCTCGACGTACTTAGGACGTGAGGATCAACAAGTTGGAATTTGCTGGCAGCAGACCTGAATGCCTGAAAGCGGGTCACAAACAGGCGCTGCCCCGGGGACTCGTCGGCCCCAATATTTGAGGTTAGTTTTATCTCCCGCTGACGTAGATCGGCAAGAAGTTGGCAGTGCGCGAGCGGGATCAACGGACCCGGCCTGGGAACGTCCCCGTTCTCCACTTGCACTCGGCAAAACCGGGTCATGTGACCGAAGGACCTCTCCGGGGAGCCGATCAAAACAGCCCGCTTGAAATTTACGGCCTCCCCGAGCGCACTTGCACCTCTGATGCTTGAGAAAGTTGATGGTTTGGATACACGTGCCCCCCCCACTCTGACAAGTCTCAATGCGTCGTCGCCGCTTGCCAAGTTGAGCGAGATTCCAAAGAAAAAACAAACAAACAAGATGGCCGCCGCATTTCCAGCTCATGGCTTCCCATGTTGTCGGCGAGGGAACGAGCCCTGCCCTGCCCTGCCCTGCCCTGGCCCGGGGGAGTCAGGTTCCTCCCCCGGCCACGGGTCGAAGGTGCAAGTCGGAGGAAGACGCCAATAAACGTTTGTCATGTTTATGACTAAAGCGGAAACGCCAATGAGCGCTTTCCGCGCAGGGATGTTGAGTCGTCGTGCTCATTTGAAGATTGGCCTTTTCATTTGGATGACCCTTCCGCGTTTTCCCATGTCAAAAAAAAAGATGTTTGACTTTGTGGCTGCACACCTTCAAATCTGCACACGCTCAATTTGGCTCATTCATCAGACTTGATTTTTTTTTCAGCATTTAACCAAGTTATGGAAAAAGCACACTTGATTTTTTTTCAGGGTGCGCATCAGACTTGATTTATATATTTTTTTACTGAGTTGTTATGGAAAAAGCAGACTTTATATTTTTTTCAGGGTGCACATCAGACTTGATATTTATTTCAGGGTGCACATCAGACTTGATATTTATTTTTTACTGAGTTGTTATGGAAAAAGCAGACTTGATTTTTTTTTTTTTTAACCGAGTTATGTAAAAAGGCCAGCAAGCACGGCGCCCTAGTGGTTGCAACCGAGACGTCCCGGGCTTGTGTTTCGAATGAAAAGTGGGCCGTTGGGATTGTGGAGCGAATTGCACATTTTAGCGTAAGCTTTAGAGGAACATGTCCTGACACCTGCAAAGTATTTCCCCTTGGGGAGCGCAAACAGCAGTGTGACGACGTTGTGTGTGTGTGCCCGTGCGCGAGGGAGGGTTATTTTTCTATATAAAGATTATGAGACATGCCAAAAGTTTGGAATGCGCACGGACGGAGCAAACATGCCTGTTCGTCTCTGACTGCATGCTGGCTGATCCTGCGTTGACACTAAAGCATCTTTTTTGTGTAAACTCTCAACAGGGGTGTGTAGACTTTTCCACTGCAGAAGCAATACAATTGAATCTTGGATTGGATTCCAGCGACATAATCGCTTGAATTGGGTTGCCGCTCGCTGGCTGGCTCGGGGCGCTTTCTTTTCATCCACCAAATCATAGCCTGTCCTCACCTGAACATGAAAGCCGGCCGGGCCTCGCTTGTTGATTGGCGGTTTTTCATTTTTTTGGGGAATCTCAGCGTTCTTGACGTGTGAAAAAAAATCACCCCCCAAAAATTGTCTTGGCTCAAATTTGCTCTTTATTGCTTGTACATGTTGATTGAGGAAAATATTTCACACTTTAGCTCAATCTGAAATTTGGCACCAATGGGAAAAAAGGCTTTGTGAGCTCATCATCATCATGGTCATATTGTTGAACTCTGCGCGGTGGATCCGAGATAAGCGCGTTCCCAGGAAAAAGGGGCAACGTTTTGGAGAGCTATTCCACCGGGGGCGGAATATTTGCGGCTCGGTGCGATAACGCAGCTCAGCCTGATATTTTTATTTTGGGATTCTCCTGTGTTCTTTTTTTGGGCTCTCAATGAAGACAAAGTGAGCAATCAAGTCCCACCCACGCACATGATGGGAAGGACAATTTCAAGTGGCTCACAGGAACTTTCCCAAAGTCGCCACTTTATCTTCACGATGCTCTTTGTGACCCAAACGGGACAGTGGCAGGAAAAGGTGGACCAAAAAAAAATCCATTCAAAACAAGCGTTGTCAAGAAAGGCTGTAGCCAATTATCGCCGCTAGGTGGTGCTGTCGGCATCGTAATCAACATGATGCCCTTTTATTGAGGCAAAGTTTTCCGATAAATGCGAGCAGTATTGTTGAGTTATGAAAGAAATTCTTTCAGTCTGGCATTGGAAAGTCTATTGATCCAGATGATGACTATGCAGTACACGTGACCTGATGATCAGCATATTTCTATTTTTGTCTGTTGGAAAAGCGTTTTTTGATGTTGGCTGGCTGTCAAGCTAGTTTCTCATCCACTGGCGTCGCTCCTCTTTTCTTCCTTTCGGTCTGATTTCCTATTGATCGCTTGCTCTTTTATCGTTTGCTTTCAAGCTCCGTGCCTGCCTGCCTGCCTTTTGATTTTGCTTTGGAAAGGGAAATTCCTTTTTCCCAAATGTTTGTGTGATTGGCGGTTGGTTTCGAAGGATCCGACCCCACCCCTATCCCCGCAATTTACCCAGCCAATCTTAATGGACTTATTTCGTCCATTTTTCAAGTGAACTCTTTGTCATAGGAGGGGCGAGGTGGGAAAACTGTGGGGCACCTCCATCATCGTTTAAGTGAGACGTACACGGAATTGTCATCCTCCTCATCATCCCGGCTTCTTCCGGGAGGGTGCGTTTGATTCGTTGCCCGTGACATCAGCTGTGCGGTGAGTGTGCAGAAAAAAAAAAAAAGGGGGTGGGGGGGGGGCTTGCAGGCAGCCGGAGCCACTCCTTGTCCCCACTCGTGCGCCGACCGACCGCAGCACAAGCAGCATCCGAGAAGGAGCGAAAAGAAGAAGAAGAAGTTAGAAGAGGAGGGAGCGACCGCCAGGATGTCCGTCCTGGTGCAGCAGAGCGTTCATGCGCTGCCCGAAGCGATGCCGACGGCGGAGCCGATGACGGCACCCGGCTCGGCCGCTGCGGTGGCCGCCATTCCCGCGCGACACTTTGTCGACTCTAAATTCTACCTACTGGTGGTCCTTGGTGAGATGGGCGCGGAGGAGAACCTCAAGTGCGCCGTGGCCGACATCGAGAAGGGTAAGCCGGCGAGCAACAGGGCCGGCCTGGGTGGGTAGGGAAGGCGCGGCGGGGTGCGGCGGGGTCTTGGTGACGCACCCGCACTTGCCGCTCACGTTTGACATTTTTATTTCCATTCTATGTATATTGTTTGCGGCGCCGATGGAAGCCCTATCCCGTGGGAGCATGATGCTCCCATCCCTGCATCCAGCTCTCTCATCCCACACCGGCCGGTGGGCGTGGCCCGGGCCGCACTGCGGTCCCTACGGAAACTCGCGAGGGCCAATCGAGCCATTCGCTTTTTCTTGTTGCTTCCAAAGGTGGAATATTAGCTACAGTAGCGATTCGAATTTAAAAAGAAAGAACAATCAATGTCGGGACAGACGGAAAATGATGAGCATAAAAAATATGGCCCAAAAGTAATTGGGCAGTGGCACTTGAGTTTTTCCATCCTCCACCTCCTCTTCATCACATTAGAGCGTCGACCCTGGAGGAGGGTGGGGTTCATTGGGTTCTTGCTGTCCTTTAGTCAAGTGAATATTGAGAGCAAGTCTCAAATTGGGCCTGAAAGCATAGTTGAATTTTCATATACAATTTGCATCATTTACAAAAAAAAAAAGAAAGAAACCTATTTTTGTCACCTAATGATTGCGACTTCTTTCAAATAAAAAGCACTGTGCAAAATAATTTCTTTGTGATTAAAACTGAGATCACATTGAGCGAACCAATGAGGAGGCGGGGTTGTCCAAATACATTTGGGCCTGGATATGAATGACTGTGCCAATTTATCTGATTCCCCCTGAGTCATTTTCCCCCTTACGTGCACTTGTGGCTTATGGATCGGACACAGGCGTCAAAGCACATGTTGTGCCCCACCCTTTGTTTTGAGAAGAAGCGCTTTCATTGTGCTGATCCAGCCGTGACTCAGCTCCGTTCTAATGTGATCCACTCAAACGCTGCTTCTGGTCACATTCAACAGATTCAAAACAACTGAAAAATGATTTTCTTTGTTAAAAAAAAAACAAAGTTCAATGCTTCTATGTGTTTATCTCCTTTTTCTTTTCAGGCATCCGCTCGTGGGACGCCAATCTGATAGATTGCAACCTGGACCAGGAACTCAAGCTTTTCGTATCCCGACACTCGGCGCGTTTCTCCGCCGATGTCAAAGGTGAAACGTGCATTTCCTTCAGATGATTTGATAGGATTGCATCGTTTCCCGCGGCACAAAGCGTCTCTCGGGTGTCTTGGGCGCGGCGGCCTTTATTCAGCTGAGCGCAAGACAAATTGGGCCTGCAATTATTGAGCGCCCGGCGCTATTTGAGGAACGGCGGCGGATCGCATGGCACAAATGAAAGTGGAGACCCTGCGGCAGCACATCAATATCTTTTTCAGGCGGGGGGTGGGGGGGGGGCTTTCTTTGTGTCATCTCTGCCAAGGTGAAGGCAACAATGGAACGGCTCCAAGATGCCATTTAGCAATCACTTGAGAGCAGAGCGGGACAAGTTAGGATAAGATGAGCAAGTGAAGCCCCGCCCCCTTGAGAAAGCAGTGAGTTGACGTTTTTTAAGTATACGACATTTTCCGGCTCTTTGACATCCACACTGCGCATTAGCAATAGTGGAACACAAACGGTGGCGCAACACACGCGGCCGGCCGCTTAGAAAAGATGGCCGACGCTAAATTGGGTCAGCGGACGCCATCTCCTGCATCGGCGACTCTCCTTCTTGTTTTTTCCTCTCCTTTATTTGTTTTTGCTTCTTCATTGTATGGCCGGGCTTCCCTTTGGTTTGGCAGCGTGCCGTTTTATCCTCATTACATAATCTGTTTTAGGTTTATTTGTTCATTTTATCAAAGGGGGGGGGGGGCGGGGGAGTTCATCCCTGCAGTTGTTCCACTGATCTATTTTTGGTCCGGTGCCTTCCGCATTGATTTCTTCCCGTGTGCTTGATTGTGTGACAGTCTGCCTCCAGCAGGAGGGGGGGGGGGGTAGTTGGAGGTCGAGTTTTGCCGGCTAATTGCTGGCAGGGGTCACGCCCTCTCCGACGCGCCGATCTCGATGCCCGATTGGCAGCCGGAGGCCGACGCCCACTCCCAGGAGGTGAAGGGAGAGGAAATGAAGTGCGAGGACGCTGTCGCTTTAAGGAGCGAGCTCCTCGTGCGCTCGCTCGCTCGGGTGTGTCGGGCCGGCACAAAAGATGAGGAATTGTTTTTTCTCAGGTCAGAGAATCCTTCACCATAAAAGCAACGTGCTGGAGACGGTGGTGCTCATCAACCCCGCCGACGACACCGTCAGCACCGAGGTAAAGCCCAGCCACGCGGTGGACGGCGAGCGAGCCGTCCCACTTCCAACTTTTCTTTTCAGGTCCGATTGATGATCTCCGACTCGGCCAGACACAAGCTTCTGGTCCTGTCGGGCCAGTGCACGGAAAGTACCGGCGAGCTCCTACTTCAGTCCGGGTCGTTTTCCTTCTCCAAGTTCATCGACATCTTCACCGACCAGGAGGCACGTCGGGCCTTTTCTTCCTCGTGCGCGTTTGAATCCCGCAGCCAAATAACTCGTTTTTGTTTTCTTCAGATCGGCGAACTGCTGAGCACCGTCCACCCGGAGAACAAAGCCCACCTGACGCTGTCCTGCCCCGATCAAGGCGAGTGGAAAAACTCCCAGCTGGACAAGCACAACCTGCAAGACTTCATCAACATGAAGCTGAACTCGCCGCTCATCCTCCCCGAAATGGAGGGCCTCTCCGAGTTCACCGAGTACCTGTCCGAGTCGGTGGAGATCCTCAGCCCTTTTGAGCTTCTGGAGCCGCCGGCCTCGGGCGGCTTCCTCAAGCTCTCCAAGCCCTGTTGCTACATCTTCCCCGCCGGTCGCGGCGACTCGGCCCTCTTCGCCGTCAACGGCTTCAACATGCTGGTCAACGGCGGCTCCGACAGGAAGTCGTGCTTCTGGAAGCTGGTCAGGCACCTGGACCGCGTGGACTCCATCCTGCTGACCCACGTCGGCGACGACAACCTGCCGGGCGTCAACAGCATGCTGAGGAGGAAAATGGCCGAGCTGGAGGAGGAGCGCTCGCGGGACTCCGCCCCCGACGGCGACTGGTCGAAGAACATGATCTCGCCCGACATCGGAGTCGTCTTCGTCAACTTCCCGGAGAATTTGGACGTCCCCGAGCCCGATCGCAGAGTACGCAAGAACCTGGAGGAGGCGGCGGCCGCTCGGCAGCTCCTGGCCAAGTTGAATCTCAGAACCGAGCCGCTGCAACGACCCGTCGGGAACACCGTCGAACCCACCGTGCTCTTTCAGAAGATGGGCGTGGGAAAGCTGGAGATGTACGTCCTCAATCCGGCAAAGAACAGCAAGGAGATGCAGCATTTTCTCAAGCAGTGGACCGGGAGCCCCGAGGACACGGCGTCCATCTCGCTGCCCGACGGGAAGGAGTCCCAGTTCCCCGTGTCTCACTTGACGTCCATCGCCTCGCTCATCGTGTGGCACCCCGCCAACCCCTCGGAGAAAATCGTGCGCGTCCTCTTTCCGGGAAACGCCACCCAGCGGCACATCTTTGAAGGTTTGGAAAAACTCAAGCACCTGGACTTCCTGAGGCAGGCGGTGGTCACGCAAAAGGCGCCGCCCGCCCAAGCGCCGGCCACGCCCAAGGCGGCCAAGATGAAGGCCAGGACCGACAGCAAAGAGAGCCTCAAGTCCATCAAGTCCACGCCCAAGCCGTCGCCCGCCAAAGACGGCAGGAAAGAATTCAAGGAGGAGACGGCCAAGGCAGATGCCGACCATCTGACTCACGAAAAGCAAAAGAGAGAAAAAAACCCGCCCAAGAAGGAACGAGCAAAGGCGCCGCCGGAGAAGGTCAAAACGGAAACGCCGGAAAAAAAGCCCGCTCTGATCAAAACCAAAGTCGAGAAGGAGCGCCTCGCCAAGAAAGACGTGAAGATGACTCCCGAGAAGAAAAAAGAGGTTAGAAAGGAAGGAGCCAAGAAAGAGGACACGCTCAAGAAAGAGGAACGAGTGAAGAAAGAGGACGCCAAGAAGAGGGACCTGAAGAAGGACGTCAGGAGAGATTCTCCCATCAAGGAGAAAAAGGAGGACAAGAGGGAGCTGAAGAAAGAGAGCAAAAGGCTGACCCCCAAAAAAGTCGAGGACAAAGTCCTGTCCCCCAAACCAAAGACCCTGAAAAAAGATGCGGCCACGCCCTCCAAACTCAAAGCCAAAGGAAGTCCCAAAGTACCAAAGACGGCCACCGCCGTCACGCCGCGCCCCGACGACGAAAGGGCGACCGTGTCCTCGCCGGAAGACCTCACCAAGGACTTTGAGGAGCTCCGAGAGGAAGATCCGCCGGAGGAGGCCGTGGCTGCGCGAGAAGAGGAGCCCGCCGTGGTCACGCAGAGCCAAGAGTCCCCCGAAGCGCCCGAGTCCGTCGACGAGGGCATCGCCGCCACCGAGGCCGAAGGGGAAAACGCCGCCACTCCGGACGAGCCGCCGGCCGCGCTCAAGCCTCAACTGGACAAGTTTGAAGACGAGGGCGCCGCCATGGAGGAAGCGTCCGATTACGAAGAGAAAGCGGAAACCGAGGAGCTGGACGAACCGCGCAAAGCGCCGTCCCTCGGAACTCTTGAAGAAGAGAAGAAGGAAGAGCTTGCGTCAGCTCCACCAAAAGAGTCTTCGCCCGTTTCCCCCGCCGCTTACTTCCACGACGACAACTTCCCGGCCGGCGTCGAGACCTCCACCGCCTCGGACGAAGCGCCCGAGGAGTTCACCGTCACCTCCGACCTCCCGCGCTCCACCGTGGAGCTCTCCGGCGTGCCCGCCCCGTTGGACGAGACGTCGATGATGTCACAACCCGGAGAGTACGATAAGAGCAGACTCGCTTTACGTTCGGGCGACTCCAAGAGCGAAGCCACGCAGGGCCTAGACTACAACCACAGCGCCTCCACCATATCGCCGCCCTCGTTATTGGAAGAGGACAAGTTGATTTGGCACGCTGGAGGAGACTTTGGAAAGCAGGACACGGCACCTCTGGTGCATTCCCCCCCGAGCGAGCAGAACTTTGAGTCCCCGTCCACGTTGGCCGCCGCCCCCATCGAGCTGTCCACGACCCTGGCGGGGTGCGGCCGGGCGGATCCCGCCCTCAGCCCGGACGACAAGACGTTGGAAGGGGCGGGCTCACCGCAGTCCTCGGGTCACACGCCTTACTACCAGTCCCCGGTGGAGGAGAAAGCCGGAACTCTGCCGCCCGTGTCAGACCACCAGGAGCAAGGTCCCGTCATCGTGGAGGTCATGAGTGACAAAGAGGAGGATGACAAAGAGGAGGACCACAAAGAGGAGGACCACAAAGAGGAGGACAACAAAGAGGAGGACAAGCTGGCGTGCTCTTCCAGAAGCCCAAAGGACGACGTCAACAGAGGCGTCTTTTTCCGGCAAGAATCGGAAGCGCCCTCCACGGCCGCTTTTAAAGACGAGAGCAAAATGTCCATTTCGGAAGGCAGCAGCAGCGCTTCGGAAAAGTCCAGCACACCGCTGGAAGAAGCGGCGGCCGAGGACGTCTTTTCGCACTTGGCCTCGGCGTCCACCGCCTCGCTGGCCACCAGTTCCCTGCCCGAGCCCACCACCGACTCGCCGTCCCTTCACGCCGAGGTGGGCTCCCCTCACTCCACCGAAGTAGACGACTCCTTATCCGTTTCGGTGGGTCAGACCCCGACCACCTTCCACGAGGCGGCGTCTCCGTCCAAGGAAGACTGCCCTCGGCCCATGTCCATCTCCCCGGACGTCTCGCCAAAGACCAAAGTCAACGCGCAGATGCACGACGCAAAGTCACCGGAACATTCCACCATGTCGCTGGAGTCTCCCGACCACTCGTTGGCCCTGGACTTCAGCAAGCAGTCTCCGGAGCACCCGTCGGCGGGAAGTAACTCGCGCGCCACCGAGAACGGCCCCACCGAGATCGACGAGGCTCCTTGGGACGTGGCGGAGAAGCCTCTGCTCTTCCAAGACTGTGATTCGGCCCGAGCCGCTTCCGTGACACCGTCGGACGGATCGCAGTCCACTCCGTCCGTCACCACCCCGTGCCAGATGACTGAGATGCCCCTCGTGGTTGAGCCATCCGCCGAGTCCGCCGGACACGAGGAACTCGACAAAGGCGTCCCAGTGACAAAGGCGGCCTCTCTCTCGCCGAGCCATTCGTCCCATTCCAGTGAGTCTTCCCCGGTTTCGGGAGGTCCCGTGGAACGAGCGTCTGCGGGTGGCGCCCTGCACGAACCCAGCTCCCTCTCTGCCTTCTGGTTTTCCGACCAAGGGAAACCTTTACCGGTCAAGGAGACCAACCCGTTTCTCAGTGACCATTCACCGCTTGACGTCAAATCTCCCGTCAGCCCCAAAGTGTCTTCCCCGCCGCCGCCGCCGCCGCCGCCCTCCTCACACGCGGCCTGCAGCTTCAGGGAGCCCGCCGACTCCTCGGAGATCAGTCCGACGGGCTTCTCCAAGACACAAGTGGACCTCTGTTTGGTCACGTCGTGCGAATACCGTCATCCCAAGACGGAACTGTCGCCGTCTTTCATCAACCCCAACCCTGTGGAATATTTCCTCAACGAAGCGGAAGAGAAGGTTCTGGAGACGGCGGGGGGCGGGCCTCCTCCTCCAGGGGGCAAGCTTCCCGCAAAGGAATGCGAAGAGACTCCGCCCACATCCATCAGCGAATCCGCACCCTCCCAGACCGATTCGGACGTTCCGCCGGGGACGGAGGAGTGCCCGTCCATCACGGCCGACGCCAACATCGACTCGGAGGACGACTCGGAGACTCTTCCCACCGATCGGACGCTCACCTACAAGCACGCCGACCCTCCCCCTGCGCCCGTCAGGGACTCGGCTCCGTCCGCCGGTCCCCGTGACGTCTGCATGGTGGATCCGGAAGCCCTCAAGGCCCGGGAAAATCGCCACAACGGCAACACGGAAGCGGGCGAAAAGCCCAAGAAGAAAAAGCTCACCAAGAAGGCGTCGTCGCCGGCTCGCAAAAGCGCTCTGTCAAAAGTCAAGGACTCCAAGATGGGCTCTCCCAAGAAGAATCTGGGCGAGGGCAAAGACGCCAAAAACGCAACCAATACGTCGGCGTCCCGAGGTGCCGGCGGAAAGGTGTCCGCTCTGGCCAACTGTCCTCCCATGTACATGGATTTGGTCTACATCCCCAACCACTGCAACGCCAACAACGTGGACGCAGAATTTTTCCAGCGGGTGCGCTCGTCCTACTACGTGGTCAGCGGCAACGAGCAGACCTGGCAGGAGCCCAGTCGGGCCGTGCTGGAAGCTCTGCTGGAAGGGAAATCCCGTTGGGAGAACAACACGCAGGTGACGCTGATACCCACCCACGACACCGACGTGATGAGGGAGTGGTACCAGGAGAGCCACGACAGGCAGCAGGAGCTGAACGTCATGGTCCTGGCCAGCAGCAGCACGGTGGTCATGCAGGACGAGTCCTTCCCGGCCTGTAAGATCGAAATGTAGGACCAAAACGGAAGAATGCACATAGTTGAGCCAAGGCCGAGTCATTTGCATAGCCACGCCTACAAAAGGCAGACCGGCCAATCACATCGTGCTCAAAATCACTTTTGTTTGCACCCAGCTAATAATGCACTATTTGGGGAAAGAATTGTTAGCTGGTCAGCCAAAATGCTAACTAACGTGCAGCTCGGTTACCACGCACGGCACGAGCGAACTAAGCGCCGACGAGTTTAGCGACTTTGCTCGTTTACCCGGCTAATATGAATTAGCATAGATGTTAGCGTAATAGCGATGTAACCCTTCAAAACTACTTTAACATATACGGAGCAACAACAAACACAAAGTTTATTACTGGAGCGTCGTTGGAGACCTTCTCTGCTTCTCTGTCTTCTTCTTCCAGTAGTGCTGCTTGGCGGACTTGCCCGTTAGAAAACAAAGCACGAGTTGTTGGGAATTCACCATCGTCACCACTTTTGTCTTACACACATGTCAGTGCAACAAAAGACCAATTTTGAAAGACAATACAGACAACTTTCTCTTCTCCTCCTTCTTCTTCTTCTTCTTCTAGTCAGTCTAATAATCTGCCTTTTTCTTCCTGTCGACCATGTTAACCTGCAGCGGCCACGTGGTGTATCCTGTACGTGTCGGTCTCCAAACTCATATTGTACGTGCGCTCTCGCCATTTGTGAAAGTTTCCTTGCGCGCTTTCTGACTGTTTGTGTGCAATGTGTAACACTACCACTGCTGAATGACTCCAAATGCAAAACACAAGAATAAAAAGGACATTGACCTTCCCTTTTGTCTTCTCAATCTACTTTTATGGCCATTATTTCACTTTAGCGAATATGAAAATAACCCTACGGTCGTCCCTTACAATCAATCATCTTTGCAACAACTAGGATGGTTTCACTCATCTTTCCAGTGTACAGTGTCAAACACATCGGCGTGGCGCCATCTCGTGGCCAACAGTGGAAATACCCAGAATAACCAGGAGGGAGGGGAATTTTCGATTTGGAACATTGGATTATAAATTTTAAAATTGCATTTTTATCTGAAAAAAACATAATTAAGGAATGAAAATCTATATTATTACATTAATATATCTATTTAACAATGAAAGGTTTAGACAGTGCCATATTGGAATGTACCACATTCCCGTCAAGCTTAAAAACGCCAAAAAGAATTATTGGGTAACATTAACATATTTATTGCACAAAGGTTTATTTTTCAGTGTTTAAAAATATAATGAATGTCACACAGTGGACAAATGTCCACACTGCGGTCATTCGTCTCCCCTCTGTGAACGCGGCGATGGTACAGTCTTGGACCAACATGGCGCTGCGGAGCTTTACGTCTTCACTGTGTCGCTCGTTTCTCCGTGACTACAATTCTCCGAAAGCGACACTTTCTGCTTTGCAACAGCCAGGCTGGATTGAATCTCGTTCAGGAGGTGAATTCAACACGTTTGTTGGCAAAGTAATTCGTTTGTGTGCAGATCAGGGGTGACTCTGTCCTGTCCTGTCCTGCCCTGTCCTGTCCTGCCCTGCCTCATCTCCTTGCATTCTATCAAATCTGCAGCAAAAAGACATCTGCTGTCAGAGGATATCGTCAAACTTGAAGACTTCCAGCGAAGGAAGTTGGCGGTCGCTCACCTCGTCACTGGATCAGATGGTGATTAGCGAGAAATTACCGGAGGATTATTATTATATTTTTTTTTTTGAATCTACATTTGACTTATTGAATTCAATGCATCTTTTGCACACCCGATTGTTTTTTCCCCTCTCTCTTCATATTTGCAGGAAATTTTATCGAGCTGTTTGGCCACAAGCTGCGGAGGAACAGCCTGGTTTTGCGAGATGAGCTCAAACTGCTGCTTCACTTGTGTCAGTCTGCAGAGGACATGAAGACGGCCCGAGATGCCATTTATAGGTCCGCTTTAACCGGCCGGCCTGGCGAGCCAGACCCAATGACTTCACACTCAACAGCTTCGCTTGTTGCCAGGTACCATGCAGAAAACCGCAACGTGGCGCACGGCGAGTTCAAGTTTGGCCCGCTCTTCATGAGGCTGTGCTACGAGTTGGGGCTGGAGAAGATGGCCGCCGCCACACTTACAGATCAGGTGCACACCACAGGTGGAGAAAGTGATGTTTGAAATTGAATCTCATAATGCCGGGCATTTGTGCCATTGATCTTTTGTCACCCCGAACAGGAAATGAGAGGCTTTTTCGCCGAGCCCACCTCCTTCAACATTGCCATCGACATGTTAATCGAAAAGGGCTATCACGAAGGTCAGTCGTCAATTGCGCACGCGCCGTCCGTCTTCTTGACTGCTGTCTTTTAACGCCATGACAAACGCCATTTAAGATGCTCTGGAGGTGTTGCGGTGCATGAGGAGCCAAAGTGTGCCGTTCAACAAAGACACACTCGTGCTGGCGTCTGCAGTCTGCTATAAACTGGTAACTCAAAACAGCAGCCAAGTTCCTCAGAATAAAAACTTTTGTTTGTCTTTCAAACGACGCTTTTGTTGTTGTTGCCGTTAGAACACGAGCGAGTCGCACGCCATTTGCACGTCGCTCATGGAAGAGGCTCAGGCCAAAGGGCATTTTGTCCCCAGGCACGCTTACTGCTTCGCTGTGGCATTGGCGCTCGAACAGGTGAGTCTGTATTTCTGCATATGCAACAATGTCATTGCAATTGATGGCACAAACTTGTTTCTTCTCAGAACGACGTCGAAAAGGCGCAATGGTTTTTCGCGCAAATCATGAGCACAGACAGCCGACTGTGCCAAAACTTAAAGGTGAGTCTTTCTTGAAAAAAATAAAAACCTTGGAAAGTCAGCGTTATTCTACATGAACCTTTTTTTCTTCCTCTCTTGACGCGAATGATCAGATTTTGTTGCTGGCGATGTCCGGAGCGACGGAGGAGGCCATGGCGCTCCTTTTTTCCGCAGTCAAACTCTCCAACAGGCCGTCTTTTGTCAGGAAGCCGGAATTTTCTCAAGAGGTGGTAAGTGGAAGCAGTTTGTGGCACGGTTTGAGAAGCGCAAGCATCCTCCGCATTGTTTCCCAGCTGGATCGGCTGCGTCTGCACGTGGAGGGCCAAGGGCTGGCGGATGAAGCGGATAGGCTCATCTCCCAACTGGAGCGCGCCGGTCAGGTGATGCGCCACAGCCTGAACGACATGCTGTGCCACACGCCGGCCCCCAAGAGGAAAGTGGCCCCCATCGTGGCGGACAGGCACGTCAGCAGGAGGACACTGAAGCCGCTTCACTCAACGCTGCTGTCCGAGTGATTTTGTCAATTCAAAATATATTTCATAGGATAAAGAAATGTGGCCGTTGGTTGTTTATCATCATCAAAGGCTTGTATTTTCTTCATGGTTTCAATTCTATTGAAAGGATGCACAGTGTATATTAAAATGATTTTTTTTAACCTTTTTTTTTTTTTACATGAAGCTATATAGACAAAACAGCACGATCTGATTGGTGTAGCCGATATCCCGCCTACCTTCTGTATTGACCCTTTCTGATTGGCCAAAATGAGCTGTCACAAAATAATGCGAATAATTTGAAATATAAATTTATATTCTAAATAGTGAATTCCTAGATTTAGTTATGTCGTTTTCTATTCAGTACATTTGTAGTGAACAGGAATCGCAACAAAATGATCCTCGCGACGATGTCCCACAATGCACCGCGGTTGCAGCAAACCGGAAAAGGAAACCGTAGCTTCCGCCAAAACAAGTCGGAGAGTTCCGAGTCGTTATTTTACATTTTACATTTACAGTACTGGAATTACAGTAGCGAGAATTAAACACTCGCATGATTTGACTTTCAGCGTTCGTGTTTTGGTCGGCACTGGTTAGCATAAGCTGCGAGCCAGAAGCTTGATTAGATAATAACAAGGACACGCTCCATTTCGTTTCGGCTCCACGGTTCGTCCGGAGCCGCTCTTGCGCCATCCAAATCCAACTGTGGTGGGGCTTGCTAGCTTTCGGTCCAAACGATGAGCTCAGAGGAGACCGCAGCGTCCAGCAAAGCTTCCCCTCCGGAGGATGATGGCATGACGTGGTGGTACCGGTGGCTTTGCAAAATAGCCGGGGTCCTGGGAGGAATATGTAAGTGGACGACTTTTATTCCACATTGAAAGAGGATCGTAACAGCTATTCATTGCGTGCTTGGTGGCATTCGAACCTATCGATCGTGACGTGATCGTGACGTCAGGGCACACCGACTTGCTCGCTCGCAAATACTTTGGAATTTTGTTGTTGTTTTGAAAGATTTTTTTTTTTTGCAGTAGTCTATCCTCCTGCAACTTATGCGAGCCTGGTTGCTGACAAAAAAAGTAGCATCAGCAACACCTGACACCGTGTCACGCAAAGCACGGCTGCATTTTTGATGACCTCTGCATCATTCATGAAGCAGGACGACCATCATCAAGTGCCAGTGGACACCCGGCAATCCAAGTCCTTTCTCCACATTGTGTCCGTGTTATTTCAATCATTTCTTTGTGTTGTGCAGCGTGTGCCATTGCAGGAGTCTGGAACTGTGTGACGGTGAACCCTCTAAACATCGCCGCCGGAGTGTGGATGGTGTAAGTCATTGCCTTAACACGCATTTCCTATTTCGAATGTATCCAGACTATTTGCAAGTTGTCACTCGCTGCGTCCAGGTTGAACGCCTTCGTGTTGTTCCTGTGCGAGGTGCCCTTCTGCTGCCAGTTCATCGAGTTCGCCAACGCCGTGGCGGCCCGCGCCGACCGCTTCCGACCCTGGCAGAAATCCTTCTTCTACTGCGGGTGAGACGACGATGATGACGTTGTTGGCCGAAGTTGAAACGCTGACTAAGGGTGTGACCCGTGTTGGACTCAGGATGGCGCTCTTCCCCATCTTCCTGAGTTTCTCCTTCACCACGCTGTTGGGCAACGCCATCGCCTTCTCCACCGGGGTCCTCTATGGCCTGGCGTCTCTCGGCAAAAAGTAAGAGCACGCCAAACGCGCCGCTTTTTTCACTTTTTGCATAGAAAAGAAAAAATCTCACTGGTTGCCCGTTTGTGTAACGCCCACTAACAAGCAGCAGACTGTCATTTTAAGTCCACTTACTTTCCTTTGCGTAATTGACTTGAATTTTGATGTCATCTAAATTGATGTGTATTCTCTTAATCAGTAAAATGTGTGTTGAGTTGTGTAACTCCTGTTAAATTTGCCCAAACTAAAAAAAATAACATTTTTAAACTACCTCCTCCCTGATTATTTGCGATTTAGTATTCATGACTTTTCAGAATTGGTTTTTTTTTTTAATTAAGTCCATCCTAACATACTCCCGGGCGGCATTTCAAGCCTGGCCAAGGGAAGGCCCGCCCCTTGGCCCCGCCCCTTGGCCCCGCCCCCTGCGCTACGCTATGCTACGCTAATCCCCTAACCGCGCTCGCCGACTCACCTCTCAGGGGGGACGCGGTGACGTACGCCCGGTTGCAGCATCACAAGCAGGCCGACGAGGAGAGGATGAGCGGCGTCGCCGAGTGAGGCCCGTCCGTCCGTCCGTCCGGCCGCCACCTTTGGTCCCGTCCTCGTAGCTCCTCGCCGGCGGCGGCGCCCTCCCCTTATTTATTTCTCTCGTCCTCCTTTTAGCGGACATGGATGTGAGTGAAGTGAGCATGATACATATTTTTGTCATTGTTCCAAATGTGATTAGCATTCTTTTGGCCGCTTGCTTGTTCCGTGTGAAGCGTCCATTTTGTGACGGCTCTCTTTCAGGACCTGAACCGTCGTGGTGTGGATTGTATTGCTTACGCGACTAAAGATTTGATTGTGGGTTTGTTGCACTTTTTAAGTCTCAACCTCTGCCTTCCCCGATCCTCGACTCGGAATGTATTTCTTTTTTTTTTTAACCTCCAAACTGTTTTATTTTTGCTTAACGGATGGAAAGTGACACTCTTGAAAAAGGATGACACTATTTGAGGAAATGCTATTTAACTCGCTGTTACTGAACTGTGATTCCATTCCAAAGGGACTAATTGATTGATTGGCGTGTACTTCTTTGTCATGTATAATTTGTGTCTTTGCTTATCGTTCTGCATAAGATGAAGGGAAGTTTGGCAGCAAACGTTTACAGCAATTTTGTCATTTAACGTCCGTCCGTCCGTCCGTCCGTCTCCTTCGGCTCTCAGGTACGCGGGCACCGGTAAACACATAAAGACGCACATATTGTTGAGCCATGTTAACTGGTGGTGTTTTTGTCTTGAAATTGTGAATGCTCTTATTGCTCAATTAAACCAACGTGCGACTAGAGGGGCTGCTGTTTGATGACACCGGCTGTATTCTTTCATAATTTGAATCAACATTTTCATTTTGTAACGAGTGGGCCTGCCTAATAAAGCGCCGCAAGCGCCTCCACGTTTGGTCTCCAGGGGGAGCTCGAGGGTGGGCAAGACCATGCGCGCATGACGCACAATCACAAGTGGCGTCCTACCTCCCGCCCCCCCGTCCGGAATCGGTGGAACTTTGCCCCAGAGCTTTGCTTTGTGCGGGAAGCCGAGACAAGTGCAGCCTGAGCGCCCGCCTGGCATCCTGCCTGCCCGCCTTCCATCCTTCCGTTCCTTGCAGAGCGAGCCCTCCGTCCCCCTGCAGCCCAGCCAGCCAGCCACCCACCCACCATCAGCCCAGCCTAATTTACGAGCACCGCATTGACGCTTCTCCTTCTCCTGCTCGCCTTCCGGTTTGGAGCGACGACGATGCGCAGTAGCCGCCGGGGCGTGGAGGAGCGCCGACCCGGACCCTTGTGGTGAGGTCCGCGTCGCGCCCCGCCGCGGCTGCGTGGGCAGCGTGGGGAGCGGGATCCCCCTCCGCCCCGCCATGCCAGCCAGGAGGAACCGCTACAACCTGGTGGACGACGTGGCCGACGCCAGGCTGCCGCTGCACAACGAGGAAGCTTACCAGCATGGCATCTCCTTCCAAGCCAAGGTAGGCGTGGGGGAGAGACTTGTCAAAAATTGGACTCAAGGAAAGCTACTGTTTCTTCAAATTACGCTGACGCAAGTCAAGGGGAAAAATAATAATAATGGTGAGCATGGGTGGGTTATTTTACACTGAGTCAAAGTCAAAAGTGATGCTCCTAATCATTAGTAAATAAATGGATTTATTAATTACTTTAAAACAACACAAAGTAACAAAAAGTAGTCCTTCCAAGTATTCAATGAAAAAAAAAACTTTCAACAACTAACTGCAGAGTAGAGTAAGCCAAACATTGAATGAAAAATGTATGGGATGAAAATACAAGTCACGTGTTGCATTCTAACTCCTCTTCATCGTACAATTGATCAGAAAAGTAAACGTGATGGCGTAAATACGTGCAAGCTGACCATTGTGTCTTTTCAATGCACTTGGGCGCAACATTTGCTTTGGGACGAACGAAGGCAGCGACTTTGCTTTGCAGCAGCTGTCTTTGTGCCATCAATTATTCAGCTCTCAGCTAAACAGAATTCAGCTTTTAGAGGACCCGAGTATACTTTGTAATTACCTTCAATATTAGAGTGGATTGCTTGTCTTGCTTACTTACTTATTTAGGGTGCTCGACCCATTCACCAGAGCAGCTGTCATGATGTAGTGCTTTGACGCACAACAACTCCTGATTTTGCTCTGACATTCACCTTCATCTGAAGTTTCGCTATGGCCGAGCAAATTTGGAGGCCCCTCGAAAGGAGCCCTGAGGCGCATCTTCTCATGGAACCTTTGGGTGTGAGCAACAGAACAACGATTTGTCTGTTTTTGTACTGATGAATAATGATAACGTGTTCAAATGTGCTGCTTTGTCAAGCATTGCTCCGTTTGGAATAGAAAATGACGTTTTGTGTTGCAGTATGTGGGGAGCCTGGATGTGGCACGGCCCAACAGTCGCATGGAAATCGTGGCGGCCATGAGGAGGATCCGGGTAAGGAGATGGCATCATAGACACTCAGACACTGACAATTTCAAAATATTCCAGGATCCAATTGCAGTGGAAAACGCCTTAGACCGGCTAACAATAACAAGGATGCTAACTCACTAGCCGCCCCCAGAGATGAGTGGGTTGACGGCGTCGTGAGCGCCGACACGACAAGACTCTTAAGTGCGGTCCGGCGCCAAAATGCGCGCTTATCCTCTGAAGCACGCATGAGTGCCACCAACTTAGGTGGGGGAATCCTCCAGACTCATCTGGGAGCTTTTGCAAGGTGGGAAGGAACAAGAGCTGCAATCAGGGCCAGCTCACTTTACAAAACATGTGATGGAATAAATGGACCCCTCCCCTTTATAGTTAATCTCTTGATTCCAATTGGCCGGCTGAGCCGCGCACCTGCCGTTCCCACGGCGAGACACAATGTCTGCCACCCCCCGCCGATCCTTTTGGACCCATTGTGGCGGGGAGTTTTCGTGCTTTCACGTGGCCCGGCGGCGCCTTTGAATGCTTCGTGCACTTTTGGTTGAAGAACGCAAATGGAATGGAAAGCCTCCATCCCTCCCTCCTGTCCCCCCCCCCCCCCCCCCCTCGCTGTTGTGCCACCAAAATAGCGCACCTCCATTTAGCCCCTATCTGCTCGGCGTGGACAGGAATAGATGGAGGCTGAGGGCCAAAGAGGCGCTTCCCTCTTTGAATTCCGATCGGCCCCTAATGGGATTTTTTTTTTTTTTTTCTTCTCCAAGGCCTCCTTTCTCTGACTGCCAAGAGTCTCCCGGGGAATGGCATTCTTTTTTTACCCTTCCGTCCGCCCGCCTGGATCACCTTTTGTTAAGAGCAGGCATTATGGAAGGAAGGAAGGAAGGAGGGGGGAGGAGGGGGGAGGAATGCTCGCTGGCCGGGGTGATAGAAAAGCAACAGAAGCCATTAAAGGGAGTCAAAAAGGAAAATGGGGGGTTATGGCGAAGCGTTGGCCGTGTTGTTGACATAATGTAGGGCAGCGAGCGCCACATGTTGGTCCAATCCTATCAATAAAACACCTTCTGATGTCCCAGACAACAAGACAGGGGGCCACGGATCAGTGGAAAGGGGGAGGAAGGGGGGGGGGGGGTCTGCTTTTTGTTCTATGTGCACTCAAACACTGCAGATATATATTAGGGCTTTTATTTGTGGGTTCTCGGGAGGGAAGGAGGGAGGGGCTTCCCATTGTTTTCACGGCAGATGTACGCAAGCTAATGGCTGACCTAGAAGTGCAGCGGCTCAGCTTGGAGTGTTAAGTCGCCTTTTGTTTGTCCCACGCACGGCACAAGTGGCGCTTGGTCTTTTCATCCTTGCATATGAAGAATGTGGAAGGCTGCAAAAAACCCTGTTATCCGAATTTCATTCTGCCAAATATCAGAAGTGGCATCAGCCTAAAAATTGGAAAAATCCAAATTTCCCCCGTAAAGCGGACCGGCCGGCGGCATCTCGACACGGGACTCTTTGCGCAAAGAATGGCTCCACGCCTCACTGCCTCCCTGACAGGCGCCGAGAAAGGACGGGTCGTCCCTCGGGGGGAGTGAAGAAGGGTTGGGGGGGGCGAAACAAAGGAGCAACCCTCGCACGGCAAACATTGATGCCAGCGTGGCCTCGGTAAAGCAGAGTGCCTTGAAGGCAGCGCCACGGGCGCTCTCGCCGCCAAATGTGGCAAAGCAATTCAGCTCTTCCCATTTGTCCGCTTTTGCCTCTAAATACCAGCACGCTCAATAATGCACCAAGGCCTCGGGGCAACATTGATTTTCTGCTGGCATCTTGCATGTGAAATGAATTTGCTCCGCCACCGCCGCCGGCGCGTGTGAGACGCAGCTCTCGGCTCATCTGGCGCCCTCATTTGAGAGATTTACAGGCGACACTTGAAACTCCCGTTTTGCCACAAGTGTTTCCGTTGGTTTCTTTTGTCCCACATTTCCTGCAAAGCAAAATTTGCGCTTTCGATGACTACTTTGCTATATGTTAGCATATCGCCGGCTAGCATGTGAGCATTGCTACAAAGCAAATAATCCAAAACCTTGCATTTTTGATCCCAACAGTCACCTCATTGTACCCCCCCCCCTTCCTGAAAGAGGAGCAAAATTCCAGGGAAGTCCCCAAATCCCGCACATTGTACTGAAGCCGTTGCTAGGTTGCCGCAATCTAAAGGAGCCTTTGTGGGCTCCGGCGCCGCTTGAATGGCGCAAGCGCTTTTGTCAAGTGACTGGCTTGCGCCACATTTCTTTTCAACCTTGATATCACTCAAGCACCTTTCCATGATTTTGATATTCTTTTTCAGTACGAGTTCAAAGCCAAGAACATCAAGAAGAAGAAGGTGAACATGGTGGTGTCGGTGGACGGCGTCAAGGTGCTGCTGCGCAAGAAACAGAAGGTGAGACGCGGGCGGCTGGGCCGAGAATTACGGCTAATGCTAACGTGCTAACGACCTTTCCGCCCGTAGAGGAAAGAGCGGCCGTGGGACGAGAGCAAGTTGCTCATTATGCAGGACCCCATTTACAGGTTTGTTGCCCGCTCAAAGCTAGAGATTGAAAAATGCCGTTCTTTTCGTTTCGTTTACCGATGGCGTTTCCGGGGCAGGATTTTCTACGTGTCGCACGACTCGCAAGATTTAAAGATCTTCAGCTACATCGCCAGAGACGGCTCCAGTAATTGCTTCCGCTGCAACGTCTTCAAATCCAAAAAGAAGGTGGGTCGCCGCCTCGCCTCGGCTCGGCTCAAGGTGAACGCGGCTCGAGTCCGTCCTTCCCTTGCGTGTGTCGCCGAGTGCAGACGCTGGCTATTCGCATCGTGCGGACGGTGGGTCAGGCCTTCGAGGTTTGCCACAAGCTGAGCCTGCAGCACGCCGAGCAGGACGCCGACGGGCAGAGCGAGGAGGACGCTCGAGGAGGAGCGGGCGAGGAAGAGGGGGAGGAAGACGACGTGGCGTCTGGTGCCTCGCTCTGCGAAAAAAACGTCGGGGACATCCTGCGCAGTCTGGCTGAGCTTAGTGTGGTCAAAGCGGGCCACACCGTCGTGGTGAGTCAGACACAATTTAGAATTTTGCAAGCAAATGATCCTTTGCATTTACTGCCCTCTGGAGGCCAACCAGTAGAGGTGCCACATGTTTGGTCCTTTTATTTTAGAAATCATTTATTTACAGAGAGGGTCGCGTGTTAGCAGGTCATAAAAGCAAAACCATAGTGTTTTTCTTTTCCTATTTTGTGTGTTCAGGACCTTTCCGGAAGGTCTTTGTTGACGGTGACATCGGAGGGCGCGGCTCCCGGCAGCCCGGGCTCGACACCGGGTTCGGCGCCGGGCTCGCTGTCGTCGCGCCACTACTTGCAGCTCCTTCAGCAGCAGCTACAGCAGCAGCAGCAGCACACGCAGGCGGCTGTCGCTCAGGTGAGGGAGTCGCCCCCCCCCCCCCTTTGGCGCCATCTTGTGGTATCAAAAGAGTTGAGATGCTTTAGATAAAAGTAGTGCTCTGACGGTCTCTCGACAACATGTGTTCTTTCACTTATTGGGGTCACCGGGTCAGGAACTTCTGATTGGACGCATGGATGTTCTTGACAGGCCTGTGTTGTGGCACTAGGGGGCAGCACTTTCCCACTTATGACAGCTGCACACTCAAACCAAAAATTGCTGAAAGTTTTTTCAGTAAATCACAGAGCGATGCTGTCTTTGTCTGGCATTACCAATGGTCCATTTTTGCCTCCATTCATTGTCGGCCATTTTGTTTGCAGGTGCAGCTGCTGAAGGATCAGATGGCGGCCGAGAGCGCCGCCCGCATGGAGGCGCAGGCTCGCTCGCACCAGCTGCTCCTGCAGAACCGCGACCTGCTGCAGCACCTGGCCCTGCTGGTGCAGCAGCTCCAGCAGCTGGAGGCGGGAGCCTCGGCCAGCCAGGAGGCGGAGCTTCCGGACACGCCGCTCCACGGACGCGGTGAGTGACTTGCATTCAAGTCGTGAATTCAAAATAAATCCACAGCGCCTCAAGATGATATATTGATGTGACGTGATGGCGGCAAAGCACTACTTTTAGATGACCCGTTTTTCCACTGGAAGGACAATTTCTTTTTCACTTTTATTGCCCACTTGTTTACTCTGCAATGGTGTCTCGCAGCGCTTTCCGCTTGGACCAGGCCTCTCTCGCTCAACCTCAAGCATGTCTGCGGCGACGCCCTGGAGCAGCTCACGGCCTCCGATTCTATCCCGTCTGGCTCGGGGGACGGCTGCCTCGCCCTCGTCCCGGCGGCTGACGGCGGCGCCGCGTCTGACGAGGCGGACCCCGTCGCGAGCAAGAGGGCGTCCAGCGTGGAGGAAAAGTAAGACTTTTTTTTTTTTTTTTGACAAAAGCAATCAGCACAAGTGGATGCTGATTCTCCTGGCGCCCATCGGAAGCATTGCCAAAGCAAATGGATGCAAACATTTGTGTTTCCATCAAAGAAAGCCTTGAGTCAACATTTAATCTGCCTAAATTGCCCCAAGACGTTCCATTCTGATTTTTTTTTTCCCTGCCGCCGCCGCCGCAGTAACATCAAGTACGTAATTACTTTTTAATGAGCTTTTAATCCCCTTAAAGCTGAAAGCGCCAATGAGGGAAAAGATTCCCTCAATAGCAGCCCCTCCCCTTAATGTGTGAAGTCCCGGTGCGATAAAACAGATTGCAACACCACGAGGAGCCAATCGCATCGCGTCCGTTCAAGCGTCTGCTTCCACTCCAAAAAATTCTTGGGATAAGCTAAACACAAGTATGAGGAAAAACATTTTTCAAGAATTTTTTTTTTTTACATTTCATCACATCTTTTTTTCCATTTATTATTTATCATTATGGGGGTAGACGTTTTGTTCATTTTAAACCATCACAGGTCCGGCTCAGTGCTGCCACACTGCTTGTGGCACGACACGGTACTGCATGCAACTGTTTTTCAAATGCGACGTCGTGGAGGTTGACGGTTTGAGTTGCTGGGATTGCGTTTCCTTCAGCCCAGCAAGCCAGCCAGCCAGCTCTAACTGTGGCCTCTTTTCGTCAGGTGCCAGGATCCCGTCCTGCTCGTCCTCTTGCTCCTCTAATCAAATCAAAAACGTGCACTAAAAAAAAAACAAAAAAAAAACTGCACCTGCCCACCTTCGTCTTGCTCATCTTCCTCATCTCATCCTCTTCTCCCCTCTCTTCCTCTTCCTCCTCCTCCTCCTTAATGTGAGTATCGTGCGCGGTAAGCAGCATGCAACGTTACAATCAAATTGCGGCGATCGGCTAATCGCGGGGCGGCGAGGGTAAAAAATATTCAATCAATGGTTGCAAAAGTGTGCACACCTTCCAAAACCGGCCACCCTTTAACACATACAAATCAAGAAAGGCGGCCAAAAAATATATATATTCTTGTTCTGCTTTGCCAAAGTCACAATAAAGCCAGCCACCTTACGGTCGCACAATAATATCATATTCTCTATCTCTCTATTCAAATATTCTCCTTTAATAACCTGGCCGGCTGGCACTCCTCGCAAGCGTCTTTTCATCAAGAGCAAAAACAAAATGAAAGAGCAACAATAGGCAACAATTGCAAGCCGCTAATCAAATACAAGCGAGCACGGCGAGCGCTCGGCCTTTTGAATAAAGATGAAAAGGAGAAAACAAGCAAGCACGCCGTGAAGAGCCTTTCACCACAAAGCGCTCTTAAGGCCCACGGTGCTGAGTCAAAGCTACGTAGACAAGAAGCTCTGGTTTATCCCGGGAGCTCCAAATTGCTTTTGGTCACCTTGGCCAAGTCGTGAATTAAATGTCAAATTGAACGTGACGTGATCTGTGGTCTTCAGGTATCAAGCCCCCGTCCCTAAGCTGGACCCTCCTCCTCCCTCCCTGAACCGCAAGCGAGCCAGCCGGACCTTGTCCCCGGGCTCGGTCCAGGACGGCGTCCCGGGCCGCGAAAGCCTCCGCTTCTCCTTCCCGGACGCCACGCCCGGCTCGTTGTCGTCGGCCGACTTCCACTCGCTCAGCAGCTCCTGCTCGGCCAGCGACGACTCGGGCGTGCGCTCCGAGACCAAATCGCTGCTGTCGCCTTTGCGGGACGACGACGCCGCCTTCGGGGACCGCGGGACTTTCGAGGAGAGCCCGGACTCCGCTCAAAGCTGGAACGACGGCCGGCCGCCCGCCTCGTCCCCCGTCGACGACACCCGCCTTCACATCAGCTTCTCCGAGGACGAGCTTTTGGACAACTGCCAGGACGAGCACGCCGTCCCGCAACGGAGTTAAAGCGAGACCTTTGAGGCTTCTCCTACTTATTGCGGCCATTCGTTCCAGCACACGTTCGCACGTGGACGGATTTCGTATTTTTCTAAGGAAAATCGCCAACGCGCAAGGTACTCTTTCCAAGGAACCCGCGTAGCACTTGCATTGCACCACATTGGCTCCCATTCACTCGTTCTTAAGTCGGCGAGGGTGGACCGCATTCCCCAACATGTGGCAGATTTTTCCGTTTATTTTTTCAGATGCTCAGCGTTCTCATTTATCGCTCGTTCCAATCGGAAGAGCCGCAGCACTTGATTGGACGTGAGGCAAGTCTTATTTACTTGAAAACAATTGTAACATTAAAATAAAGTTTCAATCATATGAAACATCCGTGAAGGGAAAATAACAGTATGTTGAAAAAGTCATGAAATCCAGAGCGAAAAAAAAAAGCTGAGTAAAGTCGGAATGTTGGGGGAGGATTATGAAAAAAAGTTGTCATGATCTGAGAATCAAGTCGTATTATTGAGAGAAAATAGTCGACAGAGAAAAAATATCGTCTTCCATAAGGAAAATGCGAGATTGTCACTTTTTCTTATGATAACTGTGATGCCAGTGTGAGCCAGTGATGGATTGTATAGTTTCAAAAGTTGCAGGTGTAAAATGTCGGTGATGCCGTAAATAAAGCAATAATAATACCAAAATAATGACGATGAGTTTGTGTTGTTTTCCTTGTATTCATTTTGTATAAAATATTTGTATAGCGTTGTCACGGATATGTTGCTAGACGCTCCAGAACAGTAGAGGGCGCTCTCCGCTCTTCTATTATTGCTTTGGAAGAACATTCGAGAACAAAGGTGAACAAGATTTTTTTATTTTATTTTAATTTTTGCTTCTCCAGGTAAGATGATGCTTGTGTTTGGGTATAAACTAAGCTAGCTAAAATATTCTTTGTGTCAAGACCTTCACCGTGTGTCACAAAGTTCAACTATAAGCTCAAATGCTAATTGCAGCTTCTTTAATTAAATGGCGTCCACTCGGGAAAGGCTCGTTACTTCGATTCGTCGCGACTAAAATACTACCCGAAATTACTTGTTGCCTCTTATTTGAAAGTTATCCCTCTTTTTTTGCTCATTTCTTAAACATTCTTTGACTGTAACTTGTGATGTGGAAACTTCGACCCAGCCTGTTTTGAAACTAGCTATGCTAACCGCGCTAATCATCCTGATTGGCAGCTACTTGAGGGGTCAGCTCTTTCTTGTCTTCCTAAAAAGGAGCGTCTGAAAAGCTAAGTGGCTCGTGTTTGGTGCTAAATAGAGAATTAGGAGATGGCCAGTGATGTTTGCTTTCCTCCGTTCCAGAGAAAGGAACGCCTGCGCTAAGGTTTTTGTTCATGACGCGCCGACGCGTCGGCTGACGGTCGAAGCCGGACGAGGTGAGTGAGCCATCATTTAGGAAAACATAAAACTCGCAATACAAGGCCAACAGTGTTAGCAGAAATCCATTCATTGTTTGATTCACTTAATCCTCATTAGGGTGTATTAATTGATATCGTGAAAAATGACAATTATTACAGTCATGACCGATCAATCGATAATCGGTTCAACGATACGGTGATCATTGACACGTGACGAAAGTGACGGTGAAACATTTGGCTGCCGTCGTTTTCTTTCCCGTATTCTGTCGCCGTGGCACTCGTGTGTCATTTTCCGCCCTGCGGAAGGTAATCTGATTATTATTCCGTCTTGGCGGTTGATGAATTGATTGGCGGGAAGCCGACGCTGCATGCACAAAACATGGTGGCCCTTTTGCGGCCGTCAATCTTCAACGCACACGCATAAGGACACGGAGCGAAGGAACAGTGATAGATCACCTCCAGGAAGGCTATTTTATGCCTTTTCATTTAACTTCTCCAGTTTTTTTAATCTGATAGCTGCGTCACACGGCGCAAGCGCTCCATTGACGGCGCCACCTTCCGATAATTTCCTCCTCACCGAGTCGAGATAAACGCTGGCTTTGGCAGCCGCCGCGACCTTGGCGAAAGTCACTCGTCCTTCCCACCTTGGTTTGCATGGCAACGGCGCGCTAATTAGCTCCGATGCTGCTGGGCACGCATAAGCTTGATGATCTTGACTCCAGATTTACTAAATGTCATTTTATTTAAGACCTCAAACCTCTGAAAGAGCGGCCTTGAGTTTGAATTGGTATTTGTGAGACTCCACTTGAATTCAATGACGGCAACTCTTTGTAACTTGCTAGCTGGCTTTCTTGCTAGCAATTAATTTTGCTTGCCGGTGGCGAGATAAAAGGCCGCCATCGGCTCTTTACTTTTTTCATGTACTTTCTCTCTGATGTGCTCTCGCGATCGTATCTTTTTTTTTTTTTTTTTGGGAGCCACCAATACAACATGCTAATGGCTTGGTGCCGATTAGCTGGGAATGGACGGAGGCAGATGCATCCCAGAAGGCCCGGTAATTGGTTTACTTGTAATCGTCTCGAATCGACAGCGCGCACGCCGCACGGCACAGTCAAGCTCTTGGCTTGCCGCATTTAGCGCATGATGCAACGGCCATTGCCTGATCCTTGTCGTGCTTCTTTCTGATTGTTTTTCTTTTTTTTTATTTTCTGGCGGCCAGCGAGCGTTAATGGCGGGGCGGGCTGCGCTCACGGACTGACACTGCCCAGGTGTTCATGACATCCGCTTTCAATTAGCAGCCTCATCAGCAGCAGGATGGAGAGCGGGAGCTCGGCAATTACCGCCCCATGCTCGCTCCGCATAATGACCGCACGGGTGTGTGTGTGTGCACTTGTACACGCGAGCACACACACACGTGCATTATGGGCAAACAAAAGCTGCCGCAGATGTTTGGCTTCTGACTCACTCACTGGCTGTTCTAAACAAGATTCTTCCAAATCGGGCTGTTGGGTTTCAGACTCAAGTCTCCGTATGAACCTCAAATGCACCAAAACATTTGCAGGTGACCTTGAGTCAACCTTTTGAATGGTGAACTTTTCACTGTTTATGCAAAACGTTCCATTCTCCGTAAAGTGCTGGAGCCTTGGAAATTTGCCAGGAGGGCCATCTCGAGCTAGGCTCTTGATTTTTTTTTTTTTTTTTTTTGCAGAATCACAGCAAGTTTTTAATCATTAAAAAAATAAAGGTAAAGAAATAAAATGGTTTATACACGTGAATGTATTTCTTGTCTGTACTGTCGTTCTCATGTGTTGGATGTGTGCTTTTTAAGGGACGCGGCCTCGTGAGTGACATCACAAGATGGAGTGGCATCCCCGTGTGAGCGTCTTGGTGTGAGATGTGGCCTACAGCGGCGCCTTGTGAGTTTTGCCCTTTTCTTTTTGGCATCTCTAGCGTCATGCCCACGTTTGAAAAGCAAAAGTCGGAACACACTCGTGACGTATCCAATGGAAGCGGAGTCTCCCACTGCGTTCTTCATTTGGTGCCAAGTTGATTTTCTTTTCTTCTGTTGTTGCTCTTTGCACGCAAGGCGCTTGTTTACGACGAGTTAGCGGCCGGCCGAGAAATGCGACGAGGGGGCGGCAGCCGGCAGGCATCTGCTCTTTACGCAACGGCGCTCGCCGGCAAAGCTATTAAAAGCTTTTTCTTTTCTGTAGTCATTAGCGGCCCGGCAAAAAAAAAAGTAGAGAGTATTTGTGTCAAGAAACAGTGGTGCAATTTTTTTTTTCCTGCTTTTGTGACACCTCCAAAACAAAAAAAGGGAACCACACTTAAAGGTCAAAATTGCACCAAAGACTGACTAAATGCAAACCAAGTTGTTCAAGTTCAACATGCTGTAATGTCAAAATTGACCAAATTTGAAAGATTGCAAAACAAATTTTGTACCAACCCCAAAAAGACAGCACCAAATTGTCCAGGTGCACTAAGAATGTGGCCTCTCTCTCTCTCTCTCTCTCTCTCTCTCTCTCTCACTCTCTTTCTCGCTCTATCACTCTCGCTCTCTCTCTCTTGCTCGCTCGCTCGCTCACTTTCTCACGTCTCTGTGTACGGAGACAGCATAGTTGTCCCCAGCTAGGGAGCAGCTAGCTACCCCTTGGTCGCTCGTGCCTGGAAAGCCCCAAGTGCCCCCCGCCAGCCCTCAGCCCACCCTCAGCCTCACTCAGCCTCAGTTCCCCGAAAGCTCGCATGGAGGCGTTGACTGGCCGGCGACGGTGCGCGCTCGTCGGCTCCCTCAGCGAACCTTTTTGTCCAGTCTGAAGAAGAAGAAGAGGGAGCAGGAGGGAGGAGAAAGTCTGCAAGATCACTTTCAGCCGCAAAGGATTTTTTTTTTTTTTTTTTTTTAAGGGGGGCACTTTTGGGGAAGGGGGAAGGAGTTCACAGAGTGCGCGCTCATGAATTCGGACAAAAATGTTTACCTCGGCAGAGACAAAGGCATCATGCGGAAGAGAGCGCTGCTCCTCCGCAAGGGCTGCAGCTTCGAGATTACCAGGTAGGCTCGGCTCGGCTCGGCTCGGCTCGGCTCTTTCTGCTTGCCTTCCTTTAAGGAGGATCAGAACCAGGACCAATATTCACTCTGCCATGTGGCACCAATGTGCGGAGCATTTTGCTCGCCACTTCTGCTCACCAAAACATCCAAGTTTCGCGTTTTTTGCACACCTTAACTGCTGCAGAGCAGATGTCAAGTCATGCTTCGTTTTGTCGGGGAGGGGGGGGGGCAGGAGGGGTTAACTGCTCGTCCAATCAGGGATGAGGGCACCCAACCGTCAAGCGCACAGGGACACTGAGGGTGTCGGACGGCTGAGGGGTGTCACTGGCTGCACCACTGAGCCATGCCACAACAACCCCCCCTCCACCAATTTAAAACATGGAGTTGTATTAGCTTATAGATGCCACAAGATGGCAGCAAAGATCACAATCTTTGCAAAATGGGAAAATGCTAATTAGCAGAACCGCAAGAATGCTGAAGTGGAAAGTTTGGATAATGTTGGAGGTGTTGGGGTCTCTTTTAGGAGAAGGTTGGGATCCTTTGCCAAGTCTGAGGGCTCTTTCTGCTCGTGAGCCAAACGCTTTCTCCGCCCAGATAAATAGACGCAAATTGTGAGCTAGAAAACGAAAGGCCAACAAGCCCGAACGCTTTGACTGGAGCGCCGCGTTGACGTTTGCTCGTCGTTGGCGACATCTGCTTCCATTTAGAGCCTCGCTCGCTCTCTCGCTCGCTCCGAATGAAAAAGCACTCCGGCAAGGCTGGAAAAACATTGGCCGTTCTCGTCGGCTGGAACCGGGCCAGCGGACGCTGGGAGGCTTTTGGATCCTTTTCAACCGCCGATGACGCAAAGACAGCGAGCGGGTGGGAGTGTTTGTGGCATACGCCCCCTGGTGGTGACCCCGCCCTCCCCCCCCAAATGACAAGTGTACAGTTGGCTTGGCGCTTGAGGTCAGCAGCGCTTCAAAGCTGCTCTCGGTCACGTGTGCGCGCGTGTTTTGCTTCAAGGTCGGCCGTTACAGATGTTTCATTGAAGTTATTAATATGTTGCTTCAATTTTGAGTATTGGGTTTTATCATTTTTAATCAATTGGGTTTTCATTGTATTTCTGTTCATCTTTAACACGCATCTGGTTAAGGATTGTTTTTTTTGCTCATTCATGCTGTGGATTTTTTAAAAATATTGAGTAAAATGAAAATCTATATGTACCAGGCTTAGGGTTAAGTTGCAGAATTGATTGATTGATTGTTGGACAAGATGAACTGGGGTGATTTGGCTGTAATGAAAGATCTTTACCACAAGAGGGCAGGTTTTATCAAACATTTGAGACAAACCGGCAGGCAAGTCAATTACAGGGTCAACACGAAACGTAAATATATTTAAAACATTTTTAGTGATACTTCATAAACAACTTAGTCTTCAAGAAACGCCATATTCCATTTAAACGTATGCTTTTGTATCCAATATTATTTCATTTTTAGCCAACGGCGCATATTGTTACTGTTGCTTCTCTAAAATTGTTCTTGTTGGCGCTAGCACACTCGTGCTAACGGAGGGCAACCAAAAGCAATTCAAATGTCATTTGGGTAATTGCGCTCGATGACATTTTCCCCGGCAACCCTCTGGCATTTGACGCTCGATGGGCAACGGGCCAACTTTTTTTGATTGACCTAATCGGCACGAATTGGATGGTAGCCTGAAATGACCAATTGGCACAGTAAGGTGGCCATCAAGGGCCAAAGGTTTTTTTTTTTGGGTTTGTTTTTTGTCAAAGTTCTCATGGTCCACGTCGGCCAGCTCGTCCGCTCGCCGGCGTGAAGGTTACTTTCAAAATGTCAAACTCAGCCTTCAAGGCGAAAGCACTCAATTGATCTGCGAAACAAAGCCCCCTGGTGGCGGATCTGACCGCTGTCAGCTGCTACCTATCGACGGAGCGAAAACGTCTTGTCTAACCCCAGCCAGTTTTTCCTTTTCTCAAAAATGAATCCTAGCGGGCGATATTCCAACAGTGCTTCAATATAAAAGCCTCAAAAGGCCATATTTGGCTACATTGTCCATGTCAACTGGTTTGTTGATTTGCTATGGTGGTGTTGAAGGGACAAAAAGGCGACAATGCGCTCTATTCAAAATGGAACAATTCCTTAATTAGCGCATACTGTCGTTGCCATGAGAAACAAATTGCCGTCCCCAGAGTTGCCGTGGCCAAGCGTCTTATTTACGTGACCTCCTCGTTTTCGCCGACGCAAAGGTCACAACGATGGTCGTCGGCGCATTGTTGTGCGTAAGCTCGGCCCTGGGGTCTAATTAGTCCGCTTGTAGAAGGATTCTGACGGCAAGCTAACAAAAGGCGCTATTTTCGGCATCCTCGATACTCTGCCTCTCGGGTGTCATGACAAAGACGAGAAGAAGTCGCTCGCGTAGCTTTGGGTGTTTTCCCATCACGCATGGTGGTGGTGGTGGTGAGGGGGTTCTGTTAATGAAATATTGATGAGCAGCAGCCCAGTGGCGTCTAGCCTGAGCTGAGAATTCCTGCATGCGCTCACCTCTACTGTGTGTGTGTGTGTGTGTGTGTGTGTGTTTGGGGCTTTTGTGATGGTGTCAGATGTAGTTGAGCTTCCATTTCACCTGTGTGTGTAGTCACTTTTGAGTCTCACTGTTAATGAAAATGAAGTCAGTGTATGTAACTTTTGACACATTTTTCAAGGTCAGTCCTTGTGATTTTTCTTCGTCAGCAGTTTCAAACTAGCATAGTAAAAATATGCAGTGGATGTTTTCAGGAGGATGATGGACAGAATAGATTATTGACTGGCTGAATGGTCGCTTGTCGCTGTCCATCTTCATTCATCGAAAATCCTAAAACATTTTTTATTTGTTTACTTTGCGTCGCATTTCCTCGTTTCCTGATGCCAATTATGTCATCCGGCATCCTGACATCACTTTGGCCGAATGTTAAGTGCAAAGAGAAAAGCTTGGCGTGGTTGACGCTGACGTCACGAGGGGGAGGGGAAGGGGGGGGGCTGATTTCTGCTGTGGACCGACCGGGTGCCTTTTCCACTCCCACAGAGCCGGCAGGCAAAAAGTGTCGCGTTCACCACACGCAAGGGGGTCAGAGGGAGGGCGGCATGCGGCACTGAACGCACTCTCCTCTCCTCGGGCGCTGCGGAGCCACCAATTCGCAGAGTGGCTTTTTTTTTTTTTTTTTTCATTTTGGATCAGCCAGTGTCGGCGGGCGGGCGCCGCAGTGTGCACAGATGATGAGGATGAGGATGCTGCTCGCTTAGCAGGTTGCTGGAGAACAACAAGAAGAAGAAGCAATACCAGGAGAGGACGAGTTTGCATGGAGGAGTAGGGGGGGCTCGTTTTTTTCTTCTTTTTTTTCCCCCTTTTCCACCAGTTTGTTGGAGTAGACATGAACAGCGTGGATCCAGCATCCAGTAAACTGTTGACTTTCAATCAGCGGTAAAAAGCCACCATGTTTCTCATACATTGTGCCCCCCCCCCCCCCCCCCTCCCCGCTGTTGTTTGCACCTTGCATCTGTTGCATGTACGCGCCTCCTCTTCCTTCTCCTCGTGCTCGTCTTACATGCGCCAGCGAGGTTTGCGTTCCACTCATGGAAGTTAATTCAATCAGCGTTGTGCTGCTGGAGTTTGGACACCACGAAGGCAACATGTGCCCTGTTGTGACGCATGCTTGATGTGCAAAACTGTCTTGCCATTCGGCACAAGTACAACTGTTTTTTGGTTTTTTTCCATCCCACTTTCGGTCCGCAGCAGCTATTCGAGCAAACGACCGGGCTGTACCAGTATAACGAACACGCGAGAATGTCTGAACATATTCTGGAGGTGCTGCTGTTTTGGTTAGCGACAGAGTTCCAATGGCATCAGCAGCGTCGCCGCCTGTCATATGCAACAAAATGTGTCTCATTAAAATCATCCCATCGAAAATGATGTTGTTTTTCCACATCCACGTTATTTTTAGCAATAGGGTTCCTCTGTTAGCTAACAACACGATAGCGACTGGATGAAAGTGTGAACTTTATTCCGCCACCTTGTTTTTAGATGTGACAATTTTGCGGCTCGTGAGGTTGTCGCAGTCGTAGCAGAGGTGTGACGGCCCCTCCGTGTGGGGCTTTGCTGCAATGTCATCACAACTTTTCCCCTTTGTGTATGAAGAAATAGGCGGCCATCTTGTAACGACATGGCAGGAACGAAAAGAAGAATTTAACAAAAAAGAGGCCGAGTGTGTTTGCTTGAATTTTTTTCTTTGTCACACCCAAATGAAGTTTACTTTAAAACTGATCCGTAAAACAGAATGAAAATCGTTGAGCCGAACTATTTTGTCTAACCAAAGTTAGCGAAATGCTAACATGTCATTGAGCGGCGCGGCGTAGACTCTTCGGTGTGTTTGAGCCCTGAAGCGACGGCTACTTGAACTCACGCAGAGTAGTGATACCATACAAACGGAGTTCACAGCAGGCATACGATATATTTTTATCTGGCTATAGCGGGGGCGCTAATGAGTCACCGCATCTTGGCGGCAACTGCTGCAACGGGAGATGTCTTTTTCATGAGTGAGCCTCTCCGCTGTCATTTCATCTTGCGTCTTGAAAAAGGAGCGCGGGCGTAGTAGCCGGGTCCGACCCGCCCACTGGATGTGAGTGAAGCTGGGAAAAGCTCCGAGCGTGCATTATATATAAGCGCCTCCATTTCCACCAGGAACTTGAGCAGGGCGGTCGGGGGTGGGGTGGCGTTCTTTCTCAACCGTTGTCATCTCTTTTATTCACGCATTGAAAAGAACAGCAACATCATCTCCCACCTGCAGCAACAAAAAAACCAAATAAAATGGCCATAAATGTCATCCATTGATTTTCAATGTATTCCTTTTGGTTTGAAATAAAAGTTTCCGCCGTCTGAGATTTTGTCTTTACCCAGCCAGCGTGTGTTTGTCTTGCAGCTCGGCCTCGGAGGACCTGGGCTGCCGGCGTGGAGACTTCAGCAGGAAGCACTACGGCTCTGTGGAGCTGGTGAGTCATAGCCACCGTCAACGATACCCATTATGGATTGAGACAGCGGCGCTCGTCAGGAGAGAGGCCTATCGGAAAATCACATCTGGAGTAAACCTCCGCTCAATCTGAAATGGGAAAAAAGTAGCGTATTGAAAAGGGAATGAACGGTGTGGCAAACCGGGAACGTATCGTTTGCTAATTGCCGCACGGCGAATCGTATTTCACGGTAAGCATGGCGGGGGGCGGAGTTCGCTGCCACGTCTTCGGCGAATCTTGGCGTCGGGGCAGCTTTGTTGCTCTCCCTCGTCTTTGTCCCGCTCTCCTTCACTGGACCGACCCGAACAGACGGGCCGGCCGCTGTGGGCGGATGAGTCAGCGTGCGTTGGGCGTGGTCCGTGCCCACCGCCGCTGCCTCGTCTTCCTCCACACTTGATTCGTGTTGTTGCTGTGACGCGGCCGGCATGAAAGGAAGTACGCAAGAAAGCTGTGGCGGGGTTGAGTCACTATTGCTTCTTGCGACGCTTCCTGGGAGGACGCTTGTTTCTGGACCAGATTAGCCCGGAGGGGAAAGCGCACGCTGCCAATCAGCACCGACAGACGGACGCTTGACTCGGGGTGGGCGCGTGTGTGTGACAGTGCTGTGTCAGAGTCAGGATGAGGTCACTGACAGTCTTAAAATAAAATAAAAAAAAAAAAACAAGTGCATCGGCCCTCTCAAGACGACCGTAAAACGACACGACTGCTACAATGGGAGAAGAATAGCCTCGCTTGCTAGCATTGTGTTATTATTATTCTTTTTTGATTTCAATACGCCGCTCCCGTCTGCTGGCCGCCACCAAACCGGCAACTTTGCCTCTAAGGCTTTTTGTCCGCTTTGTCACTTTGGATGACTCTCGCACGTCTGACACCCGAGGACGCCTGCTGAGTTGGGCCACAGCAGGCGCTCGAATTCCGCATGTTCACTTCTAGCTTTGCTTTTTCTAGTGTTGACACAAACAACAAGAAAATTGCTTCCTGCAGGACATGAAACTCGGAGCTTCCGCACTTATTAATATGAACTACCTCTGCTTTTCTGACGCCGTAAAAATAGAAAAAGAACGAAGCAAAGTCACTGTGAAAGTCTTTGATAGTTTTCAGGCCAGCAGAAAAATCTTTGAAGGCACGTTTGGTTTCACAAACATCTCATTTTCTCCATTTTGGATGAGAAACTGTTGTTTTTGGTGAAACAAATGCATATTTGATTACAAAAGAAGGGAAAGCGCCAGAAATGCATGAAACGAATGAGCTAATGAGGGCAGGGGAGCAAATGGGGCTGTCTGGTCTCACTGCCCCTTCAAACTGCGATACAGAAATCATCTTGTAAAGCACACCATGCCCGGCGCCACGCTGCGCCGCATCCAAGTCCCCCGACGGCCGTCGACACGGCCACGCCCTGCCCATGTCACGTCATTTATCCCAGCGCGCCCGCCCGCCCGCCCTCCGTCTCTGGGGAATCATGAGGCCGCATCCACATGTCCGCTGATGAGATCAATAACAAGACGCCAAATGTAGTCATTTAGCACAGCTTTGTCACCTCCTTGCTGAAATGACATCAGGGGTGATGCCAAAGGCCAAAATCTTGCTAGCTTCAGGCTAACATATCATACAAAACGCCATAGACCGGCCAATTGAAATGAGCAGAAGGTGGCTTTCTTCACGGAGAAACAACTTCAATCGGCGTCACTTTGATATTGCACAGAATAGAAATGATGTCATCCTGCAGCCGCGACCAGTCGATTGCATTTTCATTACTTCCGTGAGAAACACGAGCTGCTTTTTGTCAACCTTTTGGCTTCACAAAACAATTTCAATTCTGTTCCGCTATTTGTTTGGTGTAGTCTCTCCGACCCGGGAAGGAAGGCTCCGCTCTGGTGTTGCATAATTCAAAGACTTGACTTGTGTCCGTCTCTCTTGTTAAAACGTCCAGGCCGGTCGGTGGAAGGCGATGGCTTTGCGTCCTCCATACGTCTCTCTTCTGGCGGGTGGTGAGGAGCGCTGAGGAAAGGCTCCGTCAGCTTCCCCTCCATTATCCCGCCATTAGATGCTTAATGTTGCACGAGGAAGATGGGGGGGGGGGGGTAGACAGCTTCCTCATGCACTTTACGGTTTGGAATGGAACGGCAGCGCTGGCTGGCCGGCTGGGGAACTCTGCCCTTTTTCCCGCCTGCATCAATATGGATGTTGCGCGCCGTTGTTTATTAGCCGGGCGGCCACCTGCTCGCCTGCAATGACAAAACGCTTGAATAGAAACAACTATATTCCTGATGGTGCTTGTATTAGCCAGGGTGGACAACCTGCGGCTCCAGGGCCCCGGCGTGTGGCTCCTTGTTTTTTTTTTTTGTTTGTTTTTTGGATGCTGTCTAGTTCACTTTTTTTGTTGTTTACTTTTGGTTCGCAATAATCACCTTGGCTGTGGATGTGCACATTTGGGTACTTCTTTCAATAATCTGGACAGATTGTCACGGACAAAATGGAATCGTGAAAAGCAACGCTGACATGTTGCTTTGCCTCGCCGCGTCTTCACAATGATCTCCGTCGAGAAGGAGGGAGGGAGGGAGGGGCTAATTGGGCGGGGGGTGACAGGGGTGACGGTCAAAAGGCACAAGTGATACGTCCGGTTGCCTAGCGACCAAACATGCAGCGCAATTGTGATGATGATCCGCCGTACTTCTTTGTCCTCTTGTGTATTTGTGAGCCTCCTCATTACTCAGCGCGTGCGTGCGTGCGTGTGCGTGAGGAGCCATCAGAAGCATATTTGCGGATTACCTCTCATACACACCTCGCAAATGAGCGTACTTCAGTCTGATGTCCAGTTTCTTCAGCAGTGAGAAAAATGTCAGTCGTGTGTGTTTCTGTAGCGTGTGAGAACATTTTTGCAGTACCCCTTTTTAAAATGATGTTCTCCCGGCAGCTGATATCCAGCGACGCAGACGGGGCCATTCAGAGGGCGGGGCGCTTCCGCGTGGAGAATGGCTCCACCGATGAGGTACTGACCATGTGGAATTTCTGCCGCCACCGAGAAAAACAAAGAAACTTTTTAAAATGATGATTCCATGTATCACTTCAGTGACTGACTTATTTGAGCCTCATTTGTGTGATGAGCAGAATTTGGACTACGCTCCCGGTACCTGGAGGAGAACCGACGTGCACTTGGAAAATCCCGAGTACCACACCAGATGGTTCTTTAAATACTTCCTGGGGAAAGGTCAGTCGGACAAAATGTCACATGCGCTGCAGCAGCAGCAGCATCACAAACACACCAAAGTCGTTCAACTCTTAGTACAAGTCGTAACGTATTTTATTCATTTATTTTGTTTCAGTGCACCAAAACTACGTGGGCACGGATGCGGAGAAGAACCCCTTCTACCTGTCGGTGGTCCTGTCCGACCAGAACAACCAGCGGGTTCCGCAGTACCGAGCCATCCTCTGGAGGAAAACGGTATCGACCCACTAAATGTCCGCTAGCTTAGCGCTTGCTTGGATGTGCTCAATTTGTGCAACATGTTGATCAACAGTCATGGATGTAGGTGTAAATACATCAGACCACCATGATTCAGTATTCTGGCAACGTTGTGCAAGTCATCTGTCACATTTTGTTGGCGGTGGATTTAACGTTGCTTTTTTTTTTTTTTTTTTTGTGCACAGGGCACCCTGAAGATCAGCCTCCCTTACAGCCCCACTAAAACACTATCGGTCAAGTCCATCCTCAGGTGAGGAGACGCTTGAGAATGGATTTAACAGACACACACTCATCAATATTGGAACGCACGCAGTCAACCATGGTGCTTAGTGAAAATGTCCGCATGTTAAAGGGCGAGTGGCTTAGCATTTTGCTCAGAGTGCCTTCAGGCTATTTGCCCCACGCTGCTCTTCTCTTCCTTTCCCTTTTCTTCTCTTGCGTGGTGCCAGCGCCATGAACATGGACAGGTTTGAGAAAGGCCCACGGGAGATCCTCAACCCCGACATTCAGAAGGTTAGCGGGATGTTTAAGCGCACTCGTAGCATAATGTCATGTCGTGACACACCACGCAAAGTCGCGTCATGTAGCGATGGCCACCCTAGCTAACTTTTGTGTTCTCTGCTCCTCAGGATCTGCTAGTGTTGGAGGAGCAGGAGGTACAGGATGGCATTTACTGTGATTCGTATATCTATATGGATATGTTTCGATTTTTCCACAGCTTTGATGAGTGTAACCTATCCGCAGGGCTCCGTCAACTTTAAATTCGGCGTCCTGTTTGCTAAAGACGGACAGCTCACGGACGACGAGATGTTCAGCAACGGTAAACTCTCAAATGATTCCCCATTTGGCGCAACATTATTCCCACGCCGTTTGTCTGTCACCTGTAGAAATGGGCAGCGAGAGCTTCGACAAGTTCCTCAAGCTCCTCGGCGACAGCATAAGCTTGCAGGGTTGGGCCGGCTATCGGGGAGGCCTGGACACCAAGAGTAAGTGGTCTTTTGCTATGCTATGCTAAGCTAATCAGTTTGTGAGCTAGCTAAGAAGAGCGCGGCATTGTTTGACCCGGCTTGCTCGTTGTTGCAGACGACACTACGGGGATCAAGTCCATCTACACGGTGTATCAGGGCCACGAGCTCATGTTCCACGTGTCCACCATGTTGCCCTACTCCAAAGAGAACAAACAACAGGTGCGCGCGCGTGTGCTCACGTTACATCTTTTCAGCATTTATGACTTCAGCGTTTTCCTCGCCCCCTGCCGCAGGTGGAGCGCAAGCGCCACATCGGAAACGACATAGTGACCATCGTGTTCCAGGAAGGCGACGAGGCGTCGTCGTCCTTCAAGCCGTCCATGATCCGCTCGCACTTCACCCGTATCCATGCGGAGCGCCGTCCGCGCCGGCCACTTTGTCTCTGCTCTCGTCCGCATTTCCTTCACTCGCGCGTGCGCAGATATTTTTGCGTTAGTTCGCTATAATTGCCAGACTGACAGTTACAGGTAAGCGAGCACCTCACAAACATTTCCAAGCCGTGTTTTTAATATTCTTTTCATTTATTTTTTTGGGGTGACTATTTCCGTTCTCTCTCGATGCAGGTTGAAGATTTTTTCCGAGGAGAGCGTCCCGCTGTTTGGACCGCCTCTGCCGTCGCCGCCGGTCTTTACGGATCACCGCGAATTCAGGGACTTTTTATTAGTCAAACGTAAGATTGCTTTATTTAGATTTCTTTTGATTATTGCGGATTGAGGAGCCACGTCAATCGATGCGATTTCTTCACACAGTAATCAACGGAGAGAAAGCCACACTGGAGACGCCGACGTTTGCCCAGAAGCGTCAGCGGACCTTGGACATGTTGATCCGCTCGCTCTACCAGGACCTCATGCCCGACCTGCACAAGGTACCAGAACCAAAAGGTTTTTGGGTGCCCCCCCCCCCCCCTTCTTCTTCTTTTCCATGTCACCACTGCGACTTGAGAAGCTGCTGACTGTGTTCTCCACTGCGTCCCACTGCGTACTGCACCACAGCACTCACACACACACACACACACACACACACACACACACACACACACTTCCCAATTCCACTGCAGTGCCCCTTTTTTTTTTTTTTTTTGGTTTCTTCCCAGCTGACTCTAGCTGTCACTGTCAAGCCGAAAAGGCAAAAGCACACACTGAAGTTGCACGTGCCTCGTACTGGCACTGAACGTAGACGTTTCCTTATAGTCGCTCCGTTTTATCAAGCATGTTGAAATACCGATGACTGAAAAATATTTTGTACAGTGCCGTGCCGGGCCTCTCTAAGACGACGCCTCTTGTGCTTTCTTCCACCTCCATCGTGTTTGTGCGCCGGCGCCACCCATTAGGTCCCTTTCTCCCCGCAGAACATGCTGAACCGCCGCTCCTTCAGCGACGTGCTGCCCGAGTCGCCCAAGTCGGCACGCAAGAAGGAGGAGGCGCGCCAGGCCGAGTTTGTCAGGATCGGCCAGGTCAAAGCGCAAGCGGGATTGCGACGTAAGCACAGAATGGGAACCAAAATCTAATGCTCTGCACTGTGCAGGCGCTCAAGCTGAAGACCATCGTGAGAGGCGACGCCCCCACCAGCCTGGTCACCACCGGCTTGTGCAGAAAAGAGGTGACGCCTTTCGGCTCGTGGCCGCAAAGAGACGCTCTGACGCGTGTGTGTGTGTGTGTGTGTGTGTGTGTGTGTGTGTGTGTGTGTGTGTGTGTGTGTGTGTGCGGCAGCCGTGGGAGTCGCAGTCGTTCTGCAGCGCGTTCCCTCACGAGGTGGTGTGCGCCGACTCTTGGGGCCAGTCGCTGCTGGTGGCCACCGACGCGGCGGGGGTCCTGCTGCTGGACGGTGAGTTAATTGCAATTGACGTCCCCCCCACCCTGCCCGTCCTCTCTATCTCTCCCTCCGTCCTTCAATCGGCAATCAAAAAACAAAGCGGCTCATTGATACGGACGCTCTTTTTTTTTTTTTCAGCTTTGTGAGGTTTTTATTTTCATTTATCTCCTCAACTCACTGACAAAAATGGAAATGAGTCACTCAAATGTCAATGATGTGTGTGTGTGTTTTTTGTCTGTTTGTTTTTTTTTTCTTTCTCCCGTCCAGGCACTGATCTGCCTTCATCCAGCATCGGTGAGCGCCACCAACATCAACCCTTCATTTTCTTTCTTTTTGTTTTCTGGTCAGCTTTGACCTTTCTTTTTTTTTTTTGGGCTTACTACTGGCTATTGTGTGCGGCAGAGGCTCAGGCGGCGGCGCAGGTGTTTGACAAGACGCTGGCGGTGAAGCAGATGCATGTACTTGAGCCTCAGGACCTGCTCATCACCAGAGCAGACAAAGGTGAAGGCAGTTTAGCTGATTTTTTTTTTTCCCCGAGCTACCAGAGGATCCGCCACTGTGCAGCGTTTTGCTTTGGCAGCAGACGGACGCGTCGGCGGCCGACCTCCTTTGCTTCACTGAGCTTATCGACCCGATGTCACTTCGCTAGCGTGCTGTCGTTTGGGTCTCGTTGATCCTTAAGGAGCCGAAGGAAACGTGTCTGAAGAACGCACGCGGCAGGAAAAGGGCCGCATCCGAAGAGCGCGTCATCAATTTTCCCGCTCGGCCTCATCCTGACAAATGCGATTAATTTGTTTTTGATGGCGCCACGCCACCGCAGCGCCGCATTTATCCCGACATTTTACGGCTCTTTGACGGGCTTTTCCCAGGAAACGCGCATCTTCCAGGATAACCAGGCCCGACGGTGTGATCGCAATATTTTATTCTTCTATCGATACTGTGACTGCAGGGGCGGGGCCAAATATTCATCTCCCAAGATAGACCATCAGTATTTTCCTGACATTTTACGGCCACTTCTGCTGACGCAGTGTAAAAATGAAGGCTCGCGTCTGTCCCAGGGAAAGACGCTCGGCTGTACGTCTTCCGACTGAGCACGCTCAGGAGAGGCCTGGAGGAGCGCCAGCAGGCCCGGGGCAAGTGCGAAAGCCGGGAGAATAAACTGGAGAAAACCAAAGGTGGGCCCCGTCCGAACGATCCTCACCCACCCACCCGCCCGCGTGAGTCTGACAGCCTCGCCCCGTCCCGCCAGGTTGCCATTTGTACTCCATCAACACGCACCACGGCTCGGAGCTGAGGATCGTGGCGGCCATCCGGAACAAGCTGCTCCTCATCACCCGCAAACGCTTCGAAGGCTTCAGCGCCGTGGGCGGGGCCGACTCGCCGGTGGAGGAGTTTCAGTACATTCGGGTACGGCGCCACGCGTGGGCTCAGACCCGCGGATGGCGGAAATGTCACCCGACGGGTTGCGCTCCTTTCCCCCTAGGAGATCTGCCTGTGCGACCCGCCCGCCGTGATGGCGTTGGTGGACGGACCGACGGGCGAGAACGACAACATGATCTGCGTAGGCTACAAGCATCAGTTTGACCTGATCAACGAGAGCACGGGCGACGCCTACCGGCTGCACCACGTCGACGCCAACAGGGTGAGTGGCGTACATTTCGCGCCAACGACAGAATTGTTTCGCATCATGCTAGCATAATGCCACAGAAGAAAGCTTTCGTTTGTTACAATGGCGCTTTCCTCTTCTCAGGTCAATTTTGTGGCGGCTATCGACGTGTACGAGGATGGCGAGGCCGGGCTGCTCTTGTGTTACAATTGTGCGTGCACCGACGCCACTCTTTTTTTTCCCCACAGCCAACAAATTGTCATTCCTAATTTGTCCGTTTGGCAGATATTTGCTCGTACAAGAAAGTGTGTCCGTTCAACGGCTCCACGCCCATGATCCAGTCCAACGCCTCCGACTTCCACTTCAGCTGGAACCAGATGCCCAACGCAATTGGTACGTCGCCACGGCGATGCCACATGCGCTTGCCGTCGCCATGGAGCGTCATGCCGCATGTCACCCATGTACGCACGCTCATTAGCGGCGCCTTCCCATATTTGTGTATGCGCATTGAACGGAATGAGCATTTCAGCCTCCATATCAGTAGGGGGCAGCATATCACCTGCTGATCTATCATTCCATCTCCAGTGTGCGCCTTCCCATACATCCTGGCTTTCACCACCGACTCCATCGAGATCCGTCTGGTGGTCAACGGCAACCTGGTGTACACGGCGGTGGTCCCGGAGCTGCAGCTGGCCTCTTCGAGGGTCAGTACTGGAATTTTTGGGTACTTGCCTTCTTCAGACAGCGGAACTCACGAGGGAGGTCCTTTGGATGTCGTTGTGGGTTCTTTTTGGGTTGTCCACCAATCTCTTTTTGTGGTCGCCATACTGATGGCAGCTTTCCTCACCGGAGGAAGTCTCCTTTCAGCGTCGGCGCAAAATGCCGTCTCAGCGCTCCGGTTTCACCCGCTTTTACGAGCCCGCCGGGAAACAGCGGGGCCGGCGGTCGATGTGTTCGGTTGCCGGGCGATAACAACACGCTCGTGTTTCATTCACGCACAAAGTGAGGTCCGCTCTCCCTTCTCAATCTTGGCAGTCGGACATCTTCTTCGTGTCGTCGGCTCCGGTGAGCTCGGCCTCCAACTGCAGTTCCAGGGACGCCAGCTCGCAGAGTTCCCCGCAGACGCCCACCGGCTACGAGATGCCCGTTTTCCCCTCGCCCCTCGGGGACGGTAGGCCTCCTCGGAAAATAAAAATCCCACCGGGTGCTGATTTTGGCCAATAAGGTCTTTGGTTTGCTTTCAGATTCCATACGGATCCCCTACGGTACCAAGCTTTCGCTTTACACGTCTAAGGACGCTGAAGGTATCGTAAACGACCTCGCCGGAATGTTCCGTGAATGTCTCATGTCTTTAAAGACCCTGTTCTTGCCCCCATCATTTGAAAGCCTAACCCCAATTTAAAAGCCTTACCCAGATTTGAAACCCCAAGTTTGTGTTGTCGTGTTTCCAATTGAATTTTTAAAGCGACGCTTCAGTCGGCGCTGCGATGACAAAGCTCCAAATTACGGACTAGTTGATGCCTCAAAGCAGATGAGGTCGCTATGGAGGGAGGGGGGGTGTGATTTATAGATTGCACTGTCGCCATGGAGACTTTTGTCCGCCCCAGTCCAAATGACGACGCCTCCAAAAGGGAGGAGGAAGTGGATGAGGGGGGAGTGGAGCTCCTTGGGGGTGGTGTGGGGCGGGGTCAGGTGATGTCATTGCAGCAATTAGCACTAAGAGCCCTCGTAAAAAAATCAAATAAAATCCCATCTCATTGGCCGGATGACGCCGATCACCCGACTGACCCGAATAAGCCGCAAGGCGTGTGCTGGCATTTCATGAGATAGCTCTTGGGAGCTGCAGTAGCGCCCCCCAGTGGACACGTCAGCAACTGCCAAATCTTGTTTTGGCCCAAATCTTCAAATCGCATATTTTTATTGTGCTCAAGCTCTCTCGTGTCGTCCTCCCAGGCGAGTCGGCGTGCAAGCACATCTTCAAGATCCCCCTGTGCAACCTGGTGGGCCGTAGCGTGGAGAGGCCGCTCAAATCGCCGCTGGTCAACAAGGTGCTGACGGCGCCGCCCGTCGCTCCCGCCCCGGTGGCGTGCGCCGGCCCCCTGGTCTCGGCCACGCATTCGCTCTCCCTGTCCCGCATGGAAATCAAGGAGATAGCTAGCCGCACGCGCAAGGAGCTGCTGGGTAAACTTCCTTTGCCCTTCTTTCAGCAGTATTGTTGATGGAAATAACACACACACACACACACACACACACACACACACACACACACACACACACACACACACACACATCTGTTTTTACAGGCCTCACAGAAGACCCGAGCAGTAAAGCAGACGGCGGCGTGTCCAAAGCGAGGAAAGCGAGCAAAAAGATGGTGGCGGCGGAGGAGCCCAGAGAGCGAGCCCTAATGTCCACCAACAGCGACAGGTCAGATGCCGTCCAACTTTCGAACTCTGGCTGACAATATGAAACCCGTCTCTGGCAGCTCATGAGCTCAGCTATGAGCTCATCCGGGCAAAAAAAGGAAAGACTATTTTCCCGCTCATCAGATTGGACTCGGAGGCAGACGATGTCGGCTTGGACGCGGCGTCTATGCTGGAGGCGGAGCCAGAGACATCGGTGCTCGGGGCCGAGAGTCCTCCTCCGCCCCTGGCCGGCGCCTTCGCCCTCGCCGCGTCCTTCGAGGAAGATGTCCTGGACCTCAAGTGAAGACAATCCCCTTGTGCACTTCTCTCACTCGTGTACCTTTTGACACTGCTCACAAAAAAATGGGATTTTGGGCTGACATTTCAAGACATAAATATAAAAATAGACGTATAGAGGGAGAGAGTGTGTGCGAGTGACCCCGAAACGTTCAACAACCAGATCAACGCTTTGGAAAGGTCACCAGTCAAACCCGTGTATTGATCCTGAAATTTCACCCAAAAGCTCAATATTCCACATTTTCTGAGTAGTAGACTATTTTTTTTGTTTTTTTTGTTGCTGTTTTATTTCATTTTTTTCACGTTATTTTTGTCTCCCCCCTCGTTCAAGATGGCCGCCGCGTCCGACGGACGCGTCAGTGTGCGAGGAGTGTCCGTAATCGATACCCAAAGAGTGGCGACCGGTGTCAGGTTCAACCCCAATTTGATCATTTAAGTGTGGTATCACGAGATGTGCTGATTATACTTTGGGGAAAAATGTCGCTTGTAGAAGTCTGTTTGTACACCATGATGCGTATTTCTAGATGTATTCTATCAAAACAAATCTATTTTATTCTCTTATTCAGTAAGAAGAGCTTCTCTGGCTAATTGCCCTTTCACAGGTTGAAACGAGGGCTGGAGGACTTTCCTTCCCCAAAGTGCCATTTCCCAGCAGCCAGCGTGAGCCAGCGGAATCTGCGGCAGGGCTCGGCGCTAGCGGCCATGATTGTAGTCCTTTTCCAGGTAACCAAATTTGTGACAAGAAAGGCGCACCAATTCTAACGGTATATTCGAACGATATATAGCAACGGCCGTATTTGTAAATGAGCACCCTTTGGAAAGCGCTCAGCAATCTGCCCAATCTGAAGTCCAAGCCATGAACAAAATGAAAGGCCAGTCCCCGCAGCAGCCTTTGTAGAACTTTTGCATGACCTCGTCACTTCCTCCAACCAGGAAACGTCAACGCGCACACGCACCAAATGTTCCGCAATGTTTACAAAGGTCCTCCACTCTCATGTTTATTACGACGGCCGGGTTCCCGTCTTATTGCTTCTTTGTTTGTTTGCTTTCCTTTGTCTACCTCCCTTTGGCTCTTTTGTTTAGTTGTTGTTGTTGTTGTTGTTGTTGGGTTTTTGCTGAACCTCTTTGTGCTATCCAATGAAACAAAACACACACACACATACACACACGTGGGAAAAAAACCAACACCAAGTGTCTTAAAAATATTGTACCGCCATTGTTTTTAATGCCAAGTACTACTTGTAAATGTTTGTGTATCAAATGTGGCCTCAAATTATGAAGCAGAGCTTATTATGACCATGATGATGATGACTATTATTATTGTTGTTATGATGATGATGATGATTATTGGAGCAGTTATTTGAAACAAGTGCTGTAGACCACCGCTGTGAAAGTAAGTATTTCTGTTTATTGATATCTAATAAATATTTATGAAAGTTCTTTTTGTGCGTGTCAAGCGACGTGTTTGGGTTATTTCCACTCCAAGAGAGGAGAATGACTTTGACTTTGCTTCCCGCCCGTTTTATGGCCGAACAATCCGCTGGCCGTTCCAACACAAACAAAGCCTCTTGACGGGAACCGGCCTGGAAAATCCAGGGAGGAGAGCAAAAACATCCAACTCGCACTGGACAACTCAAATGCTAAAAAAGGATTTAAAAAAATCCAACATTTCTTTGAGTGGCATATTTCATTTTACTTTGCTACAGTGAGTTAAATTGCAATTTTGGCGTTCTTACTCCTTCCAGAAGGTGGCGGTAGTGCACCGAGAGTTGTTTGACAACCGCCGTAAAGCAGAAGAAGACTTCCACCGCACCACGATTGGATCTTTGCAATTAAGGCGGCACAGCCTTCTGGTTAAGGTAAGACAAACTTTTTGGTATCTGAGTGAATGTTTGCGGAATTCAATGCGCACCTTAGGTAGATATTGTGCCATGATGTCCATAAACATGTTTTCATGGAGACCGCGTTTGATTCCAATAGGATCGAAATAATCAAGTCATATCTCATTTTAAAGCACACAATGAGGGCTTTCCAAATGTGCCCACATTTAATGACCCCAAAATCCGTTTCAATCAAATTTCTATGATGATTACGATTGGTATTGCAACTCTGGATAGTAGTTCAATATGTACACATTTCTTCATCATGTAACCTCAAATGTGTCATCACCTTGACACTTTGACTACTAATCAAATATTTTGCACGTTGACTCATGTCCAATTTATGGCCACGCCCATTTGTTGGATTAATTTGGATTTTTTTTGGCTTCTCCCTCCCGCTCCCACGCGCTCCTGTTTCCTTTGTCCTTGAGGAAAACTCCATAATGGCCCAGAATTCCGGCTCGGTAATATGAGTCACGGCATGTTGCAAAATCACTGCGGGGGGAAAAAAAAAAACCTTTTTTTTTTTTTTTTTTTTTTTAGGAATATCATAAAACATCTCCTCGAGGCAGGAGGTGATAAAAAAATAAAAGAGCATTTCAGGGTGATGCTGTAATGTCTGTGTCGGCCGACCCCCTCCCGCCCTGGCTCGGGGGCCCCTCGTCATATCGAGGCAATTGCATAACGGGCGCAGGAATGCCGGAGCCTGGCCGAGGAAATTGGACGGAAAGCTGGAGGCCCCGCTCACCCCGGGGTGTGCTACGTGACTAGAAGATGGCTGTAAAACTGACCCAAAAAGCATGTTGACAAAAACAACACGTCACTAAAGTGGCGATTCCCAACACGGGTCTGGTTTCTCAGCTTTTATTTTTCAACTTGCGCACACACACACACACACACACACAAAACAACCCAAATTAAATAATAAATAAATACAACAAATGATTCAGTCCGTGTGAGGAACTTCCTTCGAGTTTTCAAGTAGAGAAAAATACAAATAGGTCAAAGGGGCCAGCGTGACTCCATCCTTGATGCTGTCACAACAAACAGACCAAATGTTTGTGTGTAAACATCGGGGTTACGGTGCGGGCTTCCCCAAAACATTTGCCATCATAAATGGCGTCACCTCGTGTCTATGACAACTCCATCTTTTGGAGCTTGTGTACTTTTGGATGCTAACGGGCACGGTGCGTGGCCTTCCAGGTTGCTGAGAACCAGCACTTCAGGAAACCGTCGTCCGCCACCTTCGGGAAAGATGCGGCGAAGAGTCGGGCCGGCCGGCGCAGCTACGCGTAGGCGGCCACCGCCGCCAGGATCTGCAGCGCCATGGACAGGCAGGGCACCTGCGCCGCCACGTAGGCCAGCGAGCGGGTGGGCGCCGGCAGAGCGGCCAGGTAAGCCACGCTGTGCAGCACGCGGGCCGCCGTGAAGGCCACAAAATGGAGGCGGGCCGTGGCCAGAGATGGCCCCGTCATGGAGTAGACGGCGCCCAGGAACAGGAACGGGAAGATGTTCTCCATGTCGTTCCGGTGAGCTCTGCGGTGCCAGAAACAGCGTCAGCAAAGTGGGCCGGCGCTAGGACTAGCGTGTCCAACGACGCGGCGCCTTACCGACGGCATCGTTCCACGTCGGGGTCCAGCCTGTGATATTGCAGTCCTCCGTGCCTCATTGCGTCTTCTGGGTTGGCAAAAGCCTTCCATTTGCAACCAAATTACACCCGTCAGGAAAGTTCCGGAACAGATTGAGCATTCACTCACTCACTCACTCCCACTTGTATTCGTCCAGACATCCACAAACCTTTCTTGCCATCCATCCATACAGAGCCTCACTCACCTTCTTGCGCAACCTGACTTGTCCGGTGATGAAGGCCAGAAGGTACATTTTGAGGAGCAGCACCACGGCGTAGAAAACAAAACAGGAGAAGACGAGGTTGTTTCTTAACATGACGGCGATGAGTTCCAGTTTCCTTCCGGTGCTGGCGGCCAGATTTCCAGAGAAGGAGTGCGGGAGAGTGAAAGTCCCAGCAGAGGGGGGCTGCTATTTGTAGTGCGTGTGAGCCCGCCCCGCAGCCACTGACTCAAATGATGATGATGATGACGGCGTATTATTCACGCTGGCTGTCTGAGCCAAAGAATTCATTGAGGATTCCGCCGTGTTTTCCCCACACGTGAGGTGTCCAAACATGCATCACCGCTGCCCTGGGGACAGAGCCAATGAGGGCGAAGAGGCGTGCGGCTCACCAGATGTTGTTTTTTTTTTTTTTTTTCACTTTCCGGAAAACCTTTTGCGGTCCGGCTGGCAAAATATGATGACTGCAGGCAAAATAGGAGCTCGCATGCCTCAGCGTTGCTTGCGACACTTGCAAAGTTTCCACTAGGATGTTATTACTCACGACAACATCAGAGAAATGATGATCTCAGCCGTACTTCTCTCATTTTTGATTGTATTTCTCATTTTGATGACAATCTAGGTCCAGACGTGAAAATCCGTGCCGCGGTTTGGCTTTAGCCGCAGGTACCTCCAGTCAAGCGGCAGGTAAACTAGCTCCATCAGAAGCACCCGTGGATCCGGCCGGACCTTCCAAAGAAGCCGTCGCACGGGTGAGTCGCGCGTCGGTCGGGTGTCGTTCATGCTTCTCCAATAATGACAGCAAAATTTGCTAATAACAGCTTTAATAATTTAAGCAAGGCATCAGTACACCATGTGCATACACACACATATACACATTAAGACATCCCGTTGAAATGTTGATGATTTCAAAGCATTTTCACAAACACCGTCATCAAATGACATTTTTCCCGCCATGCTACGTGCTGCCACACCAGCAGAATTCCAAATGACTACTCATTTTCAAATGATGGAAAAATGTACTTCTTATTGATGCTTTTAGGTGAATATTTCTTTGTGTCGCTGCTGCGAGTGCATTAACGCGACAGTCAATTTTAGAACTAATTTATGTGCTAATCTACGCTAATTAACGTGAGACAGTCTACGGTGTTTTGCATTCTTTGTTAGCTTTAAGCTAGCATGACAACCTCACAAACTTCTGCTGTTCAATTTTCTCTAAAGTTGAAAAGGTACATACGAGTAAGGTGCATTTTTATCATTTCTTAATATAATCTAATAGAACTTTTTTCTTTGTTTACACTGCTGTGAGTTCAGTCTTGATCATTGTGTCAGTTGCGCTTGCAGCAAAAATTCGACATTTTAGAACAAGATTGCACGAAAGTGATTTTTCTTTTTTTTAGAATCAGTACTTGACATTTATCTGAACTTTGCCACCTGTGAGGTTTTTTTTTTGTTTTGTTTTGCCAAAATGTTATTTTGTACTGCATGCTAGACACTTGTGAGACATTCCTGAGGGCGCCGACGTGCGTTTGATTGATGGTGTTGTGGTAGCAGGTTGCTACGCAAGTTAAAAATAGGCACCCGGACAACAAACAAAAAAAAAAAAAACTTCTCTGGGCGGCGTCGCCTGCCGTTTACAGCCATGACATTGTGAGGTTTGAAAAATAGATATTAGCAAAAAAAACAACAACAACATTGCGTCCTGCACCTTTCCAATCTACTCACGGCGCTCGGCCGTCTTCATCCAGGCGCAAAATTCCTCAGCTGTGTGGGAGGCGCTGTCGGGAGAAGCAATCGAGGAAGGAACATTGAGGAGGATTGGAAAGGCAGCTGTTGTGAGAAAAATGCTGACGTCAGCCACTTGAAGAGTACAAAATTGTCATCACCGGATGAACGAGCCGGCCACAAGGGGGCGCCGAACGCCAGCGCGACGTCAAAGCGCTCTGGTCTCCGCTTCGATCTTCCTCTCCCCGTGGAGGCCGTCGAGGTCGGCCGGGACCACCGTCTGCCTCACGGCGATCTCCGGACCCCCGCCGTAAATCCCCAACAAGTATCGCCAGGTCTCCTCGGAAATCTGGCCGTAGTCCGCACCTGTGGGGGGGGGGGGTGTCATCATTCTCGAGCGCCTACGCGACTGGATTTCCCGGAGACTGACCTTGCTTGAGCTGAACGTGTCCTCCCTTCATGACGGCGATCTTACTGTTGTCGATGGCAGCGGGGGGCTCTGCGCGCAAAAGCCTTTATTCGTGCGGCCAGGAAGGAAAGCGCGGCTGGGAAGAACTTCTTACCGTTGTCTTTGCCTTTCACGAAGCTCTCCCATTCGCGGAACCACTGCATGCTGATGCACAAGATGACAGCGGGCGCCTCCTCCGCCTGAAATTCTTTATTGAGCTGCCGCCACGCCAATCGAGCATTAGGACGCGGTTCGTACCACCTGCACGCCATACTTCTTACCTTGATGAAGGTGTCGATTTCCGTTTTCCTGCGTTTGGCCAGGGCCTCCAGCTCCACCTGGCAGATGGCGCACACGTACAGGTGGTTGACGGCGGGACCGCCTCCGAAACTGCGCACCCGGCGGATGGGAACAAGGTCAGCGCTTTGGGGAACAAATTGAGCGTCGGAAAGGTTTACCTGTTGTAAAGGTACTCCCACACGTTCTGCGGCACGATGACCACCAGGTCGTCCACGTAGTGGTATTTGTTAGGAGGGATGCCTGGGAAAGGATCGAGTGAGGAATTTGCTAAAGTATTCAAACCCGGGAGGAGGCCACGCACCTCCGTGGTGACAAAGAAAGGTGTGATTGGAGATGGGGCCCGGTTCTGCAAAGGTGTTGAACTTGTTGAGCCACTCTCGCGAGATGTAAAACTGCAGCAGGCTGGGCTCCTTGGCGCCGGCCAGCGCCACCACCTTTTGCCGCTCCCTCACGGACTCCTCGCTGCTTTTCCTGCGCCAATTTTGGTTTTATTGAGAAGACGGTAACTTGAAGCGAGCACGCCGGGCCTCTTATGGCTAAAAGAGCTTACCTGTAAAAGAGCACGTAAGCTTCGGCGTTTTGCACCACCGTCTCGTGGACCTCCGTCACGTACTGGTCGTCGAATTCATACCACTGACCGTTGATGACGTTCTGGCAGTAGGCGATGTAGTGTCCGCCTGCGGGGGGAGGGCGGAAGCGGCGTTTCTTTTGGATTTGCTAAGCGGGCGCAAGCGGCTCGGGCGCTTTGCTGGCGTCGTACTTCCGGCGGTGCCGTGGTGGCAGATGACGGAGAGCAGGTCGTACGTGGTGACTTGGGACGGGCTGTCTTTGGCCAAGAAGGGCCGCATGTCCAGGCCCTCCAAGGGGAAGGACACGTGGTTGCCGATCTTGAACGAGTACATGACCTCGTGGCGGAAGCGCTTCAAGTGGATGCACAGGATCTGAAAAGGGGACGGCCACAAAGTTGGGGAAAAACCCACCCGGTTCGGCGCGTTCCCGTCAAATGAGTCCAACCTCTGGAAGTCGGAGGACTTTGCAATATTTGATGCCGTTTCTCAACCTGCAAAATGATGACATGAATTGGATTAAAAATAAAATAATCACTGCTGCAACGTTTGTCGTGAACGTCCACGTACTCACTTCTTGCATCTCTCGCAGCTGTACATGTTGTCGCCTGCAAAATGAGAAGAACAGAAGTTCAAGTTTCCCTCCGCAAATGGGAGGCGGGCAGGCGGGAGTCCACCTTTGAGTTCATCGGCGGCAAAGAAGGCGGCCAGGCAGTCCTCCAAGGTCACCATGGGCCCCCAGAACCAGCTGGGTATGCACGAGACCACGAACCTAGCCCCGCAGCAGACGCTACGTTAGCCACGTTAGCGCCAGAGAAGGTCGGCGGCGGCGGCGTTGTGACCGACCGGCGAATGGAATCCATGATGAAGGAGATCCAGCCCTGAGAGCCGTACGCGTCGGGACACGCGTTGGTCTTGACGGGCAGGTTCTGGTGGATGGAGGAGTGGAGCTTGGCCAAGTCCTCTTTTCCAGGGATGGGCAAGGACAGGTCTTGGAAGGTCTCCACCGTCGTAGACACCTGCCGGGCGGCGGCGTAAATTCTCGTACCGGTGGACCATGGATGAGGTCACTCACCCTGTCGCAGGTCAGACACTGGACCAGGCTGAGGATGGAGCCGTCAAAGATGTCGGAGATGACGCTGCGATAGAGACACTGCTTCTTCTTCCGGGAGGTCAACGGCGGGTGAGCTGGACAGGAAAAAAAAACAGCTGCTAGGGAAGTCTTGTACTATGTTTCGAAATGTAACTTCTTGGATAAATTGTGCTCTTGAGTTGAACTATTTTCTCTTTTGGTTCAAATGCTGATGAGTAAGACCATTTTGTATCTACTCTGATGCTTATGTTGTTACAGATGATATTTGAATCATTGCGGCGAGCCACCTTTCTTGTACGGGTACGAGGAGGCTGCGGAGCGCAGCGGGCTGGAGGAGAGTTTGGAATGAAGCTCCTGAAGGGTTCTCACAGGGCTGCAGGGGCTGGAATGCGGCTGCGGCGACTGCTGCGGCGGCCCCGCTTCGTTGTCCGGCTCTGGGAAAATGCATCTTCTTTGCATCGTTAAAAAACAAAAAAAGAATAATCTGCCAAATGTTCTCACGTGCGATGCCGCTTCCTTCTTGTTCTGGATTGTTCTCTTGGTGTTGGACGTCAGGAAGCTCCTGCGCCAGCTCTTCCTCCTCAGCGCTCGCGGGAACGGCGGTGTCCACGTCGGCGTCCTCGTCCATGTCCTGGGAGGTTCCGCGAAGAGGCGAGCCGGAGACCCGCCTCTCCTTCAGCCTCTCCTTCTCCGAGATGCCGCCCCCTACGGGTCCGTCGCGTTCGTCCTGCGCCGGCGTCTCGCCGCGGTCGGAGCTGGAGTCGCAGGACAGGAAGTCGTCCTCGACAGGCGAGCGGTCGCCGTCCAGCCTCTCGTCGCCGTCGCTACTCTCGCTGCCTCCGCCGCCGCCGCCGCGGCACTCGGTGAGCGGCGCCTTAAGTTCCTCGTGGAGCTGGTCCATCAGACAGCGCAGGAACTCTTGCGTGTCCTTTTGCAGAGCGACAAGTCATTGGCAGATGGAGACGAGCGAATGGGGAAATTGCTTACCTGTTGGGCGTAACCGCGAAACATTGGGTTCAGGAGCTTGATGGCGTGGGACAGGTTGGTCGGGACCACGTAGCTGGGCCTGCAAAAAGCCTGCTCAGACACCCGGCTGGCCAAATGATTTTGATGACCTACCGATTTTTATGCCACAGCTCCGAGATGAGTTTCTGGTAGCACTTGCAGAGAGCCGGCTTCTTGTCGGTGCGGACCAGTCCGGCGCAGTCCAGGAAGTATCGCGTGAGAGGAGGACTGCTCGCAAAGGACAACAACAAAAATGAAATGGATTGCTGATGAATTACAGGAGGATGGACGGACGGACGGACGGACGGACTCACCAGTTGGACAAGGCTTGAAGCGCTGCGTTCATGTAGCAGGAGTTGCCGATGTTTTTCATTCCTGTTAAACCTACAAAAAAAACAACAACAATGTGACGATGATGATGAGTAGGCGGACTGTTGAAGGTAGCAAGCATACCTCTGGGTTTAAGCTCGTCTTCCTCAGACTCCGAGCCTTCTTCGTCCCCCATGGCAATGGGCACGGCTTTTAGCGGGTAACCAAGCGGCGCCGGTTCCTGCGGGGGTGCGAAAAGCGCTCTGTGCTGTTTCTCCACATCACGGCTGGCTAAAAGGACTCACACCTGCTCTGGTGTTATGTCGTGGTGGTGGTGGTGGTGGTGATGGGGGGCGCTGGCAGGCACCGGCATCACGGGGGGCCTGGGCTCCAGAAACACTTCCCGCTCGCACACATAGCACCAGATCCTGAAGGTGGTCAAGTTCACCGTCAGGTTGTGCTTCTTGGCCTGAATGAAAGAAAGAAAGAAAGAAAGAAAGAAAGAAAGAAAGAAAGAAAGAAAAAGTCAAAAGAAAACCCTTTGACAATGTGGCTGATTTACCTGTGCGTGCAGGGTGCTGTGATCCGAGTAGGATTCTCCACAGCCAACATATGGGCAGTCATTCTAAAGCCAGAGAAAATTGTTTTACAATGCAATTTGGGGGGCGGGGGGGGGGCGGATACCTCAAGACAGGCCCACAGGTTGGGACCCACAACGCCACATGATTGACAGGTTCCCTGTACGAAGAGACAACACACACACACACGTGTTCGTTCACTCATCTACTGGAGTAGAGAATGTGACAAATGGATGACCTTGGATTTGTGAAGAAGATCGTCTTTGGTCACCTCCCCGATGGAGTCTAAGTGAGGACAAAGGTCTTGTTCGGCCATTCTCGTAGATTAGCTGGAAAACAACACGTCAGATGACAAGCTAACACAAGCGGAATCCGGCGTAATAACGACATGGTGGCATTCTCAAATGTAAACAAAGAAAATAAATGAAGGGAAAAAAGAGGCCTGCAGGAGTGGAAGGATCCCTCGAGGAACAAGATCCTTCTCCAAATGCCAAATCACCGGCCGCAATTCGGAATTACCGTAAAATGTCACGGGAATATCACTTTCATAATGCACCGTGGATGCAGACGGGGCGATTGAGCCGAATGACAAGCCAAGAAATTGCCCCCCTTCCGACCCAAAACAACTCCCCTGTCATCGAAGCGCACGTCACGTCGCAGGGCTGGGAAGCAGCTAGCGACGTGACGTCACATCAACGCATGATTTTAAAAAAAATAAAAAAATGTATGAACATTAAATACATAATTGTTGTGGTGATTTGAAATCATTTGCAATGCTGTTAAATGAATACAATGCGATATAAATATAATGTTATGCTGTTGTTAAAATGACGTCGAGTATTTGATACGCGGTAAGGCTGATCCTGGATATGCTCGAGACGTTTTTTATTTGCACGAATGAATCAAGAGCAGCTGTGAAAACTGATTCCAGATCGGCCAGTAGAGAGCAGAGCAGAGCAGAGCAGGTCAGGTGGGCGGCGAGGGAGGGCAGCAGCAAAGCCTCGCGGTACTTCCGTTTCGCAGCAGCTCTCGCTCCTCCTTTTAGCCTCAACCGACATGGTGAGTGCACGGTGGCATTTTCTCAGACAATCTTGGCGGTGGAGTATCTGCTTGCATCCTTGTCTCATCGTCACGTTTTATGCAATTTACTTGCTCGCAATATTACGCGGAGCTTGTTTTACGTTTATACGGTGGTATTTTTCGCCGCTATTTGTTTGCTTTTCAGTTGGACTTGAAAGCATCCTCGGTGATGACCGGTGCTAGCGCTAGCTTGAATGCTAATGTTAACACGCGGTGAAAAAGCTTCATTTTGACGTGTATTACTTTTTCATCAGCGGTACGTTGACTTTTTTTTTTTTTTGTTGCGTTTGAACTGCTTATTTTGACGACTGCGTTGCGTCGGAGGCTTGCCAATGAATAGCACAACGAGGCCTGCTAAGTCGTTTGACCGGTGAGACGCTTCTTTCTCAGCCGAAGACTTTTGAGGCTCTTCGAGCTGCAGTCCTAGCGGTCTATGATCGTCCTTTGGGGCAAAATTGACCTTTTTATTCTTTGGGCATTGTTAGTGCAACACGTTTCCACAATCGTGAATTCCAACTGACCTATTTATTGTCTTTGTGTGACAGCCTAAAGGAAAGAAGGCAAAGGGGAAGAAGGTGGCACCGGCCCCGGTGGTGGCCAAGAAGAAGGAGGTCAAGAAAGTAGTCAACCCCCTGTTCGAGAAGAGGCCAAAGAACTTTGGCATCGGTGAGTCGGCCGACGAGCCTTTGCCAGATCGTGAAATGCTGCGCAGATGATGATTTCGAATATTTGCTATCTTACCATCACTGAAGACAATCTTTATCACCAAGATCGCTGATGCGCAAATTGCACTGAAAAGCCCTTTGAGCGTGGTGTGTTCAATGGCCCGCTTGAGAACCTTTCTCATTGTGGTCACGACGCAGGTCAGGATATTCAGCCCAAGCGTGACTTGACGCGCTTTGTGAAATGGCCTCGCTACATCCGCCTGCAGAGGCAACGCTCGATCCTCTACAAACGCCTGAAGGTGCCGCCCGCCATCAACCAGTTCACCCAGGCCCTGGACCGACAGACGGGTACGAGCGAGCTCCCGTCGTCGAATTTCGGGTCCCGGCCGTGGCCAATGTTAACGTCTCTTTTTGTGCGCTTGACCCTGCAGCCACGCAGCTCTTCAAGCTGGCGCACAAATACAGGCCCGAGACCAAGCAAGAGAAGAAGCGAAGGCTGCTGGCCCGCGCTGAGCAGAAGGCGGCCGGCAAAGGAGACGTTCCTACCAAGAGGCCCCCCGTCCTGCGTGCCGGTAAGCGACGGAACGCGGCTCTGCTCGGAGGCCTGGTCCACATGAACACGGGGGTTGAGTCCAGTCTGCTCGGCAAAAGCGACCCGGTCCAATTTGTGTCCGCTAGCGTGATGGGAACGTATATAGGTGGGGTAACAGAAATGAGCGGACCCGTGTCATGTGAACCCGGCCCCCAATGTCCAAGTGGCCCCAATGCAGTGATGACTTGAATTTCTTCACCTGAAACTCATCTTGATGTTTTATTTGAGCTTTTTAACCCTGAGCGTCGCCGGCCCGGCCCTAAGCGGCCCTTTGAAAATATTGTCGAGCGTTCCGGTGTGACCTCTCCGCTATCCGCCAGGTGTCAACACGGTCACGTCTCTGGTGGAGAGCAAGAAGGCCCAGCTGGTGGTCATCGCCCACGACGTGGACCCCATCGAGGTAAGGGCGCCAAAGTTTGCCTCGCGAGACCTTCCCTCGGCGATGATGTCTGAATTTCTTCACCTGAATGATCACGTGTGGATCCAAACATACGAGCTTTTTAACCCTGAGCCCAGCGAGCGGCGCACGGAGTCGCGCGCTTGGGGGGGAGCCACGCTAATCTGCCGTTTTGTCACCCCCGCTCTTAGTTGGTGGTCTTCCTGCCCGCCCTGTGCCGCAAGATGGGCGTGCCTTACTGCATCGTGAAGGGCAAGGCTCGCCTGGGCAAGCTGGTACACAGGAAGACGTGCTCCTCGGTGGCCTTCACGCAGACCAACCCGTGAGTGTGGAGAAAACTTTGGAACGTCCCGCCCGCACGCCACCTTGCTCACCCGTGCGTGCCGCTTTTCTTTCCAGTGAGGACAAAGGTGCCCTCGCCAAGCTCGTGGAAGCCATCAAGACCAACTACAACGAAAGATACGAGGAGGTGAGACCACTCGACCTAAACGGCGTTCCCTCGCCGTAATTAAAAGGAAACTTATTGTGGAAGTGCTGTCGCGTCTTTATCCAATTTGATGCAAAACGTGGCCCTTTTTTTGTGCTTTTGCAGATTCGTCGTCACTGGGGAGGCAACATTATGGGCCCCAAGTCCACCGCTCGCATCGCCAAGCTGGAGAAGGCAAAGGCCAAAGAGTTGGCGACCAAGCTCGGTTAAAATTGTTTGCAATAAAAATAGAAAATTTATGTTCCAACTTGGCTGTTTTTTTTTTTGGGAGGCATTTGTTTATGCTGACGGCTGAATTGTCACATCACGCGACATCATTCCGTCAACTGGACTTAGTGGAGGTTTCCCCCAATTTCACCCAATAAAATAGGCTAGCATTCTTTATTGACGGCAAAGTTAGAGTGACATGTAGTCCAGAAATAAGCAGCAGAATGTTTTGCTTGGTAGCAATTTTATCACATCATTTACAAAAAAGAAAAAACAAATTCTGCAGATGCATTCTACACTCTGATCTTCTTGATGAACTTTGCGTACCACATGTAAGCGGTGGTCGCACACAGGCCGTACCTGGAAGACAAGATGCACACGCTAGCCTTCTATAGCTCCATAATCAAATTACGTGACACCAAACATGACTTGCCAGGTGATGATGTACTGCATGTGCTCATTCCTAAGCGTCACCCTTGTCTGGCCGCCGACTGGGCCGCCAGGGATGGTGCTGGCTGGAACACATTTCCTTTTTCAATCACTTCAACCGTAGTTGGATTGACTCAAAGCTCCATTCTGTTTGACATTACCAAAGTCGGCATCGATGAAAATCGCTTGAGCTCCCGTCGCGTCCGACATGGCTTCCAGGTCGCGGGAATGCCATCGGTTTCTGTCGGGGTCGTTTTTAGGCATGAAGGGCTTGCGGGGCTCCGTCAGACGGACCACTCCGACCACCTCCACCTCGTCGTCCACCTGCAAACATTGGCTTAGACCAAAGTCCAGGGGTCAAAACAAAAAACAACATAGGGTGCTGACCTGGCCCTTCATCCTGCTTTCCGGTTTGATCTTCTGCCTGGGGACGTAGCCTCGGTTCACCAGAATGGTGATGCTGAGACATTATATTTTATATTGGGGTTATTTTTGTTTGCTGTTCTTCAATGTTGCATTTGCGTTACCCGAGGTCCGTGCAGCGAAAGGGCGTGACCACGTTTGCGCCCGTCTCGCCGCTGGACGTCAAGCGTCCCGCCTCCCTGGCCTCCTTCTCGGGGTCGACGGGCGAACGCGGAAGGACGTACAGCTCCTTGTCGTGTTCGTAGCGGCCGCGTACTCGCACCCGCCTGTACTCCAGGCCCGTCAGCTCCAAGGGGCTACGGAGGGGAGACGTTAGCGCGGTTAGCGCAAACGTCAAAGGGTGGCGCTCTTACTCGATGGGAAGCGGAATGGGCTCGGCCGTGGTCAGTCTGGACAGCTCGTCAATCAGCTGTAATTTCCACTGCCGACGCTTCACCTTGATGCAAATAAAAGCGATCACGATAAATAGTCGTTGGGACTCTAACATTTTAATCAATTGATTTTTGGTGCTCCAAAGACATGCAAGGGAGGGGGGGGTCGCATACCTGCCAGGTACCAAGGCCAAAGGTGGTAGCCGGGATGAGCAGCAGGAACCATTTGAGAAAAGTGTCTTCTCCGGTCACTGCCACCGAACTGGACGACTGCCACCTGACTGGAGAATTAACATGAAGTATCTACCACCTTTTATAGGTTCGTGAAATGACATGATACCATGACATTGCCATCTTGTATTGGTGAAGAGGTAGGTAACATCAGAGAAACAATCCAATGAGGAAAAAAAGCATTTCAATTGTCTTAATTACCATCAGTTCGTCTGTAGAGGGGCGTTCTCCGCAGGTAAAGAGTCCTCTTGACGTGAACGACACTCGTCTGCAATTACGTACATTCATTTTGCAAACATTCGATGAAGCAAAAAACATGATTTGAAGTCTCTGTGAGAAAACTTACGTGTTTTAAAGTGGTCAACGCTCTGCTGTAGGAAACCAGGATTGTTTTGAGCGAAAACATACCGAAACAAGTTACAAGCTTTGCTACTGGGTCAGCTACGTAAGTAACATGTTACTACGCTCAGCGCACCCCCCTCCCTCCGCTCTTTTTATACCCTCTCTTATTTATGTTTTTAGGATTTATTGAGACTTGTTTGTTACATTTTCTGTATCACATTGTCAACAATGTACTATTATGTTCATTTGGGGGGAAAAAGAAATAAAGAAAATAAAGTTACTGTGCTAAATCTAAGAGGAACTGGGGAGTCATTTTTTTGTTACTACTTCCGGTATTTTTAGCGAACAAACTGTTTCCGGGTCCGTCACCCTCGTAGCCCCGTCCGTCGACACGTGTGGAAAGGCATGGCTCAAATGTTTATGTAAAGAAACAAATGAATTCAATTCAAAAGCCTCCCTTTCCGACATGGATCTCGCGGCAAAGGACTCGTACCTCCAGAAACTGACAAGTAAAGTGCTACATCAGCGGGAACCAAAGAAGAGGCCATTCGGTAACGTTTGTTGATGTATTTACTTTTTGCGCATCGTCATATGAATAGATCCCCGACTTTGGGAAAATGCAAATTTGTATTCGATCACATCTCGCATTGATTATTTCCGGAGGTGGCAAAATAAACGGGAAGTATATGTCATTTTATTTTTTTTATAATTCAGATAGTGGATGGATTTTTCCTTTCTCCATCAGTTCCTTTTAAGGGCAAGAAAGACAGCGGTCCACCACAGAAGAAGAAAAAGTGCAAAAAGAAGTCATTCAAAGATGAGAAGAAGCAGAGTGGGACCCCTCCCAATAAGGCACCAGCACACAACGGACACTTGAAAGTCAATGCAGCACAAACAGCAGAGAAAGGAGGTACACACTTATTTTTATAGTTGTCAAGACAACTTGGGTTTGTTTCTCCATCACTTAAGCACCAAATAGTCTTTCTTATAAACTGTATGTCAGCTAAGATACAAATGAATTTTTTTGTAATTCAAAGAGTGGATGGATGGATTTTTTTTCTCCATCAGTTCCTTCTAAGGGCAAGAAAGACGGCGGTCCACCACAGAAGAAGAACAAACGCAAAAAGAAGTCATTCAAAGATGAGAAGAAGCCGAGTGGGACTCCTCCCAATAAGGCACCAGCGCACAATGGACACTTGAAAGTCAATGCAGCACAAACAGCAGATAAAGGAGGTACACACTTCATCTTTTACGTCTTGTCAAGACAACTTAGGTTTGTTTCTCTTAAGCACCAAATAGTCTTTTTTATTAAATGTAAAAAAAAAAAAATAAAGACAAGAAGTGAGTGGTGTTGTTGAACACAATCCATATGATTTGCTTTTCAGGAGTAAATGTGAAGGCCACCTTCTCTACCTTCGATGTTCTACGGAAGAAGCTGCACGACAAGATTGAAGAGGCCAAAGCGCAGGTATGACGGTAACATGGAGGCTAAGTAAGAGCTTTCACAATAACAAGCAGATGTCATTTGATTTTTGGCAGGCCGGCCCCAAGAAGGCGCTGTCGGAGGCCGCCCAAGCCAAGCGGGCTCGACGCAAAACGGAGCGCGAGCGCAAGAAGCGAAAGAACAAGGAGTTCCAGATGAAGCGGGCTGCCGAAGCGCAAGCCAAAATCGAGCCAGCCGAGGAGGAGCCGCAACAGACGGCGGCCCCGCCGGCTCCGACGGGCGCCGCTAAGCGCCAAGAGACCGCCGTCATCTTCAACACGGTGGAGACGGTGGAGGACAGGTACGTGGACAAGACCCAGAAAAAAGCGGCCAAGAAGCGGAGTGTCAAAGGTCAACTCACGCCGCTGTCGGGACGCAACTACAAGCAGTTGCTCACCCGGGTGGAAGCTCGCAAGGACAAACTGGATAAGCTGCGGCAGACGGACGAGACCAAGGCCCGAGAGCTGGAGGCCAAGATGAAGTGGACCAATGTGCTGTACAAGGCCGAGGGCGTCAAGATCAAGGACGACGAGGACATGCTGCGCGCCGCCTTGGCCAACAAGGAGAAGAAGCGCGACAGGCGTAAGAAGCAGTGGGAAGGGCGCAGCAACGCCTTGGTGGAGAAGATGCAGAAGAGGCAGGACAAGCGACGGAGGAACATCAACAAAAAGAAGGCCACCAAGGTGGAGAAGAAAAAGCACAATGCCAGGAAGAAGGGCAGAGTTCTGCCCGAGGACTTAAAGAAAGCCAACTTGTAGTCACATTGCAAAAGCAGAAGCAAAATGAGACTAAGAGCCAGCTTTTTTTATTTTATGTTGTTAAATGGTTCTTTGTGTGTTCAAAAATACATACTATATTACACTGGTGATGGTTGAATATTTCATATTTATTTATTTATTACACTATATGTCATTTTCAATACCTTCGATCCATTTTTGTTCTATTTGCCATATTTTCATCGCGGCGGCTCTTGCCCCGCCCACCCCGGAAGTGAATATGGAATTTGAGCTCTCGCCGAAGGCTCCCTCGCAACAATTCGCTAATCTGTAACCTAAAACTTCTTCGGTTGACTATATACGGCACTATATTTTCTATTTAAAGTCACTCGTTAGCCCACTACCTAGCAATGGTTCATTAGTCCATGAGAGTCCTCGCCGGGAATCTTGCAAGTCGCTACGCCGAACGCTTCGAAAGTTCCCAAAGGCATGTGATCGTAAACCTTTGCAACCTTCGTGTTTTTTTTTTTTTTTTTTATTCTCTTTGGTCGTCTTCCTCTCGCAGACAGTCATGTCACGAAGATTTCACGCGAGCCGGATCGAAGGAGTGGACAAAAATGTTTGGTAAGAAACCGACGAGGTGCCTTTCAATCACTTGCCACTCGCCAACCGAAGCAAGTCTTCATTTATTTCAAGTGATTTTTCCTGCGATTATCTGCTTGAAAGGTTCCTCTGGGCTCTTTGCTTCAGGTTAAGAATGATGCCGTAACGTGCGTCGTAGACATTGGCCACAAGGGGTCGCAATTTTGCACCACAAGTCGTCTTTTTGCCTTTATCACAGCTTCGCTGTCAAGAAATGAAAGCTAGTACATTACTTTAACTTTTGCTACAGTGAAGGTTCACGATCCTAAATTCAGACTTTTCCTGCACCCTATTAAAACATTTTTTTTGTTTTTTTAAATAATCTTTTTTCTAATTTCCCATCCAACAGGGTGGAGTTCAGCCAAATGGCGGCCGACTACAAGCCCGTCAACCTCGGGCAGGGTTTCCCGGACTTCGGCCCTCCGGAATACATCCAAGAAGCCTTCTGTGAAGCCCTGCGCGGCGGTCCCTCCATGCACCAGTACACGCGTGGCTTCGTGAGTACGCTGAGGCTGCGTTGGAAAGCATTCCCGAGCCGCCGTATGACGTCTTTCTCTCAGGGCCATCCACGTCTGGTGAAGAGCCTGGCCAAATTCTTCAGCGGCATCGTGGGCCAGCGGATTGATCCCATGGAGGACGTCCTGGTGACGGTGGGCGCTTACCAGGCGCTCTTCTGCGCTTTCCAAGCGCTGGTGGACCAGGGGGACGAGGTGAGCGCTCTTACCGAAGGCTGCTGCTCTTTTTATGCGGCTAACGCAAACCCCGCCAGGTGATCATCGTGGAGCCTTTCTTCGACTGCTACCAGCCCATGGTGAAGATGACTGGGGGGAAGGCCGTTTACATCCCTCTGAGGCCAGTATGTGCCCTCCCTCAAATGTTATCTAATGAGGAAAACGTTTTTCGGAGTGGCCTGCCACAAGATGCACTATAATTCACCCTCACAGAAAGTGGAAGGCGGCGCCGCCCTGTCAAGCGGCGACTGGGTCCTTTCCGCCGACGAGCTGGCCGCTAAATTCACGCCACGCACCAAAGCCATCGTCATCAACACGCCCAACAACCCGCTGGGAAAGGTCAGAAGTGGCGCCGTCCGATGGTGGCGCCGGCTGAGTCACGGTGAATCTTTTATCTCGGCAGGTGTACACCAAGGAAGAGCTGCAAGTGATCGCCGACCTGTGCATCAAACACGACGCGCTGTGCTTCAGCGACGAGGTGTACGAGTGGCTCACTTACGACGGAGCCCAGCATGTGAAAATAGGCGAGGCCCAAAGCGCATTTCTGTCCGTCTGCTGCTTAGCGCTTGCTAATTGTGGCTAACGGCAAGACGGATAATAACGCAAACGGGTTTGCTTTGGTCCACAGCCAGCCTGCCCGGCATGTGGGAGCGGACCGTCACCATCGGGAGCGCCGGCAAGACCTTCAGCGCCACCGGATGGAAGGTGAAATCCCAATTTTTTGGAGAGAGGTGCGGATGGGTGGGGAAGATGATCGACTTGCTCTTTTGTCCAGGTGGGCTGGGCCATCGGCGCCGGACGCATCCTCCAACACATGAAGACCATCCATCAGAACAGCGTGTACCACTGCGCCACAGCCGCTCAGGTGAGGCCAATGGCGACGAGGGCCGCGACGGGAAGCCTCACGTCATCGTATTTCGCCCCCCCTGCAGGAAGCGGTAGCTCGCGGCTTCGAACGTGAGTTGGAAACGTTGGGCTCGGCGGACAGCTACTTCCGCCAGCTGCCGGGCGCGCTGCAGCGAAAGCGCCACAAGCTGGCCTCGTGTCTGGAGAGCGTGGGCCTGAAGCCCATCATGCCGCAGGGGGGCTACTTCATGGTAACCGACATCTCCTCTGTCGGTGAGCCCAAAACGTCGTTTTGGTGCCGTTGCGCGGCCTCAACTTCCCGCTTCTCCGCAGAGGTGGATCTCGCTGACCCGAGCGCAAAAGACGAAGCCTACGACTTCAAATTTGTCAAATGGCTCATTAAAGAGAAGGTACATTCAGAGCCGGCCGGATTGATTCGATGACAATTTGATGAGGCTTTTATTTTTTTTGTATTTGATTTTGCAGGGCTTGGCGACAATTCCCGTGTCAGCCTTCTACAGTGCCGAGCACGGCAAAGACTTTGACAAATACATCCGATTCTGCTTCATCAAGGTAAGATCACATTCCTTTCCGTTGTATTCTTTTGTATGGAGCTGACTTTTTGTGTGTGTGTGTCCAACTCCAAGGAGGACTCCACTCTGGATGCAGCAGAGGCCATCCTGAGAAAGTGGAAGACTGCACGTGACGTGTGACCTCACTTGCTACTACCAGTCCCGCCGTCCAGATCTCAGTTGACTCCTTGCAGACAAGCCATATTCATCGTCCAAAAGTGTTCATCCAGAAATGTCACCACAAAGCACAATGTCCTAAAGTTTTTGTGAGTAGTGTATTTGTGCAATACATCCTTCCTCGTCCGAGCCTTTTTTGCCACTGCATTGCAGATTTCTTGAGTTGTGTATCCCTAAATGTTGTCACTCAGGCTTTGTGATTTTGTTGTACAATGATTTCAATCCACTGTGAAAAAAAACTTCATTCAAGTATTACTGTGCTCCTTGTCATTTTAATTCAAATTAAATGTTGTTCAATCTATTTTCATTTTATTTTATTTATCTACTAAGGTGACAAAACCACTGCTGAATTAATTAAAAGACACAACAGTCATTCATTTCCTGCACACGTCTTCTCACGCTTGGTGACGCTAACGCACTTTCAAGATGGTTTACAAACACCAATAAACGTAGAAGAAGAAAATGACCCGGAAGCAAACAAAGTCACGTGTCGTCGTGTAAAACATGTCTCCTGGCGTCGCTACGAAAAGACCAAAACCATCCTCCTCTCAGGTACTACAATGTGCTACTAAAAAAAATCTGCGGCAAGCCAGTTTTCAATCTTTAATTGTGTTTTTATTTGCGTTCAGCCGGAGGAAAAGGTTGACTGGAAGAAAAAGAAAGTGCAACGTGAGTAAACACTTAGCCTGATGCTAAAAATGCTAAAAATATATTTTTTATTCAGTAGACTTTTTGTCCAGGGACAACTATTCACTCCAAACATGTTAACTATGTGTTTAGTGTTTAAACAGCGCACCTCGGAATTCTACTAAGCATAGTTTTTAGCATTCCTTGGAAATGTTAAAAGTAAGATTTTCCCTCCCCCCACTGGCAATGCTGAGCAGTCAAGGAGGCCAAGAAGCAGAGGAAAGAGGCCAAGCTAATCAAACAGCTCGAAAATAAGAAACAAAAAGAAGCTGCTGAGAAGGAAAAAGCAGAGGAGACGCACGCAGACAACAAAGAAGGTATTTGAAAATAATCAGGGGATCAGGCCACAGTATAAATATTTCAAATATATAAACACAGTGGCTTTGTTCAGGTTCATTCAAATGCTATTTGCAATCATTGTGAAGTGTGTTTTTGTGTAGGTCGAGCGTACACGGTGAGCGTGGCTCTCCCGGGCTCGGTCCTGGACAACGCTCAGTCGGCCGAACTGCGCACTTACCTGGCGGGACAGATCGCCCGCGCCTGCGTCATTTTTTCCGTAGATGAGATTATCGTCTTTGATGAGCAGGGCGAAGATGTCAAGTGAGTTCCTTAGAGATGGATGCACAAGAATACACTGCTCGCCATAAATTTCAAGTTTTTTTTTTTTTTTTCCGTGTGTCTGCCGCAGGAGCGTGGAAGGCGAGTACAAAGGAATCGGGAAGAAAGGCCAAGCGTGCGTTCAGCTGGCCAGAATCCTCCAATACCTGGAGTGTCCACAGTGAGTTGGAGGAAGTTCACATTTGCTCTTTGTCATGACTAACGTGACATTGAATGTGTCCAAGGTACCTGCGCAAGATGTTCTTCCCAAAGCATCAAGACTTGCAGTATGCAGGTAAATACGCAAAATCATTTGGATTAGTTTTCATACATATTTTATTTTGGGTGTCACCGTAAATGAAATCCTAGCTGGTTGATGGGTTTCTCGTAGGACTTCTGAACCCTTTGGACAGTCCGCACCACATGAGGATGGACGAGGAATCGGAATACCGGGAGGGCATCGTCCTGGACAGGCCCGTCAAAGAGGGCAAAGGTTCTTTGGTCAACTGCGGCATGAGGAAGGTAAGAAGCGGGAAGCCAAATGGCGTGTCGTGCTCGCCATGTTCACCATCGGCGTTCCGCCTCAGGAGGTGCAAATCGACAAGCGGCTGCAGCCGGGCTTGCGAGTCACCGTGCGTTTCGACGTACCACTGAAGCAAGGTGACGGTCGCTTTCAAAATATCAACTTTTTTTCAAAAGGACGTGAAGTCACGCGAGTGCTTTGTCCTCCAGAGGGCAAAACGTACAATGGCGTGGTGGTGGCTCCTCACTTGCCCACCACGGAAGGCGGTCTTTACTGGGGCTACAGCGTCCGCCTGGCATCCTGTCTCAGTAGGTGTTTCACCTCCCCACATTGATGCTTTGAGATTTGATTTTCCCAATCTGATTCCGCAGGCGCCGTTTTCACAGAAAGTCCCTACAAGGACGGCTACGACGTGACGGTCGGCACGTCGGAAAAAGGCAGCTGCGTGGACGACGCCTCGCTGCGGCCATTCAAGTAAGCTAGTTGCCGCCGGCGCTGGTCCGCTATTCCTCATGGGCCGCTTTTGCAGGCATCTTCTGGTGGTCTTCGGAGGAGTCCAGGGACTGGAGTCCAGTCTGGACGCCGATCAGAACCTGGACGTGACGTGTCCTAGCGTCCTCTTTGACCTCTACCTCAACACGTGTCCCGCCCAGGCCAGCCGCACCATTCGCACGGAGGTGAGACGCAACTTGGAAACGGGCTCGGACGACTGGACGCGCTCCAGACGTCGACTCAACCTCTCCTCGTCTTCTTTTCACCCAGGAAGCCATTTTAATCTCCATGTCGACGCTGAGGCCGAAGATAGCGGCTGCCTTTTCCAGTACCTAAAAAATGTTTTTTGTTTTTTTTGTTGTTGTAAAGATAGATAAAAGTAAAAAGACCACAACGTTGTAGTCAAATCAATATGATGTTTACTTCAGCCAAGTCAACAAATGCTTTGCTTCCTTTCAAACGTCAAACTAATCCAGCAAGTTGTTAGGCGACACTTGTACACCAGCGAGCCAGCATGCACTTGAGGATCTTTCCTTCCCCTAATTGATGATAAGATCAAGATAAAAAGACTGCAAACTTGTAAAAAATAGCTCACAACAAATCAAGAACAAAACATTCCACACGTCAGTATTTTCCCCTATCCAAGGGTCCATCTGTCCTCACCACGCGGGATGCGCGAAGGTAACGTTATAGTGCTGCGCCCAGCGGCCAAACACCTGCTTTTCAGTGATGAAGCGGTGGTGGTTCCCTCTTTGGTTGTTCTGGTTCTGCATGTACGTCACGCACTCGTCCGAACCGCGCGGCTTGTAGTAGTGATACGGCATCTTCTTGGATCCTGTCCGGTTCCTGCAAGAAGAAAAAAAAAAAAAACGTCACGGACGGACGGCCGTGTTCTTCGGAATAACCCCGACATACTCACTCACCCGCAGTAACTGGACGGAACCATCCCGTACACTTTGATGTTGTCACATATTTCGATGGCGATGACCATGGTGAACCAGCCCGTGCTCAGCCACGAGTTTGATTTGAATCTGAACAAGGAGAAAGGCACCAGGTGACATTTTAGGCTAGCCTAGATAGGGAAAAGGTGAGCTTTGCTGCCACCTTGTGGCTGAAGAGGCATTTTGTCGAAACGTTGTGGGCTCCTCGTTTAGAGCGTTCGCAACTCACCTGTCTCGCCCCGTCTCCAATTCAAAAAGCTTGTCGAATCGGAACATTTTCTCAGGCGCCAAGGTAAAACACGACGTTTTCTTGTAGGTGGAGCAAATCCTCTTGATGGATCTGTACACAGTGGCTTTGGAGTCCTTGGTGGTCTTGTTGGGGGGTCCCCAGAAGATGATGACGGGCTGGTAGTCGGCGCCCCCGACCATGAACTCGTTGGGGCGGCGGACCAGCCAGTGCACGCTGGAGTGGCCCACCACCCGCAGCGTGGTGCGCTTGCCCACGTCGGCCTCGTAGCCCGTCGTCGGCGCGTCGTTCATGCGGATCACGCACTCGGTGGCGTCGATCTCCTCGCCCGCTTTGGTGCCCAGCACGTGGCTGGAGCTGGTGACTAGGGCGCAGTACTGGCAGTGCTGGGTCATTCTCTGGGAGGGGGGGGTTGAAAACGATGAGGCTTTCTGACCAACTCCAAATCAATGATGTCATGACGCCAAGGTGGGCCTTACCTCATTGCCTAAGACGGCCACGTAGTCGTCTTTGGTGGCCCACGTCTTAAGGTTGGTGGGCCGGGGCGTGTGATTTTTGGCCATGTGGAAGGGCCCGTAGGCCGCCTGGCTGGCGCTGGTGCTGGCGCTGGAGCTGAACAAGATGAACAGCATCATGAGGATGAAGATGGCCACCGCGATAGCCACCCGCCGGGTCTGCGCTCCCGCCTGAGAAGACCAAAGTCACATCAGATACAAAGTGTAGTCCATCGAAATGCCGCGAGAGCGCCCTCTAGTGGAAACCTACTGAATGAGAATGTGGTAAGTTTCACATTTTAACACTTTTTTTTCTGTCGTAGTTTGGAATTCATTTGACTTTAATCCTTCTTCATAATGCTTCTTGTATTAGTTTATTAATAATGCAATCGTATCATATGCATGATTTAGCCTTTTTTTTTTTTTTTTTTAGATGACCTTATCAATCAATAGGGAGGATGTACGGGCCACGCCCTACCGAGCCTTCGCGGGTGCGTGTGTCATACCTTGAGTGCCATGCTTTTAGTTGTGTGTGGACACGCTGTCTGTGATGGTCCTGCAGCATATTAGGGCGGGGGGGGGGGGGCAGTGTTTATTTACAGCTCATGCTCGCCCATACTCTATGCTAAGCAAGCCGCTCGGTAAACATGCTCACATTATGACCAATCGCTATATTCTGCATCGCCCTAAATACGTGCAAGGTAAGAAAGAGCGGAATGAAATAGGAGAAATTCAAAATTACCATGTCACTCACTCAGCCCCGCGTGATTGACTCGGATTTCCCTCGAGCGGCTTGACCGTTTTGCTCGGGTGTTTTGTGGTTGCGCTGCGCGAAGCGGTTCCAAGGCGGGTTGCGAGCGAGCGCGCGACGCCTCGACGGGCTCTCATGATGATGCTTCTGTTTTGAGAGAGCGCTGCTCCGGCTTGCCTGCCACCGCCGCCGCCGCCGCAGCAGCAGCCCAGTCCATTTTGCTGCGACACTCGCTGACGTCAGCGGACGGACGCACAAGCAGGACCGGTACTATCTACCTCGCTGTAGCGGGAAGTCGACGACCCCCACCCACCCCCCCTCCCCCGCACACGCCCCTTTTGAGACTTGGCTCCATTTTTGGTTATGTAATTTTCATCCTCGGTACACTGTGAGAGTGTGCTGAATTGTCTTCGTGGTCTTCCCAAAACACTTGATGAAAAATGGCTGCTTGGAAAAAGATGTCAGATGTTTTCTCACGCCCCACAGACACGACGGTAAAAGTCAAACCCGGCGAGACCCATGATCTCATCGCTCTCAATAGTAGCTACGTTTTCTGCCCATACAAGGCCTTCTACTCAGTTGTTTTCTATATTGTGTGGTGCCTATACATGAGTGAAAGGACGCACTTTTGCTCAAGGCAAATAGCTCTTGTCCCCTCTGACTGTCCTTGGGCCTCACACAGAGACATGTGCAGGCAAAAATATACTACAAGAGGCAATCAGAACGTAGAAGACTTTTGGCCAACCCGTTGCTTTCAAAACGATATTCTTCATTCCTTTGACATTCATAGATTTACAAAACATACACATCAAATACAAAAGTAAAACATACATACCATTTTGGTATGGTATTGACGTGTGTCTTGGAATCTGGCAATCGTAGAGAGCGGCAACACACCAGACTGACCGGTGTCTCGTGACAATTCAAAAAGAACAAACGTGTTGATGTTGAAAGGTTGCTTTCCTTCCTTCCTTCCTTCCTTCCTTCGCTTCCCCCAACGGGCCCACTTCAACGTTAGCAGATGGAAAACAAGTGTTGCCTTGATTGCTCAGCCCCGCCTGTACTTTCTGCGGAAACTCGGGCGAGCGAGTGCTCCTCCTGCCGTCATGACCGCATTCTGCCGTGGGACCATTGAGAGCGTCCTCTCCAATTGTATCGCTGTGTGGGGTGATAGCTGCACTGAATACAACGTGAAGGCCCTGCAGCGCACAGTGAACACGGCTAGTAAGATCATTGGCGCTTCACTCCCCTCCCTGAAGGACATTTACACCTCCCATCTTGTTGTGTGTCTTCTGTCCTCTGGGAAGAGGTACAGGAGCCACCAGACTCAGAAACAGCTTCATACTTCAAGCTGTCAGGATCCTGAACTCTTTCCACCCACACCCTCGGCTGCATATGTTCTGGCTGTCAGCTGTATGCACGCTTGCTCCATTTTGCTCCTCTTATTTGTCTATTTGTTTATTGTTTATTTATTTCGGTTATTTGCTTATTCATTGCTCTTATCTATAGTCACCGTGGGAGGTTGGGAAACGTAATTTCGATCTCTTTGTGTGTCTTAACGTGAAGAAATTGACAATAAAGCAGACTTTGACTTTGTGATTTTAAGAAAAACACATTTTTGTCATGTGATTTTAATCAGAAAAATAGAACTCTATCAAAGTATATGGTGGCAGGAATAAGACGGTTGATCGCTCACTGACTGCCGACAAGTGACTCAGGAAGAAATGGACAAATTCCACGAGGGGTGCGTGAACTCCATTTTGAGGTCCGCGGCCCACTTGGCGTAGATGGCCTTCTCGGTGATGAAGCGATGGCCGCCGCGCCGCTTGCGCTCGTGGGCCTTGTACATCAGGCACTCGTCCGCCGCCGCCGCCTGGTCGTAGTAATGGTATAGCGCCGCTCTGTGATTGCTCTGTCTGACCATCAAAAACAGCTGGTCATTAGGCTTTCCCAATTTCAAAAGTCCCAAAGCTTCCGTGGGAATTCAGGGCTATAGATGAATACGATTGCGATGTGACTGACTTGCAGTAATCGGCGTTAATCATCCCAAAAACTCGAATGCGCTCGCACATCTCCCTAGCCAGCATCATGGTGAAGAACCCCGTGCTGAGGTACGCCCCAGACTTAATTCTGAAAGAGAGGTCCACAGGGTGGCGGCAAAGCACTACTTTTGTCTCAACCAAACTCCTCAGGTCACTTGAAATCAAACCGTACCTATTCTTTCCAGTTTCATTCTGGAACACGTCGTCGCAGAGCCGGATCCTCTCCGGGGTCATGGCGTAAAGTCTGGTGCCGGGATAACGGGCGGCGATCCTCCGTAGCGCGTTGAAGATGGTGCCCTTCCCGTCCGTCCTCATGTTCCTGTAGGGCCCCCAGAAGACGTACGCTGTGTCGGCTGCCTCTCGGAAATAGCGGCGCCCGTCTTTGAGCAGACGCGGGACGCTGGTGTGCGAGACCACGCGCACGCTGGTCCGGGCACCCACGTCGGTCTCGTAGCCTGCCGTGGGCGCGTCGTTCATGCGGATCACGCACGGGATTCGATCGATGTCGGCGCCGAGGCCGGCGCCGCGCATCTGGCCGGAGCTGGAGATCAAGGCGCACTGGTTGAAGTGCAGGTTTAGGAACTGAAATGCATGCCAAAAAAAAAAGGTAAATCCAGCTTGAATTTAGACAAAAGCAGTCATTTGCTGCCCTTCCTCTCTAGGCAATTGGAAGAGTTTTACCAGGTATAATGTAAATGCTTGAAAGGTGTCACCTGGTCCACCCTGTCAGGCCGGATCCTGACGTAGCCCCAGATTCCTTCTCTGGGCTTCGCGGCAGGGCGCGGTGGTGCACGGTCCCCCCGGCTGATCACATGTCCGAACCACAACACCGGGAGGCTTAGGAGGCTGAGCACGCAAAGCCAGTGGAGCGTCTGTGTGCGCGCACAAACATCGATGCACACGTCAAAGAAAGTTGATCAAACGAGCATGAAGTGGACGTGATGCATTCAAAGACACTCGTTCTTACCGTAGTTTTCATGTCACGGGCTTTGGAGGTCCCGGGACCGTTAACTCAGCGGGACTCATCTTATCCAATGTAGTCATTGGCAGGGTTGCATGAGAGCAGAGCTTCCGGTCCATCCAGGCGTTTCCAACAGCAAAACAAAAGTGAGCCCGAATGTTCATGTTTTTCTGGTTTTTATTGCTGAATACACGAAAATATGTGATACTGCAATTGCAATGTTGCGCTTTTAACGTCGTGTCGGAATACAGAAACGTCAAAAGCACGTGTCAGGTATCATGCTTTTATTTTGGAGAAACTATCGCCGTTTTGTGACAAACTGACTTTTGTTCAACTCATTTACTTCCGGTTTTCATCTGAGCGTTTTTGCGTCGCGCGTCAACATTGACACATCTGATTGGATTGTCGAAATACATAACCTCTGCTTGCTTTATCCGATTGGTCAATAATGCGGAAGTTCCCCCTACACCTTTACGCAATTGGCTATCAGTCGTGTCAGTATCACCACTACACATTTTGTTCTGCGGGACGGTTCCACCGTGACACAAGAATGCCCTTCCTTTGCCTATCGGATACCCACGGTATCGACCAAATACCTCCACGGTCATTATTATTCAGCTGTTAATATGATCCCGCGTTGGAATTTGCTGTAAAACTCTTCAAGTGTCAGTTGTCGCACCGGGTGTGATGTTCTCTGACAGGAGACGTGAGCTAGGCTAGCCAACTTGATAGCTAACGCCGCTTACCGCAATGTCCATTTGTTTTCCTCCAAATGTTATTCAATATAAAGAGTGTGAGTATAAACGTGGAGGTTTTCTACCGGGTTGCCAACCGCCTAGGTTGAATTGTGCAGCTTGGCATCGCTCATGTCATTTTTAACGGTTTCTGATTTTTAAAAAAAAGCCAGCTGTATGAGCTGTCATGTTTTCTAACATTTTTGTAAGCCAAAATAGCCTCTAAAATGACACAAAGGTGTGTATACTTAGCTATAATCTCGTTTTGATGTGGTCACAAATGTACTTATTCAGTTGCACCTTGTTTGTAAGATTCAGAATGACAAAAGCTTTGTTTAATGCCTTTATGTGCATTTGTTTGCCCACCTGACGTCACGGCAGTCTGTGCAAGTATCTTAAATTATTCTATTGATGGTTTGTGGTGAGTGATTTAACAATGTAATAATAATTCAAGTATTTGTGCAGCATGGAAAAGACCGTCCCCTGTTTGAAATGTTTTGTCGCCCTCTTGTGGCACCTATGCGCAACCACAAATTATTCCTGGATTTTTTTGGGCAATTCGTAGATTCAAAAAATGGGGGCTCGACGTATCTAAAAATTCCTGGGGAATTCCTGTGTAGTGTTTAGGGAGCACTTAAACGTTTCAGAACACAGCCGTAGTGTTTGTTTTCTTTGTTTTTCTAAGTACCAGTTTTCTGGCCACCTTTCCCCCGCTAACCGGTTAATGCAAGCTTAGTTACCTGGCCTTGTGTTAATACCCTGTCTGGAGCAGCGGGAGGTGGCCTTCCTTCCAGGGGGAAGACCTTGTGCTGATGTATTTTTTGCGTTGCAGGCTAATGCCGGGAAAGTAAAAGGCAAATCTCCCGAGCTTGGCTCGCCCCAGCGCTTCAGGTGAAGGCTTTTTGGCTTTTCTTCCGAGAGCGGTTGCCACTGGCCTCGCCCGGAGATGTCCTTGAGAAGAACGGAGGGCGTGTCCGTCGCACAGGCCTTGGCCATGACGGTCGCAGAGATACCCGTGTTCCTCTATTCTACGTTTGGCCAGGTAAAGAGGGCTACAGTGTCGTTACCGAAACCTGTTTTTATAATCTTGTCAAAGTCAAACCAGATTTGCGCTGCTTTATCATCAAATACAAACCAAATAAATATTGAAAAATATTACAAATATTTGATCATTTCCTCTCAGTCCATCTTCTCGCAGCTGAGGCTGAGCCCGAGCTTGAAGAAGGTGCTGTTTGCGACGGCGCTGGGCAGCGTGGCCTTGGCGCTCACCGCCCACCAACTGAAGCGGCGCGGCAGGAAGCGGAAGCAGGCCGTCCGCACCGAGGAGGACCGGGTGCCCACGGGCGTGCCCGAAGCGCTTCTCAGGACGGGGAGGCCCTCGTCGTTGAGGAGAGGTAGCTCGCCGGCCGCCCGATATTTGCCAGTCGTACTTTTCCGCCGTGACGTCACTTCCGGCCCGCAGTTCCGCCGACGGGCCGACAGGTGATGAGCCCCGGTACTCGCAGCAACGACACGCTGAGCGGCATCTCGTCCCTGGCGCCCAGCAAACATTCGAGCTCCTCGCACAGCCTGGCGTCGGTAAGTTTCCATCATCTCTCTGCGAGTAGATATTTGAAGACACCGGCTGACATTCTCTCTTAGTTTTGAAATCAGCAGCCATACATGTCATCTAATAATGGGTATGTCCCCCTCCCACAGATGCGAGTCGCCAGCTCGCCCAATCAGTCGGCCAACCCGCCGACGCCCTGGGAGGCTGAGGAGGCGGCGGCGGGGGAGCCCTTGGCGGCGGCGGCGGTCGAGGACGCCAATGCGGAGAATCTCTACTTAATGGGTAAAGTCAAATTTCGGCGGACATATGACGACCTTCCCTGTCAGTAACAAAGCGAGGACGTTGTGGGCGCCGGCGTCAGGCATGGAGCTGTTCGAGGAGGCCCTCCAAAAATGGGAGCAGGCGCTGCATGCTCGCCACACCCGCAGAAACTTGAGTTCCAGCAACAGCAGCTTGGCGCTGCCGGGGGCGCCGTGCGGGGGGGACCTTCCCACAGTAAGTTAAAAAAAAAAAAAAAAAAAAAAGATTATGATTGAATTTCTTTTTTTGAAGAATTGCTCTCACTCCTTTCAGATGGAAGCTAACAACAAAGTGTTTGCCGACAAGCTGGAGACGCTGCTGCACCGGGCGTACCACCTGCAGGAGGATTTTGGCGGCAGCATTCCCACAGAAAGCCTGCTGGCTGACTTTGGTAAGACAACCACCAGAAAAAAACAGGATGAAGATCAAAGATCAGCATCTTGCATTCGAGCCTTTTGCTAAATGTGCTTCCCCCCTCCCAGTAGAGAGCGAGGGCACGCTCATCTTACCCCCGCTGGAGAGTTTCCGCATGGCGGCAAGCGACGACGACGACGCCGCCACGGTCTCGTCCGACGACTCCTTCTTCTCGGCCGTGGAGGTCGCCCGCGTTCGCAGTCGCCGCCGTTGGGACCGCGAGGTGATATTTGATGGAACTTGTATTTTTGGGGTGCAGATGTTTGACGCCGTTTCGCTACAAGAGCCCTACCAGCTCTTGAAACCCGCCGCTCTCTACGAGGAAGCTCTAGCTCGTGTTAGGGAGGACCGCGTGGCCTACAGGTCGCTGAGGTACACCGAGAAAGCACCATTTCTGAATTCAGTTCTCCGGCGTTTCAGTTTAGCTTTAGCCAAATGGCATTCACTAGTTGTGATTTTTTTGTTGTTGCCAGGACCGAACTACTTGAATGTTACGGTGACCAGGACTTCCTGGCCAAGCTGCACTGTGTCAGGCAAGCATTCCAGGTGGGTGCGCACCTTCCCAGCCGCCATACACAAGTACAAAGAGAAGCGGGCAAAAGGCAAAGAATGCAAGCACAAATCAAAGTTTTCAATGATGCACCCACGGGGGGGAAAACAAAACAAAAACATAACACAATAAAGTCCAAAGACTCCCACTTGTGATTCAGGCGCTGTTGCTGGATGAGACGCACCGCACGTTCTTCATGGAGACGGGCAAGCAGATGATTGCCGGCCTGATGGTGAAGGCCAACAAGGTGAAAGCAACAAGCCAAAATTTCGTGAATGATGGACGCAATTGACAACACACGCAAACATCGCTTGAAAAAGTTGCCATCAAATGGAGACTCGCTCTTCTTCTTTGCTGGAGAATAAATCTGGCTATTTTTGCCATCGCGTTCAGAGTCCAAAAGCGTTCCTGGAGAGCTACGAGGACATGCTGCTCTACACTCAGCGAGAGGAGGCGTGGGCCGTCACCAAGATGGAGCTGCAGGGCCGCGGGGTGAGCCTTGTCTTGTGGGCGTGGCTTACTCGGCTCGATGAGCGGTGCTGTTTCATGTTGGATTGCACCTTTTCAAGGTGGTGTGCATGACATTCTTTGACATCGTGCTGGACTTCATCTTGATGGACGCCTTTGAAGACCTGGAGAACCCGCCCTCGTCCGTGGTGGCCGTGCTGAGGAACCGATGGCTCTCGGACAGCTTTAAAGAAACGGTGAGGTTGGAGGGCGCCCCGCCCCCTCTCATGTTGGCGTGCTCCATCCGAACCCGTTGCGCTTGTGTTCCAGGCTCTGGCGACGGCTTGCTGGTCGGTGTTGAAGGCCAAAAGGCGACTTCTCATGGTTCCCGACGGCTTTATCGCCCACTTCTACGCCATATCGGAGCACGTGAGCCCGGTTTTAGCCTTCGGCTTTTTGGGCCCCAGGCAACACTTGAGCGAAGTGTGTACCATTTTCAAGGTGAGCTGGGGACGCGTGTGCTCGGATGTCATGTTTCTCGTCCCGATGGCAATCATTTGAAAAGCTTTTAAGCTGCTACTGGTCAATGACTACGCTCAACTCAACTGTCTGCAGCAACAAATCGTGCAGTACCTCAAGGACATGTTCGACCACGACAAGGTGCGCTTCACAACAGTGGAGTGCTTGGCAGAGGACATCCTGAAACTCTCACACCGCCGCAGCGAGATCCTGCTGGGCTACCTGGGCATTGACGGCCTCCAGGAGCTCAACGGCGGCCCGCACGGCGACATGCAGGGACCCCACTAAACTGCACGAGGTGTGTGTGTGTGCAAGGGGAGGGGGGGTCACTCTCACCCCTCCTCCAACTCACTCATCAGGTTATCAGCTACTATCAAGAAGTCCATCACGGAACAAAGGACGCGTCCGACACGCGACCGGCAGCTCTTCAAACGTCACCCGTGTGTACAGCCTATATGGCAGCACAACCCCTTGCTGCGTCTTTGTGCATTTTAGATGAAATCATGACTGACTTCCAAGGAGGATAAGTTGCCCTTATAGTCTACTTGAATGGCGTTGTACTGCAGCTATTTATTCCAGTCCAATCGTGGGAGCGCCAACACGTGTCCTCTGCCATAGGCCGTCAAAGCAGAGCACTTGGTCAATCCAACCTCAGAGACATCCAAAACATTTCAACCTACTCACAAAATGTTTGGGATATTTGAGGGAACCTAAAATGCACTCTTGACATTTACAGGTCAGTGTATATTGACCACTAAATATTGATGTATTTATGAGAAGGTTTGTAGAGGATGAAAGCGACATGTCAGAAAAACCTCATGCTCAGTGCCATGGTAAAGGTGTGAGGAGTGCTACCTGTGGCTTGGGACGCGTCGCACATGATTGACACTGATACATATCTACCTTTATTCATGCCATATTTCTTTATGCTTAAGAGATGGTGAAGATTGTACATAAGAGATATATTCCCCCCCCACAAAAAAACCCATAACCTATCATTGTGGTTTGTGATTTTTATCCTTTCCCTTTTATTTAAAGTCTTTGTCTGCGTGTGCAATCCGATCCCCCGCTGGAAAGATCCATGCTCATCTATTAAGTAATGTGCATGAAAAATGGGCAGTTTCAAACAAAAAAGTTACTTTTTCCTTTTCTGACTTGCATGGGAAATTCATATGAGCAAAATTTGACTCTGCACAGCTTATCCAATGGTGTTAATTTATAATTGCCAAAACATTGAGGGGAAAAAAATCAGTTAATTATTGTGTTGTCACCCTGCCTTTTTTTTTAAATTCTTTCATTTTCGATGCTTGTAAAAATTGTAAATTGATGATGGTTCTCTGTATTAAATGTTATTTTTTGTTATTAAACAATACTATGCCACTGTTGGGATTATTGAAGTAAATATACAAAACTGCTGGTGTTTGTATTCATTGTTCATTCAATAATTCTTTGGACTTCCGGCTCTCCGCTCCTCTCTTGTTATGATTGGTTGGCACTAAGGCCTTTCGCTGCTCACCATTGGCTGGCCTTGCGCGATGGGTGTGTCTTGACCGGTGGTTGCGTCCGGGTAAAGATGGCGTTGGAAGAGCAGTGCTCGGCGCCACCTCGATGGCGGTCCATATCGCTAACACACGTCGAGTTTGCCGAGGGTAAGTGGACTCGACGTTTTTTCGCCTGACGACCGACCCTCGGTTGACGGCCCGGCGTCTTTTCGTGTGTCGTCCCTCGTGAATGGAAACGCACAGTTGCCCAGTGTTGCCAAATTGTGCGACGCCGCGAAGCGCAAAACGTCACCGTGCTTGCTAAATTGTGAGACGACGCGCATGCGCACTCTGTGACAGTGGGCACAATGAAGGCTAGGGAGTTAGCTTAAGAGAAGAGTTGATATAGGCGTTTGTTTTTGTCCCCATAGGGAATTCAACAAACATTACGCGTCCCCAGCTCCTCTCACATTTAATTCACGGTGAAAGATGAAAATCAAAGTGTTAATAATAATAATAAGCTCTTCCTTTGAGGACTCTTACTAACACTGACGCTAGCTCACTGGGCTGACTGTTAGCATTGCTAGCACCTAACATAAAGAACAGCATGTTTAAAAGATGATCATTTAACATTTCAATGAAGGACTAATGTGCTTTGATTGTGTTTCCCAAAACTAAGCTCAGTGCTCTAAATGGGACGCGGGTGAATTTCTAATTGGGTCAGAATCTAGTAGGTGTGTGATAGTGTCATAGTTAGAGATGACGAGTTTCATTTTTGAAATGTATATATTTCTCTCTAGTCCACTTAAAAGCAGAAAAAAAGTACAAAATAAGCAAATGACTGCAAATACAGCACTTGAAAGACTCGGTACCAAAGAATATTGAAGTTGAATATATCATTGTTTGGAGTGGACCTAGATAGCTCCTTCCTTCCATTATGATTTGAGAATAGGGAAGGAGTGAACGAGTGACTTCCCACGGCTTATCGTTGTGGTTTGTGGTTTCAGATGACCTGACGGGACACCTGCTGGCCTACATCAGCCTTCTGCCTCTTGCCATCCTGGTGGGCTTTGTGACCCTCATTGTTTTTAAACGGGAGCTGCACACGGTAGGTGGGAAGCGCAAGTTTGACACGGCGGCTAAAGAAACAGCTTGACGTCTCCTTTCTCCGCAGATTTCCTTCTTTGGTGGGCTCACCCTCAACGAGGCTGTGAACTGGATGCTCAAGCACATACTCCGAGAGCCGCGGCCATGTGCAGGTAGGCCAAACCGCGCCTTCCTCCGTCAAAGTGGGCCCAGCGAGTGACCGAGCGACCGCGTGGTTTGTCGGCAGGGACTCATTCGGCGTTGAGCAGCGACTATGGGATGCCGTCCAGTCATTCCCAGCTCATCTGGTTCTTTGTTGTTTACTTTTTTCTTTTTCTATATTTAAGGTGAGTGTGACACACGTGTGCGTGGGCTTTTAGAAAAAGTCTGCACACCCCTGTAGAAATCCCAGGTGTGTGCGATGGAAATAAAACGAGGTCAAGATCTTGTCTCGCCTTCGCCCTCAGAATGCACCAGACCAACAACGCTCGCTGCGTGGACCTCCTGTGGAGACACGTCCTGTCCATCGTCCTGTTGGGCGTGGCCTTGGCCGTCTCCTACAGCAGGTGTGCGCCCCCGAAATCCAGCCCGCCTTCCTCGTCGGTCCTGCGTGTCGCGTAACCGTTTGCGCTTTGCAAGGGTGTACCTGCTGTACCACACGTGGAGCCAGGTTTTCTACGGCGGCGTGGCGGGCAGCGTCATCGCCGTGCTCTGGTTCTTCATCACGCAGGAGCTGCTCACCCCGTTGTTCCCCAAAATAGCCGCATGGTAAGTCGCTTTGCAAAAGAGCATTTTTTTAAAAATTGAATTCAGATGATTCAATCATGAATCCATATATCTCTGTGTTTTGGGGCAGGCCTGTATCCGAGTACTTCCTGGTGCGCGACACCAGCCTGATTCCCAACATCTTGTGGTTCGAGTACACGGTGACGCGTTCGGAAGCCAGGTAAGGTTGGCCGAGCACGTGCAAGTGGGCCGCTTGTTACATGAGCGAGCGCCTTCTTCACCTCTTTCAGAAACAGACAACGAAAGCTGGGCACCAAACTCCAGTGAGCCCCTTCGCGCGCATTTGACACAAAAACACTGGAGGACTTTTGGACTCGAGTTGCCGGGTAGAAAAAACAAAGCGGGGAGGCACTGGCAGTGAGCTTGTACACACACACACACACGCGCACACGCACACACGCACGCACGCCTCGTCCTTGTACAGCTCGTTCGTGCATGCCACGCCGTGCAAGAGGCCAACTATTTAAACAATAGATGAAATATTTGAAGTGAGCGCACACTGATGGGGTCACCTGACCTCCCAGGAGCTGAACTGGAGGCTTTTCTCCACAACTAATTGTCACACTGTCATTGCAGCATTTTTTTTTTTTAATCTTCTGACACAAACCTGAGTTTTTCTTAATGCTGAAGAAATTTGTGATTTAGAGGGAAACAAATGCACTTTGTAAAAAAATTAATGACGCGCTGGTTAAATGTTAAGGACCCCCCCCCCCCCCCCCTTCCATTGGAACAGTCTGCAGACGGGGTGGCCCGACACTCGAATCCTTGCTTGATACCGCGGACGGTGGGGCCGCCGTAAAGTTGGATCTCCCTGTCGTGCTTTGCTTTGGACACTTATCAAAATTGTGCTTAGATATTAACGAGTTCTTTTCTTATCACCAAACCTTCTGGACTTTGTGAAAACCTTCCGAGGGAATGAATGGTAAAGACTTTTTCTTTCATCATCATCCTTTTTGAATGTATTTGCAGACTTTTTTTTGATTTTTACAAGTGACATTGTAATACAAGAAATGAAATCGTACATTTCAGCCAATCAGTGGGTTCATTTCAGTCGTTTGCTTGAGAAGCTAACAAAACAATTTTTTTTTCTCCAACTCAAGCCCAAAGCGTTTCCACTGGTTAGTGTCAAAAACCAACCCAAACTTGAAGCGTAGCGTAAAAAGAATACATTGACCATACTTGGACATGCAGTGTTTTTGCCTGATAGCAAAGATAAGAAACAGTCAAATAGATTTTGAATTGTTGTTAAAATGATGTTCCATATTCTGTCTTCATTTACATTTTTCACTTTTGAGCTACTGAAATGAAGCTTTTTCTATGAACTCAATTCAGTATTTTATAACTATTTTTTTTTCAGTTAGCTTCTTTGAGAAATTAAGCAAAAATTACTGCAGTAAATTTATTTTCATTGCCATTTATTTGTCCAATTTCAAGATTTTTTTTTCTCCCCCCACAGTTTTATTCTTCATGAACGTTTGTGTGCAAATCCAAGTTTACAGAAAAGCAGGTCATTTTTGGACCAAGGTGTTTTTGATTTGCTTTTTATGCCTCATTTGCGTCTTGGACTTTCTTTTTTTTTTTTTAAAGAGTTTTTGTAATGATCATGTTCTTGTTCATATAAGTTTCTTTTGTGTACATTTCTAAGACAACATTCTGCATCTTTTTCAAGAGCGCTTAAATCCTGTTTTTTTTTTTTTAAATCATTTTTGAAGAAAGGGAAAAAAAAGAATAAAAATCCATAAACAAGGCTGGTTGTAGCATGTGATGATGTGGAATTCCGACCACTGGCGATCTGAGTGTCATATCAGTATCATAAAGGGAAAGAGAAATATGATTTTCTTGTGTATTCTCTATCAGGCTGAATAAACGTGTTGACGTACAAAGTTCCACTTGAAATACCACGTCTCCTCTTTTACCTTTACTAAATTGTCACCAGCTCAAACATGAGAGACTCAGGAGCGTAAATATGTAATTTCTCCCCCTCCTTCCAGAAAGAAATGCTCTAAAAATACAGTTGCGTTGAGCGCAGAGTGACCCCCCCCGGAAAATGCCTCATTTGTCCGCCAGAGGGCGACATACACTCAACTAGCGCCAGTTTTTACCAAATAGTTTTTTAAATTGCTCTTGTAACATTAAAATTTGCAATCAATGTAACTTAACTTTAGGCAAACTAATTTAAAATGAGTTTAAACATGTGGAGATATACTTTTAAAAGAGTTATGTATTTTGAAAAGATGCAGATCACATGGTTTCTCGCGCAGCATCCATTTTGACAGCTCTTTGTCCTCAGTGCAAAAGGCCACACGCTTGGCTGGATACTTTTGCTCAGTCCCGTAATTGTTTCTTTCTGCCCCACCGACTTCCCGTGATCATATTCATGAAATGGAAAAAAAAAAAAAACACAACAAGCTGGGCCCTCATCAATTTTGTATCAGGCCCCGTTTGTGCGATCATCGCACCGGCGCTGCTAAAGAATCAAAATCCCCTGATAAATATAAATGCCTTCCTGATGAACAAATCAAGCGCAACATTTCCCCCAAAACAAACTAGAGCATGTCGCGTGGAAATTTGTTGGTCTCAGGTGCTCCGAGGTCTGGCGACAACCTCACAATCTCGTCCTGTGCCCATTTAAACGCTCCCGTTGAATGAGCCGCAAAGCCGTGGAAGCACAAAAGGTCTGACAAGAATTTCAAAACAAATCAACAATTGTAAATGGGTTATTTAGGGAAGCTTATGTGAACTCCCCCAAAAGTCATTTCCCCTCCCTCATCGACTTGCCCGAACGTTGAGCTAGCGCATTTTCACATCTAATCCTTCCAGCTCGGATTTGACCTCCAGTCGGAGGGAAGACGGCAAAATGCTGGCTGGCGGAGGTGTTAATGAGCTACGTGTGAACATTCTGGAAAGGATTCCCGTTGTCCGGGATTATAACTGAGAGCATTTTCTCCATATAACGAGGGCCGAAAAGATGGCTTGTTGCCAATCACCATTTTGGAGACATGCTTTCTCATTCAAAAACAGATGAAATGTTTTGTATTGTCAGAAAAGTGTTTCTTTGGCTTTTCTCTTCAAAAAACTCACAGGCATAATATTTTAAACCCACTCCCAGTAAAAAAATAAAATAAAAACCAAAACGACTTTTACTGCATCTTACTGAGCGGTACGACCGTTATGTATGTTTTGTACTGCCCTCAGGTGGCCAAAGTGCGTACTACATACTTTTCTGCGCAATATCCATAGAATTGAAAATACATTCGAATACTTTTCCTGTACGTTTTGATTTAAAAAAAAAATCACCCGTGCGAAAACGGCATACGCTGATAATCGAGCATCCTGCCAAAGATGGAGCACAAGTCCGGTCCAACATGCCCTCGCGCTCGGTGGCGACAAACGGCGAAGCAGACCTGCTGGCAGATGGCGCTCTCAGGCGCCCCGGAGGCGGCCTGCTGGCGAGGCGCTCGGCTTACACAAGTAACCCTGTTATCCGCCATTTCCGCTACACACCAGCCAAATTTCATCCGGGAAGAGTTGGGCGCTTCAAGCAGGAACATTTATTTATTTGAATGCTGTACTAAAAATAGCCCCCCCCCCCTCACAATTGTGCCTTCCCGGTTCACGCGCCTGCTTTTGTTGTTACAGTTCGTCCTGTTTTGTGTCTAAATAAAATGGTCTAGACTGTTCTTTTGAAATGGTGGCTGCTGACCTGTCATGGTTGTTTCGGAACTAAACGGGTGTTGCTGTGGCGCGAGTCCATCTGAAGCGCACTTGACACATCTCATTAGCCCCAGACATTTTAAACGAGGCCATTAACGTGCCCCTCGTGGCTCTTTAGCAATATTCGGAACTTCTCAAATCAATCGGAAATTTTAAATGCCCGCCTGCTGTGTTTTTTTTTTTTTGCTTCCCCTTAACCCTGGAAGACTTTTACACATTTAAAGTCTGCCATTTAGTTGGAGAACTCGCGTGATGCTCTGTATTCGCGTATCTCGACCAAAACTTGGAAGATGTGAGACATTTTATTGAGATGAGTGACAGAAACACATAGCGAACACCTTGGGATTAGGAAATTATGGAAAAAAATTATGGAAAGAAAAAGGAATTTACAACATGAAATTCATTTGGGGGCGGTCCTTTTAGCGCACTTGAAAAAAAGCTGTAATTGGAATAAGATAGCTGTAGAGGGCCGTCTTGTGTTTATACTGCCGAAAAAAGAAGAAGAAGAAAAAGAAGAAAGGTTTGTACCGACACAGGCATGGAGTTTTTATATTATGTGAACCGGAAGCCATTTTGCCTCCCGAACGAGTGCTTCGCTCACAGGAGCTGTCGAAATCCGGTCCTGGTTTTCCTTGCAACGCACCTGAAGCAAAAAGCGGGTAACGAACACAATTCCAGGCGCCGGGGGCCGCCCGCGTTTTACGGAACGTTCTACTCGTCAAAATTGGTCTCGTCTTGTTTTAGGTGAAGGACGAAGGTGAATTTAAATTTTTTAAATTGAATTCATTCTTTTTTTTAATGAATCTGTTTGTGTTATGACATTTTACCCCAAATTTACATCGTCGCTTTTTACGCCGGTTAATTAGCATGCTAGCTCGTTAGCTTCACTTTGGACCAGTTGGACGTGACGACCGCCAAATATCGGATACTTAACGCTTTCTGTTGACTTAGTTACACAATAATAACAATAAGGAATGGTAGGAGGTATAGTACATATACTTGGCCACTGATATTTCAATTTAATTTTCAGCTATGTCGGCACGTTAGCTTCATTTTGGATCAATTGTTTGAAGTGACGACCGCCAAAACGCCTTCCTGCTCCTGTTGACTAAGGTACACAATAATAACAAGAACGAGAGGTAGGAAGTATATATACTTGGTCACTGTTATTTAAATATTATTATCAGCTAGATATACTTGAGAGTTTTTAATTTTCTCTTTTACAGAAGTCTTCCATTTGTTGACATTAAGAAAATGAGAACAGATGCTAAGAAAAACACTGATTCTCAAAGTTATTCCCTCTCCACCAAGGACCAGCTCAACAAATTTAAAAAAAATAATAAAAAAAGGAAATGTTTTCAAGTAAGTTACAACTGTGCCATATTTGGACATTGATTCTTTGACTTACCACTAGAGGGAGGCCGCGAACCGCTAACTGGTACTACTCATTCAATCATTCATTCATTCATTCATTCATTCACTCACTCACTCACTCACTCACTCACTCACTCACTCACTCACTCACTCACTCACTCACTCACTCACTCACTCACTCACTCACTCACTCACTCACTCACTCACTCACTCACTCACTCACTCACTCATTCTCCGAATCGCTTTTTGTTTAATTTCAAAGCCTCTGGAAAGAGTAAAGCTGTTCACTGTAAATGATATACCTGAATATGATTAGATTCTCTGTATTGCAGATTTCTGGAACAAATCTGTTCATTGTACTGGACTTCAAAACAGTCCAAATGGAGTCACACTTAGATAAAGTTGGAGATGACAATCTCCAAAGTTGAGTGAACCAAAACAAAAAAGGAAATGATGGTTGTGGAAATGGCGTTCAGGAAGCAGGTCTGTGAAATTTCTTCTTTTTACTGTGGCCAATCAATTTGCTCTTATCGCTCGTAGGCATTGCAAATCAAATTTGGCATCATGATTTGACGATCTGATTATTGGTTTTATTGTGTTGACAAACTGTTGGAGAGTAGCCTATGCCTTTGTGTCAATGTAACGAAATGTATATGAAAAAAAAGTGACTGACATAAGGTAAGTGACTACAGTCAAGATGTGGCCGGAATAAAATGCTCGCGCTCAGTGTTGCAAAGATCAGTTCTTGTATTTTTTTATTACCTCCATCGTTTATTGTAACCTGAAAGGGAAAATAATTTCTACAAAAAATATTCAAATAATGCCATATATTATTCATTCTCGCTCTTGTTCCTGTTTACTGTGTGAAGATTAAATCTGGCTAAAGTGTGGCGGCAATCACTCATTCCCATAGCAACCGTAATACTGTGACTAAATCTATCTGCCGTGGCCCGTTGGCTATGATATCATAGAATAATATATGTAGAATCTCAGCGAACCGTTAAGTGGGCACATTAGATACGTACATGGACTTGAGATATGCTTGGAACACAAAATGCAGCAGAAAGAGTACAAGTCTGTGTTGGCGCTGTTTTTTTTTTTTTTTTTTGGACAAGAAATAAAAGCCGGTTCTTACAGAGCGCGTCGGCTTCGGCACAGGGATCACAAGTCCCTCCCACCCAAAAAAACAAACCCCCCAAAAAACGTGTTGACAGCCATTCCATTTTCAAGTGAATCAGTGGTGATTTAGGTGATTCTGCTATTTAAAATTTTTTTTTTTTGGTTTGATGCACATTGCTCCTGCTCAGGAATAAAGGGAACAGTGGTTGCTAGGATTATATGTCATCTATATATCTCTATATATATAATATATATATTTTTTTGTCTCTTTCACCTTCGGGTGGTTCATTGTCATCTTTTTGTCCATCTGGCACCTGAGCACACACTCCGTCAGTCTTGTGAGGTGTGTGTTAGTGGGTTTGTGTGGGGAGCATTGTGATTGCTGGAGTTAATTGTGTGCACACAATTAACCAAAATCTGGGGATATTTGGCTTTGGGGTGAAATTTCTGGGTGAACCCAAAATGTACTTGAATCATTCCTGCCCTGAGCTGAGCCACATGAGGAGCTTGCTTTGGGCCCTAAAGAGGACTTTGGTACTGTTCTACAGGAGCCTTGATGCTGTTTGTTCGCCCATATTCCATTATTTTTTTAATGATGACACTCGAAGCCAGAAGTCTGGAGACGCGCAAACTAAGTTCCCCCTCTTTAGGTTACGGCGCATTTTTAGTTCAACTTAAAATCCCAACGCTCAAGTCAAATATCTCCAACTTTCCGAGAGCAGTGTACAGACACTCGTCGGTTGCGTGCGGCGGTGGTGGCGGCGGCTCAGTGGGGCGGCGGTGGCGTGGCCAGCAGGCGGGCGAGCAGAGTGCAAAGTAGCAGGGTGGCGGCGGAGGGCTGCCACGCGGTGGCGCCGTTGCAGTCCTTGCCCGCCTCGCAACGCGGCTGTTGGCACAGCACCCCCTTGAAGTCGGGGGCGCAGGCGCACTTCTGGTTCTGGTAGCACGTTCCGCCGTTCTGGCACAAGAGCATCTCCTCGTCGCACACGTTGGCTGCGGGTGACACAAAGAAGAATGCCTGTCACAATTGAATTCGCAAGACGTCTTAGAATTTCCACGGCCGAAGGCGGGAAGCAAATGAGAAGCAAAGGAGCGACCCAGTAAACATAAGAATTTAGGACAAGAAGAAGAAAGATGGGAGGGGCGCCAGAGGATCAAGATAAATTCCCTCCGCCTTTGCCTCAGGGACAACAGCAGGCAACACCTGCGTCTTTTCTCCCCCGTTGAACACATTTTTCTTTGTTTTTTTTCCCCTCCCACTAGTATGTTGTCATTGCGCTCTTCTAAAAACTATTGCCATCACTTTGCCCATTTGTAATGCTACTTCGCAGTAGAGAGAGGAATGAAACTTTCAGGCGCCAAAAGTATTTTCCTTTTTGTCTAACTTTATATTTGAAAGTAAAAATTCACTTTTGTGTCTTATTTTTGAACTCTAGTTGAGCTGCTGAATCTTGAGTGAGAGATTTCGAATTGCCTATTTATGATGAAAAGATGGAAAGTCACTTGTTTCCTTGGCAACGCAAGATGGCGGCCAAGCTGCGTCGCAGTCTTTGTCCTCCTACTTAGTGACAGGGTGTGAGCACTTTTGCACACGCTAAGGTGCCAAAGCAGCGCGCGTCCAGGTGAACGTCTAATGAGTGTTTGGGGGAGGCGGTGGCGCCTTCCCTGCCCCGCCCTCCCTCCCTCGGCTTCACCCTAATGGGGTTAAGGTGTGAAGGCGCCATCAATCGAGGCGATGGCGGCTAATGAGCGACGTGATCTATTCCCCTCGGGGCTGGACAAAGCACACGCGTCGCCAGACCTTTAAGGTTGCGGCGCTGACATTTTAGACACACAAAAGCCCCCGCCCCCCTTGTGAATATCACTCCATCATAGGGACTTTGAACGTATTTGGAGAGGGCAGATGTGGCAAAAGAGGACATTTGAAGTCATCAAGTGTGTTTTTTGGTGACTTACGGTAACAGCCTTGTTTCCAGTAGTGTCCCGGCAGGCACTCGTCACACTTGGCCCCGGTGGCGCCGTCCTTGCACTGGCAGAAGCCCGTTCCGTTGCAACGGTCGTGGACGGAACCCATCTGGTTGCAGTTGCACTCTGACAAAGCCAAAGAGAGCAGGAAAATGTTTGTTAACGCGGCGGCCTCGCGCGCATCCATTTGTATTCAGGGCGAGCGGACTCGTATCCGAGCGAGCACGCGGCGCCCTTTGGCACAAAGTCATTGTTCCCGTATCGCAACGAGCAGTCTGGACAGTTTGTTGCCATCTGAGGCGGGGCTTGTCCTCACATGCCCCAGTGCAACCGGGAGACCAAGAGAAGGTCCACAACTGAACTCTGTCCAAAAAATAAATTGAGTCTAATCTTCTCATTCTATTTATTTACTGTATGTGCAATGTCAGAGATTAGGAGATTAACAATATTTCTATTCGTGTCAATCGGGAAAGATGATTGGAACGCAAATGAAATTCACTGGCGAAGACACAACCGTCGTGATGAAAATGTGTCGAGTCGCTGAACGGCGTGACGCAGGAGCTGTAAAAAAAACAAAAACAAACGTCCCCTGCGAGCATCTGTCACAGGCTCTTTGGATTTATTGAAATGAGAAATGGTCAGCGAGTTAGGCTCATTAATCTTTGGATTAGTTTTACGACATAAATACGTTTGACGTATTCGTCGAAGCTGACTGATGACTGGCTCGGTAATAATTTGTCGTTTTGATCGCGAGGCGCGCGACTTCAGTTGTTTCTTGGTGACGGCGACAGCTTCAAATTGAATCCTTGACTATAAAATGGAATATTTATACAAATCCAGATTACGCAATCCGACAGCAAAGCGGTGACTGCGTGTTTGTGGGTTTGTGGGTCATGTGCATTAATATCGGGATTATAACCAGCGGCTTGGTTTAGTTGGCGGCTTTTCCCAGGAGACTTTGGACCGGTTTCCGCTGGTTTTCTGTGGCCTTTTATCGGGGTCTCATTTGTGCTGACTCCAACCTTGACGAAATTACACGCACAATGTCAATGTTTTTTTTGGGAAAGAGCACCGTTGAATTCTCCGTTAAGTCTCAGTTTTACTCTAAACCCGAACCTGTGAATGTTTTCCCAGATTTTCTCTGCGTTGAACACACACACACACACACACACACACACACACACACACACACACACACACACACACACACACACACACAAGGTCCCCACCGATGCAGACATTCTCGTCGTCCAGCTCAGCAGAGGCGTTGCGGAAGTATCCCAGTCTGCAGTGTTGGCAGTTCTGGCCCCTGGTGTTGTGTTTGCAGCTGACGCACGTGACAATTTTCAGGAAGTCGAGGTAGCTGCAGCGGTTGGAGTGGCCGTAGCATTCACAGTCTAAATTGAAGAAGAAGAGCAAAGGGGGGGGGTGAGTAGAAGGCGTCGCTGCTCAACTTTCAAGAGCGAGCGAGCGGCCGGCCAACCGGCACGCTCTAATAAGATTCCTCGAGAGCGGCGAGTGATGGATGTCGCAAAGTTTTGGACCTCAGCGAGCTAGCGGACGGCCCTCGGCGTGCTTTACGAGCCCCGCGTCGGCTCTTTAAACACGGGCCACTCCCTCACCGTTACGACGCTCGCCGGCTGGCTCGCCGTTCGCTGACTCTGCTCGGCTGCCGCACTGATTACTGCTGGGACCTCCGAGCCCGCCCGTTGGCCTCCCGCGCTCGTTTGCATCAGCGCCAGTCAAGGCCTGCTAATTGTGTTTGGGGAAGTCTAATGTCGTGTCATTAGCCCATTAGCTGATTAGAAGCTAATGGCGCTAAGAATGAGGCCAATGATGTTTGTTAGCTCGTTTGAGCTTAGAACCGAGCGACATGAATGGCTCGCCGGCAGGCTTGGATGATATTTTGCCAGTCCAGTTTGGTGAACCCCCGCTTGGTAGAAACGCTGAAGCGAGACTTTTGCCGCGCCAAGCAACGGCGGTGCGGACGAGCCCCCCACGCCGCCCAATGATTTTGAGCGCTAGCTTTCGCTGCGATGGCCCTCAGCAAGCCTGCTGCCTAATTACGCTTTTATTAAGCTTCACAAGTTGCCTCCGACCCACGGAGAGCTGCGAAGCATCCCCACCCCCCCGTTTTTTTTTTTTAGTCATTTCCCAGGCAGGTTTATGCAAATACGCATTTAAATGGGCATTAAAAAGTGGCGGCTTAGCTGTTTAATCAGCCGTCACATTATTATTTTATTATTGTTTGGTTGACGACGCGGCGTGAATTATGAATGAGCAGGTTTAAAGGAAGTCGGCGAACGCGGTGCCGTAAAGTGCCTCTCTCAGCACAGAGGGAGGTGAGCGGTGGGGGGGGGGGGGGGAGTGCCTGATTAAATATAAATGACCAATTACGCCGCAAACTTGAGAGAGGCACTGGGACCCCGCTCGCCGAATCAACGCCACGAGTCAAGATGTTGCTTCATTGCCATTTATCAATCGCCCGTGACTCCCCCCCCCCCCCAGCTAACAAGCATCTTTTATAAAAGGGAAGCTCGCCGCTTGTTGGGTTTAAGCGTGCAAATTGGTTTACACTTACCTTGATCATGCACGGAATGCAAAGACAACCACACACAGATGCATGAAGATGGGGGGGAAAAAACATGCAATGAAAGGAATCTTCCCACAGATTTTTTGTTTTTGAAATACCGCGAAATCAAACATTTAATGTCGCATTTGCACCGAGCTCCCTCCCGCCGTGTAGCGGCTGTCCAACCCGACTCTCTCTTACCTTTGAAACGATCATATATGATTCCAAACAAATGTCTCGCCCCGGGCTGGCTTGACATCAAGAGTTTCAGGAGCCCTTAAGGAGTGAAGGAATACGCTTGAGAGTCAGTGGCACATTGTGGTGCTGCAGACAAACGCTTGCCGAAAAACGGCTGCTCTGATTTAGCAAGCTAATGTCTGTGCAAGTTCACCTTTAAGTAGCATTGATGCTAGTTTGATATGCTTGTCTATGGTGTTTCCCTTTTCAGACTTGTTTGTTTGTAATACACAACTTTTTTAGCAAGGGAAAAAAATTTGTAACTTCATCCCAAGGATTCTAAATCCCAGTGTGACGGCTAATCCGCCCGCCGCCCGTTTCACTGCTACCTTTCTGCTTTTTCTCTCTCCCCTCCTCCTCTTGCTCTCCGTCTTGATAGCGGTTCCCAAAGGAGTCCGGCGTTTCATGAGCGGCTCCATCCCTCTCGCCGTGGTGCGCTACAAAGCAGCAACATCTCGCAAATCAATTTGTATCGACGCGGAACACACCAGCTCAGGCTGTTTTACCGGAACCGATCGGCAAGACTGCAACGTCTAACGATTTATGACAAGCTCACCTCCCCGTCACCCTCAAATCAAATCTTTCTCCTTCCCGTTTATTTTCAAATGCCAGCAAATCACGAGGCGCTTTCATACTTTTCCTCTCGGGCTTTCTGCGTGGATGCCTTTCCTTGTCGGCAGAACTTGATTTGCGACCGTGCGTCTCCTGCTCGCGTTCTTAAAGATTGCGGAAGAGCCAAACTGCCGGCCCAAGTCAAAAGCTTGCGCCGCAGATCTGAACAATAAAATCTCGTCGCCCCAGGGAACCCCCGCAAGTCGCAAGGCCAGAACGTGTTCACGGCAATAAACTGAGCTTTGCTCTTCTGTTGTACAGTAAAAAAAGAAGGGCAGCATCAGCCAAGAGCTTGGGCTGAAGTTTGGCCACTCGCCCTCTTCTAAATTGCAATCAAAGCAAAACTTCCCATCGAATAAGTTCACCTTGTTTGGATTCAGTACTCTAGGAATTTCATGACCTGCTTGACTGAGAATCTACACAGACAGGCAATCAACAAAGTTCACTCTGTCTCCCTTTGGCCCTCAGGCAGGATAACAGTGATGCTGTTCCTTTGTGAAAAGTTGATGGCTGCATCTGTCAGTGCAGCAAATCATTTTTTTTCTGGACTTCCAAGGCCCCCCCCCCCTGTCTTATGTCGAACATATCTAGCGCCTCATCGTTGTGTTTCAAGTAAACAGGCAGTCCAGGGACGCCATCGTCGCCGCAAATAAATTGGCTGGACACTTTTGTGAAAACCACATTCAAGTTGCATTCAAACTGAAAACTGTCCAGCTAGAGTACCTCTCATTTGTCCGAGTTCTTCCTCATCATGTCTGCCACTCTCATGCTCAGATGAGAAGTGGTGGCTGAGCCCACGAGTCTCATGCGCATGTCCTGCAGAATTATGGGAAACCATATGAGGGACAAGCGAAACGAGAGTGCAGAGAAAAGCTCACTGCTCGTCATTCTCAAACTTTAAAATGATACCATGTCTGTCATTTTTATGCTCAGAGAAATGTTTGTGGCCTTGAGTTTCACGACTGTGTCCCTCAGACTCGTGCGAGACTGTCACTGAAAAGCAAAACAGGAGTACACGTTTTCATTCTTCTACATTCCGCTCATTTCACTTTGTCTTCTTGCTCACCTTCCCTGTCATTTTCATGCTTAGATGAAAAATGACCATTGTGGCCATGAGTCTCATCCCCATGTCCCTCAGACTTGTGGGACACTGTCAAATAAACGCAGAGCAGGTGTGCAAGTTTTTGTCTCGCTAGACTCTAAAATGACACCTCTCGTTTCACTTTGGCTGAATTATTCCTCACCTTCCCTCTCTTTCTCATGCTGAGATGAGAAAATGTGATCTCCATGGCTCTTATGCCCATGTCCCTCAGACCGGTGAGAATCTATGTAATGGACAAGCAAGACAAGAGTTCAAATTTCCACCTTTCAAAATGACAGCAAAGCCATCTTCTCGCTCACCATGTCTGCCATCCTCATTCTCAGATGAGAAGTGGCTATTGTGGCCATCCATCTCATGGCCATGTCCCGCAGACGTGTGTGTACCTCTCATTTGACTGTCTATGTCCTCAACCTTTCTGTCATTCTCATGCTCAAATGAGAAATGGCCATTGTGGCTATGAGTCACGTGTACATGTCCCTCAGACCTGTGAGAATCTATGCGATGGATAAGCAAAGCAAGTGTTCAAATTCACATCTTTAGAAATGACAGCAGGCCTGTCTTCTCGCTCACCATGTCTGCCATTCTCATTCTCAGATGAGAAGTGGGTCTTGTGGCCATCCATCTCATGGCCATGTCCCGCAGACCTGTGTGTACCTCTCATTTGACTGTCTTTGCCCTCAACCTTTCTGCCATTCTCATTCTCAGATGAGAAGTGGCTCTTGTGGCCATCCGTCTCATGGCCATGTCCCGCAGACCTGTGTGTACCTCTCATTTGACTGTCTTTGCCCTCAACCTTTCTGTCATTCTCATGCTCGGATGAGAAATGACCATTGTGGCCATAAGTCTCATGCGCATGTCCCTCAGACCTGTGGAAAACTGCCATGGAGAAAACCAGTTATTTCCTTTATGCTGGACCCTAAAAAGATAAGTCGACTTTGGCTGACTTTTTTTCTCACCTTCCATTTTATTCTCGAGCACATGTGAGAAAGTACTGTGGCCATGACTCTCATGGCCATGTCCCTCAGACTTGAGGGAAACTGTTAATAAAAGGAAAGCTAGGTTGCAGCACACTATCCAATCATTGAAGAAAAACATACCTCTTTTTTGCCTACCTTCTTCTTCAACTTCATCCTCATGCTCAGATGAGAAAGAACGTTTGAGGCCATGAGTCTCATGTTCCCGAAGAGCATTAGCAACTAATGCTATAAAGAGTGAAGTTTTAGTTGAAGGAAAGGGTTTCTACTTTCTACAACACTAGCAGATGACAATACCTGCAACTATCATTTCCTCCTCATGACTGAATGAGGTTGTCGTCCCATGGCCAAGAGTCTTGGGAGGAAGGGAAACTCTTCTATGTTTGCCTTCCTCGTATTCAGGTGAGAAAGTGTCTCTGTGGCTATGAGGTTCGTGGTCCTGAAGTGAGTGAGAGACTAAAATGCCAAAGACAAGATGTTGATACAGTTTCTTCTCATTAGTAGCCTCGCTGAAAGACTGAGTCTCATGCAGATACTCATCTCAAAGAATCTGCTGAAGTGACGACTACACTACTTTGAAATGTTTTACCTTCATATTCCGATAGCTTCTTTGTGGGACTCTCCTCATGGTTCTCATGATGAGATATGAAAGTGCCTTTGTGCCCATGAGGTGAAGGTTTGAATGAAGACCATCTACCGTCTACAGCGCTGTCTCTATGGGAGATATCAATACCTTCAGATGAGGTTCTCATCCCATGGCCATGGTTCTCATCAGCAACGGAAACTCTTCTATGCTTGTCTTCATGTTCAGATGAGAAAGTGCCTCTGTAGCCGTGAGTGTCATGTTCCTGAAGAACATGAGAAACTAATACTACAAATAGTGAACATTTAGAGGGAGGTGAAGTTTTAAAGGAAAGGCTTCTACTGCCTACAGCGCTGTCTCTATGTCAATACCTTCTGATGAGGTTGTCATCCCATGGCCATAATTCTCACGAGGAACTGACACTCTTCTAAGCCTGTCTTCATGTACAGATGAGAAAGTGCCTCTGTGGCCATGAGTTGCACCAGTCAGCCGTAGTCACTACAATCCTTAGAAAAGCCATACCTTCTTGTTCAACTTGTCGTTCGGCCTCCCCGTGGTCCTCATACCGGGATGAGTAAGTGCCTTTGTGGTTGTAAGGCTCATGTTCCTCGTGAGAGACTAATACAAAAAGTGATGACTTGGGTTCAAGTGGAGGTGGAAGGTATGAGGGCTTCAGGTTTCTACGAGGCGGAGTCTATGGGAAGCTAACGATACCTTCGGGGCTTCTTATCTTCTCAACTGACAGGTCGGAGGTGAGCACGACGAGATTGTGTGGCTAAGTTTCTCAACATCTCCACTAACGTCTTCTCACAAGTATGCCTTGAATGAGTATAGGCTCCAAAGAGCAGCCCGGACATACGTGGCGCTTTTGCATTTTTAACTATCTCAACTTTTCCAGCCTTCCCCCACTGCTCTTTTCCATGTTCTGCTTTTCCCAGAGGACATTTTGCCGTTCCCAGCATCCTTTGCGCCAAGTTCTCGGGGCTATTGTGTGTTGCGGAGAGAGATGGGAATCTAGTTCAGATGGAGCTTGCTACTCCTCACGCGTGTTCATAGAGGAAACGTCTGACACCCCAGCGGGAATATGAAACGTGGAGTGATTCCGGTCACCGTTTCCTCATGGGTCGCTACAAGACGAGCCTCGACGCTCAAGAGTCGACTGTCGCGACATTGTTTTTGTCACCAAATTAAATCCCAAGCTATCAATTTGGGGATTCCCTCGTAAGATATCAATCCCACCCTCTGATGACATCGTGACATCGTCATGTTCAAGTTGAGGCAACCTTTCGTCGGCATACGACACTCGACGAAGGCAGAGTAGTATTTTGAACTCCCAAGTTTTCCACTCCTGAGGAGGCGGGAGGGGGCCGATTTGTGTACACATGCGAGGCAAAATACACGTCGTCAAGCGGCCGGCGCTTCGCAGCCCACTAGAGACCTTCCATCTGTACATCCTCATCCCCTGGAGGTGTTTTTGCCCGGGCCCTGCCGGTCCCCAGAGATGGGCATCCTGTAAGCATCCCCCTTACGGCCAAATCTCACTGCCGCCTACTGGGGGTTCTGCCAGCTGTTTTGACTGAGCCGGGGATCGACGTCATTGTCTCACTTTTTAAGTAGAGCAAGGTAATAACGCAATGGAAGAGTCTGGAAGCAGTACCACGAGGCTCCACAAGGGGGAGACACCAGTTCCAGGACGCTCCCTGCACATATTGCATGTGGGCTGCATTCCTGCTTGTGTGCATCCTGGCAAATGGACCGGCAGAGATGCTCGGTCTGGTGGGCCTTTTTAATTGGCCATGAGAGTGTTTTTTTTTTTTTTTTTTTTTTTGAAGCTGCCCTGCATCAGTTAGACGAGGACACGGCATGTAAATGCAACGGGGAGCTGCTGAGCGGGTTTGCGAATTAACATAGGAGATGCTGCCTCAGATTGTTTATCCAGAGAACGCCTCAGCCTTCTTTTTTTTCTTCTTCTTCAAACGCACATGCACGCACGCACGCACACACACACGCGCTGCGTGACGAGCGTTCACACAGTGAAAAGTGCGATTTCACACTGCTGACAAAGACTGAACTCCAAAGCTGTTCCACAAGGCTCCCATGGCTGGCAGAATATATGTATCTATTTTTTTTGCCCTGCAGAGAAACAGTGCGACTCTTAAAGGCTAATGTGGCCATCAAATGATATTTTAAAGCCTTCTTCCCCCCTTTTTTAGGGGACGTGGCCTCGCGAATGACATCAGCAGCACTGTCATGTCTGCCATTCACCCAGTGGTTGGGGCTTCCCTATCCAATTGCGTTAATATCATGGCAAATATTAATTGGCCTTAACCCCTGGTGGTGGGACTCCATCATTAATTAGTCATAAGAACGAGAGCGGTGCAAACTCCACTGCGGGCTAAGCGTTAGCGTAATCGCCAATGACACAATTGGGGCGATGCAGGTTGTACCGCACGCGTCCTCTAGAGAGCCACGTTTTGCCGTTTTAGTCGTCATCATTCCCGCCGAGTCGAGAATGCGCTGTAATGTTGCATGGGAAAGCACTACTTTTGTCTAAATGAAGTTCTCAACTCATTTTGACATATTAGCTAGCCACCAGCCTGCCAAAATATGGTGACAAAGCACTACTTGTGTCTAAATGAAGCCCTTGAGCTCCCTTTGACGTACAGCTGCTCATCGGAACAATAATGCCGCCCAAAAGGTTCACGCCCTACCCTAGCGACCATAGGCACAATGGAAAACGGATAGAAGGTCTAGATTGTATTTTCTTAAGTGGGTTGTGACAACCTAAGCGGATTTATGGCGTCGTTGTTTGACAGGTGCCTGCCTGTCTGACTGCGCAGATGGACTGTCTCTCGCACACGCAGACTTAAGTGAGCCCGCAGCATCGGGCGCTCGTGTGCTTTTCTTGCGCACACACACACACGCGGTCGTAGTGCATTTGCATATAATGAGATGATTTGTCACGTCACCCCGCCAAACGCTCCCAATCATTGCCCTAATGCTAGCCGTCACTCGCAGCATCCTCATGTCTTATTACGGCGGCGAGGTACGGCGTCCATTCGGCCGCCGACTAATGAAGACATTGCGATTCGGCCGCCCGCCGGTTAACGCCCACGCCTTAATGCGTCACACCGTTTTCCAGGCACGCTCCCTTTCGTTCGACGTGCTACGTCCGACTTTTGTTGTGTTTAAAACATCACGCCGTCACGTGAGAGTTGAGCGCTCTGTTCTCCGTTTTGTTTTTTTGTGATGTCTGAAATGCCCTAAACTGCCACATGGTGATTTTTGGCACCATCTTGTGGCGTCTTTGTGCCGAGGAACTATGTTGAAGTGAGTTTCGGAGCTGACGTCTCGTCATCGGTCTGTGTTGTGTAAGCTCGAGTTCGGGTCACGGTGGGTGCGTTGGTTTGTTTGTTTCTGTAATACGTACGCACAAGAGTCGGATTTGGCGGCTCTGACCCATCTGTCCAGCCGACCAATAGGAAGCGGGCTCGCCGGATCAGACTTTCCAGCCAACCTAATCCTCACGCGAGCGTGGGACACTGACGTAAGCGCGGTGACTCGGATTAGTCGGCACGGTTACGGTGAGCGTGGGAAGGCGGGCCGGGCCGAGCCGTGCGTCCGGTCCGATCGTGCCATATGCTAGCCGCGCGTTCCGTCGCCGCCGACTCTAGCTTGAAGATAAATTCGGCTCTCTGCGCAGGAGCTAAAATGAGGAAAGCTTCCAAATCTGCGGGGATTGTGCGTGACCCAGATGTTGACGAGTATCGATTTTGTCCGCCTCTGCCACGACTTCCCAAAGTTGCAAAATTGCCGTCGACGAGGCCGGCTCCGCCCCTTTGGCGTCTCTGCATAAAAGCAGCCGGAGTCAACGTGGGCACTTTGACGGCGGCTCGTGTGGAAGAGACTCTCCACATAGAGAATCCCTAATCACCTCGCCTTGTTTTATTCCCGCCTCCCCCGAGGCCCTCGCCCGGAATGGCACACAATCTCTCTTTCTTCCTTTTCTTTTTTGCCAGCGCCCACTCGGGCGACTGCTCTGCGATCTCCCTTTTCCTTCAGTCCGTCAACGCCTAGCGTCTGAAAACCAAACTGTGGAAGAATTCCTCCTGAGCAGGTTTGTGTGATGTGCGGCGATGAAAGGACACGGCCGACAGAGGGGCCGATTAATAATGAAGCAGAGATGGAAAAAGCCAGCCAGAGAGAACGAGAGAGCGAGAGAGATGACTAGCGGGGGAAGAGAAGAGAAGAGAAGCGAGTGAGTGCAGGGGTGGGAGTGTAAGGAACCTTCCCGACGGGGTTCAAAGTTGGAAAAGGCAAGAAAAGCTATGCAGCGAAAGCTCTTCCGCTTTGCATTATTACTTACTAGAACCGGAGGGCGAACCAGCAAGCGTACCTGAAAAGGAAAAGAAAAGAAGATGAGTTGACTTGTATGCGTCGAGCTTTCGTCTTGATGAACACGTTGACTGCAACGTTTGACACTGACTACGCACAGTGTTTTGGCTCAAGAACATAAAGTTTGAGCAAAAAAAAAAAAAAAGAAGCTTTCTGACCAAAAAGCAGAGCAAAGTTAAAAAAAAAAAACCCCAAATCTGTACAACTGAGTGAATGTCCCAAAGTTTCCGTGAGCCGCCACCGCTTCCGCTGAGCAACGTTTTGAATATTTAACTGCGGCTAATGGGATGCGTGAATGTAAAAGCAACACGTCGCCAGGCTGACAAGTAGAAACCGCCCAGGTGCGTTTTTGTGTCAGCTGCGTGCGTCTCTTCCAGTATTGCTCGGAAGGACAAAACCGAGGAGACGCCGCTGCCCTAGATTATTATTTCATCATTGCGGCAGGCTTCTCCTCGGGGATCCCCCCCCACCCCCACCCCCCCCATAGAGCCGTGAAGCAGACATGTTGGCTACGTACAGGTGTTGGGGGTCCCGTTGGGAGTGGGCAGGTAGGAGCCGGCCTTCCACGACTTAGCCTTGAAGCCCTTCTTGCAGCGCTGGCAGTCCTGGCCCGTGGTGTTGTGCTCACACTGGCACTGCAGGTTGCCCTCCTGCAGCAGGCACTGCGAGGCGTGCAGGTTGCACTTGCACCTTTACATCCCAAAAAATGAAAAAAAGGCAGAGATGAGGCGAGGAGGCTGGCGTTGCAGACGAGCTTGACGATGTTAACGGCGCAGTTTATTAAAGTGGCCGTTCTTTTCCTCAGAGGAAATCAAAAGCGCAACCACTGCCAAACTCATCTCGCCGTGTTGTTGTTTGGAGGGACTGACGGAACGAGCCGCCTCGTCCCTTTTGGACCACGGCGCATACGTTTCAGATGCACGCACACCACCACGGAAAAGAGAGCGTGGCAAACTTTAAGCCCTTTTAAACTTAATCAAGCACACAAAAAGAGCTCAAGTATTCCTTCGAGCATTTTCTAAATTCTCACACTGTCCACCATCACGCTATGACATCACATTAACTAAATGAAAAGAAGGCAGCCGGTTGGTTCGAGGCGAGGAAGTAAACAATAACGTTTTTGGTTCCCGGGCAAAATGTGCAAAATGTTCAGATGAGCACCTGGATTCCAATTCCAGTTTGTTCCACTGGTGTGAGCAGCCGTCCGTTTCCATCAAATATCTGCCGCTGATCCCATCTCAATTTGTTTGCAAAATTGCTCAACACCGCCGGACTTTACCTCGCTAAGTTATGTTCCAAAAATTTATTTTTATTTTTTTTAATCTATACCGCTTGTGTCTGATCAAACGCTTGAGCTGACTGGACGCGGCAAGCGCCATCCATCAGACGTGTGTCTCGCCTCGGCCGGCGAGGGAAACGAGCTGTCCGCCGAAACGACCAGGGAAATTGAACATTTCTTTTTATTTTGTGTGCTAGCGCACACGCCACGGGAGCTCCGACGTTTTGGCGAAATGAGACAGGTGTGTTCTAAACGGGCCGGGCCGCCAGGCGACAAACGCCCGCGCTGAGTGAGTGACAGCGGCCGATACATCGCCGCGTCTACTCTTCTAAAACGCTTCGCCTGTCTCGTTGCAAAAGTTTGACTGTGTCGCCCGTCACAAAGATTAAAGCGTTACGCTTTAAACTCACTTCAACTTATTAAAACAAACTTTTGCGGGTATCCCGTAGCGAGCGCCTGTTCTCACGCCGCCGTCGCACGTGTACTTCCTCAAGTTCGTTGTCAGGAAATCAGAGAAGCGTGATGTATTGAAACGGTTTCATTTCGTGTGAGCTTAATGCTAACGTATACTGGGAAACGCCATTTACGGGCTCACGGAAATTAGCATCGACGTGACGCCAATTCAAGCGAGCGCTATTACAACACTATTGCGGCCACTGACGTGAAAATGTAGATCGCGCGATGATGAGTTTTGCCCCGCCCGGACCGTGGCTGCGCTGCGTGTGAAGTCGTGTCCCTAATGACGGCGCCGGCGCCTGTTTTCAGACGCGTCGCAATTACGGGTCTAAATACGAGAAAAGCTAAACAAACATCAAGGGGGAGCCGTGCGCTGGAAGCAGCTGGAAGCAGCCGTTAATGGGCCTTTATCGTTCTCTTTGCTGTAGTCGCCCGTTCCCCATCTCGCCGTCCCGAGGCGGAGAACGCGCCGCTGCCGCCGCTCTTTCTCTCCAACTCTGCCTGCCAACTTGTGGCGCGCCGTGTCATATCTTTGCCGCTTTGATTGTGTGAAGCCCCGAAGCTACGCGGCGACTGCAAATGCCTTCCCGTGTGCTAGCTCCAGTCGGAGAGTGTGTGTGTGTGTGTGTGTTTGGGGATGCCATGCTCAGTGCGCCACTCGCCCGTTTTTCAAATATAGTTTGTACACAGTCCAATGTGGATGCCCAAGCCAAAAAATAAATACAAATTCAGAATCAAGCCACGTCTTACATAGCGCCTCCTGCCGGTGCTGCTTTCCGTTTACTGCTACACAAGTGGCTGTGGCGTCCCGTCGCCAGCGCAGCGGGAAGAGACCGAGCGAGGCGAGGCAACCGCGTCAAGCCGCGATCATTGATCGCTCGCACGCCTTATTGCTTTCAACTCAAGTCTTCATCACCCGCCGCCCCGCCCCGCCGCCTTGTAAATTCCCAGAGGCTAATTGGACATGACTGCGTTTATGTTGCAGCTTCATAAATTTCTCTCACCGAAGGGAGACGATCGATTTTCCTCGAGTACCGCCCCGCATCGCTCCTTTTCCTCATCGGGGGGCGGGATCCGGAACCCTCGGCCACACCTTCCCTTTTCTGCCAAAACGCTTCAAACGACCTCGCTCGACCTTGGACCGGATGCGCTGGCCTTTTGTTCATTATTCGTTCGTCATCTAAAAGTTGCGTTTGCTCGCAGACGATATTCCCTATACGTCAACTTTGCATGTCGAGGGCGACGCTAAATTATTTATGAGAGAGTCCGTAAATGGCAGCGGTGTTCGTGCCTCGGCACGCACCCGAGAGCTCTCCCATTTGATTGGTCGGATCGCGACGGGCCCGCTTCGAGCCACCGGCGTTGTCAAGTATGCACACTACACGCTGAATAATGGAGGCCGGCCGGGCACATGGTGTCCTCAAGTCCAGACCTCAAAGGAGATGCCGGGCGGGCTCCTTCCGTCTTTGGCTCCTGCGCTAAAATGCATGTTTTCCTGCATGATTATTATTTTTTTATTCAGTGCCGCTTTGTTTTCTTTGTCATCTTGCCATTTGCTGTTTTGGTGATTGCTTCAGATTGCTTTCTGCTTTTTAGATCTTTCCTTTGCACAGCTGTTGTTGTTCAAGCATTTCAAAAATATATTCATAGTTCACTCGCAGCTCCACCTGACATTGTTCCTTCTTTGACTTCACTCATGTCTTAGTGTACACAAAATGAAAAGTTGAGACGGCAGTAGAGAAGCTGCAACAAAGCGGCGCATGAAAATGCATTCTGCTGCGCATAGCGTTAGCCCGGAATGGAAGGACCTTCACAAGCTGCTGACCACTGCACCAGTGACCCTCATTAATTCATCTACGCATGCCGCTCTGGCTAAGTGCTAATGTTAGCTTTCCCCACAAGGTCCTCCAGGCAAAAATCTCATCACAAAGAGATTTACTAGCTTATGATTCTTTTTTTTTTTTTTTTTAACTAGATTTTTACTGACTGAATTTTGCTAGCAGCAGCTAAGGCAAGATACTAGCGGTTGCCATGCTAACAGTTGAGAAATGACGCAAAAAGGAAAACAGTTAAGACACTAGTCGCGTAGGCAAACTGTAAAGCACATCAAGAAGTGAAAGTGAGTGCAAAAGTGATGAAGAGACAAAAATGTCCAGGACGGCAGCCGGGAGTTTAAGCGGAGCTTCTTCCTATTGTGCAAATCCCCCAACGAGTCCTCAAAGCCCCCGAGGTGATGGATCTCGCGTCGGACCGCCGAGCTTTGTTGTCGACAAGAGAAGAGACGCGGGCCTCGGCTTTGATGCAAAGTGGCCGCCGCGCGAACCTTGTGGGGGTTTCTCGCCTGGCGAGAAAACAACACCGAGCTCCTTTTCAATGACAAAGCCGAGCCAACGCCTGGGAAAAAAAAAAAAAGCGCAGGGCGCCCTTGCTTGTATTAACTTGTAATTCCGCCGAGATTGTGTCAAGAGAGGCTGTCCGGGGAGAAGGAGCTGAGCCGGCCGGGATCAGCCAGAGGACAAGGGTTAATATAATTATCCCGCTAAAACCTTGAGACTGAGAGAACATCATTAGTCAGAGTGAGACGAGAGCTTCCCAAGCCGCAGGGCCGGAGGGGAGGTGCGAGCAGGGGGGCGGGGGGGCCAGGTGACGACACCGCCGTGCAGTTTTAAGTTTTTCTTTTTTTATTTTGGGGGGGGGGGGGGCAATCTAAAGACGTCTCATCAAAGTAGGTGTGGTTCGCAAACTAAAAATGGCGAGCGCTAACGTCGCCCGCAGTCCCGCGACCAGCGTCGCCTTATTTATGCGCTTTGAAAGTTGTGGCGCCGCTAATAATCCGACGCTAATTAGCGTTCAAGCCGGGGACAGCCTCCCCCGGCTTCGTGTTGCCTTTCAGCATCGGAGCGCCGGCGGTAGCGAGAGATTCCCCTCGTATGTCAGACGCAGTGCAGGCGCCGGCGGGGAGCAGTTTTGATTGCGTTTGAGAGAATGGACATTTTGCGGCTAAGCCAGGAATTTGCTGACTTTGCCTTTCCTCAACCGCGATGATCAAATCACTTACAAGCGTCGTCTCATAAATCATCACATATGAGGACGCTTTTGTCACCGGGCCGTTTTTCCGGGTTGGGCTCGTCAATTTGCGGTTTTCAACTCGGATTCCCGAGGGATGGCGAGCCGCCGTTTAGGGGTCCAGAAAATAATTTGTAATCCAATCTTTTGGAACCGTATAATGTCAGCGATGAATATATTTCTCAAGTTTGATTTTCAACAAGAGTTCTCATCCAGCTCAGAATTCTGATTTGCAAGCCACCGCAATGACTCACAGTGCCCTGTAGGTGGCGACCTTACGTCGCTTTGGCTTTGAAAGCAGCGCAGCAAAAGATTCGTCCTTTGATCTCAGTTTGGCGAAAAATGTCGCTAAGGGCGAAAGAGCGCAAAGGGTGGACCGGGTGGACGGCCTCCCTGGTAATATTGAGCCGGCCTCACATCATTTGCGGCGCAATGGCGCGCACGCGTACCCACGCGCTCGGCTCGTCCCGTGAAACTAGCAGTTAATCCATCATCTGCCTCCCTCGTTCTTTCCCGCTCTGCCTTTGATCCGGGCTTATACCTCCCGTACGCTCACCTTCACGTCGGCAGAGGACGCGCACGGGGAAAACTTTTATTCCAAAATAGTCGCTTTGCAAAGTCAAAGCCGCGGCTAATCAAAAGATGGGGGGAGGGCAGAGGACACCGGCCACGTGTTGACGGAAGACTGAGGAGCCCTGGGGCGGCGGCGGCGAGCTCAACGGCGCTCGGACAATAAACCTTTGTAGCTGGGGAAGTCCCCGTAAACCGGTCGGGGTCTAATTAGTCTCACTCCGGAGGCGCTGTAACTGAGAGTCATTCAAGGTTCTCGGACCTCTCCAAGAGGTTGTCTACTTTTTAATCATCTCGGCTGACCCCGGGTGTTCCACGTTTACTAGCGGGAAACTCGCTCGCCGCTTGTTCTCGACGAGAGTGTCCAAATCATCGCTTGCACTTTTCCTCAGGCGGCCATTAAAATCTTTCATTGTTGACGACGCGTTAGCGAGACAACCCGCTAGCGACTGTCAATGGTGAAAATGGAAAGCCAAATCCCGCCCAGTTTCAATTAAAGTTGTCTCCAGCGTCATCAGCAGATAAGCAAAGTTCTCTGCTATTTACAGAAGTGCATCTGGTTTTGCGGAAAAAGAAATGGAGCCTTCCAAAAGGCTCGCTTGGCACCTGTTGCCGCGGCAAACAACAGCACCTGCCTCTCCAGGAGCGTCGGCTTTGGGCGAAACTTTTAAAATGGCCGCCGTCCGTCTGTTGCTCGCATGTGAAGAAACGCTGACTAGCGTTAGCATTTGAACGCAATGCTAATTTCCAAGATGAACTCGGGTAGTAAATAGGATTAGGATGAAAAGATGGCCGAAATGAGAAAAAAAGCGTTATCGAAGAGGCTGCCGGCTGAGCTGGTGCCGGCCGAGATTGTTGTTTGTCTTTCCTGCCGACGGCGGCCGGCTTCCTTCATAGATCATCTGGCTCGTATCAAGCAGTCAAAGCAAAGTGTAAAGTCAGCGGGTAAGCGACACGGATGGGGGGGGGGGGAAAACGATCGCGACTTCCTGGTCATTGGGCTCAATCTCCTTGCCTCCCTCCGTTTTGGGCCTAATCCACTTAGTCGGCTCTTCCTGAGCTTCCAGCCTTCGCTTGATTCCATTAGAAAGACCCGGCGCATGACCCGCTTCTTATTTCATTAAAACGCTCCAATCTCCGACTCCGAGTCGTCTTCTCTGTCTTTTGATGTGATATGGAAATGGCCCAAATGGAAGGAGAGGCACGGAGAAGGCCCCGATGCCTCTCGTTGTTGTTGTCAGATAACCTTGAGTGAGGAAATGCTTGCGCAATCTTCTATTGATTCTCCTTCAGTTTCTCTTTTAGCACTTTGTTTGACCTCCTCCAACTTTGACCGCTCTTCATGTGAACTGCAGAGTCTTTCGTTTTGGAAGCTAAATTTACAATCGCGTCAATGTCCGATCGGATGACGCCACGCCAAAAAAAATAAGAAGAACTTTTAACAGTCCAAAGAAGCCAGCTCCCTCCTCTGCGTCCATAATGGCGCCGTATCTCATTACCGCCGAGACCTGCGGCGCGCCGCCGCTCACCCTCCGAAACCCATTTCGCCGGCCAGGCCGAATATTCATTATTCAAATTGGAGGCATTGGGAAGCCCAACGTGTTGCTACGGCCACACCAGATGAGATGAGATGAAATAGCTTAGCCTTTTGTCCGGGGAACATTGACTAATCGTCCTGCCCCCCCCAGCCCCAGCCCACCAAAAAAATCAATTTCACAGCCGTAAGCAGCAGGCGGCCCTGATTGTACAGTACTGCTCAGGACCGACCCCCCCCCCCCCAATTCCCACAGCACGATCATCTAATACTCCAAGCAGCCGCCCAGAATAACTTATTGATAGGCGATTACATTACGGGGTGGAAGGGACGGAAGAGCGGCGGCTTTCTGTCATCTCCGCGGGGGCTATATTTGGAGCCCCGTTAGCGGAGAAGGCCCACCCGGACGCCACGCGGCACCTGCTGCCACCGGCACGCCGCCACGCATCAGCAGTTGCATTATCAAAGGCGGAGGAAGCGGAAGATGGCGTCCACCCGGCCATCCATATTTGCCACCTTGGATTGGTCGGCCTTTGAGGCTCCGGCCCCTCCGCCGGCCCCGCCTCGCTCCGCCTCTGTGCCGAGACTGAAAAGTAGCCATGATCAATACCTGCAGGCCTTTTACGGGATGCCAGAGGCTTGTTTGTGTGTGTGCTGTGTCAGCATCCAACCAAGACTTCATTAAACACCAGCCGCCCGCGCACACACGCACGCACGCACGCTCAAAAGCCGCGCCCCTTCACCCCCAACTGTCGCTCATTTTCACTTTCCTTCCTCACCCCGAGACCCTCGCCGCACAAAAAAGCGGCGCCGGCCCCTTCCGCCGTCCGAGTCCAGGCTGGTCCCGACAAGGCTGTTAAATACCATTCAAATGTCAGCCTGCCATATTGATTGGAATAATAATTCTGAAAGGTTGGAGCCACGCGCCGCGGTTGCTAAGCGCCCCGCGTGACGGCCCCGAGCATCCTTCACTGTCACAAAGTTGCCACGTAAGACATCCTCACACAGACACACGCCCACGTTGCTTTGCGTTCGACTACCCAGACCGCGTCTTTGTGTCGTTAATCATTGTCCCGGCGAGAGCGATGGGGTCATCGCCGGTCGGTCCGTCACGGCAGACAACGCGTCCATCGGCCAGCCGGTACGGGCTTCTTTTGAACGTTCCCGACGTGGGAGGGGCCCGACGATCGATTAATCAAACGTTGCGCCGGGTCGTCACTTCCGGTCGTCAAAAGCCAAAGAACAAAACCTTCCGTGCCATCTGACAGACGAATTGAGAAAACAGGACAAACGGCTTCTTCTCCTCCACCAAAACCTTCCGTCTGTCCGTCCGTCAGTCAAGGAGCGATCTCATCTCCTTTCTACTTCCTTCAGTCAAACCAAAAACATTCCAGCGCCGTCATTTGGCCCTTGATGTGAGAATTGTTATTTTTGGAAAGAACTATTTTTTTTTTTAGTTCTCTCCACACCCAAAAAAAGCTCCTGTTCAAAGTGGCTTTACGTTTGTCGGCACAGACAAACGAGAGGCAAAAAAAAAAAAAAATGGGCGCCTCACCTGGCAGGCACCTCGATGTTGGAGATGGCGTAGAAGTACTTGAGCAGATTGTCCCGCTGCACATACGTGCCCCCGAGGGCGGGCCTGAGGAGCCTCAGCCTGAGGTTGGTGAAGGTGAAGAAGTCCCTCAGTCCCTTCATGCTCTCCATGCGCGTGTACAGGCTGTCCATGTTGTGCAGCCGCGAGCCGGCGAAGACGGCGAAGCGCGCCCGTACCTCCAGCGTGACGTTCTTGTTGCTCTTGGAGCCCACCCAGCGCGAGTACTGCTCGGTGCAGATGACGCGGGTGACATTGGCGGGCGTCAGGTCGTGCACGCGCTTGGCCGGCATGTTGAAGTTTTCCAGGCAGTCGTCGGCGTAGTACTGATACGCCTGCCACGAGCGGCCGTGGTCCAGCGACTTGTCCAAGATCATGACGGTGGGCCGGCCGTACTCAAAGGTGATGTGGATGTCGTCTGTGAGCTCCAGGCTCTTGTTCCACGACATGGATATGTTGGCCAGCAGGGGCTCCGGGTGGCGCCTCCACGTCACCGTCTGCCAGTAAGTCAGGAGGCCGTTGCGTTCGCGGTCCTGCATGAGCTGAGGGGGGTGCGCCAAGTCGGGGTTGGAGGCGTCGCACTCGTCGCTGCACAGGTACGGGTTCTCCTACCGGAAGAAAGACGAGACCAGGCCTTCTGTCAGATCACAAAAGTATTCTTTGATTTGGTTGAGGTGTTTTCGGACCACTTTGGGCTAACCTGGTTGCTAATAGAGTTTTCTGTACCAAGCATGCTAGCTCGGTTGCTCATAGCGTCTTTTGTACCGCTGATCTGGATTCCCCGGCACACTACGGAGATGCAAGAGATTTGAACCCAGATCCTTTGACTGTGAGGCAGGCGTGCCGACCGCAGCCTCCATGAGAAAGTTGCTTTCACTGGCCCACTACCGAAAGCGTGTCAGCTAAGCGGACTTCATCATTTCACTCCGTTACATCCAGAAAATCCCGGGATGCCCCGGCGCGGATTAGCCGGCCCGACGTGTTCCGAGCCTGGCGGATATTTCTGTGAAATAGACGTAAGCCGCTTGTCTGACATTTTACATGGGCGCAGAAGTTCAATATTGACACAAGGAGATCCCGGCAGCTGCCGCGCCGTCGTCTCCCTTTTGCTCTCTTCGTTTGCGCAATAAAAGATGCTATCGCCGCGGTAATGATCATCCCCCCCACGGGGACATTCGCAAGACAGAGAGAGGCCGATTATCATCGCAACATTTAGTTACAGCCATTGGTCGGATCAAAGAGGGCTGGCTAATTGACATCATTTGTACGACCGGGTTAATCGTCCGGCAGCGATGACATCGTCGGCCATCGTTATTTGGTGTTATTGGCGTTTTCCCGCTCCGTACCTGCAACGAAATTTAATGCCGTCGGTTCTTCTTGGAGCCGCGGCTCATGCAATATTCTTTTTGGATGTTAACAAGCTCCTGATGGAGAGTCTTAAAATAAGCCTCCTGCCTTTCGCACGCACGCTCGCTCGCTCTTCTGGCGCCTTTCCAGCACGACATGATAAGCCATATCGTTTTACGGCCGGCTTTTATGGCGCTTTTACGTTGCCTTTTACGTCCCCGTTTTGGGATCGATCTGAACGGGGAGCGAGCGTGGTGCTAGCTAGCCCGATAGCGGGCGGGCGACGACAGTCTTTTACCAACTTGCGTCATTTCTCGATTTCATCTGGAACTTCCAAAAGCTTTTGTTTTTTTGAAGCCAGGCGTAGCGACCGCCTCGCTTTGGACAAAGCGTGTTTCCCCCTCAATTAGATTCCATTTGGAATCCGTCACATGCCGGTTCCTTCACCCCCCGCCGACATTTAATATTGTTTCTACTTTTGATCTTTTTGTCACGAGCGGCCGCTGCTCGCTCAGCGGGAGGCGGCGACTCGAACCTGCGCGACAACAACGCGCAAAGCTAGCTAATGAGCGTGAGGAACGAGAACGGGGATCTTGGAATCCTGCCTGACGATGAAACAAAACAGGCTTTTGTTCTTTTCCTTCTTTTTTAACAAGCGATGGCAAAATTAATTTGTTAAAACTGCCAGCGCGTTTTACGAGTGACCTGATCTCAGCTTTTGAGAATCGTCCGCGCGCTGACCTGTCGGTCTTAGGGAGCTTTTCTGAAAGCGGCAGCGCTTCCAAGTTTTACGAGCGCCGTCGGACATCCGTTTCTGGGAAGCGGCGCGTACGCTTGTTTTGTGGAAGTGAGCCGTCACTCACGGCCAAGGTAGCAAAAGTGAAATTTACAGCGCCAGCCTTGAAGGCCTGGCCACGCGCTCCATCATCTGATTTACGTTGACGGCGGCGGCGAGCGGGAAAAGTCGGGCGGAAGAAAATGCTTGGAGTGCGTTCCGTCGCCTCCGCTGACCTGGGCTCGGACACGCGTTTACACACAGAGGACGGGATTAGCCGGCTTGTTGTTCCCGCGGTGACCCTCCACCTGCAAATCCTATTGAAAGTGATCCCGCCGGCCCAGATGCCGCCGACGTGGACACGAAGGCTCAAAATAATCATTTGCCAAGTTCTTTGTGTGGCCCGAAGAGCCTCCTCCCAACTCGATAGCGACAATGACAATTCCCGTATATAAAATGGCAATGGGGTTACATCAGATAATGAATTGCGCTCGGCTCCTGTCAATACTTCTTAAAGGGGAACTGGATTTTATATTTGAGGCGTTTGCGACGCACTGTTGTGATGAATGTTGCACTTGGGGAAGAAGAATTCATGTGATTAATCATGAATCCGTTTTCATCCATCTCAGCGGGCGGCCATTTTGACCTGCACGGCCTTCTGCCATCGCCTCAAATTGACGTCAGAGTGACGTCGGGCTCGCATTGGGAACGTCATGCGAGCAAAGCAACAAAACCAAATAGGTCAGCCTATTTGATTTGATTTGATTTGATTTGAGACAAAGAGCCAAATACAAAATGAGGAGGCACGGATGAATGAGGGAAATTAATTTGCTGGTCCACAAAATGAATGAAAGCACCCCCTGTGGAACATTAAAACATGCAAAATTGGAACGGTGGAAATGACACATGCCGCCATTCCTTCTGACCTTCTATGAAGATTAACTACACTGGATGTGCAGTCATATACAGTAGGCCAGAGAGGGCGGGGCGCCCTTTATTTCTTTATTTATTATGATCCCTCCCATGAGGGACGCAAGGTTGCGTTTAAGCCCTTTGTGTGCCCTGCATGTCCTTCGTGTCCTGCTCTGCCAGCATCGGCTCAGTCTATCTATGCCAGGGCACGCACACACACACACACACACACACACACACACACACACACACACACACACACACACTGAGTTCCCAGCCAACTGCTGCGGCAGGTGGCCCACACTGCTAAGCCCCTCCAGCAATTATCCTCCCCGCCATCCCGTCCGTCTCCACGACAACAGCCGCCATGATGCCGCGGCTTTAAGCCACTTCCTGTTTTAGTTGATTCGAAACAATTGCTTGTTTTGATATACGAGTCCTATTTTGAACACAATCGGTGCGGCAACGCACATAGACAGACAATATCATCCTTAATAGTGGAGAAAACAATACAATCCTCAGGATTGGCCATCGGAGCGAATTATTTATTATGCGCAAACGTTTTAATTCTTTATAATGCATATAGTGTATTTTTTTTTATATACGATAGTACCAAGTACTATTTTTTTCTGATTAAAATACACCTTTCCAACAGTTTTGAAATTCACTTATGGGGAGAGAGAAACTATAAAAGGGGTCTGCACAGCCCAAAGTACATGTTGTAAAACATGCAGACTTTTTAAATATTGTGAAAATACAGACCGGCAGTGACACAGCATTCTTGCGTCCTCGTTGTCTCGGACACTTCCGGACTCTTGTGTAAGTTATATTAGCAGCGAGGGGAATAAAGTGTATAAGGGACGCTAAGCAAAACACGCAATATATTTTGTTTGGGGAGGGGAGGGCAGGGCATCAAGTGAAATGACCCTCCTGTTAAAAAGACCTCAGAGGGGCCAAAGCCGAGGATATTGCTTTTTCATTTATGACATTCATCGTGCTGAGAATGTTATGGCGGCCGCACAAATGTTTGGCGCACTTTTCGTCGACTGCAAATCATTTGCAAGTTTTGGACGCAGATGGCGGGAGGGAGCCGCTTCCCCTCCGCACTGCGAGCCGTCAGCGCAAAACACTCCTCCTGCGCGCCGCCCAGCCAGCGTGTCTAAGCCCCTGTGGCCGATCCCTCTTAGTCCTGCCTCGCTCAGGCACAAATCTCACTTAGAACTGCCCTCGCATTTTGCCAACACCAGAAGCTGCATCCCTTCTCGTAGGCTTGGGTGGGGGGGCACACAAGGACGCTGTCCAGGGGAGGCGCAGTGTACTGGGGGCTGCCCTTTCGTGTGGCCTTGAAGGCCCACAGCTGGACGGGAGGGTTGGGGGTGGCGCCCAAGTCCGTCCGTCCATCCACTCCAGCATCTGTCATTGTCCTTTTCTTTGCTTCCTCGCCATCCCTGCTTTTCTCTCCATTCTCTTTCTCAAGTCTATTTTTAGAGCTGGCTGCTTTCCGACTTCTAAAACGGGCGTTGTGGAGCAGGGAGGCGCGTTGTTTTTTTGTCTCTTTGACGTGCTCGCTGGCGCGTGCGCTGATATTCCCGCGCCGGCCCGTTGGCGACCGCTGGGCCGGAGCTGGAGGGAAACGCCGACTGGGAAGCCCAAATAACAAGCCAGCTTCAAATGTTCTTTTGTACAGACGCCACGGTTCTGCTCGGCGAAGGTGTGCGCAACTCCGATTTATCGAATGATTTCCGATATCCCAGCGGGTTATTGCGGCGCTACAACGAGGCGCTCTAAAGCGGCCACGCGCAAATAGAGTCAAAGCTAAGCTAACGAGCTAACCGTGTTCTTATTTGGTGGGGGAGGGGTGATCCGGTTGAGGCACGCCCAAATATCAGGCATTTGTGTTTGAATTTGAGCGTCTCCGTTTGTGCTCGCCGTCGACGGCCATCTCGCGCAGTACGGCGCGGTAGCGACTGCAAACGAGCCAAGACGCAGAGCGCGCTGGCGCTTGGCAGAGTTTCTTGCACTCCCGGCGAAAAAGAAGAACAAAAATAACGAGCGATATCAAAAAAACAAAAAAAAAATAGCAGCCTCCCCGTGGAGGAAGTACAGTAAAGCGAAAGCAGGCAGGCGAGGTTGGCGCAGTCTCACATCAAATACGGCCCGAATCCTCTCCAGTTTTTAGGAACGCACAGATACGGGGTGAAGGGGAAAGCGAGGAGGGGGGGGGACGACAAAAAAAAAGCCACAATTTTGCATCTTTCGCCGCAGTCGCTTGTGTGAAGTCTTATTAAAGACGAGCAGCTCTGCCCGTGGGGTGATTCCCCCCTCCTCCTTTTTCCCGTGCCCCAACTTTTCCCTCGACTGGTGGGATTGCATGCAAATGCGCGGCAATTAAATAAGAAGTCCAACTTTTCTGTACAGCTGCCAAATCCTTCAGGCGGGGGGGGAAGGCTTCTTTCCTGTAAATAAATGATCGGGAGACAAGACCAACGCGTCGACGGATCATCTGACCAACATTTTCCATCGCATTTCAATGCAAAAGAACGTTTAGGGGCCAACATCAAACGTAACACGCAGAGAACGGATCGGCACCCAACTAAATATTTGAAGTAAAAAAAAAAAAAAAAAAGGATATTTAAATAACTGATTTGAAACTTTGATTTTCTTATTTGGCAGCACAAGACTTAGCAACTTGTGTTCCTTTTTGTTCATAAAACAAATGTCGGAAGTTTATATGTCGTCACACGTGATGGCTGTTCCCCGAAGTAGAAGATCAGACATACTGTGAAAGTTTTCGTATTTTTTGGCAAAAGAGGGCCTTCAGATGGTCGCCATAAATTAGTCAGCGAATGACGCCCACGCGAGGCGGCGGCGGTGCTGCTGCCGCCTCACCTGCCGAGGAAACTGTCAGCGCTCGGCTTCACATGGCGTTAAAGCGCTGACTCGGACCCCACCGCTCCCCACCCCGCCCAACCGTGGACGGGCCGTCGCCGGGCCGACCCTTGCAAGGAAGCCCATTAAGGAGCCCATCAATATTTCATCAGAGCTCACTCAGAAGCAGAACCGGAGAACTTTCCAGGCCCGAGCCATTAGGGGGCGGACGTCAATACGTCAGCCGCGCCCCCCCCCCCCCCCCCCCCCCCCTTTTGGAGGAGTCATCTGAGAGCCTTTCCGGAGACTTGTTTCCGCCTGGTCTACATGAAACAAATCGTTAACTGTTAAGCGTCCGCCGCATCCTGTCGCACGCCAATGACGGCGGAAGCCCGCGGGACGGGAGACGGCAGCTTGTTTGTTAACACGCCAGTGTTTTGGGCTCGCGGCCGACCGAGCGGACGGTTCTCTCCTGACGGGTTAGCTGCTTAATTCTCGTCCATAAAGGCTGAATATATGAATACCGTGAGGACGGTTGTGGCCCGCAGGCTGGGGGGCGTTAAATATTGCTGACATCTTAACGAGTTTTCCCACCGAGCTTTGCCCTTCATTGTCCTTGCCGCGCATCTTTGCATTTTAGTTCAAAACCACAATCTGGGCGTGGCCCAGTGGATGATGTCACCGGCACATTAAGGAAAGCAAGACTCCCGCCCCGACCGAACCCTCGGCGGCAGCAAAAACTCACCAGGGTGCAGAACCTCTCGGGCGGGTTGCCGCAGGTGATGCCGGCCGGTTCCACCTTGATCCTCATGTAGTCCTTCATGGACTCGGCGCGAGGCTGGCACGCGTAGTGCTCCCACACGGAGCCGTCATCCGTGCTCACCAGGGACTTGCACAGTCCGTACTGGCCCCCCAACGCGGAGGCCCAGCAGTGCAGCAGCAGGAGCGCGACCCGAAGAAGCATGGCGGGCGGGGCGGGGCGGCGGGCGGGCGGGGCGAGGCGGCGGGCCGACGCGCATGGGGCGCCGATCATAGGGAGACCTGGGGCATCCTCGGCTGACTTTCACTGGCCGGCGACAAAGCGACTGGGGGGGATCCGGGACGGGTTTCCTTTCTGGCTCGGACTTCCAGGAGCAGCTTTCGGGAAAAGACCCGGGCGTGCGCTGTGAGCATAATGCCGCTCACGCAGATCCGCGTCTCCTCCGGCTGGATCCGGACCTCTGGATTGTCCTGCAAAGGCGCAAGATGACAAGTTTAGATGCTTGTTTGTTGCTATCAAAGCAAATCCTCTTGACGTGATCCTCTTAGGGGGGAGCTGGCGCACACCCGGGATTGGTCGTCTTTCAAGATAACTTCCCAGCGTAATGATAATGAAGATCGGAGATTGTGGCCAAATCAATGACCATCTGAAGGAAGGTCCAACACTCATCTGGGAATTTTGGCCTTCTTAGTGGGCGTGGCCCAAGAGCGACTTCATCTGACGGCAGCCAATATGAAAGCGCCGCCAGATGACGTCACGTCCAGGCGGCAAAATACTTTTGGAAGGTTTTGGTTGAAAATATCGATGAATAAAAACTAACAAGCTCGTTCTGAAAACTATTTCCAGCCAACAAAATTGAAAAAAAAAATAACGGAAAGAAAGAAAAAGTCACGTCAGAAAGTCGTTGAAGAAAATTGGGCACGACATTTGTTCTTTGCGACGGCATTACTTTTAGTTTGGGATATTTGGAATTAGTATTTCTTCAATCAAAATAATCATTTCCGATTAAAACCTCAAAAAAGCACCCAGAATATAATTGTTTTATTCCATTTAGTGCAGAGGTGTTCAAAATGAGGCCCAGGGGCCGTTTGGCATCCATCCTCCGTTGTTCTGCGACAAACGGCAAACGAGTTTAGTTTAAAGGAAAAAAAAAAATGGATGTCAGGGACTTTTTGTGATGACCACATCTCATGGCTTGGGGCGATGTGCTTATTTTTGTTGTTAACTGTTTACTTTGCCTTTGAAATTCTTTGCTATGTAAAATAGTAACCTGTCAAAATCGATTGTCCAAATCGAAACTATTTTTCTCCTTCACTTTCTGCGTGATGCTCCGACTTGTGAACACGTCGTCAGGTAAAAATGCTCAACTTTCCGCATAATTGTGAAACGTGGAGATGGGACTGAGCTGTTGTTTGGTGCAGGGGCGGACCTATTCTAATTAGAATACGGGACCGAGCCACCCCAAAATCTGTCAGAACCGGCACTGGCTCTGTCTAGTCGGGAATTGATATTTTAGAACTTGAAGAAAATATTACTTTTGTGTCTTTGATCGATTTAAGTGGTGGAAATTTAAATGATTCCATGAAATAATAAATTATCCTCTATTTGTGGCATAAAGCAAGAACGTATTGATTTCATTCAAATTTGTGTCGGACTCGGCCTTAAATGAAAAGTGTGAGAATTGTGTCAAAGTGGCATTGAAAGACATTTTTCTCCCCAAACTTTGGACAGCCTTGATTTGAACTGAACCCCCGCCCGCCCGCCCGCCTCCCCGCCCGGGGAGCCCGCACCCCCCTTGCCCTACTTAAGACAGCACGTGGAGTTGTGTCTTAATTCAATCCAATCGGGCTGGCAGGGCAGCCCGTCCCTTTTGTCCCACTCCAAAGTCCAAAAGCCGCACGTTCGGACGTGCCAATGGCCGCCGAGCCCAATGGAAAAAGTCGTCGTGCACTTACTAGTGGCAGCGCACATCCGCGGGACGCTGGCCGCCCTCCCCTCTCTTGGCGGGACCGGCGTCGATCATCCGCTCGCTCTCGCCTCTCCTGCCCGTCGTGAAGAGGCAAAATCCAAGTGAAAAACAAAAATGAGCTTTGCGAGGACGTCCTCGAGGGTGCGGCGCCAGAAAGGAGTATCAAAAGTAGAAAATGTTGACTTTGAGGGAAAGGCTTCCTTGTCGTCCTCCTCCTCCCTCCCTTTCTCCCTCCCTCCCTATCTCTCTCTCTCTCTCGCTCGCTCCTCACCGCTCCTCCTCTTGCTCACTTTACGAGCTTCACGCGGGATGCTGAAGGGCGCTCGCTCGTTTGTTCGTTTGCCTCTCTCCCTCCCTCTGTCCCTCCCTCCCTTCCACTCGCTCTTTCACTCTCTCCCTCCCCCCCTCTCTCTAATACCCAGCCTAAATCCTTCTGCCCATCACTTTCAATCACTATCCGGTCCTGACGTCCACCCCCAGCCCGCCCCGGCGCGTCCCGCCCGGTCCCCATCCCGAATGGTCCCGAGCTACAACGATGCAAAACGTGCACTCGTTTCTGCCGCACGCACGCACACACCTCCTCCTCCTCGTCTTCCGCTTCCTCCTCTTCACAGATGTCTTTTTTTCTTCCCCGCCCCCACCGCCTCCACTCCCCCCCCCTCACATAATGACCTTATCTAACACATCTTTTTACACTTGCGAAAATGATATGAATACATTAGCTTTCGGGTGGCGAGCGGTGTAATAACGTCGCGGTTCAAAGTTGCAGAGGTGAGCCCGCGATGAGCCATGAAATGATTATCACCTCACAGCCACCCAGATAAATGAGTAAAATCACGCAAAACTTTCAGAATTTTTTTGGTGTGAACAGAAACCAAAATTGTTGACACACTTTTTGATCCAAAAATGATTGCACAATTGCACGTCTTTGGATTTGAAAGTTTTTCCACCTGTGGTGATGTGGTTTGTTGCACCATTGCGTTGGCGTCATGACAAATAACAGCCAAGGCTCGATAGTTTGTTTGCGTCCGGCACTTGGCGGGCGACCAGTCGGTGCGGTGCGGGTGTTCCTAATGTAATGTCTGTCCCCGTATGTTTCAATGGAGTCATGCTTCAGGCCTTTTGTTCCCCATATTGGCCAGAAATGAATCAGACTAGGCGCCACCTGTCGTAACGTGTGCTTCAAACGGGAAACAACCACACACACACACGCGCGCCACACGCGTGTCGTGGTTTCCTAGCAACTCCTAGTTAGGAGTTTCACCTTGGAAGCCGTGCTCTCTCCACCTGCATCAGGTGCATCGCCAAAAATAACCCCCCAGTGACCCCAAAACACACAAGGCGGAGCCGGCAAGGCGGTTGGCATTGACGCTGGCCCTCTTGTATTTTTAAGTTTTTTTTTTTCTCCCTCAAGTTTCATTCTTGTGTTTCCACGGTAGTATTTTTTGCTGATATTTTGGAAAAAAATTGCTCCAAAGTTAGTATTCTTTATCCTCTGCGAAGAACAATAATTGTTGTTGCTAATTTATGAGGCCGAAACGAGGATGTTACCGTACCCTTCGGAGGGTGCGTGTGCGCGTGCGCGTGTGAAAGGCACCTCCACAAGGTTTGCATCGATCACCGATCGTGCGATGACACCCGCGTGGAGGCGCCGTCACCGGCCAACTGCTCCACACAGGAGACCTGACGCACACACACACACACTGTACATGCGCATACCGAGAAGTCGAGTGTATTTATTGCAGACATCGGGCGTGGCGGCTTTTTTCAGCGTCGTTTGAATACGTATTTGATATGAATATTATATTACATTTCAAATGAACTGAAAATGAATTCTTAATTGGTCAAATATTTCAGCTTTTGCTCGTGTCGCTGTCTTGTGAGCGGGACGAGCCTCTTTCACACTTTCTGTCAAACTATGGTAGCGTGCGTCCAATCCTTGTCGAAATAGATTCATTGAATTAAATAGAAATTATGCATTCATTGATAAACGATTGGCGAGAAATCAAATGTTCACTCCCACAACGGCGCAAGCACCCCTTTCTACAATTCGACTGCACCTCGCTTAACACACAGTGTTATTTAGCCGGCGGACTTTAAATCACTTGAAAGGGGACTGGCTCAATTGGTCCAGTGAATGGGTGCAAAGTGCGACTTTATTGACAGTGACGCCGGTGTCAGATTTATCGGCTGCCGTTCAGCTGCAAAGTCTTGCTCACGCGCAGCCCCCCCTTCCCCCCCGCCAAAGGAGGACCGGAGATTTACCGGCCCGGCGGCCGCCACGCTAACAGCGCTTCGGCCATTATGTCCTTCATTAACCGAGCTGCCGAGAGAGAGAGTGAGATTTATTCCGCTGCTCTCGGGTCAAGCGGGTTACAGTTCCTCTCGTCGGCTGCCGAGGCTTTGTGTTGACTTTGAGGGTATGGGAGGGGGAGGGGGGAGCCGTCGCAGGGGCGGGATAAATCCAGCTGGATCGATAGCAGCGTTTGGTTGCATTGATCTGCTCACCCCGCCCTGAAAGGTCGCGACCCTGCCGTTACGCACTCGTCCGGGCTGCATAAAACGCCCGCACGCCTGCCCGCCTGCCCGCTTGTGTGCGAGAAAGGTCAGGTGATGTCATCGCTGGGGACAGGAAGTAACTCTTTAGCCCGTACAAGCTGATTTTTTTTTTTTTGTGGAGTGGCCCTACTATTTTTTTTTGCGCTTGTGTGCGAGAAAGGTCAGGTGATGTCATCGCTGGGGACAGGAAGTTACTCTTTAGCCCGTACAAGCTGATTTTTTTTTTTGTGTGGAGTGGCCCTACTATTTTTTTTGCGGTGTCGTGTTTATTGCCGTCCTTCCGGAGGGGCGAGGGGTGAACGCGAGCGAGCCGAGGATTGCGTGTAATGAGGCTTCCGTCTTGGCCATCTCATGGATGGGGGTCACGGGTCGAGCTGGGATATATGGGAGAGAAATGGATATGACGGCGTGTAATGGCATTATGGGCTATTTTCAGGCCGCGCTCTCGCTTTACAAACACATTTACACCAACCAACCAGCCAGTAGTTCCATTTGAAAGCGGACCCCGAGCAAATCAATTCAGGTTCCGGATGGGCCGCGGCAACGGAGCCATGCGTTTTTGCACCTTTGACTCGGAAAGTTCTCCTTATCGACTCATTACCGTGCAGTTCTGTGTCGTCTGGCCGATGTGGACGTTTTCGTCGTTTACTGGCCACATGCGGCTAAATACAAACGTACGAGATGCTAATTGGCCCGGCAGCAGTTAACAAGTTGAGTTACCGTAGCGCTTCAATCGCGCGATGCATCACATCGAGCGCTAACGAGCCGCTGACCGGCCGGCGCGCGGCACAACTGCTGTGTGTTTGAACCGGCCAGCGCATTTTTTTTTCTTTCCATGATTATACACAGCAGTGCTTTTACATGAGGCCTTCACATATGAAAATGTCTGTTGGAAACCTGCTGTGCTTAAATGATTGCTAGACGGGTTTCCTTTTTTTTTTTGTACTCTGCTAGATATTTCTTTGACAAATTTTTCATTTTCAAAGTCTGTATCTGGTTATGTGCTGGGTTTTTGGTGTTCCCAATGGCTTCTGTTTTTAAAAGTGCAGAGAACATCTCGCCAAAATAGCAGGCTAGTTTTAGCGCCTCTGTAAACGTAAACACGTCGGTAGTTTGCAAACGCCCCATCGCAGTGCAGCGTGTCAGCACCTTGACCTCCTTTCAAGGAACTTTCCCACAGCTTTCAGAATCAGGGAGGCGGCGTGGGCGGAGGCGCGTCCGGAGCTTAGCCCCTGAGCCGCAAGATGATAATGATGACTGCGGCGCAGGCAGGCATGGCAGGCGGGCTCGGCCTCTCCTCCGCCGCGCCGCCTGTGTAGCCGTTAATGTAAACACGATCGATACGGTTGTTGGGAGCGCCGCGCGGCTAAAAGGCAGGACGTGCAACTACTGGGCCGTAAGATTGAAATCTTGCACACTCACCCTTGCATATCGCCGCTATTAAGCTGAAGCAGCTCCAAGCGGACGCCTGCGTGTGAGCAAAGTTACACTGACACAAGATGGCCGTGCCTTTGACGTCTGTTTGTCATCGCGCCGGGCGGTAAACAGAAAGAGCTGCCACGGAAGTCACACGCTCGCTCTTTCTTTACATTTGTTTGCGCTTCCGATCATCTGTCGCCGACCGCGCTTTGTTCGCAGCGAGTGGCCGGAGAGATGAACTCATCAAAGCTAATAAGCTATGCTAAGAAATTGTTGTTAGCACACCTGCCGGTCGAATCGATGTAAATCTACAAACGGTTGCTCAGTCGAGAGAACGTTCGACAAAATGGCTCCTTTTTATGAGCGAGTATTCAGAGACGCTAACCACTCGCTGTTCACATGCTAACGTTTATCTTTCAGGCGGCATTCCCGTCTTTGTGCTTAGCTTCTCCTTTTGAAGACGTTAATTGACGTGAGGCCGGCCGGCCGGCGACCGGGGCGTCGAGTCAGCGTTGCGGTTCGATGCTATCCGAGGCATTAGCGCACTACTCAGCGGCCGCCGTAAAAGCCGTGAGAGAATGATCGGAAGGGAGCGAGAGCGGCCCAAAACGACGGTGACTGTTGCAGCTTGTGACTCGCCGTTAGCGTTAAGTAATTTGTACTTCATTTATCGCCCCGATACCGTTGGCTGCGCACACACACACACACTCACACGGTGCTTCCCTCCAGAGTCACTAGATCATTGTCGCATTAGCTGCCGATTTCCCTGCAGGCCCTTGCGGTGCCCCGTGTGAGTGACTGCGCGTGTGGGGAAGCGGTGACCTCACACACACGGATGCAGTCACAGGAACGTGCTGAGAAGTGACATCACCAGAAGATATAAATGAGCCCCGTCGTATGCCGTATTCCGATAACACCATCTGCGATGGGTAAAGTCCTTGCTGGAACTTTTTGGGGTGTTTCCCTTGTCGTTCCGCCTAAAGGCTAGCGGTGATTGGGCGAGCTAGTCAAAGCTAGCTCCATGAAGTCTTTTTGGTCCATCGTTTTTGGCAGCCGTCTGACGCTAGGTAGTGACTCTTCTCCTCCTCTTCCTTCTTCTTGGCAACGTGGGGCAAGTGTTTGATGGCGAGGCTTCTTCAATCTTTGCAGCCTGGCAAGTGTGTTTGTGTCAAAACAAATCAAGCTGAGACAATCTCGCAGATATCCCACAATGCGTGTCTCCTTCCAAGGAGGAAACGACGGGAGTTGTTTGCGGGGGATAACAAATGTATCGTACTTTCTATTCACAGCTTGTGATCATGACCTTTTTTTTTTTTTTTTTTTTTTTAACACTTTTCCTTAACATCTTGCTTTTATGTATCAAGCACACTGACACGCTTCCTCCAACATGGGTGGAAATGTGGTGAAAACTTTCTGATTGACCAGAAAGGTTCCCGCTTCTGATGCCTCCCTTTTTGTTGGTGGGGCGTCAAGGGAAGGCTTCTCATCCGTTGATGGCTCGATGTACAATCAGATGACGCTCAAAAAGAGCCGCTTAAAATTCACCCCTCCCGCGCACGCTCGTCAATCAACGCTAACGACATCAGAGGCGAGTTTTGCCGGGGATCAGTGGCTGCCAGAAAATTCCCCAGGCCCGCCTCCGTACCCGGAAGGTCACTTTGCCGCCGGCGCTCTTTTCCTGCACACCGGATGGGAGAAAAAAGGTTGCGTGGGAGCGGTCGGCCGGCTGGCCGGCCGGCGTTCCTGACTAATGAGCGGCAGGAAGACGAGGTGAAAAAGCGGCAGCCATATTAGCCTCGCTCGATTGTGCGGGCGCGACATCATTAGCCGGCTTTCTGGCCGCCAAATATCTTCTCCCGCTTTCTTGCGTTTTTCTGATCAAAAGCCACATTTGCGCGTCGCGTTTGTAGCCTTCAAGGAAAAAAAATTGCGGCTGACCCACGCGTGTTGACTGTCTTTTTTTTTTTTTGTATTTTTTTTTTTTTTGGCGGGCACGGCGCGCCTCTTTTCTGCTCCTCGGCTAATGACCCCGCGAGGCGACGTAGCGACAAAGCCCGGCACCGAGCGAGCCGCTAATAAGCAGCCGGCTCACACGCCAACTGGTGTGTGAGCCTCAAAGAAATCAATGAGAACACATCCAGGCGTGAGCCGCAACAAGCTCGTGACCATCGTGCGGCCCTGCTGGGCTCTTTCTTCTATTTTGTATTTTTTTTCCCCCCCCCATAACAAAACATGATAAGACGAGCCTGGTGATAAAACTAGTTAGAATTTACAGAACATTTTTGCTGCTGTTGGAGATCAAAAGTTCCATGTACCGTTATAATTTGATAGATTTCACATTTTCTCATTTTCACGCGATGAGTTATCTCGTTAAAATGTGCCGAGTTTGACTTGTGCGTTGCATCGCTCGCAAACATGAACATCTCATTCTAATGTTAATATCTTCTACATTTCAAATGTCTGACAAGGACATTGTTTTGAAATTCAGGACTTGTTTCCTGCTGTGCCGAAGCTTGTCGTTCTTTGAGACAGCCGGATTCTCCTTGGGACCCCTTAGCCCAATTTTGTGACATCGCCTTGAAAGAGGTGTATTGAAAAAGCGTGTCACGGAGAAAGCAACTTCTCCAGGAGCTAACGGTAGGCGAGCTGACGTGGGACATGTCAAAGAACACAGCGCGGACGCAAAATTTGGCTTGAAACGTAGCTGTAGCCGGCGGGGGTCTTTTGATGCCCGTCGACTCGGCGTTGGCTCGCCTTCTCTTAAACGGCCCGCAGAACGCCGCCCACGCCGCGTTGTTTTTCCGCCGATGTGAACCCTTCCGCCGAGGCTTTCATCAGTGCGACTTGTAGTTTGCCTTTGAATTCGGCGGGGGGCGCACGACACCGGCGGTTCCCAAATGCGGGTGCCCACTGATCATGTTTTGCCTTTGCAGTCAACCCCCGTTTAGCCCGTGGGATACCTTCGAGACCCGTCCACAAAACTTTTGTAAGATAGAGAAACCGTGAAAAAACATCAGCGCTAGCAAGCTACGACTGTGAGGCTTAGAAGCTAGCAAACAGGATACATTCGCGACCCGTCCACAAAACGTTTGTAACATCGAGAAACCATTCGAAATCGTAAGGCTGTGAGGCTTAGTAGCTAGCAAATGAAGCCGGCTAAGCTAATAAGGAGAACTATTAAGCTATGCTGCTTTCTTTGCTAGCAATCTCCTGATGCTAATGTGAGGCCTAGTAAAATTCGGTGGCGCTACCAAGTTAAACCAGCTAAGCTAGTGGCAGTATATTCGGCGGTGAAACTCCATTTATTGCCGGGATACATTCCAGACTCGACGGCAATGGTTAAAAGTGTTCTGAAACATTTGTGAGTAGAATAAAAACAGCGGCGGCACAAATACAGCGGGGGGAACGCCGTGAAAAAAGATGGAAGGACGCGGCTTGGTTCTGCGGCAAACGCAAGCGGGCTGCCGTTACTCAGCCCGCATTGACTGGAACTCATTTGTCAACGCTCCGCAGTCCGGCTTTTAATAAAGTCACGGGGTGGAAGGTGCGGGAGAATTAGGCGACCGTTGGCCGCGGGCGGCCGCTCGCCGCTTTGCTGTCACACGCGCGCGTCAACTTGCTCAATCACCTCGGCGACACAAAGACGGCGGCGTTTAAATCCCAAATGAGTTTCTGGCCAGGGACTCACTCGCTCACGTCCAAATGTCTGATGAAAGTCTGATTTATGGCCGAGCGGGCAAATGGCACGTGATTGTTTCTTGTTGCCGTATTAGACCGGACCGCTTCTTTGGACACGCCGCGCGTCGTACATCACGCCGTTGCTGCGTTTACACTGCTGCTCCCTCCTTCTGATGTAATGCTGTAAATCCCATTTATTTGGTGAAAAGTCCTGACGGAGAGTCAATGACTAAAGTATAGCCGGAAATAAAATAACAACAGGTGTTTCAAGTGCTTAACTTAACTCTCGCCGTTCACATCGAATTGGAAGTATCGACGATTCAATCGGAATGGCGATATTAGGCCAGTTTGCCGGCCGGCAAATTGACAATGGCGAGATTCTCTCGTAAAGTTTGTCTTTGGTAGCTGAGCTTTATCCGCCCGCCGCTTACCGTACTGTACTCTCATTTTCCCCCTCGCCCGCCTGCCGCCACCTCATTAAGGGTCCTGACTTTGCTTTATATCTGCCACTGTCTGATCATTAGGACGCGCGGGGGGAATCAATCCCGCCGGCCGGTGCGTTTACGTTGCACTCGCACATCCAACTCCCATCAAATGACCTTGATGACTGGCGTTGGTGCGGAGTTGAGATAAGACAAGAAGGTCACTTTTTTTTTGCCTGCTTGCTTTCCGCTTTGGATGTTTTCATTTGAAAGTAAGATGTCTGCCTGCGTCCAAGGTTTTTGTTGACTTGTGCGTGGCCGTTTTAACAAACATATTCCTTTTTCTGCAGCCGTCGCACAACGGCGAGTTCGGCGCGTCCGATCGACGGCAACGTATCAGCTCTGTTTCCGAGCGGCTTAATTAAGCTCCGGAAGGCGATACGAGTTAATTAAAAATAATTCCCGGCTACGGCGGCACGGGCCGACCAAGCGACACCGGGGGAGCGGCGGGCAGCGGCGCACCCCGGGCCGCAGCTCGCGCCTAATTAGCGGCGCACTCCAAATGTTTCAGCTCAAATTAACATGCCGCTCTTTCGGCCCGCCCGCTAATTGACGAGCCTCGTCAGAGGGCGCCGCGGCTCGACGGCGCCGTGTGCGGAATGTTTAACCGTTGTGTAATTACAGGGAATCAAAAACATAAAAACAGCTTGTTTTGTGCCGGACTTAAGTGGATTTGCGCCGCCGTGTCATCCCATGACCCGCGCCGCGCGCAAGCAGGTGGGAACGTCGAAAGGGTCGCGGAGGGCGAGCGTGCTAAATATCCCATAATCCGTCGGGACTCCGAGGCAGCCGCGTTCGGACCGACCTAATAATCCCGACGACTATCGAAGAGGCATCGGCCAAAGTCACTTTGTTGAATAACATCGAAGCTGCCAGAGAGATACAAAATCAAAGGTGCTACTAGCCGCTAACTGCGCACAGTAGTTGTAGAAATGGGATTCCTCCGTAAAGTCAAAGTCAGCTTTATTGTCAATCACTTCACCTGGCAAGACACACACAGCGGTTGAAATTAACGAAAAACGGCGAAGCATCATTGGATACGAAATCTTCTTTGCACGTTTTCGCTCGCGTATTAAGAAACCAAAAACGCACACGACGCTGGGCATTCTCCAGCAAATCTCACTGCTGCCCTCAGCATTTTGTGGCAGAACACGGTACTGCACCCAATGCTCCCTCCCAACTCTGAAGTTGTACTTGCCTGTACCAAAGCATGAAAAAGGAACAAAGGCGTCTCTTAGTTTCACAACTGGGCTTGTGTGTTCCACCCAGCTGTCACTCGATGATCTGACACATACGAGAGAGAGGAGGGGAAAAAAAAAAAAAAAAACGCCATTGTGTCCGTGCTGTGATAATAAAAGCACAAGCGTGAAAGCGCGTGCGCGCACACACACACACACACACACACACACACACACACACACACACACACACACACACACACACACACACACACACACACACACTGAGAGGAGAAGGGAGCCCCCCTTTCCTGACACATGAAAGCCGACACAGAGTCGAGCAGGCTCGGTGGACCTCGGGGAGCTCTAATGGCCTTGTAGAGTGCAGTCAGGGGGAGTGAGGGTGAAGAGCAGAGCAAGGTGAACCAACGCAGGCGCACGCACACGCGCACTTTGCACACAGCGCTGCAAAAGCCCAGAGAAAACGCCTCAACTAAGAGAAAAAAAAAAGAATTGACACAGCCGAGGCGCTGCAGCGCGAGAGTGAAGCGCGGCGTCCTGACGAAGCCAGCCGCTGTTTCTAAAAGGAGCTGAACATGAATTATGCACGTTCCTCCTCCTTCTTACATGAGGGGCTTCTTCCTCTTCCTGCTGCACCAAAGCAGCTGCTTTCTCCTCATCCTCGCAAGTTCAAGAGCCCCACTATTGCAGCCTTGCAGTGGAAGAAACCCCCAAAAAACGGATGATTGGCAGACTCTGAAAAATGGTGACGTCAAATTTGTCAAACTTTGACGTAAAATGGAGCAAATATTGCAATTTAGCTTGAAATTTGAGTTGGCGTTTTGGCCAGCGGCATAAAAGCAGACGTATTTGCACCAGCAGTAGCAGCAGCAGCAGCATCCCTGACCCAGCTCACCGACACCCGATCTCCATCACTTTAGCTTCATGTTCCTCACACACACACACACACACACACACACACACACACACACACACACACACACACACACACACACACACACACACACGGGCGAGCTGGTTGGCCCGCGGCGCTCGGGTGCTATCGGATTCTCATAAGCAGGTGAAAGAAGAGAAGCGGAAGTTGAATGTTTTGTCATCCACGGCCCGTCGGGCTTGCGGTGCAGGAACGGGCGACCTTCGAATTGTTTTTCTTGCCGTGTTCAAGAGCAACAAGGAGAAAAGAGGGAATGGAATGTGGCACGTGTGCTCGCTTTCCGATCTTTTCATTTGGACAGCGGTGACCAAGTGCAAAGACGTCCGCTTCCATTTCCGACTCCCGAGACAGCCGCAAGGTCACCTCCCTCCTGACCGCTCGGGTGGGAAGTCACCGGCGGGCCATTTTCACGAAAGAAAAGCCGGCCCCCGGCGGGACGCGTGCAAAGTGGCGCCGTGGCGTCCTTGTCAGCCGCGAATCCGCCGCTACTTAACCGCGCCCAATTACATGTTCCCTCGACCTTCTCTGGCTAACCTCCGGAATACCTGTACGAGTTGATCCACACAGGCTTGGTGTGAAGCCCATAAATGTAAAACGGACAAAAAATGAAACATTGTTTATTTAAACAGCAAAACGTTGACGCGCAATTTCACCCAACGAGAGTTTGTTCGCGTCATGCTAACATATAATGATGGCAAAAGCTTTAGACAGGCTAACAGAAGCGTTGGACCTCCTGCCTTACCTTATCATTGCCGATTTTTCCTTATTTTTTTTAACCCCGCCCTTTTTTGTCGGTGTAAATTGTGAAGCTTGAGGCGATTAAAAGGGGGATTACATACGGTGGGATTACGCCGACCTCCATATCGCTAGACCTCGGGGACGAGATGAAAGTGTACGCCGGGTCAAGACGGGAGGGAGGCCGATGACGTCATGATGGCGGGAACATTGTGGTTAGCTAAAGCATCCGTCAAAACGTTCAGCATCATCGTCTCCGAGAAGGCAAACGATCCAGAAATCTCTTTCAAAGGTTGAATGAAAGGTAGAAAAAGCCAAAGAAGAAGCAAAACGCCGTCGCGTCGGCAAGCAATTTTCAACTCTTTAGATTGGTCAATCTCTATATTTTTCTGTTTCCTCGCAAACACCCCCGTGAACTCCTGGAGCTCGTTTTCTGCAGTTACCAGGAATGCTGAGGCGGCGTTTTCCGCCAGCGCTTAGCCTTAAGTGCAACCAACAAGGCGGCGGAACGACCACAGGAAATGCACGGCGCCCGTCAGCAGGATTAGCGCTGACTGTCATCGCTCATCGCACACTACTCAACGGCATTTTTTCCTCTCTTTTGAACCGTTGTAGGATTAGTTGTGAACATTCAAACGGCACATATGGGAGCCTCGGACAATAATGAGCAGAGATGAGAGGAAGCGTAAACCCGCAGTCGGGTGCGGCCCGCGTTGAAAGTACGACGGATGCTAATTAGCGTCCCGGGAAGATGAACGTGAAGCAAAAAATAAAAAATAAAGTCACATATGTCCGCCGAAGCCGACAAAAGAAGCGTCTTTGCTAACTTTGATATGTAAATGTTCCGACAGTCCGCACACCATCGACGGCGACGAGGAGCCTGTCATGTTTTTTTTTTTTTCTTCGCATCGCAACCGTTGGGAAAGCGCCACGTTGCGCCGAGAACAGATTGATCGTGTTGTGAGAAGAATGCACGCCAAGGAAGGCTCGGAGTGCGCCGCGTCATTCAATCACACTTTGCGCGTCGCTGCCGGCGCGTCACCAACCTCGTCGCTCCCTAAAAACTTGGGCCGGGTCAACTAACTTCAAATGTGCTTGCTCACGCCGGGAAGCATCTCTCTCTCAGCAAACTCACGGCCTCATGCATATTCAAGGCCACAGCAGCCGGCACGGTCCGGATCCACCTTATTGCCGCCGCATTGCTCACCGGCGGCGGACGCTCGCCCCCTCCCTCTCCCTCTTTTGCATTGGCCACGATAGCTGTGTGTCACCCGTCCATTGTCAGCAGTTAGTGCGCTTTGTCCTGATTAGCATACAATTAGGATTGACCCACCGCCCCTGGGATCTCACCAAGGGTGGTGGGGGGGGGGGGGGGTATTGATGGAGGGCTTTTGCAGCCTGACACGGCGGCCGGCGTTTGTGCTGACGCGGGCAGCGGGATGTCGGCGAGGTCTTTGGGGGCCCAAAGTGCGCCAAAGCGATATTGACACTGCCAGGAGAGACTTGTCTCTTGAGCCGCGATGACTTAATGAGGGAAAAGTTGGAGGAATGAGATGGAAAACAATTACGCTGCCGCCGCCGCCGCCTTGACTTTGACCACTTTCATTCCGTCCCCGAGCAAGATTGTCACTCTACTTATAAAGTCGAATTTCGCCGCTGGAATGAATGAACTCATTCAGTCCCTGATATTAACTGTGAATGAGTTCAAAAATGTTTCATGATTTGTTTGTTGTTTTTGAAAGGACCCGGGCCGGCCGGGTCGGTGCTCAAATGTTTTACTGAGGGCTGATGAGCCACATGCTGCTTCACTACTATATTACGCTCACCTCTTTCCACCACTGCAGTAGTTGCGTATGTAGATTTATAAATTCATCATCTCCCCGACACGAATCTTCCTCTTGGTCCTCATTCTCTCCTGTCCGTCCGGCGCTGACGCTTCATCGGAAACGCGCATCGATAGTACGCAAGTCGGAAATCCCCTCGCGTGCCTTTTGATGCATTGACGCGCTATCGATGGAAGCGGGACGGCTCGGCCGATGACAAATTAAAATGTCAGGCGTGGCAAAGGTGAGACCGCACTCTCCCGGCGGCGTCCTTAAGGCGCGCTGACAGGCCATCGGCTCAACGATCGCTTGGGGGAGGGGGAGAGGAAAAAAAAAAAAAGCGCTGACTCCTCCCGTGAGCAAGGACACCGGCACGCCAGGCGAGGGGAAAAGTTGCGGATCGACTGTGACAGAAAGTAAAAGAAAGCCTTCCAATCAAGGGATTTGTCATGGCGCCGACGCCTCATTTGCATTTGGGACCAAAAGTGCACATCGAGTGTTTGCTGTACGTGGCGGGTGCCAAAACTGCGGCCCGGGGCCCACCTTTGGCCCAAGAGATGAAATAGATTGTGCTAAATGCTTTTGTTGACAATCATTTGTAAAAGCACAGAAATAACTTGAAACTTTAGTACTCCGCCTGGCGAGGCGAGTTAGCCGGGCCTCCATTGTGCGAGTTGTGTACCCTGAAGAAGTCTGTGCTGCTCTTTTGAGGAATGGCTCCTGCAATATTAAGGCTCCCATCCAGTCGTCCCCCATTTGTGCAGCGCCGTGCATTTTGCACACTTTGATCATTAGCTTAGCATCCGTCAGCACACGCCCCCAATTTGGCCGCAAAGAATGGCGCGATGTGGCAATTTCTGCAAATGCCGGTGAGGCGGGTGGGGGGGGGCCGGGGTGGAAGAACGAGGCCGCTAATGACTCGTCTGCCATCGCTCGCCCAAATCAGTCACACAAATGGCTTGTAAACAAAGGCAAAAGTGCTTTATGACAAAAGGATTTCTGCATCCATTCAAAATGAATTGTGATGGCTCTAGAATCAAATACCGGGAAATGAAAAAATAAAAACAAGCAAAAAGACCAAGGGCCAGATCTCGCCTTTGGCCCCGCCCCCCCAGTAGCTCAAACCTCAGGGGGGGGTTCCGGGCGGGAACACGATAAGCGGCAAAGGACAGGCGAGGGAGCGGGAGGTTTGCTTAGCGGACCGACCTGTCACTTCCCGCGTCTTCGTCCTCAAACAGTCCGCGGCTTGTTTTCCCAGCGCTTGGCCGCCCCAAAGTCGGAATGTCTCTCAAGCTGACAAAGATAACAACTTGAAGCGCACAACGCGGCCTCTCTGTATTCGGACCGTCTTTCCGCTAAGCGAGACATCACAATCTTCACAAAAAAAAAAACAGAACACACGTCTCTCAATATCTGGAAAGTGTTCTGGTTGAAATTCAAATTTAGCGTGAACTAATGAATGAAGATGCCCGCTAACCCTAAAACCGAAAGGTTGTCCGAGCCCGAGTCCGCCCTCTTTAGCCCCGCCCCCTCCCCCCAGGCAGCCCTCACTTGTTTGTGCACACCGGCGAGGAGAAGCAGCGAGCCGGCTCGTGATAATTGGGACAGAAGATCGGGGTCGGGAAGAAAAGAGGGGGGGGGGTCTACGCGGGGAGGCCTCCCAGCCCTCCGGTGGCTCGCTCCGCTTAATGATGCGTCTCCCTCGTAATTAGCAGACGGTATTTAACGCTGGCATCACCTGGGTCTCTGCGGGTCACGTTCTTTCTCTGCTTTTTGCTTCACGCTTGGCCGCGAGCAGTTTGGTCCCGGTGGCCTCGCTCCGACGGCCCCCGCCGCCCCCTTTCACGCCGTCGACTAGGCTAATTAAAGCTCTCTTGCCATATGGGCCGGGTGGGCGCAACATTGTTCGCATTCATGTTTGCAAAGCGCACGACAAGGTTTTTTTGGGGGGGGGGCTTCACAATAAACACGTTACGAGAAAATAAACGAACTCAGATGTGGTTGCTCCATATTGCGACGTCGGGTGGATGTGAAATAAACGAGCATCCGCCGCATTTCCATATTCCTTTGATGCAGGTCTGATCAGGAGACGCTGCGCTTGCTTTACTTTATTATGAATCCAATTCCAGTGCGACCTTGCGGCGGCCGTATCGATCCACACTCCGTGGAACATGGCCGCCTATCAAGGTGAGAGAAAGGGGGGGAGGGAGGCCAGGTGTGCTGAGTCGTGCATTAGAGACAACAAGGATGAGTAAGGGAGCCAACGTGAGCAGGATGGCCAGGTGTAAGGCAGAGGCGCATCCTCTTCCTCTGACCTCATTTGGGCCCCCCCCCCCCCCCACGCACGTCCCTCTCTGCTGCCGTCGCCCTCTTCTGGTTCAAAGCAGTCAGTGCAAATGTTAGCGTCACAGTTCACTTAACGCTCATGAATGTTTTTTTTTTTTTTTTTTGTTGCTGTATCTAATCCAATCTGCCCCGGCCGGGCTTTCAGAATTGTCAGAATTTTTTTTTTTTTTTGTATCCAGTGGTAGAGATGGTTGTGAGTCAGTCTGCTAAATCCCCACCGTAGGCCCAGCTAGCAAATGGAAGTTGACGGCGGGACATTTGCCGCGTGACGTCCGGCGCGGCATCCGTCAGCCCCCGCTTGACGCCGACGGGCCGGCTAATGCGTACGCGCGAGGGTTAACGGCCATCGATCGGCCGCCGTTAATCACCGCGCTTTGCGATTACCCGGCGGGCCGCTATCGATGCGCCATCGATCGCCGCTGCCGCCGTATGTGAGCTCACTGTCGTTTAGCGCGTAGCCGCCGCAATCTTGTCACCGCGACACCTCCGAGGTGTCGGCGCGGCTCCCGGGTGGCAAACGAGCGCCGAGATACAGCGCCCGGCGTTTGATGGAGGCGCAATTAAGGCAAAGAAAGAGATGGCAGCTTGAATACGGATGTGGTCCTTTCCTCGCTTGCTCTTCTACAATGTCAGAGAGGCCAGACCCACTTGTCGTTAGCTCCGTCGCTAACTAGCGAGCGTTTGAAGCGAGTTGGACACGTGTTGCCACGCCGCCTCGGACGCTTTGACGACCGTGTGCGTGTGTGCGTGCGCACGGCCGATGTCAAGAAGATGCACGACAAGTCGTTCATATTTCATAAGCCGGGCCCGACTGCGCTGATCTTGCACGCTCCGAAATCTCAGTTTTGAATCATCAGTCGCTCAAATTATTTGCGTTAGGTGTGACTGTTGTGGTCTGGGCTCGCAACAAAAGACTCACAGGCTTTTGCTCCAGCGGGGTGAAGAAAAAGGCAAACAAGGTCAGCGCAGCATTAAGTCACCTTTTATTTGGCCGCCGTCATCCCGGATGCAAGCCACTTGTAACGCGTATTCATCAATTCCACCCCCTCAACCTTAAGATGAGAGGGAGCCCTTGCGGTCCCACGAGAAGCCCCCCATCCCCTCCCATTCCTTAGCGAAGGGTGATGAAACACTCAAGAAAGTTGTATCACAAGAGTGGATCCCGCTTCTCTCACCCACCTCCTCCCTCCCTCCCTCCCCCACTCCTACTAACCCCCTAACTCCCCCGGCGGCTGCCGCTCGCCGCAGTGTCGGGTTTAACCCGTCCACCCCTCTTCTTCAACCCTCATTACACACACGGTTTCAACCACCGGCTGCATGCTCAATAGTCTCAAAACCAGGGGAAAAAAAAAAATCATGATGGCTCTCATTAGCAGTCTCATGCTGGTAATGTGCAGATTAAAAAGAAACGGCACTCGTGTGTGCACATGCGTGTGTGTGTGTGTAGACTTGGGGCATTGTTAAAACCTTCCTTGCGGCAATGACACATGACTTTACGAGCTAAACTAGCAATATAACCACGTTTACCTTCATAAAAGTGACTTGGTTATTTACTGATGTCTTGAGTAATGACGTGACTAAATTAGATTCCGAGTTACAGCCAACAGATGCCGACAATGCTGATTGCTAACACTTCAATTCAAAGTGCATTCTTAACATTCTTAAATTAAGAATTAAAAAAAGACAACTTGCTTTCACTTAACCTATTTTTTTTCTAAAAAAGAGTCTTAGTGGATTTCACTTGGAAAAAGAAAAAAAAGCCTAGAAAGAGCATGACGTAAATTATACATAGAAAAGAAAGAAACTCTGCGTGAGGTCACAGATCCACCAGTTTTGTGATTTTTCTTTTTTTAACGTGAACCATCAGCAGCGTGGTGTCATGGCGGCCGTTAGATGCACTGACGCACAGTAATGGGCTGGCCTCTTTCTTTTCCATCCTTCTCCTGCTTTTCCATGGAGACGCGGTGAAGTGCTAAAAGCTAGTGGTAGGGTCCGTGTTGCCAAATAAGTTTTGAAAAAAAGGGGACTTGACTGCTTGGTCGCAAGATAAGATAACAATATTGTATATTCGACAACAGCTATTATTAAAAATGGGTCCTGCTCAGACATGGAGAGCAGGTACGTTGTCTGTCTGTCTGTCCTTGTAAAATTAAAAACATGGTCGCTCAGAGGTGATTGGACGGACGGCGTGATGAGCCGGCGATGCACATTCTGTCACCTGAGTCGGAGGTGGGCAAACTTTAGATTTTTAAAATGGGAAGACGGTCCAGGTCAAATTTCCATGAGAGCATAAAAATGGTCTAAAACAAAACAAAAAATCCTCATATGTTGCTTCTGTATTGAGCAATTATGAAATAGATGTTAAATGTATGTAGATTCAGACATTTTCTTGAAAATACATTTCACTGTTTAAAATTTTAGGGAGAAAACGCCCGCTCCGCTCCGCCCTGCCCCGCCCCGCCGTGTTTCATCTACGACGAGGCAGCTGTCAAAGCGCTTCAATGAAATTCCGTGTCTAATGAAGCAAGCGCAAGCGTTTTATGATGCGTGGAAGCGTCGCGAGCAGCCACCGACAATCGCGCGCGTGTCATTACGCCCCAATTCAAATGACTTGCATCATCTCAGAGGAGAATGATCCCAACTCTCGGGTGGTTTGAACAAGAGGAGCCCGTTGACGATCATTAGCCGGCCCTCAGATCTCATCCGTGACGTGGAAAAGAAAAGAAAAGAAAACTCCAGGGGAATTTGACACTTTCCAAAAAGTCCAAATACTCAAATTTACATGAAAGGAATCAGAGTAGCTAATCTCATTAGCTTAGCGTAGCATGAGCGGAGCATTTTACTATTGCCGCAGTGTTCACGTTATGTTAGCGCTGTCCATCTACATTGGCATACGTTAGCATTTTGCCCGGCTAATCTCAACAGCTAGCTAACGGATCCTATCTTGTCGATAGTGGCAAATGATATTCAGGATGTTTCCCTCTATGCTTGTCGCCGCTCGGCCCAAATCTTTTTTCCCGCATGCGAGTAATCCCGTCGCTGCGTAGGTAAAAAAAATAAAATAATAGAAGAGATGGCGGTGCTCGGTGCGCTAGCAAACAACGCTATCAAAGGAGCGCTTCAAAGCCGCGCATCCTCGTCTCTCGGGTAATTTGCCATCCCGCGTTCTTCCCACTTCAAAGCGCCGCTGTGTGTTGGAATGCTGCAAGTGGGAGTAGTGTTAGAAAGGGGGGAGGAAAGACGAGCGGCGTCGCTGAGCGATACCATTGTGATTCCTGTAATAAATGCTGACATCCAGCCCGTTTGATATGGGAAGAGTTTGATTTGTTAGCGCTTTTGACCGTCTTTGCCGTGTCCTTCAGAGAGGCCGGCCGACCGACCGACCGATGATTTCACTGCTACGCTTGAAGATGACTGTGAATCTTTGGCTCTTACATCATAAAAAGGAGAGAAAAAAGTCCACCAGAGAATGTCCCCGAGACATGGCCATCTATCCATCCGCCTTTGAATTTCTTACAAGACAATAAAAGTATTAGCACATTCCATACGATGACGCTAACACACTCACGGCTAATTTAGTAAAATCAGTGGAACCACACGTGGAGACGGATCTTTTAAGTCTAGTCTAAGCTTCTTTGTCCCGGTAGAAGTCGTTAATGTATGTTTCGCCTTCATTGTTTGTGTCTTTGTGACTTTTCGCTAAAAGGCTGCCTCCTGGTGGCCAAGAAGCAGCAGTGCAACTGAATTGCAGCGTTGTATCACGATCCCGGTTCGTCCTTTTCGTTCGATGGAATTATCTGAGACTGCAAGATTACAGAAGGCAGTGAAAAATGGTTTGTTTTTTGGGATGGATGGATGAATGGATGAATGTCATTTCCATAAATGTCATCATTTCAATGGCACGGCTGGATGTACAGAAACACACACACACACGCCACAAAGTTCCTCGATGCAACTCAGCAAATGTGGCGGACGAGGTTTAATTTTCTGGACCCCCCCCCCCAGCCTCTTTGCACCACCTTGAAGCGTTGCGCCGCCGCCCCTGCTCATGCATTTTTCATCAACGCCACGGCATTCCCGCCCGGGCCACCGCCGCGGACCGCTATTGATTGGCGATTAAGCCATCAGAGCGCCATAAAAAGGTTAATATTTTAAAGCTGCTGCAGTTTATAAGGGTTCTTTTTTTTCTGGCTGGGGATTATGAATGTTTGATGTCATACCTTTCCTCCACGTCGCGTTACGTTTGCTGACGACGGCAAAGGTCGAGGGTCGCGAGGCCTTAGTGAAGGCTCGGCCTTAATTGCGGCCACGCAATGTGCGGGCTCATCTGGTTCCCGCTGACTGATGGTCGTCTTGAGACAACAACAGAGGACCTCATTTCTAGCAGCTTTACTTTCTTGTTCACAGTCACAGTTTGACTGAGAAAACCTCGTCGGAATATTAGTGGAAAATAGGCCTGCGAGTATTGTTTGCCGCTTTTGTTTCCATGTGTTGTTGGAAGCTTTCTAATCTTGTAAGTGAGATGATGTCATTGATCTTACCACTTTGAATATTGACGATGAATCGCGCAAGGCTGCGTGTGCAAACATCAATCCATGGCAGTAGCGTGTGCTTTTCACATTTTGCACACACCTCGCTTTAATGCTCGTCTCATCATATGCGGCTCGAGCTGAATTGAAACAAATGTGGGCGACGACGCCGAAGAACGCAACTTTTGTCATAGATCAAAGTTTAGATTCACGCCGCAGCCATCGCGCGCCATCGGTAACTGCCGTAAAAGCAAATAAAAGTGAGCCGCTGCTATATTGCCGTTTTTTGAAACTATGAGACTTTTGCAGGGTGTAGTGTAGTACCGCATTGTGCCACAACACGTCCGGCAGCACTGAGCGCTTCTGAAAGCAATATTTGGATTGCACTGCACAATATCGCAACATTTGCAGTGAAAAGGAAAATGATCATTAAAGAATGAATTAAAACTGAGAATGCTTCTATTCTAGATTTGACTTTGTATGTAAAGATGGCCGACCATCACGAAACTGTGCTGTCCGTCAACAGAAAAGCGACATGATTTTGTCACTTTAATTGGTACTGACGGCGCCTTTAATCTTTGATGACCCGCTGTGGAGGCGAAGGCCTTCCCGTCCCGCTAAAAATAGACGGGGTCACCGCCGCTGTTTGTTTGCCAGCAAGACTCTGACTTGTTCATTTTAGTTTGAAAGAAAAGATGTCAGGAGCCAAATTAATCCACAATCCAGTGATTGACCTTTAGAAGTTTTATGGCAAAGTCAAATTTTCTGTCATTTTGCTTGATAAATCGTTGAAAAATTTTGATGTCGTCAAAGGGCTCTGACCACAGCGCTTTTATTTCAAAGGCAACACGGGAGGGAGGGAGGCCGGCCCTAACGAGCCTGCGATGGCGCCCGCTCATTAAGCGCGAGCTTTGCGCTCGTGTCATAAATGCACGTCGTTATCTTTTTATTGAAACAATACGACGACGGCCTTTTAAAGATGGGCTCGGCGGGACCATCCGGTGTTGTTTCGCCTTCCCGATCCACGCCACGCCCCCTCGGCGAGCGCTCCAGATACTTTTGCGTCCCGCCGCTACCTGTCAGATTGGATTTGGGAGCAGGTGATCTGAGGCGGCACCTACCTGCCGCGCCTGCTCGCCGCTTTCACGCTCCAGTTGCCGGCCTCCTGCGGGAACAACCGTTGCCGGGGAACACCCCCCCCCCCCCCCACATCACCTGAGTGATGTCACACTTGGCGACGTGCCGTCAGATTACCGGCAGATAAACGATCGTCGAGCGTTCTCAGACGGCGCGGCCTTGAACGCACCGTTGGGCCGCTTTTTTTCCCATCAGCCTGCCTGAAGTGAAGATATTTAAAAAAACGCCTTGTCATTGATCGAGACGCTTCCCGCCATACCCCAAATAGCGTCGGCATTGATCTAAATAAGGAAGACTCATTGATCCTTCTGAAGGACGACACCTGAAGGGGCCCATGCAAAAAAAGTAACCCCCGTTTGTTGCGGGGAGAGGAAAGGAATGTTTTGCCAAATCAACTGGCTCACCCTTTCCAACCGAGCCGTTTTTGTGAGCTTCCTTCCTTCGTTGGGGAATCAATTCCTACAAAAAGCGCAGACGTCAGCGAGTCGGGGAGAGCAAAAGGTTCCCCGTCCTTTGGGAGGAAAGCTTAAAAGCAAAACTACGCATTTGCCGCTTCAGGTCGGCTGTCAATAATCCAAGTAAACCCGGGTGGAGACTAGCTCCGCGCTAATAAATAGTCCAATGTGTCCGTCGCTACTAAATTCACGTGTGTGGGCTGCAACAAACAAACCAAAGCATGTCAAGATGTGAAAAAGCAAAGAAGTGCGCAAAGGGCTACATATAGTTACAAATGTATCCGGGCGGAACGCGTTTGCGTGCTAGCAGGGGCTTTGGCGGAGCAGCCCAAAGGGAAGCCGTGTTTTCCTTTGCCCGTGGCTTAATGAGCGGCCAGTAAAGCGGCGACTCGTTAGTGTTTGCGTCAGGCAGTTTTCTTCAGTATGGTGTGAACCGAATCTCTCATTTGGGGTGCGCATCTTTGTTCCCTCGTCTCTTCCTCCGCTTCATGTTAAGGCGCCCCGGCCCCCGCTGCGCTCGCCTCCGAACCGGCGCCCGCCCACCTACGCCGCCGCCACATGCCCCGCGCCAGTTTGTCCCTCATTATCGGTCCTTACGGCACCCAAAGCGACCTTCCCACCCAGCATGGTGTCACGGCGGCAGCCTCATTATCTCGGCAGACGACGCGGGGCATTGTGGGACTTCAGACCTTCCCGGGAGGCTGCGCTTAAATCGGCCAAAGTCAAAATCGTAATTATTATGCTGTGGGAGGTGTGGGGAAAGTAGTCAAGTACACATGCACTCCTTTAATGCGCCGGGTGGGGGGAGGCGGCATTCCGGATACATTTAAACTTGTGCTTGGCATCCGTTCTCACTCTTCCTAAAGTAATACTTTTCACATTTTTGTGGGTTTTAGCGCATCGGATCAATTTTGAATGCCAATTTTGTTTGGTGTCGTGCCGCCAGATTTTTCTGGTTAAATCTGACGTCGATTGTTTAGGAAACTTGTGTACGTACGGCAAAGTAAGAAAACATTTTTTTTCCTCAGTGTACCAGGATTGCAAAAAAAAAAAAAAAAGAAAGAAATTCAAGACTCACCAATCGGCAACTGTCGCTCACAACTCCTCCATCTTGGCGGGCCTCGCGTTGGGCTCATCACCCACGTGAATCATCCCGCCAATATTCCCGCCGTCCTCCTCCTCCTCGTGCACACTTTGGTGCCACCGTAGGGCCCGATATTTTTTTTTTTTTTTTTTTTTTTCTTCTTGTCGAAAGAGGAGGAGGAAAGACGGAGGGTGAAGTCGTCAGTCCCGGGAGACAGATGGCGCGGGGGGCCGCGGGCTGCCGGCCGAGGCTGGCCGGGCTCCATGTGCTGTAGCGGGTAACCGGCGGCCCAGGGTGGGACGTGGGCGGCGCTCGGATCCTCCACGCCGCAGTATTCCTCAGGCGCAGGAGTCCGCTTCCCCCGCCAATCTGTTCTTTGCGTCTCTGCTACGCACACACACACACACACACACACACACACGTATACGTCACGTAACATACACTTTGGGGCTGGCTGGCGATTGCGCCAGCGCCTCCTGAACAAAATTAGCCCGCCCGCCAGGTCGGCCGTCGCCAGCTGACGCGTTTTTTCGGTTACTCAACAGTTTGTCTCATTTCCACGCAATGTGCCGCGCACACATGCTGTACCCGCTAATGGCCGCCACGTACGAGTCATCGGCGCATCTGACGGCGCCACCTGTTGAGGGCGAGCAGGTAGACGGCACGTGTTTTCGCCGGGCGCAAATGTCGTCATACCTGCGCACCATATGGCGCCTTTTGAATTCTCCCTTTCTTTTACGGACATCTGTTGAGGAGCAGCTGTTGGAAGCTTTACAATCATCCTGCCTGTGAACCCGTCACTTGGGTTACATACCAAAAAAAAAAAAAAATGGAGGCCACATATCTCAATAGCAGCTAGTGACGCTAATTGACTTTGCTCCATCCGTGTTTTAGGATTGTGCAGTATATGTGGAAAGTGTGTCAGTTTGCTTTTGGACACAACAACCCTCTCCTATTTTTTTTATTTGCAGAGCTGGATGTTAGCATTAAGCGAGTGGAGCGTTATATGTGAAATATTCATGTCGTTGTTTGCGCGCCAGGTCGTTTGTCACGCTGCTCGCGGTGACACAAAAGTTCAAACAACAACAACACGGATGCTTTTGTTGACTGGTGGCAGCACGGTGCGCTAGTGGATAGCTAGTCTGTCCCGCAGTGCGAGATTGCTGAGGAATCCAAATCATTCAATATGTGCTCGCGCGGGTGCAAAAGTGTGCGTGCGGTTGCGTGTGTGTATCTTGGTGGATTGTGTGTCGTAAAATATGTCATTTTGTCATTGGACGTCAGTGTTGTGCGTGGAATTGTTTCCCCCCCTTAACCAATTGTCCTCTTTTTCTAAGCGCTAAATCCACCCAATGGCTGGCAAAATGCGCCTTTGGTTGCCTGTAGAGAGTTGCAGGAAAGACACAAAACATAAAAAGTGTAGAAAATGTGTTGCCGCGCACCCCCCTGCTCCCCACCCCCCTTTTTTGCTCTCTCTGTGTGAATCTTCCAGCAACAGATGGCCGATGGAGAAATCAGCAACACGTTTATTTTCTCCCCACGCTTATTTTCACAAAAATGTGTCTCAATTGGACATCCACGCACACGCACACACCTTTCAGTGGCATCCGGATGTTTGTTTTGTCGCTGGCTCGGCATTCCGTGTCAAATTGAGGCCCATTGAAGGACTTAGTCAGGTCCCATGTTTGTGTCTTATTTGATTTTTTTCTTGAAGTACAAAGGCAAGTCAGTAGGTGGCAGACTTTCAGTGTAGTACCACAACATGCCCGGGCCGGCCGGCTTGATTTTCACACCTTGTTTCAAGGCCCACTCGCTCCATCCATATTTCTTGTCAGAAACCTTCCGTTCCTTCCCTCCTCCATATTTGGTGGAAATTGCCAGCCTTTCGGGAGGAGAAGGGAGGAGTGCGTGCTGGTCAATGATGTGGATCTTATTGATTTCCAGTTTCCTGACAAGTGTTCAGTGATTTCCCGTCCTGGCCAGAAATATTGGCCTTGTTAATCCATCGCCGCGCCACTGCCTGCAGTGTGTGTGTGTGTGTGTGCGTGCGTGCGTGTGTATACATGCAGGGTCGACGCAAACGGGATGCTAATAAGCTTGCGCTAATCAATGCCTGCTTAATCAGCTATTCAGCTTGGAGTGGACAGGAAAGAGAAAGAGAGAGAGAGAGGGATGGAGAGAGAGAGAGAGTTCATGAGAAAGTGCAGCGCTTTGTGGACATCTCGCTGCTCCTCTCGCTCGCCGAATGCACATCCACGCTTCTCTCCGTGAGGCCAAAATGGAAGAATCTTTTAATTGACCCTCAAGGGAAAAATTGGCTTTTATTTATTTGATTAAATTTGCATACATGTAAACACGCTCGCGCGCACCCACACACACACACACACACACACACACACACACACACACACACACACACACGCTCGGGGATATTCAGTGCCTCCAGAAGGAAGTAAACTTCTTTTGCTATTTTTCTCTTGTTGTAAATATACAAAAAAAAATTGTTAATACTTGGATTATTCTTTTTTCCGTTTTGTGAAATGAGCCCATTTCCCAAAACGGCCTTTGAGCCGCCCGATCTGCTCTTTCGCTACTCACAAAGATGGTTGCCACTCAATGGGTCTCGGTACTCCAAGTTGACAGGCCAAAGATGAGAGGAAGGAATGCGGCATGAAAAAAAAAAAAACGGTCAGAAAGTGGACTTGCTAGCTTTGCATCCAAATGGTCATCAAATCATCATCGGCAGTCTGGCTGGGGTACATTTTGTTGTTTGTCAAAGCCGGATTCCTTTTTTTTTTTTTTTTTTCCTTCCCCCAAGTTCTTTGAGTGACCTTTGTGGCTTTCTCTTTCTTTCCCAACAAATTCGCCCGGAGGCCTGCGCTCGCGTTTGGCTAAAGCCGAGCTGCTGTCGCCAGAACGAGGCGCCGGCTCTAATGATGATGAAGATGATGATGAGGAAGAAAAAAAAAAAAAAAGAACATGACTGACTTTGAGCCCTTTGAAGCATTTCAGAAATCCAGAAAAAAAAAAGATGCATTTCCAAGTATGTCTTCAGGTGGAGAAGATGAAGATGATGGTGGTGGTGATGGTGGGATTTCTTTGGTGTGCAGAAGTTTATTTAGATTTTCATGCGAACGGGCTTTTAACATGCAAGTCAGCCCGTGCGCGCGCGCGCGTCTGTCCGTCCGTCTGTCAGGCCTGCTTTGATGTCGCACCGCCGCTCGCTCATCATTAAGCGCTGGCACGTCCAAAGATGACTGACGCCTCCCTTTTTTTTTTTTTTTTCCATCATCGGGAGAATCCAGAGGAATTTCACTCCTTATCTTATTGAAGAGCCCATCAGTCTTTGTTTTGTTTTTTTAGACGCCATTTTGGAATGGTGAGGTCCATGTCAACCAAACATTTGCATTTTGAGCTACGGGAAGATAAAATCAACAGTGAATATTCACACCGCGCATGAGCACTACTTTTATCTCAAGTGGACCTTGAAGATTTTAATGAATTATTCTTGAGCTTGATTGAAAGAGTTTTTTCTTAAAAATGCAGCCGCCTCCGTCGTAGAGTGGACGACTAAAGTGGATTTGCAGGTCTTTTTTTTTTTGGGTGCTGGCTGTAATATATATATATATATATTATATATATATATATATATATATATATCATTTTTCTGTTGCTGAAAATGGCAGCCCACGTGCTGGGCGTGATGAGGCGTAATGTGGGTAATGTATGCCTGTCACCGAGCGGCAAACGCAAGCCGGCTGAATACGAACGAGACATTAAAAATTCTTTTTGATTGCGCACTGCAGATTCTCGCCTGGGGGAAATTTTTTTTTTTTTTTTGCGCCTTTAAGCTAACGTGCTGTACACAAGCACACAGTTTAACAAATAGTCCTCCCCCGGAACGACGTCGGCCCCACCGGTGCTTTTCTTACCGCCGCTTGTAATCCTTCCCGACAAATCCCAAGCAGCGCATCCGCCCCGAGGCTGGGCGGGGCTACAAAGGCAATTATTGGCATTATTAATCTGTGTTTACAGTGGAGGGGGGGGCTGTTCCGCGTGGCGTTAGGTCTCGTCAGGCTCGTCGTGAAGAAAGTGACCTTGAGGACGGCCGCCCGGCCGGCCGGCTTTTATTAATGCAGATGGGGAGACTTTCGGGAATACTAATGTTGGTCAGGGCAACATCTTAGGCCTGCTTGCAGCTCTCCTTTTTTTTTTTTTTTCTTTTCCTCCCCAGAAGGAAGGTTGCGTTTGAAAGCGTCCATCCTCTCATCTCGGCTTCTCGTCTGAAAAGCTCATTAGGAGGCTGCGGATCAAAGAGCGGGCCGCTTGGCCTTTGAACTGGGCCGCTCTGACAGGCGAGCGGAGCGACTGGCGCGGCCCTTTCCACGCTCTCGCGGGCAGCCCGCCCGCCGCAGGCGGCGCAACGCTCGCCTTCAACGGTGAACATTTCACTCTGCCTCACATTGTGCTTTGCCAAGTTTGCATCTAAAGTGGGCAAGCTTTTTTTTCCAAATCACCCAAAAAATGGAGTGGGCCCAATTCCAGTCCTCGGGGTCAGGTAGAGCGCAATCGCTTCTCTTTAAACACCATTGATTGGATTCTGGGGGCGGGGCTCAACTGTGTCTTGCGACAGGGCTATACGTATCTCCTGTGATTCAGTGGACAGCTATAGAAGAAAAGCGTCCATTTTTCTACCCAAATGGCTTTTTACATTGAAGCACTCTTCTTTTGCAAATGTCCCACTGATGCTCACTTCACAGGCGAGTGAGCAAGAAATGAACATGACCCGCGCGTATGTGCGTGTGCGGGCGTTTTATTGGCCAATTTGTCTGGTGGCCAATTAAACGAAGCTTAATATACACGACCGCGCCTGGCGACAGGGGCTGCTAACTAGGTTAGTGTGTCTACATAAAAACGTCCATCAGTGTCAGGGCGCAGGCGGCTCACTGGCTCAACGCGTACGCCAGTTTCCGAGTCCGCCGCCGCCGCCTTTTTCGATTCTTTTATCGTCTCCTTTTCTGTGGCTTTGGTGAGATAATGAGCCAAGTGTTTTTTTTTTTTTCTTTACTCGCACCGCCAACCATGTCCTCCTTTTGCACCAGAGTGCAAATTCATCTTATTGCGGCTTTACAAGGGAATCAGCATAATTCCTTGTCACTCCGTGGCTAATTTAGGCGCTTTTCACCTGTGCGCACTCCATCAACGCGACTAAGCTCCAAGAAAATCTCACGTTATGGTCAGACATCTGCTCACTAACGGTCATTGTCAAAGCTTGCTGACAGTCTTAGTGCTCATCAAGTAGCTTTTCTTGGTTTTTGTTCAAATTGAAGCGGCTTCACGACTGAGATAGAAGCTTGTGGTCGTCACAGTTTGTGCGAAGAACCCAAACCACCGCGGGAAAGAGTCGATGGAGGCTGCAGGTTAAAGGCCCGGCGACCTCGCCTCCAGGGGGATCGATGCTGCTGAGCCGGTCGGTCCCCCTCCTCTTCCTCCTCGGCGCTCATCGCACACAATCAGGCGGATTAGAGATGCTAAATTTCCCACAGGAGTGTCCGGGAGCTTTTGATGATGTTTATCTGTCAATCTGTGTTCACTCGCAGGCTTTTCTTGCCTTCTGCCACTCATGCCGTTATCCTGATGAGCCGGCGTGAGCTTCAGGCGCGCCGCCACTAGATGGCGCCAAGCAGACTTCGCAACATCCGGCCACCATCGGTGAAAGGGCAAATAGGTATGAGTTTCATTTTTTGCTCTTGTGGGTTTCCATTTTGCCAATTTGATTTTTTAATTATTATTTGGATTAACTGTTTAATCGTGCTAAGAAAAAGTGGATGAACAAAATATTTTTATGCAATTAACTAGTCCAAGGGTCGCCGCCGCACTTACATGTGCATTTACACTTCAGGCAGTGAGCAAAAGGTCGCCTCAGAGAGAGACCCCCCCCCCCCCCCCCCCCCCATTCCCCCCAGAGACGCCAAAGGCTAATGGAGGCCGAGGTGCGAGAAGGCGGGAGCGCTTTCGCCCGGCGGTGGTTCTGGTTTGCTGCCCTTTGGCCCGCTTCAGTTAAATGTCACTCAGGAGCGCGTCTCGGGCGAAAGGAGACGGCGAGATGTTGAAAGGGGCCGTTTCCAAAGAGCCGTCCAACAGCGCCTGCATCAGCACATAAATAATTCCTGCCCAGCCCAGCCCTGCCCAGCCCAGCCCAGCACGCGTTCACGTCCGTCGTCAAGCCTCTTCCTGCGGCCTACTGGCCAAAACATTCCATTTGGCTTGGCCTGTTTTTCCCCCTTCCCGCACCTCCTTGTCGTCCGCGCGACCTTGTCAACACGCGGCGGCACGTTAGCTCTTGGCAGTGACAGAGTGTTCCATTCTCATGCAGTATTGAGCAGGTTATGACCCAGACATCTTGTCCTCTTCATCCAGCAGCTCTCTATCGTCACTCACACACACATATCGAGGGCCATTCATCTTAATTCCACCGTGGAAAAGGACCAAAATAGACCACTCGCGTGTGTTTTTTTTTCTCGGTTAAGTGTCTCCAGTCGAAGTCAGACAAATCCCCCCCGCACTTACGATCCGGCCGCCTGACCCCCGACCAAGGTTAACAGAACTTTAAAGCTGGGTCTCGGCTCACCCTTTGAAAAAATACAAATAAAAAATGGCCGCCAGAGATCAAATGCCATCCTTCCAGTCTTTGGCTGGACATTAACGTGGTTTACTTTCCACAAATTGTTCAAGTGGTACATTGAACCCAGTTTTGGTTTGAATACCAATGACAATTTAGGCTTTAAAAAAAATCATTGAGCTCGTAGTACAACCAGATTGCGCGCCATATATAATCCGTGAGACTGGGTGAGGAAAGGAGCCGAGTAAACTACCATTCGGTGCTCCATTCCTCGCAACACATTTGTTTCAATTAATCATCATCATAAGAACAGAGAACGAGGCCAGCACTTACAGCGCCTTTCCATTAGGAGACCCGCACCTTAGATCACATCTCAAGAGCAGCATCTCTGTGGAAGCGACAGAGCGCTCCAGCGACGCGCTCTCATAAGTAGTACTTGCGCGCCACCTTGTGGCCAAACGTATGATGGCGGGATTGTATGCACAGTAAAGTTACTACAGAATGTACATATCCGCAGGCCTTAGATTGATCCAGTACTGCATTGGATTGCATTGAGAGTTGTACAGGTGGACGTCAAGTTGTCGATACGTGCAGATGGCCAACAGGTGGCAGCAGAGTCACGTTGCATCGCTATGAAATGGACCGTGAGGTGCACAAAGGTGGAAGCAAGAACTGAAACGCTGTAAAAATGACCGTTTTGTCAGACCCACGAAATATCATACACGTCATCCGTGATTTGTCCCCCATCTATTTCATTGGGATTCGAACAGGCGGGTTTTTGTTATTTCTGGGTCGGCGCGGAATGGGGCTCCACTGTACTCTGAATCAAAATAAAAATATCTTTTTTCTTTTTTTTTTTTACGCTAGTAGAAAAGCCGAAGAAGCAAGCAAGAGTAGAGTACAGGTCGATCCTGCCCGAACAAGTCTCCTAAGGAGCTCATTGTCTTGCCTATGTGCGACTTTATCGTAGCCTCGGGGAAGGAATTCCGCTTTTCACGGGCGCGGCCTCCTGCCGTGTGCGAGGCCAAGGCAGCGAGCGGTTGTATTGATCGAATATGGGCCAACGAGCAACCGGGCCGATCGCTAATTCAACACGTGACGTATGTCTGCACTTGAACGCACGCTGGCGGCTTGCACGAGCTGACCTAGATCACTCGAGCAATAAAAGAAGCGAGTCAATAATTCATGAAGAAGGAAATAAGAAAGAAAAAAAAGACCGACAACACTCGGGACACCTCCGGCAGCCTTTTTCACCACTGTTGTTTTGATGGCAAGGCGGCTCATGAATATTTTCACGTTACGCTCGCTACAGCTGCGTGCGCTCAGGGTCAACAGCACTGTGAGGAAGATGCATGCTTCCCAAAAAAAAAAAAAGGGGGGCTCCCCATTAGTGGAATGTTTTTTCAACATTTACCCTCAGTTTTGGCTGGTGACACTAACAACACTACCACTTTTCCCCGGTGGCCCCCACTGTGATCATACAGGCAGCCGCAGCAAGGCTGCGGAACACAACGCAAGTGGTCCCCAAACGTGTTTACCGGGCCGCGGATCAGCGCACTTCGACCCCCAAACCACTACAGTGCCCGCCCGGTGCACACACGCCCATCCATCCCATGTTGACAGCTTGCAGTTGCTCATTCCTGCCACGGCGCGTCGCTGTCTTGTCGTCTGAGCGCTCGCTCGACAGTGGCTGGCTGGCTGGCTCGCTCGCTGGCTGCCTGGCTGGCTGGCTGTGTTTTCCCACTCGTGAGTTGACGGGCTCCGCCACCAGACGTCAACGCGTGCCCGGGTCGTGTGGAGCTAGCGAAAGATCATTCAGCGACGGACCGACTCGAGCGAGGAGCGGCCTCTTTTTTCGTCCTCCCTTCGCCTGGACCCGCACCATGTGTGTGGAAGACGGATACCAGAATTTGAGCCCACCGGAACCGTCTGACGGACACTACGGTGTACGGAAAAGGAGGGAATAGTCGTCGTCGGTGGCGACGAACCAGCTGCGAGGCGCCAGCGTTTTCGTCGGAACCGCCGAGTGCGGGCCACCGAGAGGAGGAAAATGTCGGGCAAAATCGAGAGTAAGCAAGGTAAGACTCCGCCGTGTAACGGTACTCCGAGGCCGGGGATGCTCGCTATGCTACCGGGGGTAACATTCATTGTGTACTCTTGTCCTATCGGGCCTCGTACGTTTTGCTTGTAGCTTATTAGCTCTTTAGCTCCCCCCCCCATCACCGGCATCCTTCCTCGTAAGCGCGCACACGGCGATAATGCGAGACTTGGCTGTGTTTTCACCGCTGCACATTGACTTTTACTTTTCGCCCAAGATTTAGCAAGTCGACGGGTCAGCCCGTAGCGATGGGCGGCGTTTGGAACGGGAGCTAGTCGCGCGGCTAACGGTTAGCTTTGGGCTCGGCTGCTTGCTTCGGCTCTTTGACGTGTAGGCTCCCGAGACCACCACGCACGCCGCTGCACTTGTGGTCGTTAATCAAGTCGTACGTGGCTACAAATGGCTACATTTGCAATCTCCGAGTCTCAAGAATGTTCAAAGTCTCTCGTCAGGTTACCGCAAGCCAAGTCCTCTAAGTCAAGTCTCCACTTGACTTGACTTTTTCAAAAGCAGAATAAATTCAACGAGCAAGAAGAGTCCAGTTGCTTCAATTTGACCTTTACAGGATGATTGACAATTCACAACGTTGTGCTCTTTTCCTTCCGTTGCGTTGCATTTACACTGTTGTGACGACTTTGTTTTGCACGCGAGGCAAGTTGAGTGACACTACGAGCGAGTTTGAATTGTAGAGGCATGCCAGCATACAAAAAGTCTTTTGGGGGCTTCTGTTGTAGTGCCCAAAAATGCATCACGCCAAACGGTTGCCATAGCGTGCAGAGCAAGAGGGCCAATCAATGCGCATTTAAACTAACGGAACTTGACGGGAGACGTCCAGCCCGTCAGCATATTTCCCCGTCACCATGGTCACCGTGGTGTCACTCGTTTGTCCTGTTTTGGACAATCGGTGATGTTTGGGAGGATGAATGCGTTCCGTCGCTTGGGTTGTTGTTGTTGTGGCACAGCATCACTTTGAGGAAATGAGAAGACTCTTTGGCACGGTTCTTCCGTTAGACGCCAAGTATGCTTGCTTCTGGTTGGGGCGTGCGAGCCATCCAGTTGCGCGACTCCATTGCTGATGTGAAATTTTGGATCATTTGAAATGTCCCTTCATTTCCAATTTGCATGCTTCTGTCTGGATTTTCCATTGCTTTGGTGTCTGCAACTTTGCTGTTATTGTCAGTCAGCATTATTGCTAACGCACAAGGGGGGACTCCCTGAGTAGTGACTGCTTGAACCACTTGATTCATTTTTTTGTGAGTGTTTGTATTTCTTTTTTTTTTGGTGCAACTCTGACTTAATGTTATTTTGCTGTCTGTTGGAAAAAGTGATTGGACCCCTCCAGCGTGACACAACAGCTTTGGCATGTGAGCGTTGCGAGGAGTTGTGTTTTATAATTAGCCCTCGTGTGTCTGTCAGCAGTCAGTGGGAGTAGACGGCCTCGTCCTATTTTTGCCCCCAAGGTGGGGAAACGACAAACAACCCAGGGGGTGCACCCTCGACAAGCCTCCCCCCCCTCGGGCAGCTCATCTTGAGACGCTGCAGTTTTGCAAAGCGCTTCAGCCACTATATGAAAGACTTTGCTAGCTGGCTGCACTGTAATTATTGTGATTTGTATGGGAAAGCAAATAGAGGGAGGGAGGGAGGGAGGTGGAGGGAGCAGGACTTCCGTCGGGAAGCGGTAAGAATCTCTCCACGCCACAAGGAGAATGGCTCAGACCGGTGGCCATCGCTAGTGATTAGCCACACGAAGCTAACGGCGAGGCTTCGGCGAAGGTCGCCGGCCCGAGAACCATGGACGTGGACTTAGTTTTGGAAGGTGCTGAATCTCGCGCATGGCTGCGACTTCTTTGCGTTTGTCTCTGAAGATGAGTCATTTGTTGGTGTCAAAGCGGGCCGTCCGCTTTTCCCATCCCCGCCACGCTCGGGTTGTTCCCCACACCAGCTAGCTGGGTGGCTGGCACCTGTGGCGGCACCTGTGGTGGCCTTCTGCTTTGTTGAAGCGCTACTTCCTCCTCTGCCCAACGCTGCTATTTGTGGAGCTTCCCTGGAAGAGGGTCAAGCCAGCGTGATCACCATGAGAGAGCGGTGACTAATTCTCAGCAGGCCTGCGAAAACTGTCAGCAGACGGCAGGCCGTTAGTTAGCAGACAAAAAGTGTCCGGGGAGCGCTCGCTCGCTCGCTCACTCGGGTTCTCTCTCTCGGATGGGCAACGCCAGCCGGAGGAGTCGAGCCTCCTCCGAGGACTCGGACTCGGACTCCTCTCTACCGGGGGACCTGGACGATGACTACTCAGGTAAAAATTCCAGCGGGCCGGCCGGCCGGCCGTCTGTTGACTGGAGAAGCCAAGGGCTGGTGACACTCAAATAGCTTTTGTGCCACGAGAATCCAGCCAAACATATTTGATTTGGACTTTTTGTTTTTGTCCACGCTGGCCGGCCGGGCCCAGAGTGCAAAACGGGCTCTGTGGCACGCTGAAATGCAGCAGGGGACATTCCTGGCCGGGCTTTCGGTGCCGTGCGGCTTTACACAAGGTGCTCATTTGCTGGGCTCCGAGCCTGGGCGGAGCCAGCCGGGCCACATCCTTCCGTCGCGGTGGGGGCAGGGTGGCGGAGGCCATGTGGCCCGGGGGGGGGGCCATGGAGGTGACCGTTTCTCCAATATGAAGGGCTAGTCTTTCAAATAACGCATTTGTGTATGGCTTTCCACTCCAAATTCCTTCATTTTTGCCTTTCCTACTCCCGCGCTCTTCACCTGCCTGTCACTGGAACTTGCCTACCGAGATCTCATCTGGCTGGCACGCTTCGCTCCCTCCCCGGGCAAGGTTGCGTTAGCGCGGCGGCAGCTCTACTTTTACTTCTGGAAGTGCGCGTACTTCTGCAAAGCGTGATTTGTTTTGCCGCTTAACTCTGGCAAAGTTGTTTTATCGGGCCTCGGGCTCGGATCGGAGCAGCTGCCGTCTGGCGGCGGCGGCGGCTCCGAACTCATCTCGGCAGATCGCTTTGTTTTCAGACTTGACGCTGGCGCGGCGGCTGACAGGCCGGCTATTTATAGCACCTGGCGCTTCTCTTTTGTCTGTTGGTTTTCACCCAAGGTGAACCGACGAACAAACGTCTGCCTGTCAGATGGGAAAATGGAACGCAATATCCCAAGCCGCTGCGTCGGCACTGGAATGTTCACTTCCCGCGTCAACTCCATCTAACAGAAAGCGCCAGCCTCCTTGTTTACATGTGAGGCCACCAAAGTACCTTAGTTGCTCCATGTCATTTAAAAAAAAAAAAATCTATCTGGCCCGGCCCGTCTCGGTGAGTCAGGTTCTGACACGGTCCCGCCCGCTGTGAACAGACCGTGTCGTCATGTCCACAAAAGAGGGAGCGGCGCTCGCCGAGGGACAGGAAACGCAGCCAGTGGCCTCGGCGTCACGGGGGAAGGAACGGGAGGGGGAGCGCCAAATAAATAAAATAAAAACGGGGTGTGTTATTTCCCACTTTGAATGCTCGGCATCACGTGCGAGCGTGTCGGCGGCCCCATTTAGCCGGCGCTTCCAAAGGACAATTTGCAGCTCGGCTGTTGCCGGGTCAAATTCGTAGACGTTAAAGTTGAAAACGTCATCCCGGCCGGCAGCGACGTGGAATCGTGCGTGCAACGCCGGCCACTGACAATTCATCTCCTTTCAGCCACGGGCTGGCTGGCAAATTTCTCAATGTGTCCCGTCCTTCCGACCAGGCCCTGCGGTATTCCCTTGTTTGTACGTCATGCGTAAAAAGGTTCACTCATATGCAAACGGCGAGTGCGCAATTGGCCACGTCACGCCGGCTTTACCGAGAAGAGCGGAAACGGGTGACCTAACGAGCCATGAATGACCACGCAGATGGAAGAAAGCTTGCACAGAGAAGGAGCTTTGTCGGCGTTGACCTGAAACAGACGCGCCGTTCAAGCCGAAGGGGGAGGGAGGGGGGGGCGGGCTCCAAACGCGTCCGTACTCAACGACACGCTCAGGTACTCCGAAGCCTCCGACCTCGTGAATGGAGCGTTTTGTCAGAATCTTGTGCGAATTTGCACCCAATGGATGAAGTGGTCCTTTCTTTCTTGAAGGAAGGAATCTCCTGTGCTCCGCGATGTGATATGATTTCACACTGAAGGGACACTTTGGGTGACGCAACAATCGCTATCGACACGTACGCCGTGTTCACGTGGCCATGACGCCAACGGGAGTCACGACGGAGTGATTGGGCGCGCCTCCGAGCTGTCACCGGAGTTCATGTCCGGCAGCTGCGGAAGGCCGGAGAGAGAGAGACGCAAAAGCGTCGTCGCCATAGCAACACTTTGTCAACAGCGACACAGCATAACGGAGGCATCCGCTTTGCTCATCATCCATGTCCGAGGGCTCCGTCATGTCAAACCTCCTATTTTTGTCACTTCCTCTCTGTGACTCGTCGTCTTTTATCTCCACTCCTGCGTTTCAATGGACCATTAACCAGGACCTGGCTCCAACCCGAGGCACGCTCGCCCAGCGGTGGCCCTTTAAAGCCAATAAATGATTTACGTTGCACTCAAGTGAATTTTGCCTCCTTGCTGTTTGCATCTGCTCATCTTGTCTCACGAGCCCGTTGGCAGCGTTTCTGGACCAAAACGGCAATGTGATTCTTTTGGATTCTTCTATTGGCTTGTGAGGTTTTGTTTCCGATGCACTGCACACCTCGCCAGCTGCTATGCCGACCTTTCTGACGCACACGTGCACACTTTCAGCGCATGGACGGGAACTGGAAGGGGAAGGGGGCGAGGACCAAGCTGTGTGCGTAACCTTGAGCGCACCCATCGAGGCTGATGACAGTGAGGCCTGAAAAGGCACCTGGACACACACCGGAGTGGGCCGGGCCGGGCCGGGCCGGGCCGGGCCTGTCACAAGCTCAGATGTCATCTGTTGCTTGTTTTGGTTTGTTTTCAATCAAAGGAAGTTTATCATCGCTTCTCCTTCCTCTTCTTGTGAGCAAGAAATGCAAATGACACATTTTGGGTCACTTGCATGATTTAATTGTCTGAGAAAAAAAAAAAAAAGCAGAAGGCCAGTGGATCAAGCTCTCAACATAGAGGCCATTTAAAAATAACATTCACAAATGTCCAATAGCAGAAGTGATAGCTCGCCACAGTGAGAATCAGGAACTGGGTTGAGTGATGAACAGGTTTTATACTAACGAGAGTATTTCCAGTCTTTGTGTGTTTGCTCAAAGTGGTTAAAAAAAAAAAAACATCACTATGACAACCGTGACTACAAAGATTTCAACAGGGCTGTGAAAGCTCGGCAGAATATAAATAAAATTCCAGAGGGAGAAAATAAAACATGTTATGACACTGCGGTTTGCTGCGCTCGCTGCGCCACGCTTTAAATTGAGCGCCAGACAAATTCTAGTTGACCTCGGTGCCACTGAGGAAGCCCGCTCGCCGTGTGCGTGCTAACGGTGCTAGCGTGACCTCCGCGGGCCACTTGTAAATTCCGCCGATGCACGACGGAAGCGTTGCATCGATTGTGGCGGTGACTCAGCGCTGATGTCACTGACTGCACCTCGTGCCGGGCCGGGCCGTGAACCGTGCTCCTCCGGGGCGCCTCTTTAAACTTTGGAGCGGATCTCGGCATCCTGATAGCCCGAAAGGTTTCCACCGCCGATCGCCGAGAAGAAAGATTTCTGACCAAAAGGTTTCTTCCTCAATTAGACTCGCAGCGGTCCCACCTGTCCTCATTTACCATGAAGCTGATGGACAAGTTCCATTCTCCCAAGATCAAGAGGACGCCATCCAAGAAAGGCAAGCAGCTGCAGCCCGAGCCTGCCGCCAAGAGCGCCGAAAAGCCTGTCAACAAGGTAAAGCGTACGCTCGCTATTTGCACGTGGTGCCCCCCCCCCCCCCCTCTCATGTTTTGTCTGCGCCACTGCAGAAGGTGAGTCGACTGGAGGAGCAGGAGAAAGAAGTGGTCAGCGCCCTCCGCTACTTCAAGACCATCGTGGACAAGATGGTGGTGGAGAAGAAGAAGGTGCTGGAAATGCTCCCTGGCTCGGCCAGCAAGGTGCTGGAGGCCATCTTGCCTCTGGTTCAGGGGGAGGCCCGCATACAGCACAGGTGACTCTTTTGTTGTTGTTTTTTACACATTTGGTTGCCGCCGGATGGCAAGAATGCGTGCACGTCGGGACTCGTCGGGACTGACGAAGCGATTTGAATCTCGGAATTGCGCGATGACGCACTCCGTCTGGCACGTCAACGGCTGCCTCGTTCAAACCCTTTTGATGTTTTTCGGAAGTGTCGTAATGAATCCTTGAATCCGTCCAGTTTGTTCTTTCTCAAACTCGAATGCTTCTAGCTCCATTTTCCGTCTGTCCGCTCTCCACAGTTCGGCGTTGTCGTCGTGCCACAACCGCGTGTACCAGAGCCTGGCCAACCTCATCCGCTGGGCCGACCAGGTGATGCTGGAAGGCATCGACCTGGACGACAAGGAGAACGTGACGTCGGTCACCAACGTCATCAAAGCGGTGCTGGACGGCGTGAAGGTAAGACGAGTCGGGCCCGATGCGTCTGAGCGTGAGGTCGGCGTTTCAAACGTGGGTCGCTGCGGCAACAGGAGCTGGTGAGGCTGACCATCGAGAAACAAGAGCATCCCTCGCCCACCAACCCCAACAAACCCACACTGCCCGTCACCGCGGCCGAGAGGTGAGCTCACCAGATCTTTTGATGGAGCGGATCTCTGCGTACATTTCGGACTATTCCATTTTATTTTCGTCCTCCTTTCGTCCGCACGGCAGCGGCGTTCCTTCGGAGTCGATAGAGTCGGAGACGGCGGCAAAGGCGGTCCCGACGGCGGGTCCCGCCGAGGATCCCTCGGACGCGGCCGACGAGGACGTGGCCCCTCCCAAACCTCCGCTTCCCGAAGCCAAGATGGCGGAGCTCAGGTGCACCTTTTGTTGTCTCCCTGAACCGGGTTCAAATGTCCAGAAGGCTTTCGTGAAATTCTCCAGCCAACCTCTACTTACCCAGGACTTTTTTTTTGTTTTTTTTTCTCAACCTGTTTCATCCTTTTGTCTCCTTTTTGGGTTCTGGGCACAGAGCACAGTTGAGTTGTGACGCTGGCCAAAGGAAGGCCACTCCCAAGGAGACGTATGTTAGCCCAATGTGAGCATTAGAACATCTCCCCCCCTCATCAAGCCTCTGGATTGGATGACCTGCATGGTTTCATTCCGTCCAGCGTTTTATTCTTTATTTTCTTGTTTTTTTGTTTGGGACAGTCCTGCCGATCCCCTCCCAAAACGCATGAATGTGTGCGCCTGACCCGATGCAGTGTCCCCTCTCCATTACACACGTGCGCGCGGCGTTCTGCTCGCGTCCACCTAACTCATGCGAGAATGTCGCCGTGAAGAGCGAAGAGCCGCTAACTTGCGCGAGGACGACGTGCAGTGGAACCTCCGTTTCCGAGCTTAGTTGGTTTCCCGTTGAAGGGGAGCGAAAAATTTCATATCCAGACAAAAGATATATTTTGGCTTAACCGAGGCGGTACCGAGGTTCCACCGTGTGGTGTTTGCGGGCGTGCGCTTTGAGATGCGCCTCGATGCCGGCTCGCCGTCCTCCTCACTGGTTTTCTTCCGCCAACAGCCCTCCGCCGGCCCTCCCGCCCAAGAAGCGGCAGTCGGCGCCGTCGCCGACGCGTGTGGCCGTGGTCGCCCCCATGAGCCGGGGATCCAGCTTACCCTGCAGCGTCCACAGACAGGTAGGTCCGTGGGAGACGCACGCGTTGGGACGGGTCAGAATTTTTAACCTAGCTTCTGGTGTGGCAACAGCACGACCACGAGCAGGAGTTCCTGCAGCGGCGCTTCTCGGGGGGGAGCCAGTCGTACGGGGGCGACTCGCCTCGCCTGTCTCCCTGCAGCAGCATGGGCAAGCTCAGCAAGTCGGACGAGCAGCTCTCCTCCGTGGAGCAGGACAGCGGCCAGTGCTCCCGCAACACCAGCTGCGAAACGCTCGGTAAGATCCTTTAAGGCCTCGGGTCCGGAGCGCTTCTCGGCGGCGACCGACCGGTGTGGTGTCCCTTTTCAGACAACGCGGACAACTACGACCACGACTACGACTTCCTCCACCAGGACCTGTCGGTCGGGGACGGCCTGCCGCCGATGCCGGCGGGCGGCTGCCTCAGCCCGCTGCCCGAGTCGCACAGCGAGTCGTCCTCGCCCGTCCCCGGGCAGCATCCGGCGCACCCCCGCTTCAGCGCGCCTCCCCCCCAGCATCCGCCAGAGTACTGGACAACTCAGCCCGGCCACGGCAACCCGCTGGCGCGTATTAGCGCGCCGCCCGCGCTGCCCCAGAAAAAGCGGCGCAGCACGCAGACGCCGCCCTTCCCCGACGGCGGCTGCAAGGTGTACGAGCGCTACCCCTCCCAGTACGACAACCTGTCCGAGGAGGAGCCGCCGCCCTTCCCGCTTTTCACGCCCATCTCGCCCATGCCGCAGACCAACGGCGGCGTCTTTGTGGCCCAGTACATTTGCGGCGATAACGCCGACATGGGCGCTAGCCCGCCGCCGCTGCCGGAAAAGAAAAGCAGACACAGTGAGTACCTGGTGAAAGGAGATGACTTGGCACACAATTTCATTGAAAAGGAAAAGAACAACTGAGAGCGTGACCGGGGGCAATTTGGGAAGGGGCCGCCGTTTCGCCGAGGCGTAGACGGTGACGAGGAAATATTGGACAGGAAGAGAATAGCAGGATGTACTACAATGGCGCCAGCTGCGTAGGGCAGGGCAGCGTCTCGCTCATTTCCGGACACGCCCTTGACATCACTTCCTGCGCATTGAGGTCATTCCATGCATTCTTCTCGCTGTCGTGTCATCGGATTGAAAGAAGACGGGATGTTTCAAATGTTTTTGAGGAATATTGAATTTGAAAATAGCTTTGGTCTTGTCAATGGAATAAGATGTGGCAGCGAGCGAGCGAGCGGCGTCGCTAACGCCTTTGTGCGGTCTGCCCAGTCCTGCAGTACATGCAGTTCGTGGAGGACTACTCTGAGCCGCAGCCGTCGGTCTTCTACCAGATGCCGCAGAGCGAGAGCATCTACGAGCAGCGCAACAAGCGCTTCCAGGAGGTCTACGGCTTCAACGACTCTTTCAGCAGCACCGACTCGGTACACGAGCCGCTCCTGCCGCCCGCCCTGCCGCCCAAGCAACGACAACTGGTAAGAGGGGCCTTTTATTTTGGGGCGGGACTCGGAAGGGGGGGTCCTGTTTCCCGGGGATGCGCTCCCCAAGCGATAGTATCGGACATGGCAAGATGGCAGCAGGTGTCGAAAGAACGTCGGCGGTGCAAAGTCCTTATCCGCTTTTGTCGGAAGCCGCTCTCCCGTCCGGTCGGCTCCTTTGACGATTTGCCTCCTTATCGCCGTTCCCGCGACTGAAAGCAAACATCTGCGCATGGATGCTGTCGTTGGAAGATAAGACTTTATCACGCGCTCCAGTCGCTCGGGCTTGTCTTGAGCTGAGCGACAGTAGAGAAAAGAGGAAGCGCTTCCTTGTCACTTTTTTCTTCCCTCTTCCCTTCCCTCCTCCTCACTTGCTCATCGCGCAACCAGCATCGGGTCATAACGTGTTAAATAATCCCAACTCGATTTGACACGACTGGCAGAAGACTCCATTTTCACATTACTATACGGCACGCCATCGCAAAGAGAGAAACGGAGAGATTGCTGCAAGTGGATGTCCATCTGATGTGAACTCCTAATCTGATTGCCTCGGCAGTAAGCCCCTGCTTCAACTTTACGTGCTTTGGCGACTTTGCGCGGCTTTGGCAAGAAACAAAAGTCATTTCTGCCGCTGCCGTGTGTGTCGAGAGAGGGAGAGAGAGAGAGAAAAAAAAAGTGGATGGGATCATATTGGCCGTGTTTGGAAAGTGCTTTCGTGTAGTTGGCCTCAATTCCGTAAGGCTCTTAAAGCCGCCCGCCGCTTCGCTCCAGTGTCACCATAAACGGCAAAATGGCCAGATGAACCCAGTGACACGTTGGAATCAGTCAGCCGCTCCCTAATCACTAAATATGGATTTCTTTCCCCCCTTCATAGACGCATTTGAAAAAAAAAAAAACCCCACTTCACCCGTTCATTTTCCTCCCCGCTTACTTGATTTCTACTACTAATGGCTTCACTCGTTTAATCAACTTTGTCCTCCCCTCATCTCTGGCTCCCTTGTGCCTTGTGCGGACTTTCTGCTTTCTCCAGGCCTCGCACTCCTCCTCCCCCTCTTCCTCCTCCTCTTCCTCGCTCTCCTGCCACCTCCAGCCGTCCGCGGCGGCCTCGGAGGAGGCGGGCTCCGCGCTGGGCCTCAGCATGTCCGTCTCTAACTGCCACCTGATTGGCCAAGCTGCCGTGACCACGCCCACGGTGAGTGTCTGCGCGCCACAACTTTGAGGAGCGTCTTTCTTTTTTTGGGGGGGGGGGGGGTCGACCCCGCAGCGTCCGAGGTTCTCCCTCGGCCGGAACGCGTGCGCGTCCATGCCGCGGAACAGATGGAAAACACATTCCTCACGCTTTTGCTCATCTTTCCACGTCGCCTATTTTCTCCCTCGGTGCTAGCCCCCCCTTCTTTGCGTGTTTGTGTGGAATGTTTGCATTCCTCGCACCCCCCCGGAGGCGTGATGTTTGGCCCTCAGCGCGGACATGTCAGGAGAAGGTCCAGCAGTTCACTGGGTTATTCCCGTGTGGGCGTGTCTCATGACATCATTTGGAGTCATGCACTTTTTTCTTGCCTGCCATGATTGCGGATCTGTTGCTGCTCTGTGTTACCTCAAAGTCGCGTTGTTTCACCTTGAGAGTCCAAAGAGCAGAGCAGAGCAGAGCAGAGCAGCATTTTCCCAAGAATAATTCTGCACGCCTGTGTGCGCGCGTGCTGGTATGTGTTGAAACACAGCTGGAATGTGCAACATGTTTGCGCTTGTGCGAGTAGACGGACCTCATTTTAGTTTTGAGCGCGCGCGCACATTTGTTCTTAAAGGCACAGCGTGACTTTTCTGCCAGATGGTTAAGACACGCCTTCGTCAAAAGCACCAAAACATAAGCCTCTGTCCGTAATCATTGGGATCGTCAAATTGCAGTTGACCTTTGCCAACACACACAAAGCCGTTAAAGCCCGCAGCACCCCCTGCTGACGACACTGGCAAATTGCAAGTTTCAACTTGAATAGCTGAGCTGCAGCTTGAGGAGATGTTTGTCTGTCTTGTACGTCGTCATTGCCGTGCGATACGTTTGCGTTCTCGTCCGGGTCGAGGCCGTTCCTCCGCCTGTCGCGCTGTCTTCTGTTTCCTCCTTAAAGCGACCTGATCTTTTGGCTCTTTTGTTTTCTTCTTGCTTCTCCTCTTCCTTTTGCTCTTTTCATGCTTCCGCGCTTTCCGGCGACCCGCCTGGCCGCAGAGCGTGGACCAGGCCGCCTTGACCAGCGCCGCCGTTCCCGACGGCAGGGGGGGAGGAGCCGGGCCCGCTGGCTCCCCGTCCGCCTCGGCGGCCCGTCCTCCCTCCGAGTCGTTCCCCTGTGACTCGCTCCAGGCGGTGAGCACGGATGTCGAACGCGTTGTTGTGGACATTAAACGGGCGGGACGGGCTTGTTCGATTCTTACGTGAAAGTAAAAGGAGGGCAGGGGAAAAAAAAAAAAAAAAAAAGCGATGACCGGTTATCCCGCTGGAATCTTGCTCGTGGTCATCTAACACAGTCTCTCAAGGGGGCATGTCTTCCGACTGCATGAACTCTCGTGGCACCTGCTGGTCGTGATGCTGAGCCAGAACCCGCCCCGCCCCCCCCTCACAGCCCTTTCACGCTGCCTCACGTCTCGGTTTTTTTCCCCCTTCCCGTAGAGCGAGAGCGCAAATGACGAGGGTGGGGAGGGCGAGTACGTCAACTTGTACTCGTCCAGCCGGGCCAATGGCGAGCTGCCTCTCTCCCTCAGAGTAAGTAGTAGCGGCGAGGTCGCCACCAGGTGCCGACCTCTTGGGGATGCAAAGCCAAAGCGCGCCGAGCATGGCTTGCTCACGGACCGGGACCGGCTTTCCTCCGAGGCCGCTCTGCTTTTCCGCCTTTGCCGCTAATGTCGCTAGCCTCCAAGCTAACACCTCCCGTGTCCACTTTGTCCCCATCTCCTTGTCAAATGCTTGTGCATGTGGGTGCACTGTGCGTGGTTGTCCTCATTCCCTTTTGACGTTTGGGCTACGGCGTGTACTGTAGCATGTCGTGCTGTGGTGGGTGTTTGTGGTCGGGCAAAGGGCAAACGGCGGTGGTGGCGGTTTGCCTCGCTCGCCGTGTCGGCTCTGCAGCGTGCGCGGTGTTTCCGCAAAGCTTTCAAACACCCGAGTTTGAGCATCCGTTTGCCTTCCAATCAGGAAACGGTCACGGCCGACGGCGTGCTCCAAGACCCCGCCTCCCCTCCGACGCCTTCCTCCAATAGCAAAGAGGCCGTGAAACTGGAAAGGTAAGGCGTTTTTTGTCTTGGAAAAGAAATGAAGTCAACGTCATAATGTCCGCTCAATACTTTCCAGTGGTAAATGATTACAGGTTTGAGACAAAGTGAATGATGATGATGACATGTTTTGTTTTTCAGGAGGCAGGAGTCAGCAGAGGAAAGCGAGGAGAACGTGGACGAGCTGTCGCTCATCGATCACAAGGAGATCATGAGCAGGATAACACTAAAACAGGAAGTAAGATGACCGAAAGCTTTTTTTTTTTTTTTTTCTGTTTTTAGCCACCAGTCTGCAACGGAAACGCATCCCACTGAAACGCCAGTTTGATTTTGTCCCCTTAGTTCTGTGGGGAGCAAAGGGCACTGTGAGTCAGTGAGAAGGTTATTCTAGTTTATGAAAACGATCATAATAACTAATACTGTCTTTAAATTGTTTTGATGGGTATAAAAATAAGTTTCAGACGCTGGCAAAGCACTCCTTTTGTACAAATAAAACTCACCCATGTCAGTAAAGCCCTACTTTTGTGAATCCTCAGCTACAAGATGGTGGCCAAGCACTGCTTTTGTCTTAATGTAGCCCCCACCCACTTGGCTCGAAATCGAAATGACATCTCTTCTCTCCCAGAAAGACGACGGGCCGGATGTGCGCGCTGGATCGGGAGACATTTTATTAGTCCACGCCACAGAGACGGACCGCAAAGGTAAAGACCGATCCTCACAGGTTGTCGTGTTGTTGGCGCTCGCTCGCTCGCTCACTCGCTCCGTGACTCACCCCTCCCCTCCCTCCCCTCTCCCTCCCAGATCTGGTTTTGTACTGTGAAGCCTTTTTGACCACATATAGGACGTTTATAACCCCCGAGGACCTCATTAAGAAGCTACACTACAGATATCCTCTCACTCTTTGCCACCTTTGCGTGGGCTCCAAGTGTGCTCCAAAAAATCTGTCAGCATACGTTCTGATGTTCCTTGACCACCAAGCACATATACAAGTTTTTGCCACAGTCCAGACACGTTCAAGAAGCGAGTCAGCAAGAACACTTTCTTTGTGTTGGTGCGCGTGGTGGACGAGCTCTGGTGAGTCTTTGCGCCTCCGAAAAGGATCAAATGAGACGAGCGCTACCCTGACGCCGGCCGGCTGGCCGGCTTTGCGCTCACAGTCTGGTGGAGCTGACGGAGGACATCCTCAAGCAGCTGATGGACCTGGTCTTCACGCTGGTCTGCAACGGGGAGCTCAGCCTGGCCCGCGTCCTGCGCAAGAACATCCTGGACAAGGTGGAGCAGAAGAAGCTGCTGCGCTACACCAACTCGCTCAAGCCGCTGGCCGCCCGCGGCGTCTCGGCCAGGTACGTCCGACGGAGCCGACCTTCGGCGGGCATCCGAAACGCTGTTCTAAACGGCCGTGTCGACTTCGTCCCGCCAGGCCCGGAACGCTGCACGATTTCCGCAGTCACGAGATCGCCGACCAGCTCACGCTTCTCGACGCCGAGCTCTTCTACAAAATTGAGGTAGGGCAGCTCGTGCCTCTGCAGTCGAGTAACCCTTTGGTCTGTCATTGACAACCTTTTTGTCTGCGTCAGATTCCCGAGGTGCTGCTTTGGGCCAAAGAGCAAAACGAAGAGAAGAGTCCCAACTTGACGCAGTTCACAGAGCACTTTAACAACATGAGCTACTGGTGAGTTAAAAAAAAAAAAAAAGAAGTGGCAGCAAGCTCCCATCGCCCGCTTCCTGTTTTAACCGTCTGCGTCCACCAGGGTGCGCTCATTAATCATTCAACAAGAAAAAGCCCAGGACCGAGAGAAGCTGCTGCTCAAGTTCATCAAGATCATGAAGGTGGCTCCTCGCACGGCCTCGGAGAAAATCCAACTTTTCAGTCCGTCAGTTTCATGATCCTTTCCTTTGACAGCACTTAAGAAAGTTGAACAACTTCAACTCGTACCTGGCCATCCTCTCCGCCCTGGACTCCGCCCCCATCCGAAGATTGGAGTGGCAGAAGCAGACGTCGGAGGTGAGTCGTTATCATGAATAAAAAATAATATTTGATCACTTGTTTTCAATCTTTCCATCAGGGACTGGAAGAATATTGCACGTTGATAGACAGCTCGTCGTCCTTCAGGGCGTACCGGGCCGCTCTGGCTGAAGTGGAGCCTCCCTGCATCCCGTACTTGTAAGTGCAGCGCGTGGCTTGTCACCTCAATTGGCGTTTAAAACTTTTTTTTTTCTTTTTCTGCAGGGGTCTGATCTTGCAGGACCTGACCTTCGTCCACCTGGGCAACCCAGACCTCATCGACGGCAAAGTCAACTTCTCCAAGCGATGGCAGCAATTCAACATCTTGGACAGCATGCGCCGCTTCCAGCAAGTGTGCGTAACCAACCGCTATTTGCAAACAATGGCCGCCAATATCCGACTTGCCCGTAAAATTGTAAAAAAAAAACACATTTCATATTTTGTTTGCAGGCACTACGAGCTGAAACGCAACGACGACATCGTCTCCTTCTTCAACGACTTCAGCGACCACCTGGCCGAGGAGGCGCTGTGGGAGCTGTCGCTGAAGATCAAGCCGCGGAACATCGTCCGGCGCAAGACGGAGCGGGACGAGAAGACTTAAGCGCCGCGGCGGCCCTCCCCCCCCCCCAGCACCGCAAAAAACAAAAGACTTGACCTCCAACTGTGCTTCAATGACACTAACCCCACTTTAATAGACCCGCCAAATGGACGCTTTGAATTTTGGCGGGAGCTAACGGGAGATTCGTTGCAGGAGAGCGATTATCGGAAGCGCGAGCGAGGTTTACAAGGAGCCGTACCAGGCTCGGAGACTTCTTACTAACTGGGAGCGAGCGGACACACGACGGCGGGAAAACCAAAGTCAAGTGGAGACGGCCGGCCGGCCGAGCGTGTGACAGACAGCGAGGTGAGAAGGGCCATTACGCTTTCAACTTTTTCAACATTTTTGTATTCTTCTATGTCGTCGCTGTGGGGCAAAATCCTGGCATCTGGAAAATCACCAGTTACTTCAAGGGGAACTCGATGCATCGGTCGGTCTCAGGGGGTTGTCATTTTGCCCTACAGTGCCCCCTGCTAGCCACCGACATTGATGTCCACGCGCCCCTCGGGCTCGAACGCATCGCCACGGCTCACCACGGCTCACCACGGCTCACCGGTTTTCTAGGTTTGCTCGCGTGACGTCGGCGATGCGAGCCCGAGGGCGCTCGGATGTGGATTTGGGTTGACGGATGGCGGAGGGCCGTGTCGGACAAAATGGCAGACGGATGTTGGGATCTGCCCAATTCCGATTCATTCCCTCAACGCGATGCAAAGACCTTTTTTACCTTGAGTTTCACTTTAACGCCATATTGTTCAAGTTCTACCGCTATCAGACATCAACACACCACAGCACCACCAAAATCGTGTACAAACAATTGTTCACGTGCTAAAATCAAAAAATATATATATTCCGCTCCGTCCGTAACAAAGTCTGCAATTACTCCTGACTTCTCAAAAGCGATTACATTATCATGCCAAACTTTGATGAAATGAAAGATGACTGAGTCATTGCAGTATTTTTTTTTTTTTTATACAGAACCGGTTTACTCAAATGTATATAACCTATTTTGCGTCGTTATTGTCTTAAAAAAAATAAAAAATCCAGATTTCGGATCTTGAGGCAACATAATGCTGCCCAGCTCTTGTAGAACAAAGAAGCGTTCACATATACAAATTTGCTCTCTAGTTTTATTGGGCAACGTGTAAAATAAAAGTTGCGGAGAAAGACCAATCGTGTCATGGTCTGAAAAATTGAAATTGACCATATTCGGTCATGGCAGGGCATCCGCCCAACAGCGACGATATACACGCACTACTCGCAAAAATGTGAGAAGATTGCATCCAAAGCAGAGTCTCTTCCTTTTTGGAAGTAGTGTGTGTATATATATTGATGTAGGTGTGTTTATCACGTGTCGTCGAGTTGGTCGCCTCAAGTCCAGCACGCCGCTCCCCTCAAAGCAGCAGCGCCCCCTGCTGCCGAGGGGAAGGTTTGCTCGTTAGCTTGTGGAAGAATCACGCGTGGTCATGAAAATGTATTTTATACACACGCCGCTCCTTTTGTTCTTGAAAAGGACGTTTGCGCGTACCGGGAGAACTCGGACGTCTCTCCTTCAAGTGCCGTACGCACGAAAAAACAAGGAGAAAGAGAAATGACTCAAGATGCTGTGATCTGTTACGTCATGGTGTGCTGTGGTCGTATGTAAAAAAAAAAAAAAAACAATCACGTCATGTTCGGGATGGGGGTGAGCTCATCTGTCATTCCAATGTGTAAATGATTTTCTTTTCTTTGGGAGAGCAGTCAGAAGCAATGCGTCACACTGTGCCCTCAATAAAAACAAAACAGCTGTTTCTATACATGAACACTTTATCATCGTCGTCATATATTATTCACACACAAAAAACATTCCTGTAACATGTTTAAGGCATTGAATAATCTCCAGTGGATAAACAAACATCTCTCACTGGGTTAAAACTTGAAATATATTAACAAGATGGGTCACAATCAGTGCAAAAGAAATTCTTAAATCAGCTTATTAGTCTAACAACAAGACCGTACGTATGCTTGCAATGTTTTGAAAGTTGGAAACTTTCAATGGGAAGAAAGCAACTCTGTTTAGCATTTTAGTCATCTGGACACCACCTGTGTTCTACTGCCGCCTAGTGGCCACAGCAGGGAAAAGCAGCACAAAGTGGATCTCTGTTTCGCATAAAACTAGATGTTGATATTTACATTCGAAACATTTCCCCCAAATTCTCATTGAAAGTCTCCACTTTGGAACATTTTTGAAATTTCCCGGTTGAGTGTTACCGAATACAAGTTTGCGTGTGTAACAGCAAATTCCAAAATCAGATAAAGGTCTCTGGAAATGATGCTGGCCGGCCGGCCGCTAGTGTGGCCGAGTGCTGGGCTCCAGCAGGGCCCGCTTTCCAGGCGGGTTGGCGCCGGTGGCGCTCTGCAGGTGGCACTCGCCCGCCATGGCCCGCTTCAAGGGGCGGCCTTGCCCGTGGCCCTGACCGTTGAGGGGCCCCCGCTGCCATTTGCAGATGTCGCCGTTGAGGATGTCCTGGATGTGCTGCACGATCAGGTTGATGGCCACTGGAAGGCACACGGACAAAAGGTAAGCTGGAGATGCTGTGTGTTATTAGATTGATCCAAATGAGTGCTCAGGAGTTAGCTCTCCAATGCCTCACAGGGTTCTTTTGCAAATTCAAAAGAGAAATGAACCTCACCCATGTTGTCAACTCCTCTGGGAATGATCACGTCCACGTACTTCTTGGTCTGAAACAAAGCAAGGAGAGGGAGAAAACAGCCTTCAAGAAGAGAAGGGAGGAACCTGTTGGATCAAATGCTTACAGGCAGGCAGAACTCCTCAAAGGCGGGCTTGACAAAGGTGGTGTACTGCGACAGGATCTGCTCCAGGTCCCGGCCTCGGGTCATGTCCCGTAGCACTGACGAAGTGAAGAAAAACGTTCAGCTCGGCGAGGAACGGCCAAAGAAATCCAAAGCGCGGCCCCGTACCTCTGCGAGACAGCCGCACGTCCGAGTCGGTGTCCACGAAGAGCTTCATGTGGAACATGTCTCGCACTTTCTGCGCGTAGAAGACCAGGATGCCTTCCAGGAGTACCACGTCTGCCGGGTAAACCGTGATCCTCTCGTCCAACCTGAACGCAGAGGAAGCAAAAACCTGTTGGCACCTCCCTCCTTCACGCTTGTGTCCTCAAATAATGGCCTCCTCTTCCCGGACCTTTTTTCTTTTGAAAGAAGTATCTCCTCACCTGGAATGGGTGACAAAGTCGTATGTGGGGACTTGAACCACTCTGCCCTCCACGATGTCCTTCAGAGTTTTGTACATCAGCTCGTTGTCGAAGGCTTCTGTGAGACCCAAGCGAGAGATGCAAAGTCCAATAATTCAATATCGACTGCTTTGACACATGGTGACCACAATCTACCTGGGTGGTCAAAGTTGTACTGTCCCTTGAGAGCTTTGGCCTTCTGCTCGGCAGTGAGCACGCGATAGAAGCAGTCCTGGCTGATGATGGCCACCTTCCTCTGGTGGTGGTCCACCTTGTACTGGCCCAGCAGCTCCATGATCTTGGCACACACCGTCGACTGGCACGCCACCGCAGAAAGAAACATTTTCAAAGGAACAAGAAGAGACACTAAATAGGAAGGCTGATCCTGAGGCAGATGTGTTAACCACTTGTAAACTATGTTGATGATTTTTTTGTATGTATGTTCGACATATTTAGTTTCGATTTGTTGTTATTGTTATGTGCGCGGACCAACTGTCGTGAGAGGCAATGCTAGCTCGGCTAACGCTAATAACCACGAGAGCTAATTGGTTGGAACAAACCTTGCCGCTGGCGGTTCCCCCGCTGACACCGATGAGAAACGGCCGATGATGCGGCCTCTCCTCGGCCTCCCCTCCGGCTGCGAGGACCTCCATCGCAGTCCGAACGGAACGCGAAGGGGGCAAAACGAAAGAGTTGACGCGCTAGCCCGCTGTTGAGGCTACACAGTAGTGTTGGCTCGTGAGTGAACGATTTGTTCAAAAGAATCTTTTCAGTGAACGAGTGGCGTCACAGCTCAACCAGCCTATCAGAAAGTAGGGGACGATTTGTTGAACATATCTTTTGAGTGAACCCATTCTAAAGATTCAGTTCACTTAAAAGAACTGGAATGCACATCAGTACTACAGCTAACCAACAAGCAGGTTGCGTTCTCGCGTGACGTGACGAGATCAAGTGACCTACGTCACATGGAAAACTTCAAATTTGCTATTTTCTGTTCAAAACCGAATACATCAGAACTTGAATGATGCATTTAAACCATATGCCAATGTAAATTAAAATGCATTCCAGTGACTGTTTTGGGTTCACCATTTGATTTTATTTTTGCTTTCCTGTTAAACCGCAAACAAAATGTTCCTGAGCAGCATGGAGGTCCAGTGCTTAACAGTATGTTCTGGGTCCCAACCTGGAGTTGGCAAATTATTCCCTCCTGTGCTTGTGTGGGTTTTCTCCAGCTACCTCCATCACATCATACATGTTGACTTCAACAAAGGCTTGAATGGACTCAAATAGACAACAAGCTCATCTGCCATCCAAACAATGACAACCACTGTAGAAACCGATGATTCACACATTCATGTATCTTTGTCCGAGTCCTTGTTTGCAGTTTCCGGTTGAGGACATTTCTCCTGGCTGGACTCTGTCAGAACGACTTGGAGAGCATCCGTTCCTCCCAGCCTCCTCACTGTCTCTCCTTTGGCAGCCAAGATCTCCTCAATGTTCCTAAAAACGTTAACGTCAAACTCACTCAAGATGGACAATTTGCACATCTGTTGACCATCTAAGCATTACTGCCATTGGGTGAGTCACCTTTCAAGTTCAACTTTTAGGATGTTGTGTTGGGAATTGATAACTAAAATGTGTACAATGAGCTAATCTTACAAATCGACCAACCTCTTCCCTTCCAAATCGGTGAACCAGCCCAAGTTGTCGGCAATAATGTGGTGATTCTTGCATCCCGAACATGTCACAATAACGACACCTTTGTGATACGCTTGCTTGGAGATCTTTTGCGTGGATCTGGCGGAGCATACCTGCGAAGTTTCAATTTGCATTAAGTTCATCACCGAACATGGACAAAGCAAAGTACCTTGCATGTGTAGACCAGGTGGTAATGTGTTGACTGGATTTTCCCAACGGCCTCGCTCGAAAAGCTTCTCCAACGAGGCTGGACTCTTTCCGTATATGCCTGAAGACGACCATTGCACCGGTCCAAATTAGAAATCGGTCCTAACGCAGGGTAGCAGTGGGGGTAAAGTCGACAAACCGATAAACGACATTGCAAACCCTGAACGAAACCCATCGTCGATTTGGAACATAAACGAGCTAGACAGCCGTGAAACGCCATGAGTTAGGTTGTTTACGTTTGCAGCCGCTTAGTAGTCGCATGTTTGTGACGTCACGGTCATGCTACGAGCTTTCATTTCACTGGAGCGTCGTGTTTTCATCTTTATTCAAACATTAGTTCTATAAATGTTTGTAACGTCTCAATACTATATTGTGTAAAATAATCTAAGCGTTGTTTGAGCGAAAGGAACCGACGTTGCTGTTGTTTTTGTTTTCAGCTGTAATGTGCTTTTATTTGGAAAACAGAGACCGGGAAATAGGCTATTTCCGGCATGCGCGCGCTAACTGACCAATCAACGGCGATCTTGGAAGCGAGTTTTCCGGAATTAGCAGCCTTTCGTTTTCCCCAATCTGGCTGTCCACCCGGGTCAACCGAACCGATGTCATTCGGCCGGCCTCGGGCTTGAGAAATGTTTCCCTGGCGTGTGGGAGAGCTGAGAAACAGCAGCTTCCTTAAAAGTGGTGAGTTGTTTATTGTTGTTGTATTAGTTGTTGTTTTGACCTCCCAGAAGTGAAGAGCTTTGAAGGGGCGGGCAGCTTTTTTTTTTTTTATTATTATTGCATTGCAGGTCTTTGATTTGTCCTAACGTGTCAATGGCACTGCGTTCGGCCTACTTGGACGTCATTAAGCTGACTCGCTGTTTTGCTAGTGAGGACAACTAGCATCATAAATATACGCCTTAAATGGAATGCCCAGAAAATCGGCGGCTAGACGGCTTTCATGGATGTCCACAACTTTGAAAAAGTCAGTTCATTGGCAATTTGCTATCTATAACCCACTGACACCACCTGCTGTAGAAATGTAGATTTGCAATTAGTATTTGAAGAAAGAACCCCCGTGCTTTGAATGGCATCACATGGGATTGTGACGTCACCATCTTGTTAAAAAAAAGACGAGTTTGACCTAGTTCCCCCCCCCCCCACCCCCCCCCCCCCCCCAATAATCTCCCACATTGAATCAACAATTGAGTATTGGATTATGCTTTTACTTTGAGCTCTGAAGAATGCCAACATGTTCAAGATTCTTTTCAGAAGGGGAAGTAGCTGAGTTTTGCGGTTTGATATAGATGACCTAGACAGAAATTTGAACCGACGCCTCTCCTGCCTCGTCACGAACCGACGGGGACAGTTGAGACGCTAACTCTCTGCCTTTGGAGGCAGTATCAGAGCGGCGACGAGGGCGGGACGAGCCCATTGATGCACGAAAGGCACTTGCCGTGCGCTCGGAGGCTAACGGGCCGCTCGTGTCGCTTGCATCCCCCCCCCGCAGGTGAGCCGTCATGATCCCCATCACAGAGCTGCGCTACTTCGCCGACACCCAGCCGGCGTACCGCATCCTGAAGCCGTGGTGGGACGTCTTCAACGACTACATCTCGGTGGTCATGTTGATGATCGCCGTGTTCGGCGGCACGCTGCAGATCACGCAGGACAAGATGATCTGCCTGCCGTGCAAGTGGGTGGCCAACGACTCGTGCGAGGCGGCGCCCGCCGGCGGCCCGTCGGCCCCGCGGCCGGGGGAACCCCGCGGCATTCAGAACGACCTGGACCGCCACCAGTACAGCTACATCGACGCCGTGTGCTACGAGAGCAAGCTGCACTGGTTCGCCAAGTACTTCCCCTACCTGGTGCTGCTCCACACGCTCATCTTCCTGGCCTGCAGCAACTTCTGGTTCAAGTTCCCGCGCACCAGCTCCAAGCTGGAGCACTTTGTCTCCATCCTGCTCAAGTGCTTCGACTCGCCGTGGACTACCAGGGCGCTGTCGGAGACGGTGGTGGAGGAGAGGGACTCCAAGCCTTTGGGGAAGGCCAACGGCTCGACCGACAAAAGGACCCTGTACCACCCGCTGGCCGTCAGCAAGGACGTGGAGGCCAGCGTGCCCATGCTCCAGAGAACGAGGAGCAAAATCGAACAGGGCATCGTGGAGCGATCGGAAACGGGCGTTCTGGACAAGAAGGAAGGGGAACAGGCCAAGGCTCTTTTTGAGAAGGTGAAGAAGTTCAGGATCCACGTGGAAGAAGGCGACGTCATCCACCGTCTGTACGTGCGTCAGACTGTCATCAAAGTCATCATGTTTTTGTTGATCATCAGCTACGCCAGCTACTACGTTTGCTACATCCGCTTCGGCGTCATGTGCACGGTGGAGACGGAGAAGCTGACGGGCTTCGGCACCTTCTACTGCGCCCACCCGCTGGCGACCCTCTTCCAAATCCTGGCGTCCTTCTACATCAGCCTGGTGCTGGTGTACGGCCTGATCGCCATGTACACGCTGTGCTGGATGCTGCGGCGCACGCTCAAGCGCTACTCCTTCGAGGCCATCCGCGAGGAGGGCAGCTACAGCGACATCCCCGACCTGAAGAACGACTTTGCCTTCATGCTGCACATGCTGGACCAGTACGACCCGCTCTACTCCAAGCGCTTTGCCGTCTTCTTGTCGGAGGTGAGCGAGAACAAGCTGCGGCAGCTCAACCTCAACAACGAGTGGACGCAGGACAAGCTGCGGCAGCACGTCTCCAAGAACTACCAGGAGAAGTTGGAGCTGCACCTCTGCATGCTGAGCGGCATCCCCGAGACCGTCTTTGACCTGCCCGAGCTGGAGAGCCTCAAGCTGGAGTTCATCCCCGACGTCACCATCCCGCCCATCGTGGCCAAGCTGTCCAACTTGCGCGAGCTGCGGCTCTACCACACGCCGGCCAAAATCGAGTCGGCCGCCCTGACCTTCCTGCGGGAGAAGCTCAAGTCCCTGCACATCAAGTTCACCGACGTCAAGGAGATCCCGCTGTGGATCTACAGCCTCAAGAACCTCAGCGAGCTGCACCTGACGGGCAACCTGAGCGCCGACAACAACCGCTACGTGGCGCTGGACGGGCTGCGGGAGCTGAAGAGGCTCAAGGTGCTGCGGCTGAAGAGCAACCTGTACAAGCTGCCGCAGGTGGTGACCGACCTGAGCGCGCACCTCCTGAAGCTTTCCATCAACAACGAGGGCACCAAGCTCATGGTGCTCAACAGCATGAACAAGATGGTCAACCTGAGTGAACTGGAGCTGGTGCACTGCGACCTGGAGCGCATCCCGCACTCCATCTTCAGCCTGCACAACCTGCAAGAGATCAACCTGAAGGACAACAACCTGAAAACCATCGAGGAGATCATCAGCTTCCAGCACCTGCGCCGCCTGGTGTGCCTGAAGCTCTGGTACAACCAGATCGCCTACATCCCCATTCAGATCGGCACCCTCAACAGCCTGGAGAAGCTCTACCTCAACAGGAACAAGATCGAGAAGCTGCCCGGCCAGCTCTTCTTCTGCCACAAGTTGCGCTTCCTGGACTTGAGTCACAACAACCTGACCGCCATCCCGGCCGACGTGGGCTTGCTTCAGAACCTGCAGCACTTTGCCGTCACAGAAAACCGAGTAAGAAGCTCACCGTGCGGATGAAGCCAGGTTCGCTGCACGTTCTGAAGCCGTACGTACGCCTTCCTCCCCCAGATCGAGGCGCTGCCCATGGAATTGTTCCAGTGCAGGAAGCTGCGCGTGCTGCAGCTGGCCAACAACTGCCTGGAGACGCTGCCGGCGTGCGTGGGCGAGCTTGCCGGCCTGATCCAGCTGGAGCTGCGGGGCAACAACCTGGAGAGCCTGCCGCCCGAACTGGGCGAGTGTCGGCTGCTGCCGCGCGGCGGCCTGGTGGTGGAGGAGAAGCTGTTCAACACGCTGCCGCCCGAGGTCAAGGAGCAGCTGCTGAGCGCAGACAAGGAAAAAGCCTGACTCGTTTTGATTGCCTCGGCGAGGTAAGTGGAATGTATCCCCAGAAGCCTTAAATGTTCCTTTGGGCCTCAAAAGTCAATCAGAAGCGCCTGTGGCGGGCGGGCGTGCCACCTGGGCTCTGTGGCAAGGCCCGCTTTTTTTTAATTAATTTTCTTCCTTTTTGCACTGCCAATGGACCAGAATGGGACATCCGGAAGGAACTGCTTGAATAGAATCACTCAACTCCTTCGGAAACATTACAGATTGGAGCGGACTCCAAAGTTCACTTGGCTAATCAGAAAGTGCTGGACGTTTATATTTGCCAAATGGAATCTGCCCGTTTACTGCCGTAGGCGTATATATATTAAGCGATGATTTTTAACGGGTAGGTGTAAAAAGTGTGGCCTGGCAAAATGCAGACAAAGGTCGCGTTGTTGCTTTCTCTCTATTGGCTGCTGCAACGTACGGGCCAAAGTATTGCTTTTCTGGTGATTGTTCCCATTGTATGGAAATGTATTGTGAGCGCAACTATGGGGCGTCATTAACCCTCACTACACATTCCGACGCTACACCAAAATGGCCGCCTCAATACTTTGTGGATGCGGAGGCTTCTCGTTTTTAGCTTTTACAAGCTAAATGGACATTTTTAGCTGCTCACGTCCACTGCTTTGAACCGCTTCACGTGGCTTAACATGTTGCTAACATGGCCTTAATTTCTGTTCCTTAAAAAACAAAACTTAAGCTGCACACTAAATGTTTACTCAATTACAGAATACATTCTTACACTTGTCTGATTGTTTTGTATTTTGATTCTAATATTAAATGTTTTGACACAATTAGGGTTTACTTGGTGTGTTTGTACAATAGTTGACGGCAAAAAAAAAAAAAAAGATATACTGTATAACTGCCCACACACTGAGTTTCTCTGCACACATGATCAGCTAAGATTGGGGAAGATCCAGAGCCGCTTTCAAGTTGCCACATTGTGAAAACACCTGTGACACCGGAAGCCAAGCAGGTAAGCTTGCTGTTAATTTCTTTTTAAATCATTGAGTTTAAACATTGTTGAATTCAACACGGCAGCCTTGACTGGTTGCTTTTCACTTTGTCTTACTGTACCACTGAACTTGTAGCGTATAACGCTGATTTGTAACTCAAGGAAATAGCCGCTAGAGGGCGCTAGACAAGTGAGACGCTCGCTCATGCGCTGAAAGAAGATCCCGGTTTATCCAGGCGTGATGGCGTATTAGGTATGTCACGTTCCCGGCCAACCAATCAGCAGAAGCGTTTATGGCTCTTCCTCCCCTCAGACGTGCCTACTTTTTGTTTTTCAGAGTCGTGAAGGCAACATGGACTTCCTAAGTGACCGAGATGTGCAAAAGGTAAGAAATGCATTTAGCAGCAGCCAGCATCATTTGAGAGCGATACCGTGTCGTGTATTCTTTCTTGAGTTTGATGACATAAGTAGTTTGCATGCGCAGCCAGCCAATCAGCGTTGCGAATGAAAGCTGCGAGTACTGCCAATAATTTCTTCTTGAGTTATGCAAAGGACCGAGCTGCACATTCAATTGATTAGAATACAAAAACATGTTTTGTACCAGTTCAGTGTGATGATAACCACAGAACAGGAATTCAATCCTTTTGAGGTGGAAGTTTAGAAACGACTCCAAAGGAATCTTCATCAAGTGTGTGTTTGGTAGTACTTTGAGGACGGCTACGTGGTTCTGGACGGGTTCCTGACGCCCGGCGAGTGCGACGAGCTGCGTCAAAGGATGTCGGAGATGGTGGACGCCATGGATGTGCCGGCGCACTGCCGGACCACCTTCTCCACCTACCAGCAGGAGCAGCTCAGAGAGCAGGTCAGCGGCTTCGGTGCTGGCAAGTAGTCAAGTACATGTACTTAGTTACTGTGTTGATCCAACTCGGCGGGTTTCTGTCACATGCCTTCCTTGATGTCACACTGCAGATGCAGGTATGTGACCTTCTTAATTGAGCACACCCAATCTGGAAGGTTAGAGAAAGGTGGCCATAAAGACTACTTTTGAGTTTCTTAATTAAATCATTCAGCAAAAGGAAAAAACATCCAAACATTGTCCTTTGTTTTTTTTGCATTACTTGTTGCTAGGCAGAATTTGTTTGTCACAATCCTAATGATTAATGCGATTGATGTAGTCAATCAGCTTTTGATCCGCAGGGTAACGCCGACTATTTCATCACCAGCGGAGATAAGATCCGTTTTTTCTTCGAGAAGGGAGTTTTTGACGACAAAGGTCAGTTGGCGTATTTATTGGCTCCTCATCATCTTCAGTGAAGTGACTTTTATGTGTTTTATTTTCCACCCGCAGGAGAGTTTGCGGTGCCTAAGCATCGATCACTCAATAAAGTGGGACACGCGCTGCATGCTCATGAACCTTTGTACAAAAAAGTCACCTATTCAGACAAAGTCCAGGTGAGCAAGTTCACCACGCAGCACCTTTTATTTTCTTTGCAAGTGAAAGGCTCAAACACACGCTGCAGAAATCCTTTGACAAATCATCCTCAAATGCTCCCACAAAAATGGGGAAAGCGTCTGTTCCATTTGTGAATGTCTTGTGCGCTCATGCTGTCGTCCTTCCTCTCAGGGAATCGCCAGGAAGCTTGGCCTGGTTCATCCCGTCATTCTGCAGAGCATGTACATCTTCAAGGTCAGCCTGCACAACATGCAAACAATATTAATGAAAAGTACTGACACGTTTGTCATTTGATTTTCGCCCTTCCAGCAACCCGGGATTGGCGGAGAAGGTGGGTCAAGAAAAGTACAAGGCTCGATCTGATCTTTTGATGTCATTGAATATTTTCTGGTGCGCCCCCTAGTGTTGCCACACCAGGATGCCACCTTCTTGTACACGGAGCCCCTGGGGAGGGTGATGGGCCTGTGGGTAGCCCTAGAAGACGCCACCGTCAACAACGGCTGCCTGTGGTTCCTGCCGGCCTCGCACAACAGTAAGCGGACACCTTATTAGGCACGCCCGCCCGTCCGCCCGCGCCATCCAATTCTTCGCCTTCCACCCGGGCAGGCGCCGTGACTCGTCGGATGGTGAGGACGCCGCCGGGCACCTTCCCCCTGACGGACTTCATCGGCACGGAGCGGGATTACCACGCTGACAAGTTTATCCCGGTAGAAGTTAAAAAAGGTTCATTGAAACTTTTTTTCTGTTTCGCTGGCATTTCAAGTGGGTGTGTCGACTTTTGCTAGTCATTAACGCGCAGTAAACCACGTGTAGGTGGCGTGGTGCTGATCCACGGCCAAGTGGTGCACCGCAGCGCTGAGAACGTGTCCGAGGACTCGCGCCACGTCTTCACCTTCCATCTCATGGAGGCCCACCAAACCCGCTGGAGTCCAGACAACTGGTCAGCCTTTCAAACACAAAGATGATGACAAAAAACAAAACAAAAAAAGACTTTTAACATTGCTGCCATTTTCTTTTTTTCAGGCTGCAGCCCACCGAAGAACTTCCTTTCCCACCCCTCTACGCCAAATGAGGTCGCGGATGACGGTTTGTTCCCAATTATTATTAAAAGCATTCATTAGGGAAGGAAAAAAAATGAACGAACGAGCAACACAGCTGATATTTGTGCACGTACTTTAATGATCGTGACAGGACGTTTGTACAAATAATTTAATTTCGATACTTTCGTACGAATGGAAATAGATTCAAAGCAAAATGACACGATGAAATAAAAATGTCGCGTTTGGAGGAAATATTCAGTCGTGATTGCTTAACAGAGAAAAAGTGCTTTCAGAAAAGAATTCATTGAAAAGGAAACATGAAAGGTGCAAAAAGTGGATTATGAGGAAACATCACATAGTGATTAACTGGGGCTAAGGTTTTTTTTTCTTTTTTCTTTCACATGCAAGATTAAAAATATAAGGAAAGGCTCATATCTTAGCATTAAACTTAGCTTAAACATTCATTTGGGGTGGTGTGGAATTTGAAATCATAAATACTGAACAGGGTCCCCACGAAAGCTGAAAAAACAGCATCTACCGTCATCATTTTGCCCTTTAAGGCTTTGATACCAGAACGTGGTTCACTACTCACAAGCTTTGTTTGGTAAATTGGCTGAAATTTCACAATGAAGCTCATGAATAATTGGCCAATTAGTTCATCTGTAATATTTGGCGAACCTTGCATCCATGTACCTTTTAGAATCAAGGTTCAAACTATCCCTCATGTTTCATTTCATCATTTCGTTTCATTGTGAAATTTCAAGGCAAAGCGTCATACCCCTAAACTTTGAGTAGTTGATGCCAGCAAATGTTTTCCAAGGCTTTTTGTAGGCACGTCAACAGCCTTGCTTGCCATCTGCGTCTTTTGCGGCAAAGTCCCTCGCCCGCCCCGCCGCTCTTGTCAGAGCGCCAGCAGGATGAGCAGGTAGAGCGGCAGCAGCAGGTTGTCGATCTGCGAGGTGTACGCTTCCAGCATGGCCACCAGCGCCACCGAGCTCAGGATCCACGAGTAGGCGCCGTTGAGGTTGACTCCCACGTCGAAAATGAGCAGCACGGCCACGCCCACGATCTGGGCCAAGACGGACGTGGCCGTGCCCTCCGCCGTCTTCTTGGTGCCCGGCCAGCGGATCTCGCCCACGGCGCTTCCCAACACCGACGCCGCCGTGTCGCCGATGCCCACCGCCAGCACGCCGGCGTAGGGCACCAAGCCGCCGGCCCCGGGGAGCGTCCCCTTGGGCGCGCAGGCCCCCGGGAAGATCCAGATGGGCAGCGCCATGCCCAGCAGGAGGTAGATGTGGGTGAGGATAAGCGGGCCCGAGTCACGTTCGTCCAGGAACAAGGTGAGCATCTGGCGAAGAGGGCGGCCCAGCGGCTTAATCCGGAAGTAGCGCACGTACTCCAGGAAAAGGAAGACGGCCAGGCAGCCCGCCGACGCCACGTGCAGCAGCTGGCGGTCGTAGAGGAGCCCCGGGACGAAGGTGGCCACCACGATGACGTGGAAGTACTTGCGCACCACCGTGGAGGCCTGGTGCTTCTTGGAGCCGGCGCGGCGCTGGTAGTTCTGGTGCAGTACCACGCCGGTGGCGGCCAAGCACAGCGCCGCCCAGTACGCCAAGAGCCCCAGGCGGCACCGGTTGAAGGTGACAAAGTCCCACAACCACATGATGGGATGGCGCCCGATGAAGAGCGAGAGCCACGGCATGAGGATGCCCAGGCCCAGCACGGCCGTCATGGTGTGGAAGAAGAGCGACGACACCCACGTCTCCGACTCCATGAAGCAGAAGAGCAGCGCAAAGACCACGCCCAGCAGCAGCGAGCCCACCACCAGCACGGGCAGCAGGTAGTGGACCGGGTCGGCCCCCTTGGCCTCGGCCCAGTTCAGCGAGCGCTTGATGAGCTGGTTGACCACCAGGCTGACGCCGCCCACCACCAGGAGCGCCTCGCCGGGCGTGAAGCAGCGCGGCAGCAGGTACAGCACGATGAGGCTGAGGTACACGAAGATCAGCAGCACCTCCAGAACTTCGATCACTTCCGACACCGTCAGGGTCTGCTTGGCGGTGTACAAAATGGCGCTGGCCGAGAGGCCGGCCACCACGCAGGTGTTGACGGGCACCGGTCTGGTGATGCCGAGCGCGATCAGAGACAGGAAGAGCGCCAGGACCATGCCGCTCACCGTCACCACCATGGTGAAGCGCTCCAAGTGGACGCTGCCCGCCGACGCGCATTTGGCCCGCAGCACCAGACCCAGGAGCGGCATCACCATGGAGGCCGGGACGATGCCGCTGTTGGCTGCGGGGCGGAACTGGAAAACGGCGCCGCCCGACTTCAGCAGGCGGTCCCACTTGTGCTGCACGTAGAAGGCCTGGATGAGCAGGGCCACGGCGCACCACGAGTGCTGGTTCCACAGCGCGGCGTGGACGCAAAGAACCACCGCCGACACCACGGCCGACTCCACCAGAACCGGGTTGACGTGCGCCGTCATGGCTGCCGACGGATAGACGGATGGACGGACGGACGGGCGATCGATCAACAAAGGCCGCAGTCTGTCACTTCTTCATTTGGCCCACGGCTCAGTCTAAAAACAGTTGATTTGGAAGTTGAGGGACTATTGGGACTGAATCCAATTGCATCGAACTGCGAAGGTAAACGTAGGCCAGGTGAGAAGGCCTTGCTGTCACTGAGCGCTCACCACTGCTTCTCACCCACCCAGGTGAACCTTCACACTCCCATTTCCACCCACACACGCTTTCATTGCACAATAATCTTTAGTCCCTGCTAGTTAGACTTTGAAGCCCATCGTTGTTAGTAATGGCAAGCACATGATCTTTCTTGATTTCTGCTCTGAGGCTTGCAGAGATGCTGCAGGCTAGCGACACAACACTGCGTTATCCTCAACGAAACACTGCAAATAATAGTCGTCATAACCACCGAGGATGCACAGAGAGACGGAATTATCATGATACTTACTGCGTTATTGTGTTGTCATACGGACGAGGCGAATGGAAGGGTGTCTTCCCTTTGTCACAGAACGTTCGTCTCCCAGCCAGTAGGAGGCCGCCATGTTTCGATAGCCGGGTCACGTGGTAGCCCCACTTTCCATCGCTTCATTTGATTGATTTGATTATTCTAAATACAATTTTAATTTGCTGTCATTTTTCATTGAGTAGATAATAGTATTACGGTTAATATATTAACTACATGTACATCATAATTGGTAGGATTTTATTATTTCACTGTCAACAAGATGACGGCGGTAACTGCTCGAGGACAGCCCCGAACTCTATTGCTGTTAGAATTATTTTTTTAAACAAGCCGTTAAGTCATACTGACGATCATTTATTGCATACAACTTCCATAGGTTCCCGTGTGGCGTTGTTATATTGTCATCCACAAGATGGCAATCGAGTACTGCATCTTGACGAATATAACTACAAAGAAGTCCGTTGTTGTGACGTCAAAGCCTACCAGCCAATCATAGCGCAGTATCGATGATGGCGGACTCCACGATGAGTCTCAGGTATGAGCCGCAAACTTAGCTAACTTTTTTCGTTTGGCCGATATGCGCTGTGTAAATTGACGAAAAAACTTACAAAGCGACCTTCGTGGTGCAGTTTTTCCCTCAACAGACCGCCTTTTTGTGGCATATTTCCCCGTCAACCGTCGGCTCTTAGCGTCACGCTAACTTAGCTTAGCAACAGTGCTAACATTTGAACCGTTTGGCGGCGTGGAGTCAGTCTGTCAAGGCTAGCCAAGCTTGCGGCATTTCCGCCTTTTAATGCTTTCACTCGTCACCACCGAATGTACTCGTAGTTTATTGGCCTTGTTTCTTTCCCGTAGGAGCTGCCGAGAGTTATGGACCATTCTGCTGGGACGTTCTGCGCTGAGAGAGCCAGTATGAGTTTTATTTGTTGTCATTCCTAGTCGAAGTGGCCAATTGAATGCGTGTGTTGGATGGATTTGGCTGTTTATTGATATAGCTGATAGGAGATATCTTTACATTGACTGTTACATACCCATAAAACAACTAGCATGAATTCAGACCCCCAAATAGTCAACCAAAGTACTGAAAGTCTGTTTCTATAATGCCAAACTCTATTCATGGGCTAACTGAATTTATCATTGATTTTATGCTAAGTACAAATCTAGCCGTTTTCTTGACATAAAAAGATGAATCAACCCAATGTTCTCTGAAGGCTCAGATAGAATCCGAGCTGGAAACACACTGGGAGCGACTGCATCAAGGCCTGAGCTACTACAAGCCACCCAGGTATACTTTGTAGACGTATGATCTCAAACATGGAAGGAAAGAAAGTGACTGTGATTGTACCCGTCTAGCTCTTCCTCGGCCAGCAAAGTAAAGGAGAAGAAAGATGTCGCGCAGCCGCTGAAGGATTTTGGCCTTAGGCTGAGTAAGCTCCTGGTAAGATGTGGTTCGAAGCGCTCGACGTGCCATTTGTTTGTCAGTTTGTTTGAACGCCACTGGTGCCGTGTGATGGCAGGGCCTGGATGAGCTGCAGTGTGTGCAGCTGCTACAGTGTTACCTGCAGGAGGACTACAGAGGAACTCGGGATTCTTTAAAGGCGAGCCCTCGCTGCACGTCGTGGCCTCTCTTAAATAAACGCGACTCGAGTGATGTTTACACATTTCGTTTGTGTGTGCGCAGGTTGTGCTAAAGGATGAGCGGCAAAGTCAAGCGTTGCTGCTCAAGGTCTGTAGATATGTGCTCCTGCTTTCAAAAAAGAACACTTTGTTCAAATCGACTGTGTGCGCGTCCACAGGTAGCAGACTATTACTACGAGGAGCGCATGTGTCTTCTATGCTGCGTCCTCCTGTTGCTGACATACTTCCAAGACGAGCGTCACCCCTACAGGGTTAGAAGATACACACAAACTCTCATCCTTGTTTGGTTTTGTGACGTGGCTTATCTTCTCCTTGGCAAGAGCGAGTATTCCAACTCCGTCAACAAGCTAGAGAAGGACCTGGTGAGCAGCTACCAGACGCAGTTCCAAAGCCTCTTCAAAGCCGAGGCGCCCACGTGGGAAACCCACGGGAACCTCATGGTGACGATCCGCCGAATGGAGCCGAGTTGAAAAGATGGCGCGCTAAAGTTTTTTTTTTTACCCTCCCTCAGACAGAGCGGCAGGTGTCGCGCTGGTTCCTGCAGTGCTTGCGCGAGCAGTCGCTGCTGCTGGAGATCATCTTCTTGTACTACGCCTACTTCGAGATGAGCCCGTCTGACTTGCTGACCTTCACCAAGATGTTCAAGGAGCAGGGCTTCGGCCTGCGACAGACCAACAGGCACCTGGTGGAGCGGAGCATGGACGCGCTGGTCAATCGCATCGGGTCAGAACACAAGAAATGGATGTATCAAATGAAATGACGATGCGCGGCTCATGTTGATGTCTTGTTTTGGTGCAATGCAGCTACTTGAGCTCTCTCATCCTGGTGGAGGGCATGGATGTGGACTTCCTTCACAAGTGCGCCCTGGAGGACTGCACAGAGCAACATCAGTTCTCCAGTGTTCCCGACATTGTCAAGGTTTGACCAATGGCGGAAAAATAGCGCTGCAGCTGTTTAAAAAAAAATTGGATTTCACGGAACATCTGTTCGGCCCTGTCAGGAGATGGACCAGCTGTTGTTGACCTTTGGGGACATCCCCCACCACGGGCCGGTACTGCTGGCCTGGGTCCTGCTACGGCATACTCTCAGACCCGACGAGTCCAACCCCGTGGTACGGAGGATCGGCAACGTGGCCTTGCAGCTGGAGGTCTTCAAGTACCTCGCCGCCATGCTGAAAGGCCTGGGAGTTTCCGGGAACAATGTAAGCACCTCGGATGTCTGCTGGCTGCATTCAAGTAGTCTTGATTTGAAATCTCTGCCGCAGTGCACAGCCAGCACAGCCAAAATGTGCGTCTACGGCCTTTTGTCCTTTGTCATCACGTCTTTTGAAGAAGAAAGCCTGCAGGTATGTTAGCTAGCTTCACGCAATTGAGCCAGATGATTCTTTCGTAATCCTAAAATACACATGCTTTTCTACTTTTGACAGACTGGCACCGGCGGGTCACAGAGCCCCCACCTGATCGACGCCGCCTGCGAGGTCCTCTCCGCGCCCAGCCTGGCCGAGGTCATCTGGGAAATGGTGGGCGCCCGTTTGCGTCGCCAAAGAATCTCGCAGGAAGGAACGATTGTTTTCATCTTTGCCTATTTTCTTTGGAATCCCGTAACAGAAACCCAACATGGGCTTGGGAATGATTCTTGACAGCGCCGTGGGGATGTTCCCTCACAAGATCGCGCCTCTTCTCCAGCTCCTCACTGCGCTCTTGTCTAACAAGTCCACTGTCAAGAAGGTAAATTGCCATGAAAGGAAAGGAAAAGTCAATCAATGTTGGAATATTTTATTCTGTTCCTTGGTGTGTGTGTGTGGCAGGTGTACAACTTTTTGGATAAGATGTCCTTCTACACGCAAGCGTACAAGCACAAGCCCAACGACATCATCGCCAAGGAGGACGAGACACTGTGGAAGAGACAGACTCCTAAACTTCTCTACCCGCTCGGTTTGTTCGTTTGAATCCGATTTATTTATTTATTTTCCCGCGTGGAAAGGTAAAACGCTCTAACAGGATTTAGTCTTCGTACGCAGGCACGGGCCAGACCAACCTGTGGATGCCACAAGGCATTCTGGGCCAGGTGATGCTTGGCGGCGAGCAAGGTTACGTGGTGCGCTGGGACTTTCCGTACAGCTCTTGGACGCTGTTCACGTGCGAGGTGGAGATGCTGCTCCACGTGGTCTCCACCGCAGGTACGCTATGTCTCTTCAGTCCCGGAAGGTTCCCCGCTCTCGGCTCAGCTCATTCCTTCCTTCCTTCCTTCCGTGTGCAGACGTCATGGCGCACTGCGCCCGCGTCAAGCCCATCTTGGACCTGGTGCACAAGATCATCAGCACCGACTGGACGGTGTCGGACTGCCTGCTGCCCCTCACGTCGCGCATCTACATGCTGCTGCAGAGGTAAAACTCTTTCCCCAAAAGAATGCAATTTGTGTCTTTCAAAGAAGTAAAGCTCACGTGTCTTGTGTCAGGTTAACGTCAGTCATCAACCCTCCGGTGGACGTGATCGCCTCCTGCGTCAACTGCTTGTCGGTGTTGGCCGCCAGGATGCCCGGCAAGGTGCTGACGCCTCGCCGCCACTCGTCCCCGCACGCTCCTCACCTGCTCCTTGTCCTTTCAGGTGTGGTCCAGCCTGCAGCGTACGGGTTTCCTCCCGTTCTCCTCCCACCCCGTGAACAGCATGGCCCAGTGTGTCAGGTGGCGTCCCGTTTCCCCGTATTTCAAGGCGAGCCGCAGGCAGGCGGGACCGCTCTGGAATTTCTCACCGTCTTGTTCCCCTCCAGCGCGGAGGGCATGAAAGCGGGTAACTACGGCAACCTGCTGGTCCAGATCGAGCAGCCCAGAGGGGAGTACGCCGTGACTATGGCCTTCCTCAAGTTGGTCACCACCCTGGTCAAGGTGAGCCGCGCCCGTCGTGGTCCGATGCACGTAAGCGAGCGCCGCCGTCTGTAAGACTGCCGTCGCGTCGCCTTCAGGGTCAGCTGGGCAGCACTCAGAACAAAGGACTCATCCCCTGCGTGCTGCTGGTGCTGAAGGAGATGCTGCCCACCTACCACAAGTGGCGCTACAACGCCTACGGTGTCCGAGAGAGGATTGGTGAGGTGCCGCGAATGGCGCTTTTATCATTTTGTCCCCCTCCTCCCGGTTTTCTGTGGAAAGTCAACTCGCAGTGTTTCCTCAGGCTGTCTCATTTTGGAGCTCATCCACGCCATCCTCAATCTGAGTCCAGAGGACGGGGACCAGGGCAGGTAGGGCATCAAGTCGAGATGTTGTCGGGAGGCATTTTGAAAGGGCAATTCCATTCTCTCCTTTTCTTGTGACTACAGCATACCCACCCTGCAGTCGCTGTGCATCTACAGCCTGGCCAACACCGAGGCCGGTCAGGCGGTGGTCAACATCATGGGAGTGGGTGTGGACAAGATCGACGTGGTTCTGGCCGCTCAGCCCAGCAGGTCCACGCCAACTCCTCGGCGCCGTTTTTGTGTCCTCCCGCCCGCGATAGTCACCGACTCACCTCGCGGCCTTTGCGCAGCTGCGGCTCCGAGGGCCCGGGTCAGGTGCTGATCCAGATGGTCAAGCTGGCCTTCTCGGTCAGCAACAACGCCATCCGCCTCAAGCCGCCCTCCGACGTGGCGTCGCCCCTGGAGCAGGCCCTGACGCAGCACGGCGGTCACGGCAACAACCTGGTGGTGGTGCTCGCCAAGTACATCTACCACAAACACGACCCGGCGCTGCCCAGGCTGGCCATCCAGCTCCTCAAGCGCCTCGCCACCGTAAGTGGATCTATTTGTTTGTTGAGTTATCATGCCTGACGATGGCCTCTGGGCCCGCCAGGTGGCCCCCATGTCCGTCTACGCCTGCCTGGGCAGCGACGCGGCCGCCATCCGCGACGCCTTCCTCACGCGTCTGCAGAGCAAGACGGAGGACATGCGGATCAAGGTGATGATCTTGGAGTTCCTGACGGTCGCCGTGGAAACGCAGCCGGGCCTCATCGAACTCTTCCTCAACCTGGAGGTGAAAGACGGCAACGAGGGCTCCAAGGTTCGGTCCTTCGCCGCTCCGGACGACCTCGCGTGATTGCCGCCAATTTAGTCACCCGTTTGCGTCCCCTTAGGAGTTCTCGCTGGGCGAGTGGAGCTGCCTGCACGTGGTGCTGGACCTGATTGACTCCAAGCAGCAGGGCAAGTACTGGTGCCCCCCGCTGCTGCACCGCGCCGCTCTGGCCTTCCTGCTGGCGCTGTGGCAGGACCGGCGGGACAGCGCCATCTCTGTCCTGCGCACCAAGTACAAAGTCGCCACCGCCTCGAGCAACATTGACCAATTGTAGCTTGCCTCCATCACTTGACTTTGTTTCCCCCTCCAAACACAGAGAAAGGTTTTGGGAGAATTTAACCATGCCGCTCTTTGGAACGCTGGCGCCGCCTTCAGACACCACCGAGGTATGCCCTTTCAAATGCTCACCAAAAGAAATATGGAACCTAAACACGCGGACTCATTCATTCATTCATTCCCTTCAGCCTTGCGTTCTGGAAACGTGCGCCTTTGTCATGAAAATCGTCGGCTTGGAGGTCTTTTACGTACATAGGTAAGTTGTCTCTCTCAAATCTGAAAATAGAATTTTCTAGGCTCGTGTCATTATTAGACTCCGGGATAGATGTAAAACTGAAAAAAAAATAAAAATAATAATAATACATGCGTCGATAATAATGGAAATAGATAATTCAGCATATGAGCCAAGCCAATGAAGCTCCTCTCTTCACTTGAACAGCGGCTCTCTGGAGCAGCCTCTGAAGGACGCCCTGCGAAGGTTGGCCAACGCGCGGCGTTACGAGTACTGGTCCCAGTACGTCAAGTCGCTGGTGTGCCACGTGGCGGCCATGGAGGACCAGGGCGTGTGCTACTTCCCCGAGCAGACGCACATGCTGATGCTGGCCTGGCGGATGCTGCTCATCCTCGCCACCAGTCACGTGAGCGCCGTCGCCATTTTTAAACCTCGTGTGCTCCATATTGCCATTTCATCTTTTTTTTTTTTTTTTTTTTTTTTTTTTCTCAGTCTGACGTGATGCAGCTGACGGACAACCAGACGAAACTGAAGCTTTTCATGGACGTGCTGGATGCCACCAAGGCCGCCGTAAGTCGCCGGCGGAGCGGCTGTCCTCGTCCGTCGCTCTCTTCCCCCCCACTGCTGTGGGGTGACCCTGCCTTTTTTGTCCCTCAGCTGACCAGACCCTTGTCAATGGCGTGCCTCCGCCTGGGCTCCATGACGGCCACGCTGCTCCTCATTCTCCTCAAGCACTGGAGAAGGTACCAAAGACCAGGACAAAAAGAAAATGAAGAGAGAGCTGATTTCTTCTGGTTCCTCCTTCCCAGCGTGGTGGCGAGCGCTCCCGACATCCTGCCGCCGCTCTCGCTCATGCTGGAGTGCGTCCTGCAAGCCGACCAGCAGATGATGGACAGGACCAAAGCCAAAATCCTGTCGGCGCTCATCTCCGTGCTGCAGATTCAAGGACTCAACGGTATGTATGTCCGGCCTTTTTGAGTCGACATTTTAAAAAGCCACGTTTGGAGACCCAGTCAAAGGTGTCACCAGTATGCAACAGGCGGATGATGCGAAAATGTGTCCCAGGCGGCGAGGTGTCGCAGCTGCCCCAGCTGCTGTTGTGCGTTTGCGAGACGGTGAAAGACGAAGCCTCGTCGCTGAGGGACAGCACCCGTCAGGCGCGGCGCTCGGCCGAGCCTCCGGAGGACGTCGACGACGACGACAACATGGAGACCGACTTTCCCCGCGGAGCCCACAAGGACCAGAGGGACGGGGTGAGTCCGCCCGCCTCGGCCCTTTGTTCTTCCGGACAAAAGCGGACTTCCGGCGCTCTTTTGCTCCTTCAGGTGAGCGTGTTGGCGCTGCACCTGGCCAAAGAGCTGTGCCGCAGCGACGAGGACGGTGAGCATTGGGTGGCCGTGATGAGGAAGGTCCCCGTGCTGCCGTCCGTGCTGAGCGCCATGGAGCTCAGTCTGCGCTCCAAGCAGAACCTCTACTTCACCGAGGCCGCCTTACACCTGCTGCTCACGCTGGCGCGCACGCCGCAGGTCACCCACCGCGAGCGCGCGTCGCCCGCCGCCACAAATGCCTTCGAGTCTCAAGCTTTTGTTCCTCCCTCCACCAGGGGGCGGCAGCTGTGGCCGGAGCAGGAGTCATCCAAACGATATGTCTTCCCCTCCTCAGCGTCTATGAAGTCTCCACCAACGGAGCGTCCCAGGTAGCA